>NC_081439.1:90386821-91032154 GCF_949786415.1 Peromyscus eremicus | reverse complement strand
TTTGGGTTCTGTCCTTGGTGTCCTTGGCATTCCATTTGGCCAACCAGTCTCCTGGACCATTGTAGCAGGGGACCCAACTGCCTCTGACCCCTTCTTCCTTCCTGTCTCCAAACTGTCACCAACATAGGCTTGTAAAATGTTTCAAATTTTATCATTCCTTCTGTTTTTAAAATGTCTTTGAATATTACACCACTGTGATTATTATTGAACAAATAAATTGGTCCTATTTGTATAAAATTTCCCATTTTCCTGTTTCTTGTCTTCAAGTCATCTTATCTGCCTTATTTCAATGTGTTCTTGCTTGTTGTTTCTCCCCTACCTTAATTTGGGTGAAATTTTAATATGAAAAATGGTCTTAACTGTCTCCCAAATAATGGCCAACACTTTATGTTGAAAGAACTCAAAGGTTGGAAAGATAGCTTTCTAACATGTGTCCCCAAGCCTGAGTCTGATACCGAGACTCATAGTGGAAGAAGAGACTCGACTCCAAGAAAGTATCTTCTTGCCCCTGCATAAGCATGGTGCATCCCTTTTCCCCCTCCATACACAAGCACACAAAATAAATAAAGGTTAAAAAATTGAAAGAACTCAATAAATCAAATTCTAATGCCCATAATTATTTCATTTTTCACAAATGGCCTTTATTTTTATGATTACAAATGTAATTCATGCTTACTGTAGTGAATCTGGAAATTACAGAGAACAGTAAAAAGAAGAAAATTTAAAAAAAAAAACACCTACAACCCACCACCTGAAGGCAAACACTGTTCATATTATGTTCTAAGTACCTACACCTGTTTAGACACCAAGACCCTTAAGAAGAGTGCTGGCCATGAAGCACAACAGCCAAGGGGAGCAAGGGCAATTAACAACTGAGGGGATCACCCAGAGGTCATAGCTAGAGATTCCACACTGAAGGACAAGGGCCGTAAGCAAGAGATCAGAAGCTAACAACACAAGAACAAGTTAGGTACTATAACACTGTGGTGAGATGGTACTTGTCAAGGGTTTAGCCCAGTACCTGTCACGTGGCACATTACCAACAATTGTTAGCCATTACTATCACTACTATTAATATTATGGGTCAAAACAAATGGTTCAGGATCGAGACTATAAACAGGGCAAGGGCCCTTGAGACCCATCTAGATACAATGAGTTGGGGCATATAAGGGTGAGTCTACTGGTTTGAAAGGGTGGTATAGGAGTGGGTATCTCTCTCTTTATAGGCTCCCCTGCCAGATGGAATGGGACAAGGGTTTCCTCAAGTTTGCCTGATGACACATGGCAAGACACTCTAAGGTGTTTTGAGGTAGGACATGATTTCTCCTGCCTAGACTTCTCCCTGGACCAAGAATTAGAACTGGCCTTGATGATGCTGATGCTGATGGGAGTTCAGAACCTCATACACCATACACTCTTATAGTCCACACTGATTGTCAGGGCAGGTCACAGGCATGTAGGTGAAAGAGAAGGTCAAGGCAATCCAAAAGGAGATAAAGTGGGATGCGCCTAGAGGGGAAGGCTGGAAGGTGAAGGCAACAAGGTTTATGATATAGTTCAATGGAATGGGTCCAGGGACCAGTCCTCAAGTTAGCAGCCAAGTCAGAAATCATGTAAGATTTGAGTACTACTTGTTGGTGGAGGCCTTCTGTGCACTCTGTCGAAGGTGGTCATGAAGACTCTCTTGGGGGTCTCCATGTTCTTTCAAGTAGTAACAGCGTTTGGGAACATGTTGGTGCTGTGAGAAAGGGGTAAAAAAAAAGCGTAAATAAGTACCACACTTCCTATGACCAAAGGCATTCTATCTGATTAAGTTCAGTAAGCCAGCAAGTCAAAGAACTGGCTAATTTATCAGATGTATAAAAGGTGTAGCCAAGTGCTAAGCTATTGAAATCCTCTGGTGACTTGAGTCCACAACACATGTGGCTATAAGTAGAACTCAGATCTCCCTTAGAACTCGACTTGCAATAAACAGAGAGTTGGGATTGAGCCTAATGAGTTTCCTTACAATTTGAATCCTTCAGTAACCTGAGTCAGACGTTGTTTCTGAAGATGGCTAATATAACCAAAATAACTTTATATCCATACTCACTGATAAAATTCTACATTGGGCTTTTACAGTCTAGATACTCAATGCCTCCCTCTTGGCTCCCCCTTAATTCAACATGAAAGACTATGGGTGTTAATCCATCATCACTACTTCCTCATTTTTTCAATCAGAAACCATGAGCATATGTCCCCCTGATTACCTCCTCAGTCTGCTGCTGAGAGCCCAGTTCGTTCTCCATGGCCTCTTCATTGTTCCGCTTACAAGCTGTTGGCACAACTTGGCTTGAGTTGCCTGAGGAATCCTTCTCTTCAGCCAGCTGGCACTCAGTGTACAGAGACCTATCTATCAGCTCTTTTAGGCTGCCGGCCACCTTCAGGAAGATACGACCCATTTTGGTGGTAACAGCTTCCGAGAGTCCTTCCAGAAACCTTGTCCGTAGAATGGCATCAGACCAAGACAAATGTCGGGCCAGCAGTAGGAAGTCAGTGGCATACTGCCTGACTGACTTCTGGCCCTGCTTGGGATGGCAAAGAACAGCACTTAGGATGTCTATCTCAGACAGGGAGTCATATAAACCCTGTGATCTTCTCAAGAAAGATTTATCTTCACTGGAGAGGGGGTTTCCTACCTCCATCTGCAAGATGGACCACCTCTCTGCTGCCCCCAGATGAAGAGACACCAGAAATGCCATTTTCTCAGAATCATTCAGAAAGCCCTTCATTTGCTTCTCCTCATCAATCTCCTCTGCATCTTCCTCCACAGAGGATGAGCCCCGGGCTGCTTCTTGTTCTTCTAAGAGGTAACAGAGTGCTGGGGTCAGCATACCAAAGGACGGCACTTCTTTTGGTGGTGGCTTCTTCATTTCAGGATTTGTGCCAGTCACATGTGGTGTGCTCTTTGATCCAGGGGCTGTAACTCTGAAGTGAGAAGTTGATGCCTCTCCCGGGTCTGTGGCTTTGATATTCAGAGTGGGTGTCATTCCAAAGGCTGTTTGTGGTGTGGCCGTTGTTCCAGGTGCTGGGGTCCTCATTAGTGGTGTAGACATCTCTCCAGAGGTCAGAGCTGTCATTTGTGGCATTGTTATCCCTCCTGAGGCTGTGGCCCTCAGTGGTGGCATGGACATCATTCCTGAAGCTGAGGCTCTCATAAGAGGTGTAGATACTGCTCCAGAGGCTGGGGTTCTCAGTGGGGGGTTAGCCATTCCCCCAGAAGCTATATTTGTTGGCTGTGGCAGGGATGTAGCTCTAGAGCTCACAGCTTTGGTTTGTAGAGTTGACATTGTCCCAGAAGGCATGGTTTTCATTTGTGGCATAGACATCTCTCCAGAAGTCATGGGTGACATCAAAGGCATGGGCATGGGTCCAGAGGCTGAAGCCCTCATTAGTGACTTGGACATCTCTCCAGATGTCATAGTTGCCAATTGTGTAGTGGACATAATTCCAGGGCCTGGAGCTCTCTCTAACTCTGTGGCCACAGCTCCAACAGAGGGTCTCCTAAGTGTTGTAGATATGGTCGAAGAGGCTGGTGCTCTGACTGGTAGTGGAGATATCCCTGCAGTGGCTGGAGCTCGAACTGGGAGTGGGCACATGTCTCCACAAGCTGTGGCCATCATTTGAGGTATGGACTTTGCTCTAGAAGCTGGGGTTCTCATCAGTGGCACAGACATCACTCCAGAATCTGTGGGTCTCGGGAGTGGTGTGGACTCTGATACAGGGACTGAAACCTTCATAGGTGTCATGGACATCATGCTTGAGGCTGTAGCTGTCATGTGTGGAGCATAAAGCGGGGCTCTTGGAGATGGAGCTACCTCTCCAGAAGCTGGAGGTCTCATTAGTAGCAGAGGGCTCTCTCCACAGGATGAGGCTTTTGACAGCAGTGTAGACATCTCTGATGAGTCTGAGGCTCTCATCAGGGGTGTAGACATTGTTCCAGAGTCCTGGGATCTCATCTGCATCCCTCCCAAAGCAATGGGTCGCATGAGTGGTGTGGACACCTCTCCAGAGTCTTGAATGTTTATCGGCTGACTAGGCATCTTCTCAGAGGCTGTGGCTCTCGTTAGTGATACAGATGTTGCTCCAAGACCTGGGACTCTTGTTAGAGGCATGGACATGCCTCCAGAGGTGGTGGTTGTTATCTGTGATATAGACATTGCTCCAGAAGCTGTAGCTCTTGTTAGTGGTGTGGACATGCCTCCTGAGGCTGGATCTGTCATCTGTGGCATGGACAGAACTCCAGAAGCTGTGTCTTTCATTAGTGATGTGGGCATTGCTCCAGAAGCTGCAGTTGTCATTTGCTGCATGAACATTCCAGAAGCTTTGGATGTCATTAGTGGCTTGGACAATGCTCCAGAGCCTGGAGCTCTCATCTGTGGCGTGGATATTACTCCTGAGGCTGTGTCTCTCATTAACAGCGTGGATGTTGATCCAGAGGTTTTGGCTGTCATTAGTGGGGTAGACATTGCTCCAGAGGCTGTAGCTCTCATTTGTGGTATAGATGTCAGTCCTGAGGCTGTGGTTCTTATTTGCGATGTGGACATTGGTCCAGTGACAGGAGCTCGAATTTTCTGTGTGGACATTGACCCACAGGTTGGAACTGTTGATTGTGACACAGACATTATTTCAGAGGCTGTAGCTATAACTGGCTGGGTAGACATCACACCAGAAGCTGAACCTCTTATTCGCTGTGCAGAAACTGCTCCATTTGCTGTGGTCTTCATAAAGCCTGTGGGCATTGCTCCAGGTGTTTTGGCCATTGTAAAATGTGTAGACATCATACCAGAGGCTGTGGTTGGCATTTGTTCTGTGAACATTGCTCCAGGGCTTGTGACAGCCATCAGTGGAGTGGACATTAATCCAGAGCCTGGAACTGTCTTTTGTGATGTGGACATATTTCCTGAGGCAGGGACTCTCATTAGCTGGATGGGCATTGCTCCTGTATCAGAAGCTCTCGCAGAAAATGTGGACATCAATTCAGTGGCTGGGACTCCTATTGGTGGAGCAGACATGATCTCAGAGTTGATATTTTGTGTTATATCTGGGGACATCACTCCAGAAGCAGATGCTGACATCAGTTGAGTGGGCATCACTGTGGAGGTGAGGGCAGGCATTAGCAGTGGGGACATTGCCTCGGCATCTGGGGCCGCCTTTGGTAATGTGGCTATTTCGCCAGTATCTGGGATTGACAGCAGTGGTGTGGACATTGCTCCAGGGCCAGAAACTGGCATAGGCAGTGAAGACATGACTCCAGAGTCTGAGCCTGACATGAGCACAGTGGGAATGCCTTCGGAGTCTTGAGGGTCTGTTGGCTGAGTTGATGTCTCTCCAGAAGCTAGGGCTGACATTATCAGAGAGGATATCACTTCAGAGTCTGTGCCTGACATTAGCAGTGATGATATCTCTCCAGAAGCTAGAGCAGTCATTAGCACTTTGGACATTGCTTCGGTGTCCTCATCTGTAATTTGCAATGGGGACATTGCTTCAGAGCCTGGAGCTGTCATTGGTGGTGTGGATGCCACTCCAGGGTTCATGTCTGGAATCAGGAGTGGGGATATTTCACCAGGATCTGATCCTAGCATTAATGATGCCTCAGAGGATGAAGTACTCATTACAGGCGCGGATATCATTCCAGACGACGGAACCGGCATCGCCAGTGGTGAGATCTCTGCAGAATCTGGTGCTGCCATTAGTGCTGCAGACATTGTCCCAAAGTCAGGAATTGACATCATCCCTGGAGACATTAACCCATAGTCTGAAGTAGACAACAATGGGGACAGTGTCCCAGAATCTGAGGCCGGCATTAGCAGTGGGGACAGCGCCCCAGAGTCTGAGACTGGCATTAGAAGTGGGGACAGTGTTCCCGAATCTGAGGCTGTCATTAGCAGTGGAGACAGTGTCCCGGAGTCTGAGGCTGACATCACCTGTGGGGACAGTGTCCCAGAGTGTGGTGCTCCCATGACAGGTGTGGTGGACAGACTGTCAAAAGCTGGGGATGTCATCAGCTGTGTAGATGTCCCTCCAGGATCGGAGGCTGAAGTTGAGACGATAGGCAACTGCAATTGAGAATGCAGGAGCTGAACCTCTGCTCTGGTCTCTGCCATTGGTCTAGAGAAAGCTGCTCCCCTGTTTTGGGGGTCACCACTTTCCTCCCTCATCATATTGTTGAATCGTAATGAATGTAATGGTATTGACATATCTGCCATGGCCACAGGACAGGGTGGACAAAGACTCTAATGTGTTGACATCGGAGCCCTGGTGAAGTCCACAAACCAGGGAAATCTGTAAATGAGAAAGAAGTTTAAAGGTCAAAAGCCAGTTTCAGGAATATATTCCAATAATTCATAGAGACCCACTTTTATGAGTTGTCGTGTTTGAAAGTTATTCTATCAGTTTGAAGAAACCATATAGCAAATGTCCCCAAAGCTGGAGCAACTTTCCCTTCAAACTGTCCTTTTTGAACCAACCCACCCAGTTACACAGCACAGCCTCCATGTTTATAAATGTCAATAGCAGGCTCCCAGAGCCATGGAAGCCCTGTCTCAAATGAGTCAGCAGCACCACCTTCTGGTCAACTACAAGAAGTTCAGGTTCTTTGGCTATGCTTTTCCACTATAGAAGTCAAAAGTCAACCCAGGTACTTACTGGTAGGCAAGGAACAGAGAGCCATTTACTCCAGGATAATTATTAGTTCCTAATGCTCATTGAATCTCACCAATGGTTTAACCCAGATTTTACTACTCTGATATCCTTGAATGTCTTTCTCAGGAAAAATAGCACATTAATCTGATCAATGACTAAGAATAGCATTCCACAAAGTAAAACTTTGCTTAATTTTATCATCATTATCACTATTAATAACAGCCACCAGTACAGTATTGGTTACTTAGTAGGTGCATGAATGGCACTGAACTTTAACTGTACAAAACTTTAAACCACCTGTGATATGCAAGACTTTGTGAGACCTGGGTCTTAAATAGTATTATTGTTCTCATTGTACCAGCTTTCTAAGATTAGCAAAAGTTGTAGCTAAAATAAGGCCACTGTGGTGGTAACACTGTATCTTTTTGCCTCTTCACCCTTTTTTTGAGGTTGCATGGTCTTTGGTATCACTGAGGTGCATGTAGTTGTTTGTCTGACATCCTAGACTAAAAATCAATGCAGTTTAGTCCTATAGTCGATGTGCAGAAATTTCAGGTTTCCCTGTTGGCCTGAGAGGGGGCTGGTCGCTCCCATAGCCTCACCTCTCTGACCTGCTTCCAGAAGCAGCCATAGAAGGGATGCTTTGACACACAAGTTGTAGATCCATGCAGACAATCACATAAGATTAACATATCCCCATAGACTGATCATGCCCTAAAAAGAAGACTGGATAGTTTTGGGCAATGTCAAAGAAATCATCACTCTCATGGCTTTGTGCTTCCGTCACAATTGGAACACAGACAGAAGAAATACCAACAGCAAGCAGTACTTGAGCATGCACTAGCTGGTAGTTCTGTGAGGCACTTTCCCTGCTTCACATCATTTGATCCACACAGTAACCCTCCGAGATTTGGGGCAGGCCTCCTTCTCACAGCTGGGAGAATGAAGACACATGGAAACTGGATCATTTGCGTGTGGTTTGAGAGAGTCTCAGACCCATCCAGTTCTATAGCCCCCTACTCCTCACTAAGAGGCTGCAATGATTCACTTCTTCCCATCCTCAACTTCATTGACTAGATAACCTCAAGGTAAGGTATCAAAGAAATAGTAGAGTCCTGCTGACACTATTTACCTTAGTCTTAATTCATGCCATGGGAAAGATGAGCCAAAAGATCCTCCAACTCCACCTTCCATCACCAAATAATCCCCGTACATACCACAATTTTCCACTTAGGCACAACTCAGAACGATCTTACCTTACCAGTGACAGAGAAGAGTGATAGTGTCCTTTGCACTGCAGCTCTTTTGGTCTGACCAATTGACTTATACCCCGTGCCAGTTCATTACAGCAAGGCCCAATACCCGCAGCTGTTCTCGGCAATCTCCCTTAGCTATCCCCTGCCACACCCCCCTCTTGCCCGCCAGCCAGCCTGCCGGCCCGCCCACCCGCCCCACTGCTCTTGACTTGCTAGTGCATGCTCTGGCTCTCTGGTCCCAGATTCCTGCCTCTATATAGGCTCTGACATTTGCCTCTGGCCGCCTTTCGCTTGTCAACCCTCCAGAAGCTCTGCTTTAGCTCTCGGCCTCTGCAACCCTACCCGTTTGCCCCTTGCCTCCAGGAATCCCAACAGCCTCTACCTCACATCACTATGGCCATCTCTGGCTACCCCCAAAGAGAAGAGAGTGACACAATTCAAGAAATGAACCAGTAAGTGTCCTTGCTCAGGAAATGAAACGTGCATGCTCTCTGCAACTGGGCAGGCACAGCTACTCTGGGTCCTAGACAATGCAACTGGCCAGCCCAAGAAGTACTGGCTCGGTGTTAGAGGTAAGGACTAGAGCTGAGGATCCAGAGAAGTATCATCAGTGAAACTCAAGGAGGTTCAAGGGTAGGAAAAGGAGGGTGGGAAGAGACTGGGTGGTGGGGGGAAGTGAAGACTTTAACAGTGACCCACAGTCGTGAGAATTTTTAAAAGCCAATGTGCCCTGAGCACAGAGACAAAGAGAAATCCGGTAGCCACTGTCCATTGTGCAAATCTAGGACTCAACAGGAAGCTCCATAGGTTTCAAACAGCTGGCAAGAATGTCAGACTTGAGTATACCCAGTGAGGACCCATCTCATATAAACAAGTGTGAAGCCTGCTTTCTAGAAGGAGGGCACAAGGTCAGAGAAGAGGTACAGAAAAGTAACCAGAGTGTCTCCTCTCTCTTTTATTTTTTCAATACTGAGGATACAACCCTGGGCCATATACATGCTACCCAAGCACTCACTATTGGGACATACCCCCAGGCCCACTCCAGACTTTTAGATTAGTGCTACATTACCATCCATTTAGTCTGGGGACAGAATTGACCATTACATTCCAGACAGTCAAAGCCTTCAGGTGAAGTTCAGGGAACTCAGGTTTATGAGTCAGAGTCATTTAAAATTATCAACCAACAGCAACTCATAATAAGCAGCAGACCATAATGAGCCTTTGGGCTACGTACTAGATACATATTACATTATCTAGGCTTCCCAGCAACATGCGGAAGGTAGGTACTGCTGCCGTTCATTTTACAAATAGAGAAACAGGCTTGAAAATCTTTCTATGACCAACGTCGCAGAACTAGTCCTAAGAGGAAAAGCTGAGTTTGAACCCTTGATCACTTTGCTTCTGAAATCATTTTCTGTTTACAATCCATAATGAGAAACACTCAAAATGATTAGAAACACTCACTGCCGGATGCCCACCCACCAAAGAAGGAAAGTTTCTTACCACAAGTGGTTAAATTGTAGTAGTAGTAGCAGTGGCGGTGGTGGTGGCAGTCACAGTAATACCTGGCCTTGAATACCCTTCTCATATGTCAACAATTGTGCTAAGGGCTTCAGGAGTGTTATCTATCACATTTGCTCTGTACAACTACCCTCTGAGCTAGACCCTTGTAGTTCCCAGTTTGCTGACAGGAAAGTTGAGCTTCAACAGGTGTTATGGTTTTAAATGCGAAGTGGTCCCTGACACGTCCGTGCACTTGAGCACCTGGTCACTGGCTGGTGGAACTGTTTTTGGAAGATTCTGGAACATCTAGGACACTGGTGGTGGGCTTTGGGGGTGAGCTCTGCCCTTTTTCCAGCTTTTCTCTCGGCTTCCTGACGCATTCAGAGGTGAAATGCTGCCACCTCTGCATGTTGTGGGCCCAGCCACCATGCCTTCCACATGCTGACATTCGGACCCCTAAAACTGTGAGTCCTCTTAAGTTGCTTCTATCAGGAATTTTGTCGGTGGCAAGAAAAGTAACTAACACAGTAGGTAGCATATCAAAAAAAAAAAAAAAAAAACACACACACACACACACACCAGCTCTGCCTGACTCGAGTTCACTACTCAAAATGAAACTTTCCAATCAGTCTCCCCTGAATGAAAAAACAGTCATAGAAAATCCATTATAAGGTCGGAAAGAAGGCTCAGCAGGTTAAGAAAAAGCACTTATGATACAAGGCGGATGGCCGGAGTCTAATGCCCAGAACATGAGGTGCAGGGAGAGAATCAACTTCAAAAGTTATCTTCAGACCTCTATATGTGCTCCGTAGAAAACATACATGCCTGCACTCACAACACACACACACACACACACACACACACACACACACACACACACACACACACCAATAATAATAATAATAATAATAATAATAATAATAATAATAAAATTTAAAGGAAAACCCATTATTTTAATAATGGCTTCATAACAACCACTGTTAGTATTATTATAGCTAATGATTAAAGCTGTGTCTGGTACTAAATGCTTTACTTACTTATGTGACCTCATCTAATAAAGCATCCCTATGAGGTAGGTGCTATTATCACCTTCATCATCCAGATGAGAACCCAAAAGCACAGAGATGTTAACTAACTTTCTCAATATCACCCAGCTACAGAGCTCAGTTATCTGTGAGAACAAAAAGTTGGAAATACCCTGAATACCTGATGTTAGAAGACAATTGCTTAGTGATTAAATGAGTCCTGGTACAATTTAGCAGCCCCTAATGTATCTATTAAGAATTAAAATCTAATATGTGCTTAATTACAAGATCCTTTTAAATAAAATAAATGTGTGTGTTTCTACTCTGTGTGGGATTGCACACATGTGTAATCCCAGAACTCAGAAGTCTGAGTCAGGAGAATTGAAAATTGGAGGCCACCTGTAAAAGTGAGGCTTGTCTCAAAAGAAGAAAACCACAATTGTTTTAAATGTGCATATTTTAATAAAACTTGGTGAAATTATACTATAATTACATTTCCCCAGAAATTTGAAGTCTAGAACAGCATATCCAAATATTAACAGTAACTATACTTGAATGGCAGAATTACATAATATTTTTGTTTTCATTTTCTTTATCTGCATTTTCTCATTTGCCCAAAGTCGTCCCATTATATTTATTTGCAAAGGAAATTTAAAAGTTAGTTTCCCTTTTAAACATGTCTGATCCCCTATGGTTCTACATCTAGCCCTTTCCAGTCCTCTGCATACACTCTCTAGGGATGCCCCAAATTCCCCCACAAGCAACCTTTCTCCCCCAAAATCTTAAGTTGCATCACTTGGGCCTTTCGTTCTGAAGTGACCTCTAAAATCCTGTCTTGAGTGGCTTGTTATTATTCAGTTTTTCTTGATTTGTATTTAAGATGATTCCTCCTAACTTTTATTCATGTTTAATATGCAAGTAATCTAGGAATTTATTCCTAGGATTAAAAACTTGAAATCTCAGTCCAGATAAAGTCCTGAGACTACTCCACCCTGCTTCTCCACAAGTCCCACTGCTCGGTCTGCTCATAGTTGGGTGTGTCTCCTTCCAAACTTTTTCTACTTGCAATGGCATTCAGAGTTTATATCATGCAATTGCTTGCAAAAACCCAGTGTGTGCAAAAAGCTACAGCTAGAAAACCATGCTGGCCACTCCAGGGTTTCATGTTCTGATCCACGGTAACAATTTTCATCAACTTGCTTCTAAGAAGACTACTGAGAGAGGGCTCTTGCATGCTCAGCCCATTTGGGCATAGAGTTCTGTTTTATTAAAGTAAAGTTCTGTTTTATTAAAGTAAAGAGTTTCTAGGAACACAGAAAAGGAAGGCCTCCTAAGGCAGGAAAAATCCACAAATTGCTGCTTAGCATCTCTCAGATCCCTCACATAGCCACCCAGTCTGTGCTGATCAATATAGCTAGGAGGTGTCAAGCTCCTGCCGCCTTGTAAGAGGTAATTGAGTTTGGAGGATTGCAAGGCTAACTGCTTGGGGAAAATAAGAATAAACATGAGACTGTTCAATATGTCAACAAGTAGCTTTCTAGATGTTGAAAAATAAGCCTGCCTCTGGATTCCCAACAATATCTCCCCCAGCCCTAGGGAACACACACCCAGTTACCTGAAAACAGAGAAGCTTAAAGATCAATCTCTAGTTCAGTGTCCCCTATCTTCCCCCATCATTCAGGAGAGAAACACACACACACACACACACACACACACACACACACACACACACACACACTATTTTGCACTCCATCAGCTTTGAAATGCCCACCCAGTTCTTTGTAAATGAAGTGAGGAATGGCTAGCATTTACTAAGTTCTTGCTATACCAGAAACTGTGCTAAGAATTTTACATACACCATATTATTTTATTGCACAAAATACCAATAAAGTGGAGGAGTTGCCCCCATTTTATAAATCAGCTAAAGAACTGAAGTAGAGAGAAATTAAAATGCAGTAACTTACCTTGGCTCTTACAGCTGAGAGGGAGTGAAGCTGAGCTTGTCACTCGGGTCCGTCTGACTCAGCCAGTGCTCTTAGCTCACAGGAGAGTCACACACTGTCTTCGAGTCTCTGAAGGGCTGTCATATGGAAGAGAGGGTAGGTGTGTTCTGGGTAGCTCCAAAGAAAAGGATTTGACTGTTAGTTGGGAATCACGCTTTCATTGGATGTGCTGCAAATTCCCCCAAACAACATGTATATGCATGTCCAACTCTATAGGGAAAAGAACGTTAGAAGAAGAGCAAACGGAGCTGCCTTATATTAGGTGCCGTCCTGAAGGATCTGTGGAATCAGATGGAACCGGGGGGGGGGGGGGGGGATACAAGAGGACTGCAAATGGGCAGTGTCCCAATTTTCTTAAATAAGGAAACTACATAACAGTGTACTGTAAACTCCAGAGCTGGAAGCTTCGTGTCAATCCTTGGAGAGATTCTGCTGCAGATTATGAAGCAGGTAATTTATAAGCACTTACGATGTAAGTGGCATCAGGAGGTACCTAGAGGTACTCACAGGACTGTACAAACGAGACCAGGCTCCCAGACTATTTATGGCAATTGCAAAGCCCCAAAAGTGGGAGACTGACATTGGGTTACTAGATTTTTCTTTTTCCAAGGAAAGGCATTAAGAAACAAAACAATCCCAAATTATCATTTCCTAAAGAAAAAGGACTTTCTTTAAGACCCCACAAGAAAAGGAAATAATCTCAGAGTAAAAGACAGTCCTTAACACAATACATTTGTCTCCTTTTTACAAATCATTTACTACATAGTCCTCAGGCTTTCTCCTTGCAGGGGGGTTGGGGGCAGGACACACTGCTGCAGTATTCCTGGAGGATGGGAGCTTGTCCAAGGACCTGCTTTAGGGAGTCACTCCGAGTTAAAACATCAACATATATAAGATCCGATACCTGTAAGACAGGAAGTCTCTCTGGCCAGGAGAGAGGAGAAGAGTTTGACCTTAGCCTAAGTAAGGACATAAGCATAGATAAAGTGTACACAGGAACAAGTCACAAAAAAGAAAAGTTGCCAAGTGGGAAGGAAAGCCCTGCTGAGGCGGGACTTGGCCAAGACATTTGACCTGTGCTACCCCTTGGACCATACAGCTCCCTTGTAAGAGTAAGTGCCTGATGCCATTAAGCATTTCTACCACAAATTAGTTTCTGACCTGATGATCTCCAAGCAACCTTCAAACTATTACTTGTCTTCTCAGGGCCGACTTTCTAAAAGCAGAAGAAAAAACAGGCGAAATACCAGTTTCCAGAGCTGGGGGCTAGTTCTAGAAGGGATTCTCTTGCTGGGGTCCTCTCCGGTTCCACATTTTTACATATGCTGTAAATAAAGGCACTGATGGGATTCTTACATAACTTTTCTAGAGCTGAGAAGCCTAGCAGAAAGGTTTACATTTGAAGTCCCGTGGTTTACAATATGTCTGTCTGCATTTGGTCATTTTCTCTCATGGTCTTTGCTGCCAGTTCACTAGGCTCCAGCAGTTTGTGCTTCTCACGTAAAATCCTTACAGACCATATGCTCATTGCGAGCGCTGCACCCTGAATAACAGATACCTTACTCTACACAGCAGCTAAGCAACCATTCCATTCCTGTCCTCAGCTTTCTAGCGACCAATAGCATGGTACAGTCCCTTGATGTGCAAAGTGGGGAGACTGGTATCCTCCTATTTGAAGAATTCACCTCCTTTTCTAAATGCTTTTAAATTGCGTTTTGACGATGTCTATTGATGCTGACCTTGTTTCTGAAGGTAACCACAACACAGAATACACTGCTTGCTATATCCTCTAAAACTGCATTTCTCAAAATAAAGGTATGGTGGGGAGCCTTGCATCAGTTTCCCCACAGGAGGACTAGAAAAAAATGCACATTCAGTTGGCAGGGGGCTCCGTTTTAAAGAATCAGACACAGGAAATAAGAGGTGAGGCCAAGAAATATGCAGTTTAACAGATGATCCCCAAATCCCTTGAGCTTAAGATCCATCTCTCTGATTGGGGGTGGGAGTGCGTATTGTTTTGTTTTGTTTTGTTTTTTAACACTAAGTCTTGTTATGTAGCCCAGGCTGGCCTCAAACTCATGATGATCCTCCTGCCTCCGTATCCTGCGTGATGGGATTACAAGTGTGAGCCACCACGCCCAGATAGGACATGTTCTCTGATCATACAAGCCTGAGCTGGAACCCCAGTACTTCTAGCCACTTCTTAATTATTCAGATTCATCCCAGACCTGTCTCATACCTCTTTAAGAGCTTTAAAGAAAACAACATGTATAGAGTGTCTGGCAAATGAACTGAAGCTCAGTGACCTCCTTCCTTCTTTTTCTTCAGAGACTCTGCCGCCTGCCTTCTCTCTCGGCTCAGCTTCTGCCTCTGTTGCCAAACTGCTCACTCTTTCGAGGTCTGGCATTCAAACTCCCGAGAGAGAGAGTCTCATTGGTCCAATTTTAGTTACCACTGTACTTGGTGGGCAAAGTTGTCATCCCTGGTTCCATCATAGGTGGCTTGCCAGCCTATAGAATGACTGCTCATGGATCAGGTGCCCATTCCCTGCTCAATCAGCTCTTGGCTGGGGGGAGGGGGAGAGCAGAATCACGTGGTACCAAACATAGCCACCTATTCATAAGAAACTGCTACTTCCCTCAGCTAGGGTCTGTGGATAGAAACTCCTCAGAAGGGGCCTGTGGGTGTGGCAGGAATTCTGAGGCTTAGCCGGTCCAGCACACCTAGGCTGCTCATTTATCCAGCCTGCCAAAGGAATGAAGCATTCAAGTTAACTGAAGTCTCTTTTTAATTCCAACTTTTCATCTCCACCAGGCCAGAAACAGCAGTTAAAAAAAAACTAGAAAAAAAATTAGACCACAGTTGAGGGGAAAAACTTAACCCTAAAAAGATCTGTTTCTAGACACATTTTTCAGTTTCCCAAGCACTTTCACATCTATTTCCTCATTGCAGAGCTTGCAGACTGGCAGCCACAGGCTAGGTCCAGACTGCAGACAGATTTTATTTGACCCATACAAGGTTGTTTTTTTTTTTAACATTTTTTAATTAGTTGCCAACACTTAAAAGTCAGCAGATTTCCCATAAAACCCTGGATTTCAGGCTTCTCTGGGAAAAACAGAACGATTTAGATCCTCATTCCATCATGACAAGGGTCAGCTGGGACTGTGAAGGCTGCTCCTTGTGGATGGGGCATGAGCTCACTGTATCCTCCCAGCCACCTCTACTTTCTCACAGTGACCTACTTGGCCCCTGAAGGCATTTTTTTCAGTTACGTAACTTGGGAGAGTTTATTCTGTCCTTCCAGCACAGGGGTCCTGTGGATGGGACATGGATTATCAGCCTTCACAGCAGACATCTTTACCCACTGAGCCACCTCGCTGCCCCCCTTTTAGGCTTCTGAAGCTCCATTTGAGACCCTTGGATTAGGTGGATAAAGTGCTAACAAGCACAGGTTCTTAATCCTGACTGGGTTGGAATCTCCACCCTGGGTTGGAATCTCCACTCTGCTCTTTATGTTTGGGACTCTGGGCAAGTTACTCAACTCGTCAGACTTTTCTCATCTGTAAAATGGGGGTGATAATAATATCATCCAACTCAAAGACATATTGGGCCAACTAAATGATTAAACATGTACTTAGAACACTTGCTGACTAGCTGGAACATGAGAAGCATTAAATACCTATCCAGTTCCTCTCTCTCTCTCTCTCTCTCTCTCTCTCTCTCTCTCTCTCTCTCTCTCTCTCTCTCTGTCTCTGTGTGTGTATTGTGTGTGTGTCTGTCTCTCTGTCTCTCTATGTCTCTCTGTCTCTGTCTCTCTCTGTGTCTCTCTGTCTCTGTCTATCTCTGTGTCTCTCTGTGTGTCTCTATCTCTGTCTCTGTTTCTGTCTCTCTCTCTCTGTCTTTCTCTTTCTCTCTCCTTCTCTCCCTCCCTCCCTCACCCCACCTTCAGTACATAGAAATCCTCAGCCTCAAGTAAGAGTCTGGCTACGTTGCCCAGAACCAGCCTAGAACTTGAGATTCTCCTACCTTGCCCTCCAGAGTTCCTACAGATAGGCTTGTTCCACCAGGCCGAGCTTTCTACTAATTTCTACTCTGGCCTACAATTTCCTTATGTGCCTCTCTGACATTTCAAAGTTTCTGAAAGCTAACATTTTTGTAGCAAGCTCATTTGGTAGCAAAATTGGACCTGGATTGATACTAAGCTATTTATCCCATTTTGAAATATTGGTGTGTTTTCACAAGGTACTCTCCCAGATTCCATTAGCGGGTGTTGCTTAGTATATATTTTATACACCAAATTGCTTTACAAAAGTCCCCAAATTTGGAACTACAAAAAATTGATTATGACTAGTTTGTATACCTACTTAGCAGATTGGAAAACCCAGCTAGCTCCAGAATAGTAAGTAAGCAACCTTCCCCAAACCTTGTGACTTAAAAGCAGAAACAATTTGGAGCACTAGACACGAAGCCCACCATGGCTAGTACTCTAGTATGTCCTGATGTCACAATACACATATTGATGTAGGTAGCAGCTACCAGGCAGGCTCTCCTGAAGAGCTGAAGACTATCACCATTTATTGAGAGTGGCCAAGTCTACCCTGGTAGCATTCTTTCATCTCTTTACATTAATCTTTGCTATATACCATTGGGATAAAATTGGGATATAAATCAGTGTCTTCTTTTTAACAGAAGAGGAAACTGAGGCCCAGAGAAGAGCCATAATTTACTCAATTTCACACACATACACACACACACACAAAAAAAAAAAAAAACAGGCAGAACTGAAACTCAAAATCCAATTCTGTGCTTTTCCTCATTAAACCCATGGCCAGTCCAACAATGACACACACTGACCTTTTAACATACTGACCCTCACACTCTGCAGACAGTCCTAAAGTTTGCAACATACCTGATGAAAGGAGAGTTTCCCAAGATCTCAGCAAATATAAAAATGAGACAGCATGTCTGGGTGGACCTCATCCTTCCCTGTTCCATAAGCAGCAATGTGCAGACACCATCCAGTCAGAAGCCAGGGAGGGGAGATTTCTCAAATCCCAAGAAAAATCACAGAGACCCTACTGTTTGCTCTTCTCTGTTGATTTTTAAGAAGCTGACATTTACTTATGCCAAAGGCCAAAAGAAATGAAAAATCTACTGGAAAGGGAATTTCATCAGTCATGAAGCAAATATGTTCAAGAAACCTTTGCACAGTATCAGTTCCCTTGTTTGAAATGCAGAAAGCAGAGCAGAGCTCTTTCATATTGTTAGCGCATCAGAGACTGGGGCATGAAAGCAGCATGTCCAGGACTTCTTTGTAGCCCCCTGCCTCAGCACAGGGGAACTGTGTGACATCGACTTCAACTTGACAAGTTGGAAACAAGAAGGCAGGCCATAACCCAGGTGACCTTGTGTCACTCCTAAGCTCAAGGTTGGAGTTCCTGCTACCAACAAATCCTTACTTTGATCACACACCCACAGCGACCCAGATCTTTGAATTAAGCAATTCTTTCTCAGGTTTCAGCGAGGCATTGGAAGCCTGAGCTATTTTGGGACACTTTCTCTGCTGTGGATGCCACTTTCGGAATACGCCAGGAATATGCTAAGGACCTGGAGCACTGTATCCTGGACCTGTTTGGGGGTTTGTTCTCTCTCTCTCTCTCTCTCTCTCTCTCTCTCTCTCTCTCTCTCTCTCTCTCTCTCTCTCTCTCTGTCTCTCTCTCTGGGCTGATCATCTGGAGGACAGTCACGCCTGCCAACCTAATCCCAGAGGCCTGACTACCTTGCCCAGCCACAGGCTCCAAGAGGCAATGTGCCTGCCAGCACCCTCACGGTAAGGGACATGGCTGCACCAAGCAGCCTGACAGGATGGAAAGCATCCTAAGGGATGGTCTAAGTTTGGATGCAGGCTGAGAAGACAAGATTGGGGGGGTAGGGAAGATGAGGGTTTTTTTTTTTTTCTTTTTCCCAAACATCTTCTTCCTACGATCATCACTTCCCAATCTGATGCAACTGACTCGGCAGGCATTCGGGAGCCTGTGAGCTCCATTTTCCTCTTCTAAAATCTTCTGCACCTGTAAGTACTGGGGCTCATTGATGTTCACGCTGACTTTTGGGGAGGGGGAGAGGAGGAAAGAGTGTGGAGACAGTCATCATTATCTGATTCAGTGTGGACAAGTCCAAGGCTTTAGAAGAATGTCTAATAGACACCCCCCCCCCCACTTCCCCTGCCACTGAACTGCTTCTTAGCTTGGAAACTGAAAATGCCTCTGTTCTTTCCCTTGCCTCCCCCGCCCCAGCATAACAGAAACCCCACCTGTCCTTGGGGGTACTTTGTTCATCAGTACGGTTCACACCTGATTTTTTTTCCCCTCATGTTGGATTTAATGGCAAGAGTGTACCCTTGGCATTTGAATTTCTTAAATGCATCCACAGCTACTATTGTGGGCACAGCCCCTGCTGGTTTCTCCATCTTTTATGCAGTAATTTGCTGAAACTGTGAAAGATGTTGTAAGCGGGAGGGTATAAATGAGAATCTAGAAACTCCTCCATGGTAAAAAGAAGGGGAATGTGGTTGATTCTCAACGCAGTTAGAAATGCTGCCACAATGGGGAGGCTTCCTGCTAGGCAGCGAGATGGTCCCTTTCAGTGCCTTCATATTTTAATGGGAAGAGAGGCCAGAATAGCTGCTAGCTCCCCAGGAAAGGAGCATTTCGGATGCTTTTACCACTTTACTGAGAGACTGGACATTGTTTCCGGCCAGCTTATCAGTCCCTGAAGCACCTACAGTGGCTGCCCCAAATGGGGGAGGAAAGAAAGAGAGAGAGAGAAGAGTGTCAGCCCTCTATGCCTTCTCTGGGGGACTGCAGGAGTTCTCAGAAAATAACCCCAAATGGCAAAACCAGGCCCTGCACATCCCCCTTCCCTCAACACCAGACCAAATCCTTCTCAAGGTACAGAATCAGTTGGGAGGTGAGGCTGAAATCTGTCTTTGCTGAGAGGCAATTTGAAGAACCTGCCTATGTCTTAGTGTCCATCTGAGCTTCTGTAACAACTCTCTCAGCCACATAAGAATAAGAATGAGTTATTTCCATATGGATGCAACACTGTCCTTAATCAAAGAAAAAAATCATAAGATGTCTCTTAGATCAGGCTCACTCCTTCAGTGTCCATGATAGGCAAAGTCAAAAGCTTCTTTCTTAGGCTCTACAATCAGTGTTGGGTACAACGTGGGTTTAGAGAGAACGATGTTGATATCTGGACTGGAGAAATCCAGAAGGGATATGTACAGTGTGTATAGTATAGAGAAAGAATTACTTCACAGTGTACAGAAAGAAGCTAGCCTCAGAAAGAACTTGTTTTGCCCTTGGGTGCTGCCTGTTGGTATAGTCTTTGGGATCTCATGAAGTTTCTCTTTTTGAGTAAATGATACTCAGATCCCAGAAGTTGACTGTCAGGAAGGCTTTGTGTCAGAGCCTTGAGTGTTAGTGGTAGCCTGAATCTTATGTCTACCTTGTGGCATTCCAAGAGCATTAAGAATGTTCCCCCTGGCCTTCAAAATCCTCCCTATCCACTCCCAGGAGCTTGGAAAGTCTTAAGTTCATAATTCCTTTAACCCAGGACTTTGGCATCAGTTAAAAATGCCAGTCTCCTGGGAGGGGCACCTGTTAACCTCATCTGGGTAAATCCCATCCTGACAGTAGGCTTTGATGGAAGGGAGAAGAGCAAAGAGGAGGGGAGCTGAGATCACTGTGGGTCAAAATGACCCTGCATTCAGAAACTGGGAGCAGAACCCAGACTACAGCCAAAAGCACCAAGAAAGAAGCTCTGCTGGCAGAGAGAGCTCGAGTCTTGTTAAAATGGGGTACATGACAATTTCTTGAAGCTGAGGCTTAAAGTTTGGTGAATTGCAATCTACTGAATGAAATTGGGCTCCAGAAAGAGTCTCATCTATGGGGATGGATTAATAGGTGGGTGAACTTCTTGCAAGTTTATCTTCAGAGTTAGTTACCTGAGCCACTTGAACACAGGCTGCCAAAATTGTGAAGAGCCTGAGGCTAAGAAGTAAAACAGAACTAGTATTCTGCAATGTTTATCCTCAGGAGGCCAAAGGAGAGGAACCCACAGGAATTCGAGTGTGGGACCTTGATGTCATCCTTTCTCTACTCGGAGACCAGCACTAAGGCATACTGTCCAGGAGTTTCACTGTCGATGCAATGGCACGTATGGCTTAACGAGCCATAAGGGGCAAAGAGAGGTTACCTCAGGACAGCCATAGGTCAAGGATTAAGCACCCCTCTATATCTGTGTAGGCTCCTTTCTAGGCCATTGTGAATGAAATGGGACCACCTGAGTTCAACATAACTCTTCTGCTTCCTAGCTTGGTGGCCCTGGTCAGGACATGTAACCGATTTCCGTCTCATCTGCAAAGTGGACACGGTAATGACAGGATCTGTTGTGTAATGTTGTAAAGGCTAAATAAAACAATGCCTGTGAAGCTTAAACAGTGCCTAGTACAAAGGACGCATTTAACAAAAGTCAGCAATGATGAACATTTCCTGCTTTCTGCTGCATGCGTCATTATCTGAGAATGTCTCACAGCAACAGTCAAGGTGGTCCCCGCTCAGTACAGTTCTAACAGCACTAACGGTTGCTGGCTCATCATTTTCTTCATTTAAAGTGGCACGCTTCCTCTTTTCCTGTCAATAGCCCTAGAGTAGAGCAAGCCTTTCCTCCCCCTGGTTCTGCTTCCACACCATCTCCCAGCTAACTAAACAGATGGAGTCACTGCTAGAGGTTCCTGAAGTCTTTCTCCTGGCTATCCAATGAACTTTGCTGCCCGTTCCCTAACTGGAACATGAAATCAATTCTGGGAGGGTGGGTTCAGGGGAGTGCAGCTCTGTAAGTCTCAAGAAGAGGAAAGGAGCCCCACATAAAACCCAGTCTCTGATTCTTTGCACTAACTGCACTGTCCTATCAATATGTAACAACACAGCAGCTCCTCTCACTGGGATTCCCCAATCCCGTGACTGATGGACCACTGTTGTTCATTTCTTCCAACACCATCCACCCTCCCTCAGGAGTCCCCTTTCCGCACGCCAGGGTGCCGAGGCTTCCAGAGGCTTTCCTCAGCTTCCTCTCTCTGCCACTCCCTGTGCTTTCCTAGGGATAGAGAGTTCACTCTTTACAAGGGGTGTGGTGGTAGAAAGGAGCTCTGCTTTCTGTGCAGGCATGCCCTCAGCATGCCCTCTGCTTTCTAGCCCTCCCGTGCCTCTGCTCCACAAGGAAGAGGATGGACCATCCCTGGGTCTGGTTAGATTGACACCTCTCATTTTTTACAGTGCTGGAGATTGAGCCCAGGGTTATCAAGCATGCAAGGCAAGCGCTAAGCCACTGAGCTATACCCTAGGCCCAGTCAGTATCTCTCGAATCAGAAGACAGACCTACATTATCTTAAAGACTGAATGAAGGTGTTTCTTGAACTAATTCAATCTGGTAGTTAGCTAAAATGCATACTTTTAAAACTATCTCCATAGAAATGCAATCTCTGGGTTTGGGCTTCAGCCCTGGAATCTGCATGTTTAAAAAGCTCTCCTTCAGATAATGAGAACAAAATCTCTGCCAAAAACTTTTTTTAAATTAAAAACATAAATAGCAAAGAAAGAAAGAAAACCCTATAAAATTATATACACACATATACATACTCCCTCAGCCTTCCTGAAGCTGCCTCTCTGAGGGGAAAGCAATTCACTTTCTCCTTACCACCCTTGGCCCTCTTCTTGTTTTTAAAATAAACTTTTCAAAAGAAAAGAGAAACAGAGAGAGAGAGAGAGAGAGAGAGAGAGAGAGAGAGAGAGAGAGAGAGAGAGAGCTCTTTGGGCGGTACCTTAAGAAACTGCTGTGCTGCATCTTGTGGAATGGGGGTGGGGATGAGAGCGAGGAGACGACTCTCATGACTCTGGTTCCTATCAGGAGACCCAGCCTTCCACCCTGAGTCTCCAGAAACATGTGCAAATGCCTCCTGAATGTTGGCCTTGTCTTATCCAAGCAGCAGCTCCCAAGCTGCTTCCTCAAAACCTTAAGCAGTTTCAGATTTTGGGAGCGCAGGCCTAAATCACTGATGCTGTCAGTCTAAGGTACAAAATGGATAGAGTATCCTCATCTAGAGTTGTTTGGAGCTAGGTGGGGTTATAGAAGACCTCAGTGGTTGATAATGTACTATAGCCAAACTGGCAGGCTTTGGATTGGCCTAGGCTTCACAGGCTACATGACCCATGATTTGTTCTTCACTTGTGAATCAGAAATGATAACACAGGGACTACCCATGTTGTTGTTCATGTGAAATTGTGGGTTACTTCATGTAATGTGTTGAAAACTGTGCCTCGCTTGTATTAAGCATTAAGCAAGCAATATCTATGATTCTTGTTATTATAAATATATATGTAGGTGTATGCTTACTATGCATAAATTAATATATTATTAATATAGTAACATTAATGTATCTTTTCTAGTATTGACAGTTGAACCTAGAGCTTCATGCATGCTAGACAAGCACCCTACCACTGAGCTATATTCCAAACCATCTATGTATTTATCTATTTTGGTACAGCTTATCAAATACAAAGTTACTTGAGGTATTTTCAAATAGGCCTGCACTATCCAGTGTGGGCAACACACACACACACACACACACACACACACACTAGCTAACTAGACTATCCACAAGGAATAAACGAGTTGATGTGTGTAAAAATAATCAGAACTATTATAAGTATGGTCCTAGAAACTTTAAAAGAGAATTCTGTAAATGCTCCAAGGGTCCTATCAGAAAAATATCATCTGGATCAATATTTTGGAAGGAGACATTGACCAAGGGTCATTCAGAGACCCAGAATGAAGATGGCAGTTTGGGGTCTCTTATACTCAGACTCTTATCCCTAACTTGTTGCATTAGATTTATGGGATTATGGGATTTGATTCTAGGACTTGCTGGGTCTAATTAAAGTTTTAGGACTCCTAGGAGACCAGTTGTGGTTGCACAGACTGGATGTAAAAAAAAAAAGTCTCTATGATGTGCTCCTAGCTCCAGCTTCCTAGCATGGAAGGTTCCAGCCACCATCATGGAGTTGTGGCCTTTTCTCCTTTGGGCTCCAAATGCATTTGGGGTCATTGATTTGGTAACATCACTACAACATAGCACCCCAATCCCAGAAAAGACAAACAGCTCCCCTCACTCCAGCCAGTGTCCCCACCACCCTACTCCTTAGAGCTAGGGGCTCATCAGGCTGTACTTCCAGCTCCAGGCTCTAAAAGTGTAAGATAGGATAAGAGAAAATGAAGCCATGAGGTCGCCAGTACCATTTGGCCTCCAAGCCTTGCATGGGCTCTGGGCCAAGATTCTCAGCTTCCTGCTGGACACAGCCACCTAGAAGCTCCATTGGTACCCCAAACACAGCAAGTCCAAGCTGGCCTGTCAACTGTCATCTATCTCTGTCACTCCTCCTATCTGCATGTGCCCTTTGTCTCTACTGACAGTATCACCGCAGACCCTAGCTGGACTGTCAGGGTCATTGTCACTTTTCCCCCCTCTCTTTGACTCCATGACACTCAGCCCCATGCTTTCTACACATTGACATATGTCTGAAGCTATTCCCTCCTCTCAGAGGTCACTGCCACATTCTCCAATTCAAAGAAATGTCCTCCCTTGCCTGGACCAATCAGATGGTCCAGGTTTTCTCCCCTCCATCCTTGCACCTACCCCGGTGCTACAAAAACTCTTTTCCTTCTCAGAAGCCTTCATTGACTCCTTACTGCTCACAGAACAAAGCTCTCGTCTTGGCTAAGGAAGCTCTGAAAAGCTGACCCCAGACATCTCTCCCACTCTACACTTTCACACAAATATAACCCCTCTGCCTGAGGTACCCTTCTGTTCCTCCATTACTGTTTCTGGCCAAAAGAAAACAAACAAACAACAAAGAAACAAAACTCCATCCCTCAGGTTCTAGCTGAACCTCCTTCATCTTTAAGTCTTCCCTAACTTCCCCAGGTGTGAGGTCAGTTACAACCACTCCCTCACAAATAGATACTTGCTCTTACTACAGCAGCCACTTGTCCATAAGGTTTTATGTGTGCCTCTGCACCCTACAAGATGAGTAGGTCCCCAAAGTCTAGGTGGGAACATATTAGACGCTTGTGTGTATTCTCTGAACCTTCAGGCTTATGTATAATAAGATAGTATGCCAATGATAGCTGCTACCTCCTAGAAATATAAAGAATGGGTAAAGTGATAGAGATTATATTCATGCAGGTAAGAGAAATAATAGGATACTCAGCCTCCATTCAGTGCTTTGTAAGGGTCAGAAATTATTGTAAACTCTTCATATGGCTTTGAAAGTAGGTAGAACCAAAAAGTTACTGTATGCTATATTGTGTGTGTGTGTGTGTGTGTGTGTACTATGAATATAGTATAGATGACATATATCTAAAATATATACTCTCCACTGTGCCTGATATTTAGTGGGAACTCTTAGTTTTCCTTTCGTTCATTCATCTTCCTATCCTGCACTACCCTGTCCTAGCCATCCTCCCATCTCTGGTCCTGCAGGGCTGGGGTAACAGAAAGACATTCCAGGACTCTACTTCATTATCCATTATAACAGACTGGTTAATTAAAAAGAGAGAAGCCCCTGGGATTACCTTTGGAGCTGACGTCTAAAGGTATCTCCTGATTTCAGTTACCATTTCTTCAAGGACAGAGGCAATATTGTACTACAGTTTGTGTCCCCCATAAGCACCAGCACTACGGTGATCAAGTGACATGCACTAGATAAATTCTTGGCCTTAGGCTTTCTAGTTATCAGCACCATCAGCATTTTCAATGACGGCTGAAGCAGATGCTAGACCATAGCTAACAGGTTCTCATGAACAGACAGACAGCAACAGCTAGAGCCACCCAGGAGAAGCCCCTTTGGCTGCACTTTGATGGGAGCATGCCACCAGGCCAGGAGGCCATGGACTTGGACCCCAGAGATGTATCCTACCACCACCATCAGGGTAACCAGATGCAAATCTCTCCACTTCCTTGGGCCTCCGCGTCCTCACCTGTATAATGCTGCCCCTCCAGGCTGGCTGGGAATGCATGCATGGCAGGGCAGCTGCAAAAGTTCGTTGCCAAAAGGCTGCGCGGAAGCGAAGTGTTGCTAATTTCAAGTGCTGGGGCTTCACTCACCAGGAAACACTCAGGAAGAGGGTGTGGGGGAAGAGAGCAGGGACTTGTGTATCCAGGACATATGGGGGCCTATATTTGTTGTCCTTCTGCTTAGCAGCATTAACGATTCAAGCTGGTGCTGCCTGTGGAACACTCTGTCCTTTGGGATCCTCAGGGACAGGAGGGGTTGCAGAGCAGCAGGGCTGCAGCCAGCGCGCAATCCAGTGAGAAATGGAGTGATAGAGATGAGGCGCCACGCACACAGGTTCATACGCATGCATTCGCACTCCTGGCAGCCCCCAACGCTGCCTCGAAACAGCAGCTGGAGCTAATTACAGACAGACAAACAGCGCCTTCTCTGGCTCTTCTCTCAAAACTGTCAACCCCCCACCACCACCACTAACCCTACCACCACGACCCGCCCCTGGGAGTTGCTTGAGTTCTTGGAGGGGGTGTTGCCGGCGACACAGCTAAGTGCCTAGAAAGAACATTGCAAGGGGTGGGGGCAGAATTTTAGGGAAGTAGGAAGCCGCCATGTGGCTCCCTGTCTTAGGGTGGGTAAAAAGGAGGGGATGAAGCGCGGGAGAGAGCTGGCTCGGATACAGATGCAGCTTTGTGTTAACAGATGTGCTCTCCTGGCAAGCGGGAGCCCAAGCACTTAGCTCCTCCCTTTGCCTTCATCTGGATCCACCCAGGGATCCCCTCTCAGTCCTTCTCCCTCTTAAATCCCCAACTTCCTCTCCAATTCTATATCTGGCATAAAGCTTAATAAATGTTGAATGAATGGATGGATGAATGAACACATGTACCCTCCTCAAACCCTTACAACTCCCAAGCTTTGTTCCCCACCCCCACAGACCATAATAACTACATACGCCCTTTCTTCTGCATTTCTTTCTATGTACTCCCTTTGGGCACTTTCAACTCTCACCTACATGCTCCGAACTCCCAAATCTCTTTCCAACATACTCCTCTCCAGCTGTGTGAATGTTCCCGGAGAACCTCAAACTCAAAATGGCCCTCATTGGTGTCTCCAACAATAACCTCCTCCAGGATGGATTTCTTAATGGTGAGGCCTGGTCTGTCAAAGTGGGTGCACAGGCAAGAGAGATGTGCCTAGAAGCATAAGGCAAACCCCTGATACCAGGGCCTCTCTTCACTCTAGAACAATAAATTTCTTCCCAGCATCCTCTTACTCCTGCCCCACATACCTAACAAGGATGGCCATATTGGAAACTAACCACCAAACTGGGGCTAACTGCCCAAACTGAGACCCTAAAACTAAAACCAAGCAAGTTGATTCTGCAAAGAGAAGCTCTTGAAAGGAATTGCAGTAACTTGTATTATTCCTTCTCTAACACGCCCCTTCTTAATTCACTGTCATTTTGCAATTCTGGTATTGCCACCCCCACCGCCCCATGGCGCCATCCCTCAGCCACAACCTCAGACTTCATCTCACTCCTCAACTCCATTCCTCTGCATTTTAGATCTCTGTCTCGAAGCTCACTGCAGTCCCCGAGGCAAATACTGAACCAAGACTGGTAGAATATGGGAATTTCATTCCATGAGAGGAGTGCTGGAGCTGATGACCCAGAATGTTTGCTGAGGGCCTGCATTCAAATTCTTTCCTGGTTTTGGCAAGGATAAGAGTAAATAAAGCCCCCTTTTCCTCCAGGCCGTCCTAAATTTGGATAGCAGTCCAAAAAAATGGTGAACAAACACAGTGGCCTTTGGTTTTCTGACAACCTAGGTCCTATGAAGACAGAACCCAAGTGTCTTAGGGTTTCTATTGCTGTGATAAAACACTATGATCAAAAGCAGCTTGGGGAGGAAAGGTTTACTCCAGATTACAGCAATCATGTCACACCGTATGACTGAGGGAAGTCAGAGTAGGAATGAATGGTAGGAGCCTGGAGGCAGGAACTAAAGCAGAAGCCACACAGAAAAGCTGCTTACTGGCTTGCTCCTCATAGCTTGCTCAGTCTGCTTCCTTTAGCACCCAGGACCACCAGCCCAGTGGTAGCACTGTCCTCTGTGAGCTGAGCCCTACCACACGAATTAGCAATCAGTAGGGTGCCCCGCAGGCTTGCCCCCAGGCCAATGTGGGGAGGGGGGATTTTCTGAACTGAAGTTCCCTCTTCCCAAATGATTCTAGTTTGTTTCGAGTTGACATACAACTAGCCAGCACACCAAGTTTCTTCCTTCCTCCTCTCCGGGGGTCCCTAGGACTGTACACATGCAAGGTGTCATTATACCCGCCCATGTAACAGTGACATCCAGACATTTTCAGGTTTTCAACGCAAAGTGAAGGAATCATCAGGAATTTCAGTTTGACATATACACAAGGTGTGATGTAACTTATTCAAAGCCCTCACATTTAACTTAAAAACAAACATTCACTTAACAAATCTCTACTGAGCTCAGCAAAAACCAGTATTCAGTGGTTCATTCCTTCAATCTCCTCCTTTTCTTCTTGGTGGGGAGACAACATTCAGACATTATTAGTCTTACTGTTAATAACATTATTATTGTTAATAATACAAAACCATGTCAAGTGTCATCCTATGCCTTATGTGACTTTTTATGTAGCTCTGGAAGTTCCTTTGACAGCACTGAAATTTACCATTCCACTGGCCCATCACTGCTAATGCACTCTTTCGAAGTATGGGGTAGTGAGTGGGTGTGCTTCTAGAGCTCCTGAGCTCTCACTAAAGTTCTTCCATTCTCTAACTGCGCAACTTTGGCTAACATGCTTAGCCTGCCTGTGTCTGGTGCACCTCCTCAGGAAAGTGAAGACTGCAATAGCACCCACCTCACAGAATAAAAACTATTAATAAACTAGATGGTTCTGGGCTGGCAAGATGCCAGGGCTGATGACCAGAATTCATTTGTCATAGCCCACCAACCTATATGAGGAAGGCGAAAACTTCCATAAGTTATCCTCTAATTTCCATATGCTCTCTCTCTCTCTCTCTCTCTCTCTCTCTCTCTCTCTCTCTCTCTCTCACACACACACACACACACACACACACACACACACACACACACCACACACACACACACACACACAGAGAGAGAGAGAGAGAGAGAGAGAGAGAAGAGAGAGAGAGAGAGAGAGAGAGGGAATTTAATTTTTTATTAAATCCGGTACATAATAGGTACTCAAAAATGTTAGCAATTGGGACTGGAAGCATGACTTAGTGGTTAAAAATACTTGCTGCTCTTGCCGAGGACCAAGGTTTGGTTGTCAGCACCCACAGGGCAGCTTACAAACATCTAGAAGCCCGGTTCCTGGGGATGTGACACTGGCATCTAGCCCCCATAGGCACTAGGCAGCGTACAGTGCGCTTAGAGTGTTTGTAGGCAAACATTCATACACATAAAATAAAAATACATCAATTATTTTAATGTTAGCAATTATTATTTTCATACTAGATCTACTGACCTTTGTTAACCCTAGAGGTTATATTTTTTTATTGGGCCTCTAAAAGAAACCAATAGAATGCCCTATTCACTCGTCTATTCCATCAACGAGTACATGCTGAGCACCTCAAAGTTCTTGTGCTAAGCATTGGTGTTATATAAACAAAGAACATGTGAACCCTGCCTTTGGGACTAAAGAATTCCTCCAAAGCAGTCCTGGATTAATAGTGCCCTGAAGCTCCTAGACGAAGCAAACACAAATCCTCCCTGGAGAAACACACCCTCAACCAGTTTTCACAGGATTACCAAGGTAAAGTCTGGCTGAACATGAACTCATAATCAAAAAATTACAAAACATACAATGAAGTCAGAAACAAGGAAAACAGAATTAGATCCTCAAAGACCTCAGGTATTGCAATTATGGAAAATGAAATGTATTTTACGAGTATTATAAAACAAAAGCCTTTGCAAATATTAGCATGAAAGAAGATACTAGCACAAAATACAATTTTTCTAAGTATCTTATTTTTATAGACAGTGAAGATAGGCCTCAGAGAACATTAACTCCTTTCATGTTACATGGTTAACAATAATTTATTCAAATCAGTATTTCAGTGGCTAGTGTATTTTTGCCAAACTTGGTGATTAGAGCTGTGACATTTCTTTCCCAAGTCATGTGACCAACAACATGAGTACATAGTAAACTCCTTGCCCTCAAGTATCTGAAACTTCAGACCACACATATTAAACTATACATTGATATCAGACTGGGTGGTAGAAACTACAAAGGTCTCGAGTGGTTAGAAGTAAGAACTGAGCATGTCTTTGAAGCATGGGGTGGATCTGTGGTAAAGAAAACCTCTTTGCATTAGCTGGTAAGAAGGAAAAAAGTAGAAAAAGCCCTTAAAAAGTTATAGTGCAAATGAACTACAAAACAGTACAGGGAAGAGTGGGTGTGTCTTGAGGGCACAGAGGGCACACAGGCAGACCTGGACCATCACGTAAGATATTGTCATCACAAGGGTCCCAAGGTCGGTTAACGCTCTGTTGTCATCTTGAAAGTCTCAGTTCCCTTTGAACATAAAGCTCTCTATTGTCATTTTTCACCTAGTATCTTCTTTTGGTAGCTTCAACCGCAATGCCTGGAAACAGGGTTTCTCAGTGAACTAGAAGTGTGCTCTTTGGGCTAGGCTGCCTGGCCAGTGGCCTCTTGAGATCTACCTGTCTCCTTTCTAAAACCCACCCAGTGCTTGGGTTATAGGCATACGCAGCCCTGGATGGACTTTCATGCGGTTGTTTGGGATTTGAACTCAACTCCTCAAGTTTGCAAAGCAAGCACTTCTACCCACTGAGACATGTTGCCAATTGTCTTCTAGGCTCTTATAACACTTTAGATATAACACCACCCTAGTTCACAGCAAGCTGAGGCTATCATGGTTTGTTTACGTATCTACCTTCCTCATGGAACTGAGAATGTCTTGAGGTGGGGGTTACGTTCCTGTATCCCAGCTGCCAGCACAATGCCTAACACATAGCAGGTGCTTAGTAAACATTGAAAGAATGACTAATGCGGTTCGTTTGTGAGCATCCTTATCTTCTGTCCCATGTCTTTTGCCACTATTTCTGTCCAGGCTCCTATTGTCTCATCACAATAGCTTCCTGATGAATTTTCAGCACTTCTTTCTCCAGCCCAACTGAACACCTCCTCTCCCTAGTGATATGTCTTTCTAAAATCAGAGTCACTGTACCCTCTGCTGTTCAAACACTTTCTATGATGCCTTCCTGTTTGCAGAGCAAGTATCCTAGTGACATCCAAGAGAGTATGCCTTTCCAGCCATATGCTCCAGTTTCCCCTCATGTAAGACTGGCCACATTCATGAGCCATGCCCATGCCTGTGACCCAAACACTGCGGAGATGGAGACAGGCAGACCTCAAAAGGTCACTGGCCAAGCAGCCTAGCCAAATTAGCACACCTCTAGTTTGCTAAGAAACCCTGTCTCAAGGCAATAAGGTTGAGGGCGATCGAATAAGGAACCTGATGCCCTGCTCTGGCCTCTGCATGGCACACGAAAGCATGTACCACACACAGATAACACACACACACACACACACACACACACACACACACACACACACACACACTAAAAAAAAAAATTAAGAGCCTCAAGGAAGGGTACCTAACCCAGGCAGGATTCAAGAATTCAGAGAAGTGCCATCTAAGCTGCACTAGTTGGACTAGAACCCCACCTGATGGGCAAAGCAAAGAAAAAACAGCCCAGGAAGAGATAAGCAAATGTAAAGAACCACTGAAAACCAACAGTGAAATAGATACTGTACTGTACGCTGAGGATCATAGCTCTCATCCTGGCTCAAGCCAGTAAAGAAAGACAACGAATCGGGGAATAACACGACGGATGATATACCAAATGTTGTGATCTGAACACTGTAGGACAGATGGCTTACCCAGGCTGAAGTGGGTGGGGATCAAGGAGCTACCTTCCATAAAGGAATTATTTTCTGAGTGCTATGTGCTGTGGATGAGAAAATGGCAGCTAGGTAAAGGGAGGCAGGGAAGAAAAGGGAAGGCATTGAAGTGATGTGTGCCAATACACGTGGCTCCAAAGGAATTCTTAATGACTCTGTGTGATTCAACTCCAGAATGAGTGAGTATGAACATGGGAAGATATGACCAGGGAAATAGACCAGGGAAACAGTGCCAACTTAAGGAGTTTGGACTCGATCCTTACAGTAGCTCCCAGCCTTCATTCCACATTAGAATCACCTGAAAAGCTTTAAACTATTGATGACTGGATTCTACACCAGGAACTCTGATTTAATTTGTCTGTGGGGAAGGCATTGGGATTTTTAAAAGCCTTCCCAGTTTAGTCTAGTGTGCAGCCACAGCTTCAGGGAGCCAAGTCCTCAATTTGAGTACTTATCAGAATCATCTAGAGGGTTTGTTAAATACAAGTTGGAGGTGGGCACTCCCTAGCTCTGATTCAGTTACTCCAATTCTGGCAAATTGTCAGAATTGCTGGTGCTGCTGTTCCTAGGACCTCACTCTGAGAGTCTCTATCCTCAGACGCTGAGAATCCATTTACAAGGATTAAGTAGAAACGATCTTATTTGAGTATTTGAAAGATCACTCAGGTCCTTCTGGAGAGAATACATACGGCGTGGAGGGGTATGGAGTGAGAGGGCTCATCAGCTTCTGTAGTTGCCTTCATAATACCTGCACAAGGTCAAGCCAGTCGATACCCCAACATAAATTTGGGAGGGGCCCAGGAGGCCCTACCCCTAACAGAGGAGCTTTTGACAGGTTATGGCTTCTAAGGGTCAGAGAATTAACTGGCTTTCTTCAAGGATGTGGCCGCTGGTATGTTGCCCATGCTCCAGTGGCTGGCCCTAAAACCATGTACATATGGGCAGCACTAGTTGAATTCAGTGGATTATAGGAGGAGGAGCACCAGGAGGAGGAGTCAGAGTGGGAGGAGGAGGAAGGAGAAGGGAGGGACGAAGATGGAGAGGGAGAGATGAAGTCGGAAGGAGTGTGTGGTGGGATTCTGGAAGGAGTTGAAGTGGGAGCAGAAGGTAGATTTTTAAAAGTGAGAGGCAAGGAAGCTATTATAAGAATCAAGGTAAGAAGCCGGGCGGTGGTGGTGCACGCCTTTAATCCCAGCACTCGGGAGGCAGAGCCAGGCGGATCTCTGTGAGTTCAAGGCCAGCCTGGTCTACAAAGTGAGTTCCAGGAAAGGCGCAAAGCTACACAGAGAAACCCTGTCTCGAAAAACCAAAAAAAAATAAAAAATTAAAAAAAAAAAAGAATCAAGGTAAGAGATGCTTGGGGGAGCCAGGCAGTGGTGGCACACGCCTTTAATCCCAGCACTTCGGAGGCAGAGGCAGGCGGATCTCTGTGAGTTTGAGGCCAGCCTGGTACAGAGTGAGTTCCAGGAAAGGCACAAAGCTACACAGAGAAATCCTGACTCAAAAGACCAAAAAAAAAAAAAAAAAAAAGGACTATTCTATAGGAGAGATGGCTCAGCAGTTAAGAGCACTGACTGCTCTTCCAGAGGTCCTGAGTTCAATTCCCAGCAACCACATGGTGGCTCACAACCACCTATAATGAGATCTGTTGCCATCTTCTGGCTGTAGGGATAAGTGCAAGCAGAACACTGTATACATAATAAATAAATAAATCTTTGAGAGAGAGAGAGAGAGAGAGAGAGAGAGAGAGAGAGAGAGAGAGAGAGAGAGAGAGAGAGAGAGAGAGAGATGCTTGGGGAATGACCAGCTCTGGACGAAAGAAGTGGGATGGGGAAGATGGGTCCCATTCAAGGGATGTTTAGGCTGGAGATTTGGCAGAGCACAGAGACTGGTTGAATATAGAGGTGAGATAAAAGCAACTCTTGGGGTTTTTGCCTTAGATAACTGATGATCTTGGTTGTACTAGTCATGTTCATTGCTGGAGTCAAAAGTTAAATATGGGGCTGGTGAGGTGGCTCAGTGACTAAGGGCATCTGATACCAAGCCTGACAACCTGAATCTGCCCCCCAGGACCTAGATCATGAAAGGAGAGAATTGAGTTCCACAAGTTGTCCTCTGACTTCCACATGCATACCATGGTATATGTGTGTGAATGCATAAACACACACATACAGATAAATAAAAATGTCTTTAGGAGTTTTTTTTTTAAGTTGAATCTGTGCCAGAGCAATAGCTCAGTCCATAGAGAACTTGCCCACCATGCACAATGCCCTGAGTTCAATTCCCAGCACTGAATAAATTGGGCATGGTAGTGCACACCTACAGTCCCAGCACTTGGGAAGTGGAATTAGAAGAATCAGAAGTTCAAGGTACTTACTACCTAGCAAGCTTGAGGCCAGCACGAATTACGTGAGATCTTGTCAAGAGAGAAAGGGGCAAAGGAAAGGAAAGGAAAAGAAGGGTGATGGGGTGTAGTGACACACGCCTATGTTCCAAGGACTCTAGGCTTTGAGGCAGGAAGATGCTGAGAGCCAAGCCAGCCTGGGCCCTGAGACCAAAAAGAAAATTGCAATGTATTTGCAGGCTTGAATGGGCATAGGGAAGGAGACAGTTTCTAGCCACACATCTAGAGCAGTAGTCTCAGAGACTTCAACAGGCAACGGGTTCTGACTTTCAGTCCCATAAGCTTCACTTCAACCTTAATCAAGTTGGGATTCCCTTCCAAATGCATGCAAAGTAAAGGGAAGTGGCAGTCACCCTGACAGGAAGATCAGGCATCTAAGCCCTGGGTACTTAGCCTGCTTCTCTACTATACCCCTAAGTTTGTTTATTCAATTATCCATCCATTCATTTATTCATTTGTATTTTAACAAAGTTGTAGAATGCTGTTACCTAGAGAGGCGTTTTTATTTTTAAGGCAGGAAAAAATTTTTGAGCTGGGTGTGGGTGGCTCATGCCTTTAATCCCAGCACTATGGAGGCAGAAGTAGGTGGATCTCTGTAAAAGAGGCCAGCCTGCTCTGCGTAGTGAGTTCTACGCCATCGAGAGCTACATAGTGAAACCCTGTCTCCAAACAAACCAACAAAAAGTTGTTTCACATCCAGGTAAAGAATTCAAAATGTGCCCTTATATAACCAATGAAACAAATATGGCTTAAGGACAGCTTGCAAAGGAATTCATTCTGCATGGATAGAAAAATGTACAAAAACCAAGCAATTTTCCAGTGCATCATCCTTGTGACTATTTCTAAGTCTCCTCCATGGGCAAGTAGACTGCCAGCAATCAGCAAGACCAGCAAGAGTGATGGATGGGATCATTGTACATTAGGGTAACAGATAACTTTCATACCGGGAAGGATTCAACAAGGTAGACACATGTGATAAATGGAAGAAGAGTTAGCTAATGTGGTAGGAGTTGCAGTGCCGTTTGTTAGAGGCTATGCTGTGGTCAAATTGATGATCAATCATTTGAGACCCTTTGCTGATGGGACCACAACCCCCCACACAGAGAGAGAGAGAGAGAGAGAGAGAGAGAGAGAGAGAGAGAGAGAGACTTTAGGTTAACTTAGATAGCATCATTAATAACTGCTGTTCAAGAAACTCAAATTACTTCTACCCACAAGTCATGCTACAGTTAAAGTGCTTCTGTGAGCTCCTTGATGATAGAGGCCATGTATTCTCTCTGTGTCTGTGTGTGTGTGTGTGTGTGTGTGTGTGTGTGTGTGTATTTTGATGCATGGCAGAGGGGATGACACAGAGCATTGGACAAATGTTTATTAAAGTCAAGTTAATTAGTACATATGTCCTTTCATCCATCTGTTTCTTCCTTCAACAGACATTCATTACATGTAGGAATTAACAGCTCTGGCCCTGGAAATCCAGGCTTTGGGCTTCAAATTACAACTCCAACTAGCTGTACCCACCTGGGAAAATAATGAGTCTTTCTGAGCCTGCTGCCTGCTGCATAGAGTGGGGGAAATTTGCATATAGTTGAGTAAGGATTTGATGAGTTAGTAAGTGCTCACTAAAAGGCAACTCTTAATTGTGTGTATGCGAAGCCAGGCCGCTCTCAAGTAAGTAGGTCATTGTAAGAGGCACCAAATGTCTTAAGAAATGACAAGGCTTTTCGGCCAAAGCTGGTTTTCATTAACATGGTTATTTATGTCCTCAGTCCAGCGCCCCACTGCCCTAGGCCTGCCATTTCTGGCCTGGTGCCCTCCTGTGGCAGCTCAAGCTGTCTCTAGGTGGGTTTGCTTTCTAGAGAAGCCTGAAAAATTGTGGAGCTAAGAGGTGAAGAAGGAAGGGAAAAAACAGAGAGAATGCAGTCAGACATTAATGTGCCGCCTCCACCACTCTCCATCATTGACAGCTAACCAGGGCACTTTCCTAGACTTCTTTCTGCCAAGGGGATTTTGTGGTGGTGGTTTGGTTAGTTGGTTGGTTGGTTGGTTGATTTTTTTAGGGGGAGTGTTGTTGTTGTTTTCTTTTTATTGTTTGCTTTGATTTGGTTTTTTTGTTTTTTGTTTTGTTTTGTTTTGTTTTGTTGTTCTTTTAAGACAGAGTCTCACTACATAGCTCTGGCTGGGCCTGCATCTTACTATGTAGAATAGGCTGTTCTCAGGCTTGAAGCAATTTTCTGTCTTCTGCCTCCTGAGTGCCTCTTGCAAACCTTTTACAGTCCATGTTTACACATACCCTGATATACACTCATCATCAAGGTCATGCTTGGCTTTTAGATCAAACACATGTAATAAGTTCAAATTTATGCTTCCAATGTCTGTATTCCTTCAAGGTCTTATGACCCACTTGAAAGCAAGAGCTACAGCTTGCTCAACTGATGTGTGTTCAGTTCATGTTTGGCGGAATGTTCAGCTATGTTGGCCCATAACCTAACCCAAGTGGTTGTCCCCCATCTTACATGTCACATGACAAGCAATATAGAAAAAAGAATGGAATGTGCATGTTGGATACAGCACAAGTGGCCCTGGCTTTGAGCTCTGGAATTAGAAGCAAGGTATTAAGTACCAACCAGTCCCAGAAAACAAAGTGATGGATAAGATAAGCACTAAGAGAAAAAGAAATGGAGGAGAAGGAAGAAAAGAAGTGGAGGAGAAAGGGGAAGGAATAGGAGGAGGAAAGAAGGGAAAGAAGAGAAGTAGAATGAGGAAGGGGAGAAAGAAAGAGAGAGAGAAAGAGAAAGAAAGAAAGAAAGAAAGAAAGAAAGAAAGAAAGAAAGAAAGAAAGAAAGAAAGAAAGAAAGAAAGGGGCAAGAGCAGAAAGAGAAAGAGGCAGAGGAGGAAAGATGGAGAGGAGAAAAGGGGGGAGAATTGATTCAGTGACAGTGCAGTAGGGCAATTCCCCTACAGATAGATGTTGTTCTCAAGGGCTATTGGGTGGCTAAAATGCACTGTATGAAGAAAATGTAGTGTAATTGAGGCAGAAAACCCCAGGTTTGAATCTCGGCTCTCCATTTATGAACTGTGTGACTGTGTATTACGCTTTCTGAGCCTCAGTCTTTTCGTTGTAAAATTAAGGTAATGATAGTACCCATCTCACAACTCTGGGGAGGACGGCATAAGATACAACATAGAAAGTATACTGTAGCACAGTGCCTCACCTGTAATAAGAGACTCAGCAAAGCTATTTGATGTGTTAATGCATGGGTATTTTCCGTAAAATGGCATGAAAGAAACTCTGAACAACCTTTAGCATGTGCATTAAATCTGGAAGAAGAATATATAATTCCCAATAAAATTTGGTTCAGTAAACCAGGTATGGTGGCATATATCTGTAATTGCCAAACTGAGGGGGTGGAAGCAGAAGACCAAAGTCATCCTCAGTTACATAATGAATTTAAAGTCAGCATAGGCTACATGAAAGCCTGTCTAAAAAAGCAGTGGGTCCAGAGCCAAATATATAGTGGTACACACCTATAATCTCAGCATTCGGTGGAGGAGGCAGACAAATTATGAATTCAAGATCAGCCTGACCACATACAAGGACGCTATTAAAATTCATAATGATAAATATAAAGAGCTAGCTCAGCAATTAAGCTCCTGTTTCTTAGCACACGGCAACTAATACTGAAAACAACAGAAAATTGCTTGACGCGCGCCAAACCATTCACCATAAGTGTAGAGAAAGAAGCCTGCTTTGCCCATTACAGCCACACAGCTAATTGACCTGCGAGTCTCCCAGAATGGGAAGGAGTGTTGCAGAGACAAGCACAGCGAGAGTACGGAGTAGCTCGCTCTGTCTATCGTCTCCTTCCCCACTCTCCTCACTAAGAAGGAGAATCAAGCAAATCAATCAACATCAAATCCACAAGAAAAAGAAAAGCGCTTGAAGCCTACCATGGTAGCAAATTCACTGGACCGACCCTGTGTTCTTGCCCTGTGGCCTTTCCAACCCAGCGAGCCTCTCAGACTGAGCAACTGACCCTGGCAGGGAAGTCAGCTGTCACCATGTCATCAAACATCCTCTGTCCTCTTTAAGCATATAGGAAACAAGATCTGGTGAGATAGCACTAGCTTACGACCTAGGCTGCAAAAATCTGTCTTATCTTCTCTTCTGTGATTTCCCCCTACCCTGTTCTTGTTTGGACATGTACCTTTAAAGTAGTCAAGATTCCTGCATTCCCTGTCCCGTTTTTTTTTCTTCTGTGTGTATGTGTGTGTGTGTGTGTGTGTGTGTGTGTGTGTGTGTGTGTATCTGTGTGTGTATCTGTATGTTTGTGTGTGTGTCTGTATGTCTGTATGTGTGTCTGTATGTCTGTGTATTTATGTCTATGTCTATGTATGTGTCTGTATGTCTCTGTGTGTGTGTGTGTGTGTGTGTGTGTTTGGATTGGCCATTTGCCAAGGTGCCTAAACAGCATTTTCAAAGAGCACGTGAGTTATCGTCTCCACTATCTGAATTCCCTGCAACTTAAAGCGATCAGAAACCCCTTAGAATATTCCAAGTGTTTCTGGACCTTCAAAATTAAAATCCGTTTTTGGTAGTAAACAAGACTGTCATTTTCAAAGGAAAACTACCCAAGTGTTGTAGCCACTTTTAGGAAATTTGAAGAGTGACCTGGAGGTTACATTTCTGGTGGCTAACCCACTCTGTGCTCTTTGTAATCAACTGCTTGGTAAGTTGCATTGTAGTCATGGGTGTGAAACATCTGGTTTTGACCAGAATATGAGTGATTCGTTCACAACTGGGGAAGGGAAAGTAAATATAGCTTTGCCTCCTAGTCTTATATTTGGCCCCAACATGCAAATTCCTGTCTGCAAACTTATTCTATGCCAGGATTTGATAGGTTAATGTCAGCAGCTGGCAGAGATCTGCCTGTGGTTACAGTGAGTGCCACATGGCGACAGGTAACGACAACAGAGGACTGCCAGAGAGGAACGCCCAACTTGTCTGAGGGGCAGATGACCTAGATTGCCAGTCAGCGATGTTAACAGGCCCTGATCCAGGTCACTATTGGAACTACAGAGAACAGAGTCAGCAGCAGCCTGGACAGGGCAAAGGAGATGACAGCTACCATTTATTGAGCACTTACTCGATGCCAGGCACCATGCCAGGTCTGGCTAGGTTTTCTTATTGGAACCTAGCAAAAACCCCATTTTACAGAAAGGGAAACCACAGCCAGCAAGAGGAGATAGATCCAAAGCAGAAACCGGGAACAAGACTAAGTCCAAAGCACTTTGAAGGCAAAGGGCTGGAAGTCAATTGCCAAGAAACATTCAGGAATCTGAGCTCTTCAGAGCTGTGGTGACTGGGATTTGGAGAGTTGTATCCGAGCCATTCCATCCCTTTGGCAAACTTGCTTTATCAAGCTAGCTCTGGCTGTCACACCTCAAAGTGCCTGGCAAGGGTACAGTGCTGGTTTGGCAAACAATGGGTCCAGAAGGAGAATGGACAGGTACCTACCATAGATTCCTTTGAAGGGTCCCTTAATGGCCACATGCCCTGAAACTCCAGCTAGCACAGCTGTAGAAGAAGGAGACTGATGAGCTACAATAAGAAAGATGGCATCCAAACCTGGCCTCTGTTTATGCTTCTATAATCAACACTAATAATGTCCCTATTTAGAAGATAATGTTGCACTATCATGGCTACTTGCCCATAAGCACAGATATTCTTGACTGTCAATCATGAAGAGCCCCGTTCAAGCTTCACAGTCACCGCAACGAAGGCCCAGGCCCTGCTGACAATAGCACACCATAGAAGTCACAGATGACTCCTGATGTGTGACCTATCTGCTGAATCTTGTCCCGCAGACATCATCAACAGTCTGTTCTTGAGCCAGCACCATCCTGGGCATCAATCAGCAGTTTGGGGACAAATAGCACTGGCTTCCAGCCTCCTGCCACTACAGTGCCCGGCCTATTTGCACACGAAAAGTAGGCATCTCTCACTTTCAGGAATTGGGGCTCATGGGGATAAAAGTAGGTCCAAGTGCCTGGCCAAAGTTCCATCCTGCTTGGGCTTTTGAAGCATAAGGAGGTGTTGCAAAGGTGACATACAAGCGTCGCACAGATTCCTTTACAGCGGCTGGCTATTTAGCAAAGTCTGAGGGGCTGGTGGAGGACCTCAAGTAATAACACAGTTGCATTCCCAGCTGTGTTCAATGAACAGCATATCATGATTGCCTTTTCACAAAAATATCAGTGACATAATCCTAACAGGCTCGCAGCCCTCTCACTAGTGTAATAAAACAATGACCCAATTATTTCTGAGAGCCGAAGCAACAGATATGACGACTGGGTGGGTCGTGTAGGGCGCTGTGCGTGATGGATGGGGCACAGTAGGGCAACTAGCTGTGTGCTGGGATTGGAAACCTGCCTCTCCAGCCAAAACTCCTGCCATTCATCTGGTCGACGCGGGGAGGGGGGAGGGGGGAATAAAACCATTCAGTATGAAAGTTCCCACTTGTTCTCATGACGGAGGCACGGCAGTGATTGAAGCAAATTCTGTTTAAAAAGCGAGCCGGTTTGTGGGTATTTGTTTATTTATACCTCCCCCTCTCTCTGGCTCCCCACACCCTGCCTCGTTCTGCAAAGGATTTGAGATAGGATTTGAACACTGAAAGTTTGTTTAAGTCCTAAACAGGTCCAGCCACTTTTCAGAGCGACAACAAAATGAAACCCTTCGGATCAAGCAAAGCACTGCCCTCTTTAACACAAAGCTTCGCCCAGTCAGAACTAGTGGCCCTTGTGCCCTGTGGTCAGACAGACTCCTTCCACCAGACCACTCTGCTCTCCAGGGCCACCCTTCACTGGAGAGATCAACAGAAGCCCAGAAAGCCGAAGCCAGAAGAAAAGAAGGTAACAGAGATCCACTCTCTTACGAGTTCATCCAATCTGCAAATATTGACGGAACCTATTCTGAAGCAAGTTCAGGGGAACTGGAAGAAGCCTCAGTCGCTATACTCAAGAAACTCCAATGGGAAGGGCAGACAGGTAACAACTTGACATTCAAAACCAAGAGAAAGCTTGGTGGTACATACACTGCATGCCCACTGTGCACAAGGACCCAGTGCTGTCCCCACCACAGGAAGAAAAGTAGAGCCCTGCTCATGCTGTGGGAGAAACACTCCTTGGGGTTGTGTGGGGGCTGCAAACGGTGTGGTTAATTCACGCACTGCTCTGGGCTGCCTCGAGTTCAACTTTAGTTCTGTCTCTCCATAACTACGTGGCCTTAGGCACTTTGCTTCTCCCCTCAGAGCCTCAATTCCCTCATCTGTTAAATGGGGCTAATAATAGAACTGACGTCGCTGGGTTATTATGAGGATTAAATGAGATAATCTGTGTAGAAACTGAGAACAGTTCCTGGCACACATTAAGCACCCAATAAAAACAAGTTAGCTTTTTATGCTTTTTATTCCTTTTGTTTAAGGACTGGTTTCTAAAACAGAATTGTTTTCAACAAACTCCTCCCTTTCAGCCCCATTTTTTTTCTTTCATATGGAATGACACAGATCTGCCATGATCTTTCCCTCAGCAACCATATGTCTGGCAAGAAGCTCAGGGAGAAAACATTTCCCAGATGGTTTTGTTTGTGTCGGCCTACTATGTGCCAAACACCACTCTAGATGAGAGGGGGCATGTTGCTAAGCCATATAGACAAGGCCCCTGTCCTCTTGCCGTTCTCATTCCAATGGATGAAACATACCATAAACAGAAAATATAAAAATAGGCATAATACCCAGAGAGGTAAGAATTAAAGAAGCCATGTCCACAAAAGGAATATTAAGAAGGAACAGGAATAGCTAACTGTTCGTAGCAGGGAAAAAAAGAGGTTCATCTTCAGAGTAACATTAAAAAGCTGACAACCAAAGGTTAGGATGAAGCCTCCCATGCCACAAGCAAGAGCAAAGGCAATCCAGGCAGAAGCAGTACGCACAAAGGCCCTGGGGCAGGAAAAATTTTGGGAGTGTTCCAGAAACTGAAAGACCAATGTGGGTGAGATATAGAGCCCTGCCAGGGAGGTAAAACAAGCAAGATGGTTGCATGCACACTGAAGCTGAGAAGGCCCAGAAAGATTAATGGACTTACCCACAATGCCTCGCACACAGTAGGCGCTCCATATGTTGCAGACTGTTCAGTCAGTAGGGCGGGGCTCAGGCCTTTTGCCTTCCAAATTCGGACTGAGAGTTCCCACCAGAACTAGGAACAAGCTACCCAGGGAGACTGAAGCATACAGTCTTTTTTTGTTGGTGAGTCATAGGCAATGCGCATTAGAGTGTGGGGTCGAGTGGCCCCAGCTGCTGCCTGTGTGTAAGGGGCGGGGGTGGGCTCAGGCCGTGGCTGAAGCTTTTTAGCATGTTTATGATGAGCTGAAAGCACTCACTGCTTAATTTAAAATACCGCTCACACATACACATACAATTCAGCAGCTGGGGGAGCTGCCAGGAATTGAGGCTAAGTGTAGAAAATTGGAGGATCAGGAATATCAGGTACCCAGCCCTGTTTCCTAGCTCCCAAGGGCTGTCTCTGATCCCATAGAGTCCCATCTTCTGGAACAAACTCCTGGAAGTCAAGACATAGATGGGGACAGCAGCAGCAGTTTGGAAAGCAGAGACCTCTCCAGAACCCTTCAGGCTAGCCACACTGGTAGCCCCACCCGGTCTTCAGCTTGCCTGCCTTCCTCTGCATCCACGCCTTGTAGCCCAAACCCACCCCCTTGGAGAAGCCTCCTCCTCTAGGCACCTCCCAGCTCTCCTTGAAATCTGACAGTTGGGAAAACTCATTTAGTCCAGATTGCGAACTGCCTAGGCTGGCTGCTGCTGTTTCCGGGGTGTGTATCTTGTCTCCCCAACCACACGGGGGCCCCCATCACACACTGAGTATTCCTTTGTGTTCCTCTCTCTTCTCTGCACACAGAGAGAGGCTCGTGTACAATTGCTCACCGGTTGCATGACAGGGTATCCTTTGAAAAGCCTTTCTGGGTTGAGTACATGCTCTTAAAAAAAGAGCATGACCTTCAACTTGACAAAGAGGTGGGGAATACCTGGGAGGTGTCCTCTACACAACAGGTAGCCTGGGGAGAAGCTAGATGAACCTTCAGCCTGTCAATCACAATGCCGCAGCAGGGTCAACTCTTTGAGCCTGTTGCTCATAACATTCCTTCTGACCAGAAGGCATTCTGTGCCAGCACTACCTGTACAAACACCTATTTCAACCATCAAAGGTAAATGCTCTGCTCTATGAAGCTCTCCCAGGCAGGCCCTATGCACCCTTCCTCTCGTCTATGTCCTTCGTGGTACAGGCTGCTGAACTAGAGGAAGCTAGCTTCAGTTCCCAGCTCCATCCCTTCCCAAGGCAACATTCGTTTTCTGGAAGAGAATGCCAACGGCAGCTTCAATGGGCCGTTGGAAACTGCCGGTGAAATAACACCTATGGCCTTCTCAGTCCACGGCAGGACCTCCAGAGCACAGAAAAATACTTCTAGTCATCTTCATTGTTTCTGGGAAGGAGGGGAATGGAACCGTTAAGAATGTGAACTTGAGCAGCAGACGCATCTAGGTTCCAAGGCTGGTGTGGTCACTTCCTAACTATGTGACCTTGGGCCAGTCACTTCCTCTCAGAGGCCCACTTTCCTTAACGTGTAAAGTGAAGTAATCATAGCCCTTCCCCGTCACAGAACCTGCTGGGAGGGTTCGAAGATAAAATGGATGCACGGCAAAGTTGTCCCATAAAAACTGTTCATGGGTCCACACATACGTTTCTACAACCCAGCAAACTCTTTTCAGGGCACAGACACGATTTTACTTATCTTCACATCTCCGCTGCCTAGCTGAGCCCAGAACCTCTGCAGCTGGCAGGCCTACAATAAATCATTGTTGAATTGAATTGAAAACCCAAACCAGATGTGCCTCCTCCCCTGTCAAATGAAGCTTTCAAGCTGGTGGGCTGGGCCTGCTGCCCCTCCACTCCCCCTCCTTCCAGCTGAGCGGCCGCCATTGTCTAGGCTTGGCTCTAGGGAACGAGGCTGTGGCAGCAACAGTTGGAGGATGTGGGAGTGAGAGGTGAGAGCAGTGGGGTAGGGAAGGCCACTCGGTCTGCTCCCCGGGGACTCCATGCAAATTACCTTGGAAGAGCACTATCTCGGTGTCTCCGTTGAAGGAAAAGAGGTGACACACAGAAAGCTGTTTGGGAACCCAGCAGGCAGCAGATGGAGCCTGCCTTCCTCCCCCCCCCCCCGCCCCCCCCCCCGCCGCCCCACCCCCACCCCCCAAACACTGAAAATCACACAAGTTCAATGCATGAAGGTGTGTGGAGAAAGATCCCTTCTTAGTCCGTGGAGCTGAGACACTGAGGTTTGGAGAGGCTTGGCTCTGAAATCCTAACACCAGAATTCAAACCCCAGCCCACTGCCTAGTCACAGAAGCCTCCTCCAGGGCCACTCTTGCTGTAGGACAAAAGATTGCATTTACCCCGACCCCATCCCTACACTACAAGACCCCTGGTAGCAGGACACAGGCTTGGTATGTGTGGTTGGGGTTGCCTTTACTGGGGGAAATGCTTCAAAAATGCAAGCGACACAGTTTTCAAACACTGTGTCTTTATTATTTCTGAACCAGAAATGATTAGACAAGGTGGGGGTTGGTGGAGAACCTATGTTGTGCAGCACAAGGTTAAGGTTAAGAACCAGATCCCAGAACACAGCAGGCTGGACGATGACTCTGGCTTTGTCACATGCTAGCCTCCCTGATCCCTAGCAAGTGAATTAACCTCTCTCTGCCTCTGTGATCCCATCTCACATGGTATTAATAATAGTACCTTCTCACAGGCTTTTCTATAAGGACTAAATGAACTAGTGTTTATACAGCCCTGGCCATATGCACAGCACATGGGAAACACTAAACTGTTTGCTAACTAAAAGATAAATACATACTCCAGTTCCTCTACAGGCAGACTAATGGAGAGACAAGGTTGCCAAATGGTTAGAGGTGGCCAGCTGAGCTTGCCTTTGAATCCTGGTCTCAGAATATCCAAGTAAATCTCTCTGAATCTCAGTTTTACAGTCTCTAACATGGGGCTAAGGAGAATCTCTTGGAAAACATTGTTCCAGGGTTTAAATGAGATATCTCCACAGTCCTGAGCACAGTGGCAGACGAGCCGTGTGGGGTGAGGAAGTGCCCAATAAAAGCAGAGCATTCATCCTCTGAATCCTTGGGAACACTAGCCTCTACCACGACTTCTTCCCCCCTTTTCTTCTGGGTTAACTCACGGCATGTAGCTTTGGAAATCCTGCCATAGTAAATGAACAATTCCATCATTTTGCCAATGAAATTACTAAACATGTTATCCTCGAGCCAGAAAGAGGGAGCATTTGGGTCACCTCTGCACCAACCAAGTATAGGTAGTTAGTTTCCCTGTTTAGCAGACCTGACCACCACTCCCCTACACACACACACACACACACACACACACACACACACACACACACACACAGCAGAAGTCACTCTGCAGTATAAATTTGAAGGAATGAGTGTTTTACTGCAAACAAAAGCCATCTTTGTTTGCTGCCCAGCTTTAGGAGAGAAAAAAAAAATACCTCAACCCAGGAGCTTGGAAAATTCTTGAAAGTTCTCATTTTATTCCAGCAAATCCAACAAAATTGGCAAGATTTCTGGCCATGTGAACCTGAATTAGAATGAGCCGCCTCTACCCACTTGCCTTTCCACAGCACCCAGGACCCAGGAGGGTCTTACTGGGCATCAATACATATTGATTATCGATCCCTCCGTGACCGCCTCAGACTCTGCTTCTCCGATGTCTGCCGCTTTGCCAAAGCATTCACACAAAGTAGTGCTAAAGAACATTTTGCAAACAGGGAGGGGAAAAAAGCATCCATCAACTCACCACTCTAACACAACTCTTAATTTGTGTGGAAACTTCTCCTCCAGTCTTTATCCACGTGCAGACATATTTTTACAGCACTGTAGTCATAGGGAAAAACTGCAGCACCTTCAGCCAAGAACCAGATACCATACAGCTCATGTCACTAAACTTTCCAAGTGAGGGCTTTGGCCTCCCTCATTCACTCCATTCATGCAGTCAGTCAGTCAACAAATGCGGGTTTCACCCGACTCTGGTGCTGTGCCCTGGGGAGTACTGAGATAACCAAGGCACGGGACCCACCTTTGAGCTGCTCCCTGTTTATTGAAGGAAACAAGAAAAGTCAGCAGCAAGGATAGGATGCTGGAGTCAATGTGTAAATGCTGCATAAAAGCAAAGAGGAAGCGCCTTTAAGGGAGACAGGAAAGGGGTATTGAAGACGGCGCGGGTGGGGGGCAGAGGAGAGCAGGGTGTCTTTGGGTAGCCCAAAGTAGTCCTGCTTTAGGCAGGAGGCAGTGGGTGAGGTAAGAAAGGAAAGTGGGGACAAAATCATTAAGACTGAAGGTTTCTTGGGCATTCTGAAGGCTGGGCAATGTTTTTGGAAGGATGGGAAGCAAGGTAGGAGCTCAAAGCCAAACTGGAGGACGTGAGATAGTTAATAGTTAACAGGAAGTCCACCACAGTAATCTGTCAAGATGAGGGGGCTCTAAACTGATGCAGTGGCCTCTCCATTTACAAACTGTGATACCGGAGCAAGAGCCTCACCTCTGTCTACCTCCATCTCCTCCCTGTGTACAGCGTCCCCTTTGTGGAGCTGCTGGGCAGATTGTGTGAGATGTTGCAGGGGAAGCACCTGACCCTCTAGAGGCTGGTCACAAGAGACGCTGAATCCTCGGAACAATTGTTTCCCTTTATCCCCTGCCCTTCTCCTCACCCTTCCTTAAAGTCTGGTGCAGTATTAACCGTGGAAGTGGCTGAGGCAAGACTAGCCTAGGCCATCCGACTCCAGAGGGCAGTGAAGAAAGTTTGAAAACGCTGTCGTCAGGACAGTTACTAAGGATTGTTTAGATGAGCTGACGGCCCCGCAGAGGTTGGAAACTATGACTTCCTAGTGGGACTAATCAACAAAATGATGGGATTTTCTCTGTAGAGACAGAGACTGAGTTAAATTTATCCACACTTTGGATTTTGCCTTATGGGTGTGAAGAGGGAGTTGTCAATATAGGCAGACCATCCGACTCCAGAGGGCAGACCTTGAAGTCTGTGTTCTGGAGCTAGGCAAAACACCCAGCTTCTGATCTCATTTCTGTCCCAACCTAGCTGGTGGGCTTTAGGTAAGTCACTCAACCTCTCTGAACCCCAACAATCTCATTTTATAAAGGACAACAGTAGCTATCCCATACAATTATTGTGAAGATGACACGAAAATATAGAAACAATGCCATAATTAGCTTATTATGTGTCTGGCATATACATAGTCATTGCTATTCTTATCATCAGTGTTCTTTTTTTTTTTTTTTTTTTTTGAGGATGAAAGGGGAAGGAAGTAAGGTAGGAGGAGTTGATGGAATGAGACCATGGATGGAGGAGCTTCAAAAGCCTGGCGAATCTCCTGAGGTAAAGAGAGGAGCTTTGAGGTCAGCAAGCAGGATGTGGATGGAGGAGGTTCTGGCTGATGATGAAGCATGGTAAGGCTAGGAGGGAGGTGTGTCCTGCACATGGACCATAGATGTTAAACTCACCAAGATTGATGTCAGGACTTGGGGTGGAGAAGACAGTGAGCCAGATGTTGAACTCTTCCTTGAATGTGGGAGTGGGGGTTGACCAAAGAGAAGAGCCGACGAGGAGAGGAGAGAAGAGGGTGCTGTAGCCAGATGGCATGGGGAGGAGGAGTTCTTGGCGGAGGATGGAGGACTAAACGGTCTGAAAGCAGACAGGGGAAGCTGGAGCACAGACCCCACCTCCCAGCCCCAGGGTGCCTGTAGTGAAGGAGTGCGGACAGTGACCACTAGAGGGCACTGCCGGCAAAGCCGTGAACACCGCGGCGCGACTCAGGTTTCAGCACTTGCAGAAGGGGAGACAGACCGACGATTGCGTGTGGAAAAGTTTATCCTGAGTAGACAGGGAATTGTTGGTTGTGGGGTGGCCCTCCTAGAGGGCACCGACAGGAGTGGAAGATGGCAGCGTTGGGAAATTGGATAAGTCGGGAGTGGTAAGGTGGGGCTTAGGAAGCAGTAGGAGGATGGAGGCAAGAAGCCATGCAAAGGACAGGGAGGCTTAGCACTTGGGCTGTAGCCAAGGACAGGGGGATGTGAGGCCTGGTGGGATTAACTGTCCTCACAGTTATAAATGGAGATTTTGTCCCCCTCTTTACATCTTTTGTTTATTATAAAACTAACACGTGCTTGTCTCAAAAGGAGTCTAATCATCACTAAGGTGAAAATCTATCTCCTGCAGGCTGTTTGCCAGAAGCAAGGACTGTTCATGCAGTGCCCTTAACAAAAGCCATAGGCTACAATGAGATTTTAACACAATGCTACATTGAGCATATCTCTGCATATCAATGTACAAAAGTCAAGTTTGTCCTTATTTGGGCTATGTTGTCACTGTCACCATTGTAGTCTAGCTAGAATAGAAATGGATAGCAACTCTGAGCTATTCTGTGCCAGGGGCTACCTGGGCATTTCCTGGGTGCATTATCTCATTTGCTTTTCATAACTTCATGATGGACATTTTTGCTAATTTCCCCATTTTAGCGGTGAGAAAAACGTGCGTTTAGAAACTTCCTCGATACCACAGAGCTCATAAAGGCAGCGTGATATGAGCCCAAGTTCTTTATGTATATGAATGTGTGTGTGTATGTGTGCATGTTCACACATGTTCGGGCATATGTGTACTATAGCACATGTGTGGCCATCACCGGACACTCTAGAGTGTCTGTCCTCACCTTCCACCTTGAGACAGGGTCTCTTGTTTTGTTTTGTCTTATTTCTCCTGTATGCCAGGCTAGCTGGCCCACGAGCCTCCAGGGAGTTTCTTGTCTCTGCCTCCCATATCTCTGTTGGAGTGCTAAGATTACAGGCACATGCACTGCCACATCCAGCTTTACGTGGGTTCTAGAGAGTCCAGTCTTAGGTCCTTGAACTTGTGTGGCAGGCACTTTGGCCACTGAGCCATCTCCCTAGCCCCAAGCCCGTGTTCTTCCTCAAGAGCACAGCGAAGCTTATTACCACACTATGCAGATATGCTATAAATGGTTTAACCAAATCTTCACTGAAGTCATTTCTGTTATTTCCATTTTGTTGCTGTTTACATGTAATATTTAAGTGAGCAATACTTAATGCGGAACATTTCGACAGCATGACATTTTCATCTGCTGACCAGAAGTCATACTTATTCAGATGAGCACCACGCATGCGTGGGTGTGCTTGCTGTTACCACATCCTCCCAAACCCTGGGCTTTTTTTTGCAAGCTTTTTCATTTGGCCTATTCGAAAGATGGCAATGGCATGTCAATCACCTCAACGCTGTCTTAATTTGCATTTCCTATTATTATTGCTTTGTGTACCTTTTCACAGGACATAAGCTTTTTTTCTGGCAATCGTTCTTTGAGCATGATGCTACTAGATTACTTCATGGTATTGCACTAATCTTCAGGAGCTCCTCATTGATTCCTTTAACACTCCTTTATGACGCACCAGGCATTGTCCTAACACAAGGAATATAGATAGTAGTGAAGAAGTGAAACTGATTTGACTGTAATGGGAAGTAGATAATACAGAAGCAAATGATCACCTAATGTGATTTCAGATCACTGAAAATGCACTAAAGGAAAGACTGCACATCTTGTAATAAAGCTCTCACAAAAAAATATAGGCAGTACCTGACTCACAATGGTTCTACTGGGATTTTCAACATGTCCAGTGTGAAAGCAATACACATACTGCAGGAACCTAGAAACCATACTTCCAATTTTGAATGTGAATCTTCCTGAGCGAGTGATTTGCCGTTCTGTCATAATGCTGGACTGCACAGCAGGCTCCCCAGTCCAGTGTATGATAATAAGGGGCACAACTGGTACACTGCAGCGCACTGGGTTGCTAAGCAATGGTGCTCCGTATGGTAAGTATATCCACTGCGATTTCAATTGACAGTGTGTTCCATTTACAATGGGTTTAAGAGGCTATAACGTCATCATAAGGCGGCAGCACCAGGACTAGCCTGACTTGTACATCTTGCTTGATCCTTTGGTTTTTGATTTGGTCGTACCAAAGTTGTTGGATATTTTTTAATTTCAGTGCAATTTTATACCTACTAGATTCCCTTATTCCTCATATCTTTGTCCTTATTTTAAAGATCATCTCTTCCCCTACTTTTACCACTAGTGCTGTTGCTTTGTGATTGTTGATTACTGTTCTAGGGTACACAGTTTGAAGTTGTTGAGTTTTTGTATAACCAGTCTATCATTCTCTTCTTTTTGCAACTCCTGGAGTTTCTTTGCTGAATTTGTTGGGACTGTGTACTTCAATTTTTTTTTAAAGTATTCTCCCATGCTTTTGCTCTTTGGCATCTAAAAATAATCTAATTTGTTATTTTTAAGGCCTTTTTTGAGACCGGTCTTGTATATTTCAGGCTATTTGCAAACACATCCCTCCTTTTCTGTTTGTGGGGATAGGGGTGCTAGGGATTGACCTCAAGGCCTCTCTCATTTAATAATCAGGAGAGAGTGCTTTTGAACTCTCTGATCGAGCTGAACATTATTTTAGGATAAAGAATGAAATACAGACTGAGTTTTGTTTTTCGAATGGTGGACTGGTTGCCACAGTAAATGGTCCCAAGTGTACAAAATGATGGATCCTTTCCCACAGACATAGTAAGGGTGGGGCCCAGGGGTGGGAAGAACTTTGCACAGGGTCATCAAATCTGTGGCGTCAGAACTGTCAGTGTATGCCAGCATTGCCTGCTTCCATGGCATTGGCATACAAGTGTGTAGAATTACTAGAGCGCTATTCCTCGATGCACTTGAACTTCGCCATGCCCTGCTCACCCCAGGTGACCCACACCAGGATTCGCCGTAGCAGCCATTGTATTCTCCCTTTGTAATAAGACCCTGGCATCTATCCTTAACAGCTAGGAGTTCAGTAACTCGTAACAGCTGTCACCTGTTTGAAAAAAAAAAAAAAAACCAGACACCTGTAGTTCTCTGTTGAAATGCATCCCATTGAGGCAATTTAGGTCACGGAGGTGTGGGGCTAGAGAGTAGATAGGGTAGCTATGTAGGTAACAATAGGATATGTCTAGTCTAAATAAAGAAATTTGGCATTGTTTTTACTTCAGTTGCTGATAGGGCAGCTGCCATTCCAAAGGCCTTTTCACAGGACTGGCTGGAATTACTTCAGAGTGATAAGTTGGGGGCTTGGAGGCTTTGGAAGCTGCAAGGACTCATCCCGAGGTCCTAATTAGAACAGGCCTAGGATCCAAAAGATTATCCTTTTTAAAAAGTGTTTTCCCCCATTTTTCCATTTATTTTAAGGTGTGTGTGTGAGAGAGAGAGACAGAGAGACAGAGACAGAGAGACAGAGAGAGTTGGGGGGTGGAAGTTAGAGGAGAACTTGGGGCAATCAGCTCTTATCTTTCACCTGTAGGTTCCAGGGATTAAGTTCAACTCATCGGGCCTGAAGGCAAGGGCCTTTGCCCCCTGAGCCATCTCTTTGGCACATAAAAGTTTAGCCTGAAATGGCCAGCGCTCACACCCAATGCATCATGGCTAGGTTGTCCTTTATATTTGCTAGTGCTGAGGCAGGGTTCCCCTTCTGGGTCCACATTTCCCAAGGCTGTGGGCATTTTCATACCACTCACCAAGGGGAGAGGCACCCGCAACAGGGGCCCTAGGGAAAAGGGAAGGAGAAGTGGGAATTGAAATCATTCAGGCTTCTTGAGACAGCACTGTTGAGCTCATATTTTCCCTCGGTTACAAGGAGGTTTTCAGCCAAATGCTCAAACAAAATAGGTGTATAATTGCCTCCATTATTTCACTTGGCTCTCCATGTAAAAGCACAGCCAGGGAAGCACTTGCCAGCATGTCCCCGGTTAATACGTGGCTGCTTCTCTCCTAACCTCTGAAGCAAATTTATTGCTTGTAATAAGGTAGCGCAACCTTTCTCATCCCCTCTGTCGTCCACCTGCAGACAGGGCAGGCAGCAGCTTCTACCAGGAATCTGAAGGGCCTTCATCCCACTAATGGTGCCTCATAGAAGTGCCAGAGATGCAATGGAAAGAGACCTGGAGAATGGGCTGTAGATGAGCTCAGTGGTAGAGAATTTGCCGAGCATACCCAAGACCCTGGTTTTCACCTCAAGCACAAAGAGAAAGAGACGGGGAGGAAAGAGGGGGTGGGGGAGGGAATCAAGGCTGGGATCCTGTTCCAAGAAGAGATACACACATTCTTGATGAGGAAGTGGTCAGAGGTGTGAAACACACAGCAGGAATGACCATGGGAACTGGAGGGACTGGACCTGCCTGATGACCGAACTGAGTTGAGGATCTGCTAGAGTCACAGAAAGTGGTGTCATGTTGAAAAGACACACAGAACCTAAAGCTCCTTTCCCTGGCGCCCCTCAACCTTGGCATAAACAAAACAACTGGGTGTGATTTAGCTAAGTGGCGGAAAATCCCTTCCTTTGCTTTAGTAAGGTCAGAGGTGTCCGAGGAGCCCTAGGCTTACTAGCAACCCTCTGCTAGCTTGCTAGAATACCTCTCTGTCCATCACTGGCACCATGTGTGCTCAGTCTCTGGACCTCAGCATAGCCTGAGACAATAAAGGACTGTAAGAGTCACTGAACTTTGGCATCAAGGCAACCTCTGCTCTCTCCTCTGATGTCTAGAATCCTGCCCTGGTTCTATGATCAATCACCCACATCCCAGGAGGTGTCTATATACTCCAACTATGATGGCCTTGATTTGTTCTTACGTCCACATTCCTTACTCATCATCCATTTGCCCACTATTTACCATGTATCTCCTCTGGCCCAGCCCTCAGTTAATTAGGCCAAATGAAAGCAGAGCAGACATGATCTCAGCCCCAAGAAGCCAACAGGTAGTTTTGACCCTTGTCAGTATCACTACCAACCCACTCTCCCCTTTTTAAAAAGAGTTCTAATTTTGTTTCACTCCATTCCTACCATCAAATTAAATACATAGATGGTTATAATCTACCCTCAATGGCAAATAGATAGATGACTATAGATGCACAGAAAGAGGAAATGAAAGCAACCCATAAGAAAATACTGTATGGCTAGCTATGTAAACACTTGCAAAATCAATCTCACACAGAAAGACTGAGTGACGAAGACAGAAAGGTGTGCTTTTACATTAAATCCCTGTGAATGCAGTTGCAAACACAAATGGGTAGAGGGACATTTTCTTGATTACTCTTATTTCCAAACAGCACAATTGTTGATGTGATTGTTTTTTGAAATGGTGGATGACTCAAGGTCAACCTCCAGGCAAACAGTTCATTATTCCATTTTTTTTTTTTCAGAATCTTTGCACTAACAGAAAAACCCTTTGTGGCTATATGAAAAACATTTGAGGGAACATGATTATAAACTGGGTTTTCACTGCAATGGAAGTCCAGAAAACACTCAAAAATCATGTGGGATGCTGACTATTTTCTTCGGTTTCCAAGGCTGCCCTGGGAATTGCCATTTCTGATACACCAAATACCCTCTTATAGTTTCCAAAAGTCCCTCTAGGGGGCAGTATTGTCTCAGTTGAGAGACAGTCTAAGTTATTCCTTTCCTGTAGCACAGGGCCTTTTACCTGGTTCTGGCCCTTCTCCTTTGTCTGGAGTTCGATCCTTGTTTATCCTCCTGCCTAATGAGATTCCTAAGCTTCAGCACTCCTACTCAGTCAGCTAAGCTGAGTAGTACTGCTCCTTGCACCAGAGTCCTCTGCGCTGCACTCTGGTTGCCACTCTAAAATACTATACAAAACTCAGCTTTTACAGCTATTAGCCTGCCCAGTCCCTAGAGGCGCCCTTCACTCTACACTTGAACCTTTGAACACCCACACCACTGCTTCCTCCAGACCCAACCTGTTGAGAATCAGTAGAACAAATGCAACCACAACAAGGTTTGAACTCACACCTCGCCAGATCTCTGGAGCTAGGATCCCTTAGGATATCTAAATAGCAAAGAACCCCCTTCTGCAAATAGGGAGACAAAGAGAGTAAGCCACTCTTGGGGGTTCTTCAAACTAGCCTCATTCCAGAGAAACCCCAAACCATTGAGAGGCTGGCCCAGCTCCTTGCAGGGCATTATAGTCAGGAGTATTTGCCTGTGAATCAAATGGGTGTGGGTTGTAGTGCCTGGTTTACTAGATGCTGCTTAGAGCTTCCTTTGCTAATCTGGAAACTGGGAACAATAACGAATGATTTGCATGGTGTGTAGACAATGTTCAACACATAGTAATCCCCCAAACCCAAATGCCCAACACATAGTAATCCCCCAACCCCAAATACCCAACACATAGTAATCCCCCAACTCCAAATGCTCAACACATAGTAATCCCTCATCCCCAAATGCCCAACACATAGTAATGCTCCATCCCCAAAAGCTCAATACATAGTAATCTCCCACCCTCAAAAGCTCTTAGTTGTTATGATTCTGGTAAGCAAATGGTATGTGGTATAATCTGGCTGGTTTGACTTGCCCCACCTTGTATATTTTTATATGTTGTCTAGACCAAAACAGAAGCTTTTAATGACAGTGACCAAAATGCATCCACACTCTTGGTTAAAATACCACACAATCAGAAGCACTGGTCTGGTTAAAAAAAAAAAAAAAAAAAGCTTCATCCAGTCATGAAGAATTTTTTTAAGCCCGTTTTATTCCACAAAGCAATTCAGAGATGTAACCATTGGGCAGACTGGGATGGGAAAACTCAATTGACTAGGAACTATCCTTAAATGGGGCCGCTACTTCTCCATAGAATTCAAGAAGTGTCTGCAGAGAGGGCTGAGGTTGGCTGTATTGTTAATCACCTCAAGCAGTGTCTGTACAGTGCCAGAGCTTTGGGAAGAAAGAGAAAAACACCATCAATCATCCAGGTGCCAAAGAAAGCGCTCAGCTCCTGTGCAGAGACAATATTAAAAAGACGTCTCAGTACAAGGAACTAGATTGAGGCAACAGACACCTTTAAGGTTCTAACCTGCTTGCTTGGCATCATGAAAGGGTCTTGAAAACCCCAGCAACGATTGAATAGTAAGTACAGCCACACATTCATCAATCAGTCAATATTTATTGAGCATGTACTATGTACCTGACACTATGAGGGATATAGAAAGCAGAAGAGTATAAGATTGACGACAGACTTCTCATGAGGAACTCACTATCCAGTGGATGGGGCAGGAAATAGTGTGGGGAAAGACTCGATGCCAAGCAATGGAGAGCTGTTCAGCTCATGCTTTCAGGGTGCGCTCATAGTCTCTTAGTTGCTGTATTTACAATCTCATAAAATCAAGCAGACCAGATGTTCTGCTATTTGGTAAAAGGTTTATTATGGTGGATGACTTCTCAAGGACTCACACAGAGTGATCCAGGGTGTTTTTTGACATCAGGAGGATCTGGGGCTAACTTCTAGTGCTGCCACTTCCTAGCTGGCTAGCACTGCCCAGGATGCCAGCCCTCTCTGAACCAGTTCCCCCTGTGGACATAGAAGACAGTAACAAGCCCTTCTTTAAAGGACTGTCCTGATGGTTCAAAGAGGGATGCCTATGGCTAGTCATGGTGGTGCATGACTGTAAGAGCAGCACTCAGGAAATGCAGGCAGGGGTTGACGGCCAACCTCAGCTAATAATGAGTTTGATGCCAGCAGCCTGGGCAACATGAGACGGTGGAGAGGCCTACCTTCTGTAGATCCCTTGGCATGGAGCTGACCACAAGCCAATGTTTTCTAACAATTAACTTATCATGATCATTAAAGGACAGAAAATGACTGTCATTGCCCTTGACCAAAAATACCCAGAACCTCTGAAAGCAAATTCTTCCTTTTCTTGCTAGCAATGGGGGCAGAGTGCTCCCTCTGTGGAGTACTGGTGTTTTGAGGGATGGTCCAATGGGGTCAGGTAAAATGGCAAGACATGGGAAGTGTCTATCCAGGATCCCACATCTTCTCCCCACAGGTATAGCAGCCATTCAAGCTGCCAATCCCTTGCCCTTTCACCACTGTGGCCCCTTGCTGGAGCTCCTGGTCCTCAATTTCTTTTTTCTTTTTTTACACCTTATTTTATTTAAAAATTCTTTTTCATTTTACATACCAACCACAGCTCCCCCTCCCTCCCCTTCTCCCAGATCCCCCCCCCCACACGTCCTCAATTTCAATAGTGCCGCTCTCTTCACACACGCCCTTTACAGTTCCAAGTCTTACATTTTCTTCTGTGGTGGAGTAGCTCAGGAAAGGCTAGCGAAATTATAATGTGACCTTTTCAAAATGAATGACCTGTATTAAAGGAAACAAAACAACAGCACCTTGAGAAAAATACATGTTCACAAAACCTCACAAAAGGCTCTGACTCACAGTTAAGATAAGCAGCATGAATAGATTCTTCAAATTTAATGGCAAAGACTTATCTCCACATCCCCATTACAGTGTTCCTATAGCTCCCGCCCCAAAAGGAAACGCTTTAGGCTACTATGAGAAATAATGGCAAATTCCAACAGCTTGCAGGCGACACGATTTGCTTCCTGAAATGCCACCATGTGTATTTTGTTGTTTCCTGGATATTAATATAATACATTTTACCTCCGAGTCGAATGTTTTTACTTGTACCAGGAGAAATCACGAGTTCCAGGAAGTCTAACAGACCTAATTAGTGAGGAGTTTAACTTAATCCAGTGGTTTCGCAACAACCCTGATGGAGTAAGGCTCACTCCTGCAATTAATGGGAACTAAGTGGTCAGGAATGGCCTTTAACAGCTATATGAAAAAAAAAAAAGAGGTGTGTGAGTGATGTGCACAAACAAGGCCCGTTCTCCTGAGATAAAAATAACAGGCTGAGGCACTGTAGTTACCAACACTGCTTTTTGTTTTTCATTTATTTTGTTCTTTGTTTTTGTTGTGTGTGTGTGTTTTGTTGTTTCGTTCAGGATCCTATTGCTTGTGTTATTATAGTCTCATGATCAGAGAGTGCTGTTTTCCCTTCCTATTGCCAGTCAACATGCTCAGGAGAAAGTCATTCATGGCCTCGTGAGATTGCCCCGCAAGTGTATTTTAAAAGGCAATCCTTCTTAGGTCAGGCAAAATGAAACCGGAAAAGCACCATAGAAACAAGAGGCTTATGACGTGCCATGGCCACGCACTTTGTGCGGTCCTACCCTGAGCATAAGGCCGCAATTTTGAAAGGAAAGAACCTGTAAAGGCTTCAAGAGGCAGAAATGAAGACGACGAAAGGATCGAAGGAGAGGATTCTAGGAGAAAAGGTTATAGGTATTAGGATTATAAAGACGATTTAGCCCCAAGAGAAAAATAAAATAAAATAAAATGCTCATGAGCTGTTCTTCCTTTGATTCATGACACAGAAAAAAATGAATGGTGTCAGGGAACATTTTAGCTTAAATAGAAGAAAGAACTTGAAAACTAGTCTCCTTAATCAGTAAAGACCTTCATTTCTAAAGCATCATGCGAGCCCAATCTTAGGGCAGACTATTTGCTAGGCCCTGGTGGACCTCACAGGGTAAATGAGGGAAAGATGCAGACCTGATCGTTAGAAGATAGGGGATGTGTGCTACAATAGAAAGAACTCAAAACGTTTGGCATTGTTCAAAGGTCATCGAATGGATGATGCAGCGTGTGTTACAGATCTTCTCTAGTGGGGTCTGAGACAACCTCAAACATCGAGTACCTAGGTATTTCTGGAACAAAAATACATAAATGTTCACCAGGGCTTGGTAAATAAAGGCTATACATAGCCTCATACCAGCTCAAATATGGCTGCCGAATGAGTTTGTTATCAACTTATAAAAGCTCTCATTTGCTCAGAGCCTTTTAAAGTTTGGAATCATAGATATGGGCCTGAGAGCCTGTGTAAGGGGAATCTGGCCCACCACCAGAACCTGGGAATGCTGAACAGCTGCAGGCTGTGGGTAAAGTACATGCCTCTAAATGCTGCTAATGTACACCAACTCTGCCACCTCTGCCACCCTGTGCTCTCTCTCTCTCTCTCTCTCTCTCTCTCTCTCTCTCTCTCTCTCTCGTGTGTGTGTGTGTGTGTGTGTGTGTGTGTGTGTGTGTGTGTGTGTAGAAGAGAGAGCTGTCATTCTTTCCTACATGTCTCAAAGGAGGAAGGTCTTTTGTAACCTAATGCTCAACAAGTCGGTTGTATTGTCATATGATTTCAAACATTCTGTCCTAGAGTTTCTATGAACATGTTCATGGACTTTCTAGAATGAACACCTTCACGTGGGACTTGTCAATGTGATAGAATCACTGTGTTTCTGTGAGAAGAGTCAGGTCTCTGGCCTTTTGTGTTCTGTGAAGAGCTGGGGTGCAGAGAGCCTGATCAGCCTGTTTCCTCCTTCACACAGACTCCAGAAGATGACAGGCCCTACCAGGTGATAAAGAAAGCTGCAAGCCCACAGGGAGGGGCACCTCCTTCTGGTTATCGGGATTGGGGAACACCCAGTCACCCTCTACCGGCCAGGCAGCTTCACACAGGGGCAACCTCCCTTGTGGGAAAACACCCAGTGACCTCAGTCACACCCTCGCAAGTTGTTTGCTTCCTGAGGAAAAGGAGACAGTCTATGGGCTTGTTCTTCTGTTAGGAAGAGCCCTGTTCAACACCATCCTCTTCTCCCACCCACCCCCAACCATCTCCTACACCTAACAGACCGAAGCCCTCTGTTCAGCCTTAGATGCCTGTAAAAAGCATGTCTTCCCCTCTGGCCCAGTCTTCCCCTCCGCCCTCCAGGAATCTGAGCCCACATCATTTCAGGATGAGCTCAGTCTATAACCACTCCCTTACTCCCTCTGAGGCCTGCCTTCCCAGCCCCAGTAATTCCAAAGCACACATCTGTTGCAACACACAGGGCCCACCCTAGGCAAAACTGAGCTGGGGACACGGTCTTTAGGCTGCTGATTTCCCACACCCCCACACCCCACCCCTCCACCCCTGCTTGCGCAGCCTTCTTCTTCCTTTGGGAGTAAATTCCCTGGAACCCTTCCCTCCCTTCTCCCTGACAGGAAAGCCTGTGATAAAGGACTTTGCAGTGCATATAAATAATACCACTGCTTTCCAGAGGCACCCCTGCCAGACCACCCCTTGCAGTCTAATTCAAAGGAATTGTATAGTGATGATGGAGTTCCTGGCATCATTCACGAGTTTAAAAAAAGATATTTGTGGACTGGATGTCTTCCTGGTGTCCATTGGATTATGGATGGAGGACCACCAAGTCAGCTCTGGCCTTCTTGATGTAAGATGGACCATGGGAACCCTCCTCCGAGTAATGGACTCTGTTTTCTGAATTCAAAACAGGTTATGAAGTCAGACATCTGGAGAGATTGTCTGGAAAGGGGATGGACCTGGAAAGCCTGGGATATAGGGATGCCAAAGGTCCAGTGTGCTGGAGGGGAAGGAAGAAGAGACTTGAAGCAGGGATATGCTGGTGAAAAGAGGAAAAACAAAGTGAGGGAAAAAGTAGTGAGGGAGAGGGATGTGGATGTCAGGAAGGGTGAAGCAGATGGCTAGTAACAATGGATTGGAGAGAATGGTTAACTTTTCAGTGCTCCTTTTATACTGAAGTTTTGCAGCTGTGTTATCTCACATCATCTCCCACCACAGCTCAATGAGATGAGAATGATTACCAAGCCCATTTTATTTATATATTTGTTTTGCTTGCTTTGAGATAGGGTTACACCATGTATCCCAGATTGGACTGCAGTTCGCTATGTAGTCCAGCCAGGACGCAAATGTGTGACCCTCTTGCCTCTGCATCTCCAGCACTCTGGAATAAAGGCATATGTCACTATAGAAGGTTTATAGGAGCTGTTTGAAAAGGGAAGAAACAGGATCGCTGCAGTTGTACAATTTGGAGCAAATCACACAACAGATGAATTGTAGAAGCCGGGCTCAAACACTGATCGGATTGTACACATCTTAGGTATCTGAGCAAGGAGCGAAGCAGCTTTAGCTTTTGCTAGGAGGATCTTACTTGGTATATCTCAGGGAGAGTCCCCAGACAATGCATTCCCCTCACCATGGCATAAAATCATCCATACAAGCAGGCTGTGGTGTGCATCTATAACACAAGCACTCGGGAGGCACATGCCTGAAACTCCTGTCGCAAGAAGCACCAACTCTTGGATTAAAGAATGCTTTCAAGCTGGATATGGTAGCACACCCTTTAATCCCAGCACTTGGGAGGCAGAGGCAGGTGAATCTCTGTGACTTTGAAACTAGCTTGGTCTACAAAGGCAGCTACAGGACATGCAGGGTTGTTACACAGAGAAACTGTCCCCCAAAAATAAAATAAAATGTTTTCTGGGAGGGTACAGATGAATATAAATGTGTGTTCTGGAGATAAAAGTAATTGGAACAGGTGGTTTACTTTAAAACAAAACAACAACAACCAAAAAGAAACCCAGCATAGTCTAGAGTTGAGTTCCAAGGTCTTAGAGGAATTGAGAAGGAGAGGCTCTGAGAAGGTGGACTGCCTGATGGATCCTCAGCACGTTGTGGGGAGGTGGCATATGGGCAAGGTAACATTATGGCACCAAGTCTGAGCTATGCTTGAAGTCTGAAGACATCAAATACAAATTCAACTTGCTTCCCTGTTTTGCCCAGAGCCACCCTTTATGATCCACACTGATACTGAAGAAGTGTCGGGGAGTGAACATGGGCACTGGAGAATAGTGTTAGAGGTTCAGGCTCTGGCTTCCTAACCGACTGGCTACGTGTCTCCACACTTGTCAACTCCATTCTGTGCTTTTAAAGGCTGGAGGCATAGGACAGACATTGCCATTACGAAGCGGGGACACGAGCAAGAAGAAAGGAAACGCATACTGCAAACAAGTTCAAAAAGAAACCAGCAGAGAACATTAAATCTGAAGACTTTAGCATAATTTTCCATTCCACGTGCCTCCTCTTGAACACACTGGAAAGCCTCAGTGCTCAAAATATTAGGCAGTTCAGCCTTTTTGCCTTTATTGGGCTCTGCACACTACAGTAGTTCACAGGGGCTGGAGTCTCACACTTGTAACTCTTCTAGGCTGGAGTTGTACACTAGCGACTCAATGTATCTGGGGCTTCTAAGATAGCCTTTTCCCACCTTCACTGGGCAACTGCCCTGGCAGGGGCCATCTGTTCTGGCCTGCTTCCTGGAACAGATTCTGTCTCTGCCTCTAAAACTTTTTCAGTACATGCTTTGAAATCTGTATGGAGGCCTCTGTGGTCCCACAGCTTAGCTCGTGTACTCTGAGCATCTGCAGAGTCAAGAACCATATGAATGCCACAGAGTCTTACTGTTGGTTACCGCCAAAACTATGGTACCCCGGAGCCACGGCTGAGGAATTCAGAGGACTGCTATGCTAACATGTGGGGAGCAGGCTCAAGGCAACAAATGCTAAAGTTTCCTTGGTTGTTCTAGTTTGATTTCTGTTGCTGTGGTAACCACCACCACCACCACCACCAAAAATGACTTGAGGAGACAAATGTTTACTCGGTTTACACATCCCAGGTCACAGTCCACCACTGAGGGAAGTTAAAAAAGAAGTTAAGGTAGGAACATGGGGAGGCAGGAGAGGCAGGAACTGAACCAGAGGCCACAGAGGGATGTTGCTTACTGGCTTTCTCCTTATGGCTTGCTCAGACTGCTTTCTTATAGAACCCAGGACCCCCTGCCTAGAGGTGGCACAATGGGCTGAGTCCACCATCAAAAATCAATCAAGAAAATGCCCCCACAGAATTGCTTACAGGCCAGTCTGATGGAGGTATTTTCTTAGCTGAGGACTCCTCTTCCCAGATGACCCTAACTTGTGACAAGTAGTCCAGAAAAAAAAAGAAAGAAAAGAAAAACCACCTAACCAGCACATTGGCCGTTCTAGAAACCTTGACTTGAAGGTCCTAACTTGTTTTGAAAATCACTGCAAGGCCTTTGGAGTCACTCTCCCATTATCTAAACATTCCCAGCTTCCTTTTAGTCATACTGACCTCTAACAAGAAGTTGCTTGGGATTCTCTCCCAAACTCAGTCTTTAATTGCATCCATGAGCAGGATGGGAGGCTTCTCAACTTTGCGCTCTCCTTCCCTTTAGTTATAAATGCCGTCTTTAACTCATTCCTCTCTTCTTTCATTTTAAAGTAAGGAGCCAGAAGAAGCACTTGTGGCTCTTGAAGTTTTGGCTGCTGGTGTATTTCTCCTCTCAGATATCCTAGTGCATCATTCTTAAGTTCCACCTCCCATTAAGTCTTTGGGCATGAGTACAGTTCAGCCAAGTTCCTTGCAACAGCATCACAAGTATGACCTTTATTTCAGCTTGTTACATTTTTCCTCCTTTCTACCCAAAACCTCAATAGAATGGCTCTTAATGTCCATATCTACCAAAACTGTCACTGTTCTAGGGCCCTTAATGTCAGTACCTACCGAAACTCTCACTGTTCTATGGCCCTTAATGTCCATATCTACTGAAACTCTCACTGTTCTAGGGCCCTTAATGTCCATATCTACTGAAACTCTCACTGTTCTAGGGCCCTTAATGTCCATATCTACTGAAACTCTCACTGTTCTAGGGCCCTTAATGTCCATATCTACTGAAACTCTCACTGTTCTAGGGTCCTTAATGTCCATATCTACTGAAACTCTCACTGTTCTATGGTCCTTAATGTCCATATCTACTGAAACTCTCACTGTTCTAGGGCCCTTAATGCCCATATCTACCGAAACTCTCACTGTTCTAGGGCCCTTAATGTCCATATCTACTGAAACTCTCACTGTTCTAGGGCCCTTAATGTCAGTACCTACCGAAATTCTCACTGTTCTATGGCCCTTAATGTCCATATCTACTGAAACTCTCACTGTTCTATGGTCCTTAATGTCCATATCTACCGAAACTCTCACTGTTCTAGGGCCCTTAATGTCCATATCTACTGAAACTCTCACTGTTCTAGGGCCCTTAATGTCAGTACCTACCGAAATTCTCACTGTTCTATGGCCCTTAATGTCCATATCTACTGAAACTCTCACTGTTCTATGGTCCTTAATGTCCATATCTACCGAAACTCACTGTTCTAGGGCCCTTAATGTCCATATCTACTGAAACTCTCACTGTTCTATGGCCCTTAATGTCCATATCTACCCAAACTCTCACTGTTCTAAGATTCTCACTGTTCTGCGGCCCTTAATGTCCATATCTACCAAAACTCTCACTGTTCTAAGATTCTCCCTGCTCTGTGGCCCTTAATGTCCATATCTACCAAGATTCTCACTGTTCTATGGCCTTTAACGTCCATATCTACCAAGACTCTCACTGTTGTTTTCTTCTGATCGCTGACCAGAACTACCCTGAATGCATGCTTCCTTGCTTGTCTTTTCCCATCTCTAGAACACAGAGCCAATCCATTTCTGTCCATTACAAACTTACCTGGTCTATGATATTGTGTTACAGCAGTGGCAAATGGACAAAGGAGAAAGCTGGACATCTTGCAGGGCTTGAGGTCACATGCCTGCATCTACCCTAGGCAGGACTTGCACAGTGGTAACTCAACAAATCTGAGGCTCTGAAACAGCCTTGCTTCATGGCTATGCCAGGCATTGTGCTGGTTGAGGCTGTCTGCATGGTTTTATGCCTTACGATAAGGCTAGTTGGGAAGTGACTATGTAGCCTAGGGTGGCCTTGAATTCATGGATATCTTCTGCCTCAACCTCTCAAGTGGAGTGCTTGGATTAAAGACATGCTGCAATACTCAGCATGGAAATGCACCATTTATGACAGTCTACATTTTCTCCAACCTGCTCCCCAACGTTCTTCCAATTTCTATTCATTACTAGATTCCAATTTTGGTTGTACCTTTTCAGATATGTGGTATAGAAACAGACACAGTTTTCAGTTCCAATTCTCTCCTTAGTCTAAATTTTGCTGTTTTAACACAGTATCATAGACCAGGTAATTTAATGATTAAAAGAAATTGATTGGCTTTCGCTTTTAGAGGATGGGAACTCTGAGATCAAGGAGCTGGCACATGATGCATGTCATCCCGCCACATCATCCCAAGGCAAAAGGTGAAAGGACAAGAGGGTGCAAGAGGAAGTGGAACTCATTTTCATACCAGATTGAGTGTCATGAAAATAGACTCACTTCTGTCACAGCAACATTAATCCATTTACACTCAAATGGTCAAAACCCAACAAATTATTGATAAACTGTGTAATCAATTGTAATCAAGACATGTGAAAGAGAGCTTGGGAGCACCCAGCAGCACTGAAAAAGCTTCACAGAGAAAATATTTGCAAGAGCATTTGGGGATTAAGTAGCTATTTTTAGGCAGACGAGTAAAGAATGTGTAAGGAAAAGAAAAGAGAAAAAAAGCATGACAGACTCCTATGGAGCATGGAGCTAACTGGAATTCAGGATGCGGTAGATGCTGAGCAATTATTCTACAGAAAGAAGTAGAGGGGCGAGATAGTATTAAGTGACAGTTCTGACCTAGAGAAAGAGGAAATTGAAAAGTTAGAATAATAACCACATGACATGGGCACGGAGCAATTAGAGAATGCCTACTACAATAGGGAAGGCCATGCTGGAGCCTCTGCAAAGCTGAATTCTTCTTCTTCTTCTTCTTCTTCTTCTTCTTCTTCTTCTTCTTCTTCTTCTTCTTCTTCTTCTTCTTCTTCTTCTTCTTCTTCTTCTTCTTCTTCTTCTTCTTCTTCTTCTTCTTCTTCTTCTTCTTCTTTCTCTTCCTCCTCCTCCTCCTCCTCCTCCTCCTCCTCCTCTTTCTGATCTTTTTCTAGCAGTACTAGGAATTGAGTCCAGGGTCTTGAGTAGCATTAGTCAAGAGCTCTATCATGTAGCTATATCCCCAACTGATACATCTCATTGATTGATTGATTGATTGATTGATTGAGACAGAGAGCACTCCATGGTGCATATTTGGATGTCAGAGTGTCCTCACCAGAGTCAGTTGTCTCCTTCCACCATATGGGTGCCAAGGATCAAACAGGTTGTCGGTCTTGGCAGGGAGGACCTTTACCTACTCAGCCAACCCACCACTACCCCCAGCTAGTATTTCTTAGATATAGAACAATTTTATAGCTGAATATGGGTAGATAACTAATAGATTTGCTATTACCAAGGCTTCTGTGTTACTTGAACATTAGCCTGACATTCAGTTACATTGGCCCTATAATATATACATACACAGGCACACATACTACTTTTTCAGAAGCAGTTATACAAATTTCACACATATCTGTGCATAAGAGGTTCTTTACTACACAATCTATTCAAAATACTCCCAGGGAGGGAGAGTGGAGAACTCACCTAAATACACAGGCCATAACCATACACATAACATGTTTCTCACCAATGTTGAATGGCTATAACAAAGTCAGTTGAATAGAATGTCTTCCCTTTGAAATTTGATCTCTGTTGATTTATTTTAAATGTGGTACTTAATAATTCTCATTAACTTACGTTTTCCTCCTATCTGTTCATTGCCTTTATTAATAATGCCAAATACCCCTAGGTTAAAGAATGAACATTTTTCCAATCTTTTTAAGCTCTGTGGAATGCTCTCTTCATTAATTATCTTCTGATTTTCTCTGACTCATCCATGGCCTCCCACACTACGATCCCAGGCTAATGTAGATTTTATTGTGTGACCAGTTGTTTTCCTGGGCCTCCCATATGAGAGAATCAGTAAGGCAGGGTAGCCTCACAATGAGGTTGTATTAATCATTTATTTGTAAGTGAGCCAGGTCACCTTTCACATCAGCTCTCGTAACATGTCAATTTTTAGCACATTTCATACAAAATAAAGAAATAAGGTCTACCTAGGTAAGGGTCTGCTAGCAAACCTTTTTGAAAAATTCCTTAAAAAAAATAATTTTATTTCATTTAGTCCCAACTAAGTAGGTGAGTCCAGGGCCATGGCCACCTGCTGTAGACTGTGAGGTTAAATTCAAAGTTGTGTTTTTAGAAGTCAGAGGCCAGAGTTTCTTTCAGCTTTGGAATTTGTCTAGCTTCAGTTTAAATTCCAGCTTTACCATTAGGTCACTGCAGACTTTTGGTGAGAGGGTTTTGTTTGTTTGTTTTCTTTTGTGTTTTTTTTTCTTTTTTGTTTTTGTTTTAATTTCACTGAACCTAGACTTCTGCATTAATAAATCAGGGGAGTAAACTACTAGCTTTTCAGGGTTGAGTGGATTAAGATAATGCATAAACTCTGAAAGTGCTGAGTATGGGACCTGACAGTAAATGGACACTTATTAGCTATACTTATGACTGTTATTGCTATCATCAGTCCATTCTACCACAGAGCACATGTAAGTGAGGAGCCCAAGTTCTGTTCTTAGCTGTACCGCTAATAAGGCAGAGACATTTCTCTCAAGAAACCTCGTCTGTACAATGAGATCTGCTGATGGATAGATAATCGATAGCATGATTCCACCATTCTTTTCTCCAAAACCCAATAATGAATAACAACACTCATTCCTAATAAGCAAAAGCACGGGGCTCAAATCATTCTCAATACTAGGTTCCAATTAGCTTCTCTTGCACAATTAAAGTTGGCAAATGAAATGAAGCTTATTTGCCTTCCTTCAACTAAATGAGCTCGGATGTACCTTTCAGGACAAGCATTATATGGCTCTGTGAGAAGAGTGCCCTCTAATGATGTTGGCAACTCAACCAGGATGAAGGGCTCTACGATGTTCAGAGAGTACTTACTTCCTGTGTAAGGAGATGAAAGCAAACAATTCAGCTTTGGGGGACACACTAAGATCCACCTAGATTCATGTTTCTTTCTTCACCGGTGTCTGAGTTCTGTGACCCTGAGCAAGTCGCTTAACCTCCCTAAGCCCCAGTTTCCTCATTTGTGAAAGCAGTTAAGAGATGGTTGTGTTAACATGGTGGGAAATTGCACAAAGGATACATGTGCTACCATCACAACTGCTTTACAGATCTAGAATAAAGATGAAATTTAAAAGCTTATTTAAAACGGGCAGAAAGGGAATAATTGCCTTGAGGAACTGTGGAGGACAACTAAAATGGGTATGGGAAAGTTCCTAGTTTGCTTCTTTTATGTGTTTCCTTTCTACGTCCCATCTGAACATCTCCCTTTACTTACACATTCAAATATATAGAACACCTAAAGAATCAGGACATATGTTTGCTAGACTGTGATGCAAGCAGGTTGACCAGTCTGACAACATTGCAACTCAGAGCCTTGCTGCCAAGCGGAAGCCCAGAAGGCAAGGTCTGATCCTCCTTAAAGCCAATGAATGTATCACACATGGCCAGAAAGCGAACTAGCCAGCCTATCTTCATTGACCTCTGATATGTATAGTGTTGGGGTGGGGGAATGCAAGGGGTGAAATAAGAGAACTGGAATAAAATCTAGATGATGAGATGTAACCATCGATAACCAGAGAAGCAGCTTCTCACTTCACTCACCATGCTGATACTTAAAAGCACTATTTCCAGATGGACCTTGAGATAGCCAAATACGTTAGGAGGTGAGGTGGAAGGAGGCAAGAGGAAGCCAGTGCTGTCCCAAGGTCCTTTTGCCCTCCAAATCCATCTATTCCTTTTCTCAATTCTGATGTCAGTTGAAGCATAGAGGGGTATGGGTGGAATAGCCTTTGTAGACTGTTTCCCAGGTCTGGTGGGTTTGGCCAGAGGATGGGAAAGTTAGACATTAGAAAGTAAGAGGGATAGAGAAAGCAAAGTATGGTTCTCTCTCCTTTTCTACCTTGTTTGGTGTCCCTAGCAGGTGGCTGGGCTGCTTTTGTGACTCTGACATTACTGATAAGGCTACTGTTGCCTTAATCTGACCCAGCAGAAAGTTTTAGGATAGGAGTAGTAAACACTCCCTGCCTGAAGCTACAGCTCCTTCCTGTCTGGCCAGGTCCCTGCATTGCACCCTATTCTCTGGAAATAGTCAAGAGATTCTGTTTCCTGGGTTGGATATTCATCACCTGTGTTGCTAATTCCTTGCTCTGAATCCAGAGCCCCTGAAATATTCAGGTTCTGCATCATGGGTTGATTCAAGGTTATGGATCCTCTAGTCAATAGCCCAGACCACGTCTTCCACCTAGCCAATTTTCAACTTGGAACTCAAGACTTTCGATCTGCTTAGGTAGAAAATTTGGGTGTGGCTAGGGGTGGTGGTAGTGGTAACCCACGCCTTTAATCCCAGCACTCAGGAGGCAGAGGCAGTTGGATCTCTGTGAGTTCAAGGCCAGCCTGGTCTACAGATCAAGTTCCAGGACAGGCTCCAAAGCTACACAGAGAAACTCTTGTCTTGAAAAACTAAGGAAAGAATAAAAAATAAAGAAAATTTGGGTGTGGGATCAAGGGAATAGAAAAAGCCTGGGGAATCGGAAATGGAGGTCAACCTCAGGTTGAGGTGGCATCTAAGTAGACATCGTGGAAATGTGGAGGATGTAAGAACACAGAAGCAGCTATGGTTGTCTTGCTGTTCCTGGTGTTTGCCCTGGCCTCTGCATGCTCTGGGACTCCAGAGCAGGTCTAGGCCTAGAAAGAGGGGAGAAATGAGGTCCTCAGAGTCCAGTCCAGGAACAAGAAGAGAAGAGGGGGACATACGGGAATGTCATTGTCCTGTCTTGGTTGAGGGGTTGGTGGAAAACAAACGTAGGGGTCCAACTGAGCCTATCAATCAGACTGTCCTAATGGACCATTATCAGACTGTCCTAGGGAAAGAATTTGCTGGAGGCTAAATGGCAGTGACTTCAATAGCAACAGAAACCATGCAGTACCATCCTAGGACATGAGTCTCTTCACTTAATTTCCTTGCAAATTGTGTTTGGGACTGTATAGACCCAGGCATAGTACTTGAGTCCCATTCATCAGCCACTAATTGACTGTGTGACCTTGTGTAAGGCACTTAATAGTTCTGCCTCCATTTCTCTTTGTAAAACAGGGCGAGGGGAACCTAACCCCCGCTCACCTAAAAGGGCACATTGTGAATGCCGAGTAAACATCAAGCTGCAATTCCAGCTCTGAGCTGGGTGCAAGAAGAGCTTCTTATGGGGGTTGAATAAGATAGAAGGATAGGGCAGTTTTGTGCTCAACAGCATGGTTAGAAAGGAATTCTTATTAGTATACTTAGGGGTAATAACAATTGCCATTATTTATGAAAATATGCTCAACTTATGTAAGATGCATGCTGAGCATTTAGGCTAAATGAGAGGTACCTATGAGTTATTTCAAAATATTTAGGCAAAGCAAAAAAGAGAAAAAGAAAAGGAGGCAGTTAGAACTAGCATGAAAAATCTTGATAGTTGTTGAATATGATGGATACATTAGGGGTTTATAATAGTATTCTATTACTTTTGCATGTGTCTTAATTTTTTTCATAATACTTTTAAAAGCATATATTTTAGAGTCAGATCTAGATTTAGCTCCATTTATTCAAGCCCTTATATGATGAGTATATTTGAAGCTTTGAACTCAGTAGCGATAGGTGGATTAGATACAAAACATACAGGATTGGGATTCCCAAGTGGAAGAAAGGCGTTTAGCTGGGTAGGGTAGGCTGAGGCGGAAGTATCCAAAGTTTGAGGCCAGGCTGCTTTACAAAATGAGATCTAGAGAGGAAAGAGAGAGAGGGAGGGAGGGAAGGGGGGGGGGAGGGAGGGAGGCAAGGAGGCAGAGACACAGAGAGACAGAGAGGAGGAGAAAGGAGAGAGGAAAGGGGAGGGGAGGAGAGAGAGAGAGAGAGAGAGAGAGAGAGAGAGAGAGAGAGAGAGAGAGAGAGAGAGAGAATTATTTAATTATTTAGATTTTCTATGGCCAGAAAAAAAAATGACAAAGTGTCCATTTCTCCTTCTCTGTTGTTCTTTCTACTTGGAAGACCAAGAGGTAACTCCTCCCCTAGGCCCTGAAGACAGAAACTCTTCCCTACTTAGCAGGACACTTTCTGACCTCTGCTGCTGTTGCCAGTGGCAATGTACGCCTTCAATCCTCCGCAGGGGGTACCGCAGAACGCAGGTGTGGGCTGCATTCCAAGTACCTGTGTGCCTCACCTGGGCCTACGCCCAATCCTCCTTTCTTCCCAGGAGACCTAAGCCCCACCTTAGGTCACAAGCAAACTGCCCCTTACCTCCCTCCCTTGTCTATTTCCTTTAAAGCTGCACAGACTCGTGTAACAACAGTCAGGAGGCAAAAGTTAAACAGCTGTGAACTGACTCCAGACTGCCATTTAATAACATTGTGATTCTGAACAAGTCACGTCCATGCTCTGTGCTCCCTGTCTTCTTCTGTAAAGGTGTGACAAGATGATCCATCTCTCACAGAATTGTAAGCCCGAATTAGGCAGATTAATGAATTAATAGACTGATTCCTCGGCACTGTACTGGGACACAGCCCACATCTTCAGCCATGGCGAAAAGACAAGCCTGAGGATTTACCTTGAAGGGGTCCTTTTTAGTATGGGTCCTGGGGTAAAAGATAAACCAAGAGGCCAGAGATTCCACAGAGATGGAGATTCTCTGATATGGGGGCACCCTAGGATTTTAGAAGAAACTCAAGAAGAAAAGCCAATGGTGACCCTGCTAAATACTTCCAGATGATTCCAACATAGCAGCCCTGAAGCAACCCCACACAATTCCTCCCCTCTCATGTCATATGCCTCATGTACATATTGAGAGTTGCACAAAAGGAGCCCTTGAGGGCTGGGAATATAGTTCAATGGTAGAGTACTTGTTTGTTATGCAGGAGACCCTAGGTTCCATCCCTATTACAAAAAGGCTCTTGAGTTGAACAGGTTCTTTAATCCTGTAATTGTTCTTGATGTAGAATCATCTGCTACTATCCAGGCATGGTAGCACAAACGAATATTCCAGCACTTTGGATGTTGAGATTAGAGGACTGCCATGAGTTCAAAGCCAGTCTGGCTCCCAGTGTAAGTCTCTGTCCTCCCATAAAATTAAGAGAGAGAGAGAGAGAGAGAGAGAGAGAAACAGAGACAGAGACAGAGAGAGAGACAGAGAGACAGAGAGACAGAGACAGAGAGACAAAGACAGAGACAGCTACCAGCTCAGAATCTGGACTGAGATTAATCTTGGGACTGCCCAAGGCTGCTAGGCAACCAGCTGAATGACACATAGCCCCCCAACTGCTCTGCATATGCTGCCTGTACTTACAGAGTTAGCCGGCTCTTCCTGAAAGCTAAATGAAATGCCACAAAAGCAACCTGGGTGCCACAGTTTACAGATGGCATTTTCCAGCTGGAGAAACAAGCAGAGAGAGGTGAAGGGGGTCGTGCACCTCAATCCAATGCATGCACAAGAGCTGAAAAGTGGCAACCAGGCATCCCCATCCTCCAAACTGCTTTCTTACTCCCCCCCCCCCCCGCCCCATTGTCTCTGGAAATAGAACTGTGCCAAACAGTGCTCAGGCAAGGAAGGGAAGGCCAAGGGTAGGATGAGAAAAAAACTGACTAGAAGACCCTTTGCCAGAGCAGTGCAAGTTGGCTATAATTTTGTATGTCACAAAGAAAGCGTAAGCATAGGCAGAGTGATGTGTTGAGGAGTGTGAGCCTTGGGAGGAAGGAAGAGAAGGATTTGAAGTCTTTTGTTCCTGCTTTTTCCTCACTATGTGACCTTGGGCCCATTCACCTGTAAATGGCGATAAAGAAATAATTGTTTCTGTCATATAGGCTTGTTATGAAGATCGAAGACAAGATAAAGGACCTGGTAAATAACAGTTGCTTAATAATCACAATGGCCAATAGGTGCCTGCTGTATGTTTTCATTACATTCTTTCCCTATATAGGTGAGGAAAGGCTGGGCTCATAAATGTTAACTAACCTAAGATAACACAGAAAATTAGTGATTGTACCAATATTTATTTTATCTTTAGGTGCTAATGAATATATAGGTGTGTTACACGTGCATGTATGTGTGTGCTCATCTTCACATATGAATGCACAGCTTGTTCATACGGAGGTCAGAGGACAGCCTCAGGTATGAGTCCTAACCTTTCACTTTGCTCTAAAACTTTTCTATATACTACAGATCTGACGCCCTAACTATAGATTTCCAATCCAATTCATACTCAAGAGGCCCTTTAGCAGAAGTGCTCATGAAGGTTTTAATAGAAGACTTTTAGCTCCTTAACAATTTTTGGCTCTTACTCTTTTACTATATTTTGAGTTTTGGACCCATTTTCTTCCATATACGTTTGAAGCTGACAGATGAATAATTGCCTGACAATATCACATTGTCATTTTTAGACATGTTATTTCAAATGTCTAATCAATATGAATTCATTTGTCATACTTTTCTTCAAGCATGAATAATAATAAACTCATTCGTGATTCATGAGAATGTAAAATATACTGTCATAGAAATTTACTTTAATTCAATATTATTGGTCTTTTAAAATGAAACATTATCTGTTTCCTCTTCTGAACAGAGAATTCACTGGTAATAACCCAGCAGAGGGCCAGATAATAGTTTTCATAGGTTTGTTTTGTTTTTGTTTTTGTTTTTTTTTTAGTAATTGACAAAATCAAGAGTAAAAATCAGCTATGTCTGCATGTTGCCAAAATATCTAGTAGCTGAGTAAAAAGATGATGTTGTTCGGTGTCTAGGCTGTTGCTCCAAGTACTTCTTGTCAATATGTAAGTATCTGCTGTGAGAGGATTGACGTATTTCCTTTTCACCCACATAGAAATCTTGTATGCTCCCTCTGGCTTCTGCTCAGGCTACAGCTCTAGGGCCCAGGCAGACCCCTTTTCCAGAATGACTTGTGCCACGGTTTCCCTTCATCTCATCGCTTTCACTTTAAACGTTGGAGCTCTTAATCTCCGCCTGTTTACATATTTTCATGTTTCATGGAAGATTATTAAAGCAGCAGCGTAGGAGGCTTCAACAATGAGGAAGGGATCATGCCTGTTATAAAGAACATAGGAATGGGAATGAGAAATCAACAGTGTAGCGCTTAGCAGAAAATGGTTTAGTCTAGGTGAGCCTTATTAAGCCACACTCTTCAGAGGCTAACGTGATAGTCCTGAGCATAATGGTTGGGGAAACAATGCCAGGCCCACAAATCCAGCAGCCGAGGGCCCCACATGGCAGTCACACGCACTCTTGATACATTATTCAATTGTAGCTCTGAATTGGGTTAGTGGACAGTCACAGAATGAGGAGCAAAACAAGGGGATTTCACTTTATCAAAGCGAACCCCAAACAGCTCGGTCGACTGAAAAGCAGCCCGGAAGAGCAGTGCTTTCAGCACACCTTTTCAAGCCGCAGATCCATAGAAAATAACACCAAATTGTAAAAGGAAGGAAATAGGCAGAGAGAAAGGACTGCAAAAATGATTCTCCGCATTCTACATCCCGGAGTAAATCAGGCTCCTTTTGAAGTCGTGGCTACTCTGAATAACCATTGTTCCAGTTGTGGAAAAAAAAAAAAGCGGCGGGAGAAAGGAACTCACTCTTCACCACCAAGGCTGAGAGTAAAAGACAGTAAGCTCTCCATCCTGGTGGTGAGGACAGGGTTTAGAACTGGCTGGCAAACCAACCCTACAGCGGGCCCAGAACCAGGGTTATGAGTTGGCCCGCCCCAAGATCCACACCATCTATGATCTGCAGGAGCAGGTAAAGGGACCTGACCCACAGACCCAAAGCTGCAGGATCTGCACGACACAGGGCAAAAACAGGATATCCAAGAAGAGCCCCAGTGAGGGCCCGGCATAGTTAGAAGCCAGAGGCCTCGAACCAGACCAATGCCTCTTTGCATTGAATATTTGCAAGCAAAAATAAATGGACAAAAGGGTTTACTGTGTGACTCACTGTGTCACACTAGAGCTTCCATGACGCGATTTTTATTTCTTTTCTTTTTTTTCCTCTTAAATTTTGTTTTATTGGGGGTGGGGGGGTTGCAGGGGCAGAGGGCAGATGTGAAGGGATGGGGAAATGAATAGAATCAAGATGCATGATGTGAAAGATACACAGAATAAATAAAAAGAATGTAAAAAAAAAAACCAGTGAGCTCTCATGAGAAAGAAAGGCATACTGTGGAGGTTTATAAGAGAGATGTTGAGAGCTTGTCTTTGAAAGCCCTCATGATCAAAATCAATTCCACTTTCTTCTTCTTGGCTCTTGTTTTTAAGAACACGGCCTCACTATATAGCTCAGGCTGACCTCAAACCTTGTAGTCCTCCTGCCTCGGTCTCCTAATAGCTGGATTACAGAAATACATCACCATACTTGGCTTCAGTTCACCTTCTTGATAATGCTCTTTGAGTGGCTTAATCAGTTACATGACTAGAGTAACCAGACAATGTAGTTAATAGGGCTCAGCACCTCCTGAATCTAAACATGGTCTAAAAGCACAAGGGAATTGGTTTGCTTTCTTCTTTTGTTTGGGTGGTGGCGGCGTTGTTGATATAGCCGCAGGTGGGATTTCTACTGTGCTTTTTGGGTCTACAGTAGTGGAGAGTCCCCTGAGACCTTTGGACTTACTCAGTTCACACATAGATTCAAGATCCACCTGAGATCTGGTTTGAAAATGAATGACAAAATTCTTCTCAAATGTTTTAGTTAAAGGTGGCACTGGTGTTCTTGTCCTTCTCTGCAATCAAATAGGTAATCAGAGTTATGAGAATCCAGATGCTGTCCAATTTAGGATGGTCTGCTTTTCAAAAGGTAGGCTTTACAATGGTGCAGAAATGATACAAATTCAATAACGCCATACTGTAAGTTTTGAATGTTGATCTTTTCCCGGGCTGGTAATTTATGCTCTGATACATGCTGGGCACTGGCAGCAGGGTGCCTCAGGTCCTAGTCAGCCACGTGATCAAGAAAAGAAACAAGTGACACTCTACTGTGTGCTTTGTTGCTAGGCTACAGTGTTTAGAAGGTTGGCTGTCTTCAATGTGTTTACAACATATTTTCAACTTACACTGGCTTTAATGATATTGGAACCTCATTGTACATCGAAGAGCCTCTGTGTTTATGTGCCTCCCAGGGATTCAGAAAGTAGTCACTGAATTTTAAACCTACTCAGTTTCTTTTCAAACAGTCGTTTAATGCAGCCATGCAATTTATGTGTATGTCAGTGTGGATGGTTTGTGACAATAGACAACAGTGTTTCTCTGTTGGTTCCAGTTCCTATTTCGTTCAAGTGAAAAATGATTAATTTCGGTAAAAACAAAAACAAAAACAAAAAACCACACCTCCAGTACTCTGTGGTAAACAAACAACTTCCTTTGAGTGCCGGGAATACAATAAAGGATGTGTCTGCTTCTCAGCCTGTTCTCTCAATGGCCTGTTTGCCTTTCTTGTTTCTTCCCTTCCCTTTACCCCCTTCTTTCACTTTCTTTTACCAGCCCCCTTCTTTCCTACCTCTGTTCCTCAACCCTCAACACAAGGCTTCTCTCCTTTCTCACTTGGAAGGCAGAATATCCCTTTGGGCATGTTGAATTCCAGATAGTTGAGAAACATGTTTGTGTGATTTTTTTTTTTTTGGCTAGATGTTACCAATCAAAAAGGAATGATGTATGTTAGTGATATATATGTGTATGGGAGCAAGTCAACTTGTGCAGAATGGAGTGACCCAGTGCTAGCTCCATTGATATAAGCATCCTCGCCCATTGATAAAGTATTTTGACACTCTGGATACATCAAGGTTTCTTATTTCATGCTTTACAAAAAGCTAGTTAGGTGTTAATAAGGGATGCTTGGGCAACTAAGTCTGAATAGAGTGCGTAATAAGTAAAATGGTAAGCATTCTGTCTTTTTGAGGAGATTGGTACTACTTTCACTTGGAGCCATGCTGCAGCAAAGAACTCCACAATTTTCATTTAGAATGTTCTTACTTCTTTTACTGTGGATACTTTCTCTTATCCCACTGAATGTCCATGAACATCAAGAGAAGATTCCCTAGTGAATAACTGGGGAAATGCTAGTGAAGAGTATGTGGCTCTCAGACTTACTATGCTCTGGACACTGGTTAAGGAGACATAATACCCTTAGTACTGGAAACCATTTCCTCTGGGTTCCTGGCCAGTCCTTGATCTCCCTACTACCTATAGCACAGGCTTTCTCCCCGTTCTTTTAAAATACCAGTTGCTAACAGATGCTCAGATGTCTCTAATTGGCTACTTTTTAGACAACTCCCTTGTTAATCCAAGATCATTGCTCTTTCAGTGTGTCACCTTAGAACATGTTAGAAATGCAAATTCCTGTACCCTACTCACTTTAAATCTACTGAACTAGAAACCCTGTGGGAGGGTATAGCAGTCAGTGCTTAACTAGCACTCCAGTAGGTTCTAATGTTTTCCAAATCACCGATCTCCTAGGGCAATATGTAAATTGCTTTCCCAAGAATTGCTATTATTTCATCTTTTACCACTCAAAACATTCAAGAGAAAGCAAGATTCAATCCAGTTTCGTACACCTGCCTAATAGTCATCTTTCTGTCCGTCTTGCAAATCAAATGGAGTCATTTGGCAAACAAACTACTTGTTTTCTTTTGATGCTTTTGATTTAGTATAAAACAATGTTGAGTTGAAAAATAGAGAACATGGGTTTAGTTAATATTCTATAAATTAAGAGTAATAATACCATACATTTCCAAAGCCAGGAAATGGAAAGAGATGTATACTTGGGGTACCTTTCAATTTATGATGCATGATTCCAGAAGCCTCTAACTAATAAGTCCTTAGGTACAAACAGGAATGAAATTGACTATGGCCCTGGAGAGTGAATGTTCCATCCCATATTTGCCAGATCTTTCGGTCAGTTTTAGAAAAACTGGAAATAAATATTTCACATGAAAATTGGCCTATGAAAAATATCAGCTCACTCTACTCTTTTAATTGGATCAAACTAAATAGGTCTGGGAGCCAGATGTGGCTGGTTGCCTTGCTAATTGGTCACCTCTGTACTAGACAGAGGACACAAAAGTCTTCATGGGGAAGGTTGGGCTATGAGAATTCCTGCTGAAGTTGAAATTAAATACCACTATCAATTTAATCATTAAATACTTCACCTCCAACAGAGTCAATATTTTTTTCTCTCCAAGTCTTTGTTTAGTGTTACACAGGCATGGCTGTAGTCAATTATAGACTGCTTAGATCCCTCCTCCTTAAAGTTTTCCCTGACCACCCCAGCCCCAAGTGCTCTCTTCCTCTGGTGAGTTCCCATAGCAATTATTTTCTGTGCAATTCATTTGGCAATTAATCACACAGTGCCTTGTGTCATCTTTTCTATTGTGGTCTGGAACTGCTATTTAAACATGTTATAATTATTTAAGTTTCCACATGTTTGCATCTTCTCTTCCCTCTGAGTTAGTGAACTCTTTGAGGATAGAGGCAAGCTCTTACTCCCCACAGTGCCTGGCACCAAGTGGAAGCTAGATCTGTTTTGGATTTGGTTTCAAAGGAAAGCTGTAAAGCAAGAGAATGTACCGAAGGACATCTTCTAACCAATTTTTTAGATCTGATCCTTTTGACTATAGTCTTTCCTCTTTATTATATGTGTACTTGTAACTTTTTACTTAGTAATAGCAGCTTCAAGAAAGTTAAAAGACAATCATACAGAATGTTCAAAATATTCACAAACATTATTAAAGCTCAATCACAGAAAGACAAATAGCTCAACTGAAAATTAGACAAAGGATTTGAATAGGCAGTTCTCCAAAGAAGACATGAGAATAGCTAATAAGCACATATAAGTTATGTGCAACCTCATTAGCCATCAGGGAAATACAAATCAAAACCACAGTGGGATACTACTTCACACCCGCTAGGATGGATATAATAAAAGACAACAATAAATAAAACAAGTATTGATGAAGAAATAAATAAGTGTAATCTTCATTCTCACAATTGGATGGAGTTTAAAATGGTGTGGCCTCTTTGGAAAACAACTTGGCACTCCTTCAAAACATTAAACACCATGTTACCACATGATTCAGCAACTTGACTCTTAGGTATATACCCAAAGAACTGAAAACATATCTTCACACATAGACTTGTAAAGGAGATGGGTGTGGTGGCACATGCCTTTAATCCCAGAACTCGGGTAGGGGCAGAGGCAGGCAGATCTCTGTGAGTTCGAGGCCAGCCTACTCTACATAGCAAGTTCCAGGATAACTAGGGCTACATAGTGAGAATCTTTCTCAAAACAACAATTTGTAAAGGTACATTTGTAACACAATTATTCACAATAGTCATAAAACTAGAAACAGTCCAAATTTCAATCAATTTATGATTGGATAAACAAAATGTGATATGTGCATACAGTGAACTATCATTCATCCATGAAAGGGAAATTCTGAGACATGCTACAATATGGATGAATTTTTAAAATGTTTTGCTAAGCGAAAGATGCTCATCAAAACAGGCCATCTGAGCCGGGCGGTGGTGGCACACACCTTTAATCCCAGCACTCGGGAGGCAGAGGCAGGTGGATCTTTGTGAGTTCAAGGCCAGCCTGGTCTACAGAGCTACAGAAAGCCACAAAGCTACACAGAGAAACCCTGTCTCAAAAAAACAAACAAACAAACAAACAAACAAACAAAAAAAGGCCATCTGGGTGGGTCCATTTATGTAAAATGCCAAGAAGAGGAAATTCTCCAGAGACAGAAAGTTGTTGTACTTGGTACTGGCAGGGTATAGAAAAACCATGGAGATAGGAATGGTCAGCAGCATATATAAAAGTTCCTTTTTGGAGTAATGAAGATCTTCTAGTATTAGATTGTGGTTATGGTTGCACAAATGTACTATGCTAAACACAACTAAGCAATATACTTTAAAATGAATAAATCATGTTGTTTTCTGATATGTGAATTATGCCTCCATGAAGCTGCCAATGACACTATTCATGTAAAAATATGAATGGCTAGTGTTTGCATTACGCTTACTATATGACAGACACTCAACTCTTCTAAGTGCTCTATATTTACTCAATAATTACCAAAGTCTACATCGATATTTGTGCTGTCCTTACTTGACAGGTAGAAAAATGAATGCACAGAAAATTTAAGGGCTTACTGTAGGTTGTGGCAGAACTAACCTTTCAACCCAGGCCATTTGGTCTAGGGTATTATATTCAACCTTGTGTGTTATACTGAACTTTGCTATATTGCTCCTCTAAATCCAGAATGGAAGGAGTTTTTATTTTCAGCGTGTCTTTTATCCATCAATATGGAGTACACTGGAGATGAATACAAGGAAAGTTAATTAGTGATTAAAATGGAAGAAGAAACTGAAGTAGAAACAGAGAATTCATAAGCACCCAGGTTTTTCAGGATTATGCAACCCTTTCTTCTACTCATCCCAGGAAGAGTCTGTACCTGGCACTTAGTATGAGAGGCACTGAGTTCAGTGAATTATAGTGGGGGCCAAGGCAATACTTGTGTAAGAAAAGTTCTTATAGTGACTCAGCTGGCTACATTTGTTGCCTTCTGTGTGATGATGTCCTGGTTCAGAGTGACCTGCAAAGCAGAATGAAGATGATTCATATTTTCTCCCTTGGATTTGGAGTTGGTCAGCCTGGATCCTCTTGACTCCAAGGTGATTTTATTTTTTAATAGTTGGTGAGCTCATTCAGTGCAAGTTGGTTTTTTTTTCCTTTTTCCTTTGCCATGTGCGGTGTGTGCATGTGTGTGTATACATGTTTTGGATATGTGTGGATGTGTGTGTGTGTGTGTGTGTGTGTGTGTGTGTGTGTGTGTGTGTGGTGTGAGAGAGCTTGCGTGTGTGCTCATGTGTGTGCCTATGTGGAGTCACAAGGTTTATGTCAGGAATCATCCTCTATTGCTTTCCACTTTATTCATTGAGACAGGGTATCTCAGTGTAACCCAGAGCTGTGGATGTAGCTAGTCTCCTTAGCTAATTTACCTCAGAGATCTTCTGTCTCTGCCTTCCAAGGCTTGAATTACAGGCAGGTTGCCATGCCTACCTGGCCTTTATATGGTTTCTGGGAATCTGAACTCTGGTCCTCCCACTTGGGAGGTAAGCACTTAAACCTCTTAGCTGGCTCCCCAGTCCCAGGTGCAAGGATTTATGAATCTAGATGCAAAGGGAAACTGGGTTGATACTAACAAACATTTAGGGTGTATCTATTTTGAGTTTAGCTTTACACGTACTGATTTTTGTAATCTTTAAAACATTCATATGAGGTATGTGCTATTGTTTTCACCATTATTTTCCTGATGAGGGAACTTATGCTAGGAAGATGAAACATATACAACAATCAGGAATAGAGTCAAAATTCTAACCAAATCTATTAGGTTACAGTGCTTTTTTCCTACTGCTATATAATGCCTCTGACATATATTTAATGACCCCACCACACTTACAAGAGGCACTATGAAGAGTGAATAAGACAAGTGTCCTGTATTCAAAACATGTCTAAGCCAGCTGAGGAGACAGATATAAACATAGCAAATGTTACACTGCACTATAACAATAATGACAATATATGTGTAATATGTATACAAGCACATATACCAGCAATAAAACAATAAAAGCTCATGTCTAATATTGATTAAATTTTGCAACATGACTGACTGTTCTAAAGACCTCACAAGAATTAGCTCATCCACCCCATACTGGAAAAAAAAAAAAAACCAGGAAGGTAAAGCTAGAAGAGTTAAGGATTTGGTTTAGCACCAGATAACTTACCAGAGGCAGGATCTACTCCAACTAAAACAATCTTCCTTAATCCCCCATCCATTTAGTTACTACATTGCATTACCACAGTGAGTAAGGTTCTATATTAAGAGTAAGAAAAAGATTACAAGAGCTCTAAGGAGGATGGCATTAATTCTCCGTGGCACAGTATGGAAAGGTTTCCCAGAGGAAGCAACATGTATGAAATCTTAAAGAAAGATAGGAATTTACTGCACGTTAAGAGGAGTAAGGGTGTTCTGAGCAGAAGGAACGTCACGTACATGAGCTTTTTCAAAGGCCTGGTTTATCTTAAGAATGTTGAAAAATTCAGCATGACTGGAGTCTAGGGTATGTTAGGATTATGAAAGGTGGGGAGAAGCAGAAGAAGTTCAAGATGGTGCTCTTAGCGAGGTGATCAGTGAGGAGAAAGCCTTTTGTATGGTAGAAGAAGCCATTTGCAAATAGTGTTTCACATGTTGTCTCGTACAAGATTTAGTCACCTTTACTAACCTCTGCTTTTGAAAAAGATCCCTTTTTTCCTGTGTGTGCAGGGGATGAGTTCTTGGCTTGGGTAACTGAAGATTGAAGAATATACTTTTGGAAAGGGGATGGACCATGGTGGGAAAGAAGGCTGAAGTAGAGCAGGCCTCCTGGGAGGAAGACCCTTATATATTCAGTTGAAAGAGGGATGGTTCTTTTCCCTCCAATCTACACCTAGTCCTAGCTCTTTCTTTAGTCTAGGATCTGAAGCATCCTTTGGTTGTTTTGCCCTTACGTCATTCAAAACTAAGGAATCTCCATAGTCTGGGAGCTCCATAGACTGGGCTATCATTAAGCTTTATAAGTGGGAAAGTATTAGGAGACACAATGTGTTTTTTTTAAGATTTTTTTATTTTTATTAAGGAATTTTTTTATTCATTTTACGTACCAATCACAGATCCCCCTCTCCTTCTTCGTCCCGCCCCTCTGGCCTTCCCCCACAACCCATCCTCCCCCTCCCCGTTCCCTCCTCCAACAAAGCAAGGCCTCCCATGGGGAGTCAGCAGAGCCTGGTACATTCAGTAGAGGCAGGTCCAAGCCCCCCACCCCCGATATCAAGGCTGTTCAAGCTGTCCCACCATAGGTAGTGGGCTTAAAAAAGCCAGCTCATGTACCAGGACTAGATCCTGATCCTATTGCCAGGGGGCCCCTTAAGCAGATCAAACTACACAATTGTCTTGCTTATGCAGAGGGCCTAGTCCAGTCCCACTGAGGCTCCACAGCTGTTAGTCTGAAGTTCATGAGTTCCCACTAGTTTGGTTTGGTTGTCTCTGTAGGTTTCCCCATCATGATCTTGATACCCTTGCTCATAGAATCTCTCTTCTCTCTCTATGACTGGACTTCTGGAGCTCAGCCTAGTGCTTGGATGTAGATCTCTGCATCTGCTTCCATCAGTTACTGGATGAAGGCTCTATGATGACAGAATATTCACCTATATGATGACTGGGGCAAGCCAGTTCAGGCATCCTCTCCACTATTGCTAGTAGTCTAACTAACAACAATAGAACCAGCACTGGGGGAACTGGAGAACTATGGATAGAAAGCATGGTCCAGGTGAGGGAGAATATGTTATTTAAGATGTTGTCCCTGTTAGTGAGAGAAAGGAGAAGAGTCTTGGTTCAGGATACTCTTCTGGGGTAGACTCTCGTGAATATGAAGGCAAATTGAATTTGAAAGAAGGAAGAGAGTAAATAAGAGAAGACTCTGGAAGACAGCCAACAAACTTGGCAAAATAATCACCAGTAGCTTTATTTACAATCCTCATGTACTTTCGGTAGCCTGTTGAAGGCCAGTGAGTTTGTCTGGGTTGATACACTCAGACTAGGTCTGTATTGTAGCTTCCCTCCCCAGTCACATTCTATTTTACCGCATTTAGTCTACCCTTCAATTCCATTGTCCTCCTCTACCTCCTGTTTTAGTTTCTTCCCAGCTTGTATAAGAAACGGAACCAGAAGATCAGAAAGTGCCATGTCTATGATCTCAATGAATTCCACTCAGATCCTGGCTGCCTTTGTTTCTTGCTTGTCATGACCCAGCATGCATTTTATTCCTGAACTTGAACATAATTATCTTGTGTTTGTGTGTGGCTTGTTTCTTCTATGGTTTTTTTTTCCCAATGTGGCCTTCTAAATTTTCACTAAAATATTTGAAAACGAAGAATTTGAACCAAATCATAGGCTTGGGGTGAATAAAGAATTCTTAGTAAAGAGGTTTTTTTTGGGGGTTTTGGTTGTTGTTGTTGTTGTTGTTGTTGTTTTAATACTTATGGATAGCAGAGAGGAACCATGGATTCAGTACTGAGTCATATTAATCTTCTTAAAGTACATCTCTGATTATGTTGGCTCACTCCGAAGCCTTTTACTGTTCTGTTGGGTCAATGGAAAGGAGGTCATATTTCTAAATGCTCTGTATGTTGCAATTAGAACTCCTACTGCTTTCTGATGAGTAAGCTGGGCTTGCTCATGTCTACACCTTTCTTCATTCTCACCATTCCTTCTTTCCCACCCTGCCTTATTCCCATGTGCCACACTTCTATTTCTTCCTTGTGTCTGAAAGACATAATGGTGATAACAAGTCACACAGATTTTCTCTTACTGACTGAGCAAAGTTGGGCAAGCCGCTTCTAGATGAGATTCATCCGTCAATGTTCTCATCTGTCAATGAAGATCATGATGATCTCGTCTCAAGAACATACTGAAAAAATAATTATGTGATATATAACAGCAATATCAACATGGTGCCCATCATGCAGTAGATGTTTAGTAAATTAATGGATAAATTTGAAGAGAATGCAAACCACCCCAAGGTTATCTGTACATTTTAAAAGGCAAAGCTCTGGATTTTATTTCATTACTATTGGGAAATCTATCTAAATGAAAAACAATGTTTATGTCCCCATTTACCACAGCTTTCCTCATCCTTCAAAAGTATTTTATAATTGCATGTGTATGTGGTGATGTGTGTGTTTGTGCTGAAGAAGGGCAGTGGGTATTTACTTCCATGACTGCATTTCAAAGGAGTCAAGAAAACAAGTTATATTTTCCAAGTAAGTGAAATAAAGTGTATTTTAAGTGGGGTCATTCTAAAGATGACCCAGGGAAAAAAACAAGCCAGTGGGAGGAGGGATGCTGTGTAGAAAGCCACAGGGACTGCAGTGTTCTCTAGGTTTGAAGCTGCAACTCATCACTGAATAAAAGAGCTTGAAATAAAGGTGACAACCTGACAGAAGCCCTCTGTGACATACAATTTAAAAGAGCAGCTGAAAGCAGCACTCTTTTCCCTTCTTTTTCTGTCCTTCATAGAGAAAGAGTTAATATTAGATGAAAATCAAAATTCTACTGAAGCATTTACTAAGAAAGTAGGCCAAGGAAAGGCTCTCCCTAGAAGCTATCATAGAGGTGGAAAGCAATCAAGACTGGAACACTAGAGAGCAATTTAAATGTACAATGAAAGGGGCTGAGGGTGGTATGAGGTGGAGTATGGTACTGGGAAAGAGCAAGGATGTTGCTAAAGAAAAACCAGGGAGGGACCTCCAAACTTCATCTGAGTGATGAGAAAAATAATGGGAACAGAGAAACAAAGTGAGCAGGGTCCCTTGGGAGGGTATGTTTGAGGTCTGAAGAGGTCTGTGCTCCACTAGACTCTCAAAGCCACCAGAGGGGGACAACAGCTGCCATTTCTGACTGTGCAAATATGTCTCCTGCCCCAAACATTTCATAGGAAGGAGTAGGGTAGCTCTCAGAGCACACCAATTGGCATCTGGCTGGTACTTTTAGACTAGTTGTACCCACCATGGCGTGTTCATTAAGTAATCATTATTGACATAAATGAGATTGCCCGGGGGAGCTATATTTTCCCCAATCTGTGCTACTATACAATTTGGTAAATTCCACATTATACTGATCTACATCATATGTACCCTGCATTGTGATTAGACACACAAGGTCATTCATTCATTTACTGAACACTCACTGAGTAGCAGGCAGCATTGTACAAAAATGCCTATCCCTATGGAGCTGCCATACTAACGAGGTCAACGACGAAAGCAAGCTGGCTGCTACTGAGAATCTCTTCTATATCAGATACAGGATCACATGTAATCTTCACAACAGTAACCTGTGCAAGAAGTCATTATTTCCATTTTACAGAAGAGATAACTAAAGTTATCAAAAAAGATAAAGAACCAAAACAAGACTACACAGCTAGGTAGTGGAGAAAACTGACATGAGAAACTCTTCATCTATCTCATCCACAAGTCTATGGATTTCTCTTTACATTTTAACCTTCTACGTACCTTAGTGTCAGTTTCATGAATGCCAGCATTATTTACTTTAAAGGCTAATAGTTTCAGAGTCAGACCCTAAGGATATAGAGATGCTAAGGCATAGCCATTTCCTTAATCTATCCACTAAGTAGAACGTCATTGTCTCACAGTGCTTAAGAACTGAGGCAGATGCTGAGAAATGACTAAGTGACTTCTAGTCTCAGATCTGTATCAGTCCATTATGACGTATGTATTCGAGATCATGTTATCTAAGTTCTCCGTGACTTAGTTTCCTTAGAGATCATAAGGATTGGGAAAGCTATTGATAGCAAGTACTTATATACTACCTATTATGGGACAGACCCGATTCTAAGCACATCACTTATGCTATGCCTTTAACCCAGGCCAGCAGTTCCCAAAGCATGGTTCAGAAATCCTTATAGAGCTGTGGAGTCAAAATTGTTTCCATAGAAACACCAAGAGCTGGGCAGGTAAGATGACTTAGTGGGGAAAGGCATCTGCTGCTAAGTCTCATGACCTGAGTTCATTCCCCAGGCTCCACGTGGTAGAAGTGACCTAACTCCCACTAATTGTCTTTGGAACCTCCACACACATACTGTGGCATGTGCGCATGCATGTGAGCACACACACACACACACACACACACACACACACACACACACACACACAATAAATAAATAAATAAAGTAAATATAAATAAATGCACTAAGAGCGGTTTTGTTTGTTTCCATCTCATCTTTTCACAACTGTGCAGTAGAATTTCCCAGAGATTGTGTGAGGTGTGATATTGTAATAGTCTGAATGTAGAAGCAGATATTAAAATCTAGATAACATCTCTAAATTCTTATGCTGAAGAGGTTTGTGAAAATAAATAATGCTGTTCTTCTCATTATAATGGAGGTGAAAAATAAAGCTAGTTTTCATTAAAATGTGCTTATTCATACATACAATGGGTTTAATATTACTTAGTACATTAATAAACATTTTAAGTATCTCAGTGTCAATTTATAATGATAAAAATTGATAGATATCTTCATAGATAAACACTCTTGAAGGTCTTAAATTATTTTGTAAAGATGTAAACATGTAAAGAATCCAAGGCCAAAACATTTGAGTAACTATGATATACCTAATACCTGGAAACAGTTTAGTACAGTGCCTAGCTGGCACTTAGTAAGTCATAAATATGTGCATGGTGATGTTTATTATTGTGTATATAAGCATAATTGGCTCCAAATGATGAGCTCCATAATGAAAATACTAAATGTTAATGCTATAGAAATTCACAGAAAAGAAATTTTGTGTCCCTGAGGTGTCCTGGAAAGGCTCCATGAAGTAGTTAGTATTTGACAGGTGTATTAAAGGAACAAGTAAAATGGGATTGGGAGTGTGGCTCAGTGGCAAGGCTCTTGCTTGGTGAGCAGATATGGTGAGGTTTAGATTCTATCTGTTACACCAATATTGTAAAATAGGAAGAAAGCAGGAGAGAGTAGGAAGGGGACAAAAAGAAAGAAAGCAGAAGGAAGGGAGAGAGGGAGGGAGAGAAGGAGGGATGGAGGAAGGAAGGAAAGAAGGAAGGAAGGAAGGAAGGAAGGAAGGAAGGAAGGAAGGAAGGAAGGAAGGAAGGAAGGGAAGGAGGGAGGAAGGAAGGAGAGAAGAAAGGAAGGAAGGGAGGAAGGGAGGAAGAGAGGAGGAGGGAGGAAGGGAGGGGCAGGGAGGGCAGAAAGGAAAGAAAGATGGTGAGCAGAGTGTCTATTGAGTGGAACTGATTCACAATGGAAAAACACTGGAGCAGTTTCCTCTGGAGATGAGGAATGGTCAAATTTGGCTCAAGCCCATAAGCAGACAGACAATAGGAAAGACTGATGGTTACCTAACCAAGAGGAGCCTTGAATGCCAACATGAAGTTTGTATATTACTTATTAAGGATCTTTAGTTGAGAACCATGGTTTATACAGATGATCAGTAGCTCCGTTTAGGATAATCTGAAGACTAAGCATGGAACAACTTGTTAGTAGGCTGTAGCAACAGTCCAGGAAAGAAGAAATGAAGAGCTGAACTAGTGTAGTGACACAGGGATAGATAAGACAGACGATGTGAAAGAAGATGAACACCTGTTAGAATTAGTAATTAGACAATCCTCCTCCAACTTAAATCCCCCCATAATAGGTAGGTAATAATGAAAAGATTTCATATTTATGGTACCAAAACTGAGTCTTGTGGACCCAACCACTGAACAGAATAAATATGTAAGAGCTCAGGAATTATGTCCACAAGGAAACAAAGATGTTGAAATAAAGGACAGAAGTGGGGAGATACTGGAAGTGGAAGTGGGAATATAGATTAAAATTTCAAAGCCCCTGTGCAAAATTGAAAACCATCTGTGAAGACATATGGCTGATGTAACCTAGTGAAAAGAGAAGTTATGCGACAATCCCAAGGCCAAATAAAAAGTATTGTTTTTCAAAGAAAAGAAAGAAATGTTCCACCCATCCCAAGTAAGAGGCTGCAATACAGCATGTGGACTTGAGAAGGCTGCAAGCTTAGTACATAATAGTTATGGCCTTTTTGCTCAGCTGATTAATGATTTGATGTGGGTGTGTTTTTATTGTTATTAAAAGTAGAAAAAAGCCAGGCTACTCAGTGATTTACTGCAATGTTCCTTTAGACCTTGTACCATTCTTTCTGTGCTACGTAAAGGACAATGAAGTTCTTGGAAAACTATGGGTATCTGTACTCCACTATACAGGTCAGTCCGCAGCACTGTGAGGAAGTGGGAGGGGTCTTTCAGACAAAGGTGTTAAGATTATTGCTATTTCAAGTACCTGCCACATATAGCTATGCTGGTCCGGGAGTGGATTTTATTCTTAGTTCTCATTCTGTGAAAAATCAATGTAGGAAAAACACTTCCCTGGAAGAATTCCAAGATCGGATTTAAACTGTTTTCTCCAGTGAGGGAGTGTCTTCAGGATGAGGGGAAATCCTTGTCAACTCTATTCTCCTTGAAGGTTTGTTATTAGTACGCACCAGAAGATTCCCTTTGCTTGAATTCATAGTCAACTGCTGGCACTGTGCAGTACTAGGGTGTAAAGGGCTTTCTGTACCCTCTGTGTGGGTTGGCGGACTTGACTACTTTGTCATTGCTATGTTTTGAATATGACTTATTCCTCCCAAACTCATACTGATAATTGTTGTAGCAGTGTCTGGGCCAAGTTCTAGGGACAATTGTTTGGGTGGTGGGGAAAGTTGTTAGGAACAGTTTAATGCTTTTCCAGTGAGGATAGGTTAAATGTCATGTGTGTTTGCTCTTCCTTGCTAACAGATGAACACAAACTCTTCAGACAGATGCCTCTCTAGTTGCCCTCTCCATCTATTACTCTGGGGAAACTTAATGCAACAATAACAGCCATTAAGAACTCAAAAACAAGCAAATGACAAATATAAAATAAATACTTTGGTCCCAGTGATATTTTTAAAATAACACTGGTTAATACCAACTTGTGTTTTCTCATTGATGCTTTCACCCCAACATTGTAAGGCAGGTACTGCGATCACATTCTAAGTGAGAGAATAGGCTGGGCCAGCTTTCTATGAATTCTTCAAGAGTTAGCTAGTAACTCTCAGAGTTAGAATTTAAACCCACATCTGTCTCACTATACATTATGCTTCAGTGCAACTAAAAGTGTCTGTTGATGTTTTCTCCTTGGTTCTTTTTTTGTTGTTTTGTTTTGTTTTCGAGACAGGGTTTCTCCGTGTAGTTTTGGTACCTGTCCTGGATCTCACTCTGTAGACCAGGCTGGCCTTGAATTAATAGAGATCCACCAGGCTCTGCCTCCTGAGTGCTAGGATTAAAAGCATGCGCCACCACCGCCCAGTTCTTATGCTGTGTATTTGTAGTACCTCAGATCCTTAGAGCACCCTTGATCTCTGAGTTCTCTTGCAGAATTTTCTCTCATCTGATTATCTCTAAGGTGTCAGGTCAACCTTTCTTTAGTTTAATTGGTGTAGCAGAACCACAAAATCTCAGTTTAAAGCTGCCTTTGCCCGTGTGTCACCTCACACTGACTCCTGTCTATCATCCTGTAACAGGAATCTTAAAAGGTCTAAAAACCCAGAGCCAGATATTGGAGTAAAAGCTGAAAGGTCAGAGAGGCAGAGCAGCCAGCCACTAGTTCGTATCCTTATGAAATCCTCCACCGAAAGAGAGTGAGCTCCTCTTTCCACCCTGCCTTATCACTTCCTCTCTCCACCCAGCTCTATCGCTTCCTGTCTGTCTGTACAGACCTCCAGACCTCTATGGTTAACTAGTGGCTACCTCCTCCTTCTGATTTTCAAGCAAGCTTTATTTATTAGAGTACAAATAAAATATCACCACAGCATCCCTGTTCAGAAAGCAGGGAACTTCTCAAAAACATCTAGTCAGACCTGATTTCATGCCCATGGGGACATTTTATTTTGCACTAAGCTCTGTAAATTACAGAGTAACCCTGCCTTGGTGATAAGAAACCCATTAAGCCAAACCATTCCACCTTTGGGTTATGCTGTCTCTTAATGAGGGCATCTTTATGGCGTGTAGAAGTCTGTTTATCTACGTTTTCTTTCCACTGACTTCAGAAACAAGCTAGTCTGAGATAAGCCTATCTTTGCAACCTCTTCATCTTGGTTTTAAGCAAGTCATTTAACTTCTCTGAACCTTCATTTTCTAGCCTCCAAATGAGAATACTATTCCCTTCTTTGCAAGAGTTTTTTTTTTCCCCTGAGACAGGGTTTATCTGTCTCAGGCTGTCCTGTAACTCGCTCTGTAGTCCAGGCTGGCCTCAAACTCCAGAGATCCGCCTACCTCTGCCTCCCAAGTGCGCCACCATGGCTGGCTAAGACATTTTTTTTTTAAAAAAAAAGATAGACCTAACACATTTTGTGTGGTCAATGTGTGGTAACTCTAGAATTAACATCATTGTGAGCCCTAACATTAGATCAGTGGGTAACAAAGAAAGAACAGTTCCTGATGTGTTTCTTACCTCACTTGAAGTGTCTTAAAATTTCAGCATTCTTGTTATTTTCCATGCTAAAAAAGACTTGAAAGTATTGTTCCACTTACCATTTCACCCTTAAAGGATTGCAAATGACCTCATAATTTAACTTGAAAAATAATTCTCAGTAGTACATGTAGTACTTTACTGAAGAGTTGCTTAGTGTTTTCATTTCCTGTAATATTTTCTCATGTCTAATTTCATTTGAAGGTCACAGTAACTTTATGCATGAGGCAGAACTGGCACCAGTTCATTCATTCATTTATGTATTTAATGGCTATTTGCTGAGCCCTGACTGTATGCAAGACCTTATACTTGGAACTAAGGATATTTTACTGTAAAGGAAAAAAAACAGACCTAGTTCTAACCCGTAGGGCTCACTTTCTAGTATGCTCTCAGATGAGGAAACTGTACAGAGTTGAATGGTTTGTAGGAGGTAGCACTAATACTAGAGCTAAGGTTTGCTGATGCTCACTATGATGCATATTCCACTCTTCCAACCTGTATTCAACATGTTCCTTTCTTATACTTTCCACTTAGGTTGAAAGCAAAGCAAAGAAAAAAAGAAACAAATGGTTAATAATCTTGAATTTGCTATTGGACTACACTGCTAGAACATCCTTTTTAGTTTCCTGTTTAGGTTTTATTATACACAATATTTGTTGGACAGGTGATGCATCAAATCACTCCAGTGCCCCTGGACTATTAGCTGAGCCACACAGTAGCTGGACAATCTGTCTAGTACCTGTGTTGCTGTTTCCTGAGGTCTCACCCTGCTCTTGAACTGATATCTTTTTACCCTTCACATATCTCTACCCTCCTCATATCTACTCCATACTCCTCTCCTGTCCTATGACTGGCTCATATACCTCATCACACCTACCCTCCACCACACAAATGTAGAAGCCCCCGTTTGTATCCTCATTTTAAAATAACTTCTATGCAGCAGCCTAAGTCCTATTTCCTTTAGGAAACTTTTTAAAAATGACTTCAGCTTTCAAGGATCACACCAATATCTGGATAGTTCTGCATTTGTATTTTGAACTTTAATTGCCTAGGTCCATACTGAAGAGGACCTCATTTGACAGCCTTTCATTTGAAAAAGGCCTGGGGATTTTAATTGGCCTCATGTTCAATATGAATCAATAGTGGTAATGCAGCTGCAAACATATAAATGAATGGATAGCTGAGGGGGTGTCATCCTACACTGTACAAAAACAAATACGTACTTAGACTGAGAGAAATACTATTAACCCCCCTGATTCATTCACATTTTAAACACATTCATTGCATTGATGTTTGTATTCCTTGTTCCAGAGATTCCATTTTAAATAATCAGTCCTACAGAAATACTTTACATCATTGTTTGTCTCTAGCAGGAGTCAATATTTCCCTTTTCTTTGCAGTTACACATGATGTATGCACAGGGTATTGATTTATCTTCATTTATTCTAATTAGGACCTGATGCATGCTTTTAACCATTCTGGAAAACTGCTAGCCATTTCTCTGGGAACATTACCTCTTTCTGTTTCATCCTTTAGATTTCATGGAGTTTATGTGTGTTGTCCATGTTCTCATTAACATTTACTGTTCAACCATGCTATGATATGCTATGTTATATGATCATCTCAGCTCAATTTAGGATTTTACTCATTTTCTCTTAACTTGGGTCATATTTGTAGTCTAACCTGACAACTGACATTTTTTTTTAAAGTTTAAAATCATTCCAATTTCATGAGTGCTAAGGTCTTCCTGTGCTTATCACATACTGTATATATTCCTCATTTTTACAATATTTCTGTGGTAGATGTGACCACAAACACATGGGTTCTGTTCTTGCTTTAGGTACTGTGTTCTACTTCAGGTCTTTAAAGATACAATATCTTAACATATTTTCCTATTACTGTATCACATGTAGTTCATTGGGACTGAATTCTTTCATGTGATGTACACAGCAACTCACTCTTACTCTAGTATGTTTCCTCATAAACTTTATCAGTTTTGCGTGCTATCTTTTTCTCTGCAGGAATGGTTGTCTCTGAGAACTCTTCCAAGACAGTTTTGACAGTGAGTTGGAGAAGTAGCTTTATGTGCAGCTTCGTAATTACTGTGCTAGAGTCCTGTGATGTTCCCATTTCTGGGTTACTTTTGATATTAAGCACTCAGTGTATGACAAGGAACACCCGTGTCCCCCAAAGATACCAGGAATACTAGAACCCCCACTGCACTTCCAATCATTCTTTGTCAATGGACCAGATTTTTACCCAGCCCCTATTATGTGGTAAGTACTGTGCTAGGTGCTGGGCATGCAGAAGTGACAGCATAAAACTCCTGCCTTCCTGAAGAGCAGTGGGAGGAGATAGACAATGAGAATATATAATTTACTGTGTGTGGTAATAACTGTCTCAGAAAAACTAAAAAGGATTAACGTGTAGGGAATATGTAGAGGATGGTGACCTTATGATACGGTGGTCAAGGAGATCTCACTGATAAGGTATTTGCTCAGATAGCTGAGAGTACTCAGGAAGCCTATGGCTCTATAGTGCAACAACATTCCAGTTATAGGGAGCAATGAAGGCCCACTGGGAATTTGGGTGAGTGTGTCAGAGAATAGGTTAGAGTAATCAAGGGGGAAAGTAGTAGGCAATAACGTCAGGGAGACAACTGGAAAAGAAGGCATATCAAAAAATGGTATCATCTGCGTATCAAAAAAGAAGGTATCATCTGCTGATCATTCTAAGGACTTTGACTTTTACTGTAGACAAACAAAAAGCCATAGAGAGGCTGGAACACAAGCAAAATATGACCTGGTTCACATACACAATGGATTTCTGATGATCCAAGTAAGAAGTGATACTGGCTTGCACTAAGATAACAATGGTGAATGTGGTAACAAACTGTCAAAATCTAAATATTCTTTTTAAGATGCAGCACAAACAAAAGTGTTGATAGATGGAGGAAATGAGAAATACTCCAAGGATTTGGTCTGAACAACTAGAAGGATGAATAAAAATGACTTGATAATGCAGACATAAAGGAAAATATTCACGTTGTCTTGGAGAAAACATTTTTAAGAGATTTTAAATTGCATTGGGCAGTGGTGGCACACACCTTTAATTCCAGCACTCAGGAGACAGAGGCAGGCAGATCTCTGAGTCTGAGGCCAGCCTGGTCTACAGAGCAAGTTCCAAAACAACCAGGGCTACACAGTGAGATCCTGTCTCAAAACAAACAAGAAAACAAAACAAAACCAAACAAAAGATTTTAAATTGAGTTAAAAAATATATTTCAAGGATATCTTACATGTATATAATGAAATATGATCATATCTATCCACCATTTCCCCCTTCAACTTCTCTCATATCTTCCCCAACATGCATTCAAATAACATGTATCATATGATGTTTGAATCAAGTCAAGCATATTTGTTATTTCTTTAGCCTGTACAGTATACTACATCAGACTAGTTACTGAGGTGGGAGGGGAGCCTAAAATGTGTGGGGTTCCAAAATTCAAGTGCAGAGGGGGAAATCGGTGTTTCAAGGAAGGAGGAAGCAATGGTATCAAGTGCTACGGCTGGAGTGAGTGAAATAAAAGTAGTAAAATGACCACTGGATTTAACACTAAGGAGCTATTGTTAGCCAGGGTGTGAATCCTCAGTGTAAACTGATGATGACATATGTCTAATTGGCTGGAGTTCCAAAGAAGAAAACAGAAGAGAACTTGGGACTAACGAGCTGAGAAAACGTCTTCCAGCATTTTTTGCTTTGAGAAGAGAAAGGGAGCTTCTTTGAGAACAGTTTTTTAAATCTTGCTTCTCATTATCAGTTAAGATATTGACTAAATAAAATAAAATGTATTGATTTCATCGGTGGCCAAGTGATTAGCCCAATGGCCTTGATTAGATAAGAAAAGGAGGGGTGTAATCTGCAAGCAGAGGGATCCACATGGTGACAAGAGAAGAGGCAGAGCTTGCAGTACAGATATAAGGCCAGTGGCGGGTAAGGTGGTGAAAATTCTTTTCTGACTGCTTCTGCTTTCCCAGTGGGACAGAAAGCAAGGTCATTCTCATATGAAGGCAGAGAGGCCAGTGCGGTCTAAGGGGGACGCCAAAGTGACTATAGTGATGGACAAAGAATCTGAGCTGTGCAAAGAAGAAAGTGGAGCTACTAGGAGACTGAAGGACAGTACTCTAGAGCCCAGTAGGCAGTTCATTTCTTGTCAACTTTCATCATTTATGGCTGAAAAGCATCCATATTTCTTAACAAATAGGAGTCACTTACAGCAGTTTTCTCATAACGGTGTTTCTCAAACTAGTCCCTGACCACCATCCTTGAGACTGAGGGAAAAAGCAAAACTTAAAAGCCCTGTACACTCCAGCCACTTCCAGAAGGTTCACATTACCTGTTAACATAGTAAAGACTCAAAATATTCTGGCAGCTGGGAAAACATATTGACTCATGCAATGGTTGACGACATTGCTTGTTCACAGAGCTCTTTTCTGTAAAAACTATCAAGGTCCATTCCCAGAGACTAGTATTACATGGAATGCACTCTGAGAAATGCTAATTTGGAAAGCACATTGGGGAATTAGAAACAGTTTTAGGACAAGACATTTGCTCGGTCTGATACACATTCTAAAGCAAATGTGTATCAGCCACTCATGTCTTTCCCAGACTAACTCATTATTCTGTTGCTGAGCCAAAATACAGAGATTTGGGTTCTATCTTGTTTGCCTAAAGTCAGATAAACACAATATTGTCGATGCAGCTGATTCCCTAGTTTTCATTCAGAGGCAGTTCTCCAATTTTATATTTTCAATAATTCAAGAGATATCCTTGTAGCAGTGTAGCAGAGGCAGCATGAACATTTATTAACCACATCCTCGTATTAGGCACACGATGTTTGGCATAGTGCTTATATTGTCTCACTCTTCAAAGTACTGAAGAAAGAATATGTTATGAGAAAACATTTTCCTTTTAAGAAGCTCGTTACCCAGAAGGGAAATACATCTCTTCTGCAACAAGCAACGTGCTTGTTACAAACATATTTGAAGCCCCAGTAACATTTCTAGAATCAGAATGTTGGAGTGGAAAGAGACCTTAGAGATTAATTCAAGATATTAGGGAGTGGTTCTTGTAGTTCTCTCAAAAGTTATTACATACATTGCTTTAGGAGAGTGAGATTAAGAAATCTTGCCATAACTGCTTTCGCTTTGATTTAAATAAAACCACATGGAATGATAATCATATGAACTAAAGCCTACACTTCATGATGCCGCAATATAATACTATCATTGTTATTGACTAAAATTGTAAATGAACATTTGGAGTTGGATCTGTGTTTCAATGTCATGGAAGCCTGATTTCACTAGAATGCAATGACTCTCAAACTCAAATATATATCAGAATTACTTCAGATACTTGCTCTTAAGAGCAGATTATTAGACCCCATCTTTAGAAATAACTAATTCGACGAATCTGTCATTAAGATTAGGGAGCTGACATTTTTAACAAGTTCCCTAGTTGGTACCCTGTGGAATTGATTACATTTGGAGAAGCACATCTCTAAGAATATTCTCTTCATAGTCAAGGTGTTGGGTGGGCAGTTTCAAATGGTCAGGGTGCAATTGCTCTGCACTCATGCTAACTCAAAGGCATAGGAAATCCTGTTTCTCTATTTCCATTTCTTTTAGAGAATCTTCATTTTAAGGTGATAATTCATACTTGGAGAAATATTTCCTGTAATTTGATGTAGCTATCTAGGTCTGGAAGTGTACAGCATAGGTGCTAGAAGGAATCTTTGTGGTATATAACACAGAGGTGGGCGTGAAAGTCCTGTGAACTTGAATGATTAGAAATGTCCTCAAGAATTTGTGATATATCACCAGTTCATAGCCACTTATATACTAAAGACATGGGCATGGCTGGGGGTCTTTGGGATGTCCATACCCCAAAGAGATGTTGGTCTTTATATAGGAATCAATCCCCAGTTTTCCAGGTTCCAAATTAAATGTTGTTTTAGTCAGGAAATGACTAGACTCTGGAAGACAAGCTGAATACAATATAAAGACTTGCAGCAATATCTTTAGAAGCCAAATACCAGCTTATTAATTCATCTTGGTGATTAACCACAAAATTCACTCATGTCAATCTTCACTGTAGAAAATCTACCAAGGAAACCAAATAATCACAAAAGGTTGTTTGGTAGAGGCATCCTACTCTAGTGGAGAGCCCAAAATCTTATAGACAAGTAAGTATTGACTAGAACCTTGTCTAGGTGACTTGTACTGAGTTGAAGGGTGTTTCCCAAAAGATATGCCCTATTTGAGCTTGAGAATGTGGATGTGGTGATACTTGGAATAGGCATCTTTGTAGATGCAGTTCAAGTAAAAATCTGTATTGGTACTATTCTAAATTAGAGTAAGCCTTAAATTCAATGGGTATCCTCATGAGAGAAAGGACAGAGATACAAAGAGAGGGCTTGTGAAAATGGAGGCAGACATTGCACCAGCCAAGCAATATTGGGGCCACCAAAAGTTAGGAAAAGGCAAGGAACAGAAGCCCCCTTGAGTCTTTAGAGCAGGGGTTCTCAACCTTCCTCGTGCTGTGACACTTTAATACAGTTCCTCATGCTGTGGTGACTCCCCAACCATAAAATTATTTCGTTGCTACTTCATAACTGTAATTTTGCTATTATGAATCTTAATGTAAATATCTGATATGCAGGACACCTGATATGCCACCCCTGTGAATGCTTTGTTTGTGACCCACAGGTCAACCACTGTTTTAGAGACTCAACGCCGCCACGGACACCTTGATCTTAGATTTCTAGCCTCTTGAACTGTGGGGGAGTAAATTGCTATTGTTTTCAGCCATTAAGTTTGGAGTCCTTTGTTATAGCAGTCACAGAAAACTCATATAACTCCCATGTCAGTTTAGTTGCTTGGGTGACTCACATAACTTCTCTGGGCTTCAGTTCACTCATCAGAAACTGGGACTCCTAATAAACGCCTTTAAAATCAGAGGCTAACTGTGATGATGAAATAAGATAATTCATATAAATTGCTTGTCTCAGAGTAGGTTCTCATTACATGGTGGCTGTTGTTACTGATGCCTGAAGAGAGATGGTATAGGGTGTGAAATGATCTGAAAAGATGGAGTCATACAGTTTATGCAGTCTGACACAACTATCCATCCCCCTATCAAAAAGGTGGTAAATGCATCAGCAAGTCAGGGCACAGATGAAGACAGACAACTTCTCCTTCTAATTATTTTTTATGTTTGTTTCTACAAGGGCCAAGTAACTTGTTTGCACATGTCATGATGTGACGTCTTTCTTAGCCCTTCCAAAGGTGTTTCCCACTGATTATTTTAAGCAATGTTGTTTATTGATGTATAGGGAGGTTCCTAATCAGTAACCATTTTTCTGTGGGCAGCTTATCCCATTTCCATGGGGGAAGTTTTTATAATCATCTGAAGACCTTCGCAGTTGCATGTTCCTGCCTACTTGCTACCATTAAGTTTGGAATTCAGGGTCATTTCCTTTCAAGTCTCTAGTCCACAGTTGCCATTTCATTTTTTCAGGACATTGAATTCATAGTGCTATGCCCACTTTTCTACCAATTTGTTTGCAAATAGAAAATTCCTTAATTGGCTGGTGTGCAGACTCAAGCAAAATATTTCAGTTTTTGGCACCTCACAGCACTCATTTGTAAAGTAATTGTAATAATAGGCCCTTCCCCTAGATTCTCAATAAGAATTAAATACGAGCCCTCAGCACACCCACACACATAGTGAGTGCTCAGGAGATGCTAACGACATGTATGTCTGATGTGACTTTTCAACAGGAAGGCATATATAACCTCAAGAGAACTCTAGAGCTTATAAGAGATCTAGGGAAAGATTAGAAATTAGTCAAGAATAACCAATAACTACTTAACTTGACATAGTTCTTACCCCGTGTTCCCTACTGTTGGGAGTACTTGAAAGCTAAAGTTTATCAGAACAAACCATTCACATCAAATGCGTGGAAGGAAAACAACACCTCAAATCATAATAGTAACAGTTGCTTAACTTCTGAAAGTCCTCCAAAATGTGCTGGTGTTAAAAACTGTAGAGTTGTCAATAGGAGCTATTGCTAACACTTGCTTGAAATTAATTTTAAAAATGCTTTCAGTATTCTGGTTTTAGTGCAGACTATTTGAGTTATTATGGTTATTAGAGAGTCTGAGTCTGAGCAGACAAATGACAACATTAAAGAAAGTCAAATGAAATTTCACACATCAGGAGAGTTGCATTGGCAATGAAAACAACTTTTATTTACTTCACAGAACATGCTTAAGTAGTAGGGTAGAGATGAGAGGGGTTGGGAGGAAGGAGAACTGATATGCGGTAAATCTAACCAAAGCCATTCTTGCTCAAGATTATATGCTATCAATGGTGCTAGTGTATAATTATTTTGATTCTACAGGTCTCCAGCCTCCCATTAATTTGCTAATTTCAATAATCTATCAGGTGTATACTATGTGATGGCACTGTTCTCAACATTTGTTGATGTGTTAGTAAGCAAAACTCTTTTGCCTTCCTGGAATTAATACTGTAGTAAGAGTCAACACACTAGCTCCCAACATTTGAATCTGGCCTGCTACCTATTAGAGTAAACACAATTTTATTGAAACACAGACATGTCATTCTCACATACATTATTTGTGGATGTTTTTGTGTATCAATGACAAAGTCAAGCTGTTAAATTAGAGACTGGATGCTCACAAAGCCTGAAATATTTACTATCTGTTTTTTTACAAAAACAAAACAAAACACTTGGTGGTCCTTCTTCCAACAGAAGCTGAGTGAGATCAAAGAATAGAAAATTATATAAAATATAAAGAAAACAGAAAGGTGATTACACAATGGAACAGGAAGCACTTGTCAATTCAGATATGACAGATATTTCATTTAACTCCTAAAGGATGTAAGCGAATGAGTTACATCATGATGCATGTTATATATATTATTATGGGTCATTGCAAGGAGATGTGTTATCACTATGTGTGAGATGGGAGCCATTGGAGGAGTGCTGACATGATCTGACTTTCATATAACAAAATCCATTTGGTTCTTAAAGCCAATAAAGAAATAATAGACTTTGATGAGAGTAGCAAAGACAGATAGATGAAAAACACGTTGAAGGCTAGTATAATACACTCCAAGAGATAGGTTATGTGACACGAATCAGGATAGTAGCAATGGAAATTATGAGAATGATAATGTTCTAGATGTAGTCTAAGGCAAAAACCCAGATTTGCCAATAGAATAAATGAAGGATGTGAAAGAAAAAGAAAAATCGAGGGTAGCTCCTGGGTCTTCTGCCTGAGCAACTGGAAGGATGATGTCAGTATTCAATGAGAAGACTGAGGATCAGGCTTGGCTAGTGGAGTCAGGAAACCAAGCATTCGATTTTGGGTATGGGATGTTAGATGCTTATCAGGCATCGAAGTTCATATGTACATAAAAAGCAGGTAGTTGGACATGAAAGTGTGGCCTAAGTATAACATTGAGATGCAAATCTGGAATTAGTCATTAGCATACAAATAGTATTTTAAGCCATGAGAATGGATGCTTCAAAGAACAGGTCTACAGCTTCCAGATACTCTCTCTCTTACAACTCTTTAGTCATTCCAAGACAAAATCCTGTCAAGTCTTTCTTCATAATACATTTTAATCCAGCATTTCCTTTCCATTCTCACAGTTATTTTCCAAATCCAGTATCTCATTCATATGAATAGGAATGGCCCCTATAGACCCATATATTTGAATGTTTAGTCATTAGAGAGTGGCACTACTTGAAAAGGATTAGGAAGTGTGGTTTTGTTAGAGGAAGCATGTGTCACTGGAGTGGGCTTTGAGTTCTCAGATGTTCAAGCCAGGGCCAGTGTGTCTCAGTCTCTCTTCTTGCTGCCTGCTGGTCCAGATGTAGACCTCTCAGTTCCTTTCCAGCACCATATCTGCCTGACTGCTACCATGCTTCCCATGATGATGATAAAATGTACTAAACCTCTGAAACTGTAAACTACCCCCAATTAAATGGTTTCCTTTATAAGAGTTGCCACGGTCATAAGGTCTCTTCACAGTAATATAATATTGATGAAGACACTTCCCAAGTTAAAATGGGATAATTTATGGAAAAAAAAATAGTAGGGATGTGAAAAGATAGCGTTTGTCGTAAGTAATGTCAAATGAGTCAAGATGAAAGATTGGACAAAGGAGCTCTAGAACACTGAAGAAATCAAATTGGAAGTCACTACTTAAATACAAGCTGAGGGGTTTGGGGAAATTTGCTAGCACAGTACAATTGCTAAAGCGTAGCTGAGAAGGAAAAGCACAAGAGAGAGGAAATTCAAGCTTCTATACCAAGAGGCAGTATAACAGAGCCACTGTATCCTGACTGCTTAGATTCAAAGCCTCACTCTGGTTCTTACCAGATGTACAAACTCAGACATGTAAATTAATACCTCAGAACTTCAGTTATATTGTATGTATTATAAGGATAACAGTAGTACCAATTTCCAGGGCATTGTTACAAGATCGAAAAGTGCTGATCATTCCACCACACTTGGCATGTCCTCTTTGAGCCACATAAGCTCTGAGTTGCTCCCCAGGGTGACAACTTTCCAAGTTCCAGAGGCAAATCTTCTTAACCTAGCCTATATTATCTCGAAGGACACTGGGCTTTCAGCCTACAAAATGTCTTCCCCATTCTTTAGCCTTTTTCAGAGCTCAGTAGAGTGCATTGTAAGGACAGCCAGCCATAAATTCCAAAATCTCTGAAAACAAATACAGGCAGCATAGCCTTATACTTAAGAGCAATATCTCTACAATCAAGTGAAAGGGAGTTTGAAAGTCAAAGAGCAACTGGGTGACCACAGACAAACCCTCCTCTGGTCTGTAAAATGAGACCCCACAGGTAGTTGTCAGGCAAGATCAAAGGAGGAAATGGATGTAAGGCATTTTCCTTAGGACCTTGCACATGGTAAGCACTTTAAAAAATGTTAGCACTTATCGTTAATGACTGCTATGATTATGGGGCTTGATTTTGCCAGGGACACTGTGCCCATCCACTATTCCCCTGTTTTCTCAATTTGCCCTTTCTAACCTTAACAGGTGTAAAAATATTCCTAGGGCCAGTAAATTGAGAACACTCCACATTTTATACTCCATTTGATGTTTATGCCCATGTTTAAAAAATATGAAAAAAGATCAGCAGCTCTTAGTACACCACAGATTTCAGTATGTCTGCTAATGCCTTAAAGACGGCGGGGTGCACTAAGACTAGAGTAAACATCAAATCATGTATTTGTCATTAAATGGAATTCTGTTTTTGCACATTTCTACACATTTAACAATTTCCATTGCATTTCATTCTGATTTTGATGCCTTTCATCTTTCATTAGTTCTCATCATGTAAATTTGAATTTAATAAAAATTTTAAAAATAAATGGCTTTTCAACACACAAAAATACAGCTTTTATAAAAAGTCAAAGAAATAAATCTTTTCAAAGTGCACATGCTTACATTTTCCCTAAATTGGCCCTCCAATTGAAATAAATTTCCAATACGGAGATGGAAGGCTAGGCAACTGTTTTCTCTTGCTTTCCAAAGTGAGTGTAGGAAGCACCATGGAAAGTGAGCTTCAAGAAGAATCCAAGAGGCACAAAGTAGATGTGTGGAAACACACCTATGCTCACCAGATGAGAGCATAGTGTTTCTCCCCCATATATCAATCACAAAAGGCTTCTCTCCAATGGTTACATAGACACAACAATTGGAGGATTGTTCTTAGTAAGAATGAAAATGTTTCCATTCTTTGAAAATCCAACCATATTTAATGACTGGATCAATTACTATTTGAGTCTGAAGCAAGGAAAAATGGTTACCAAATAATTGAATTATTTTTGGTTTACCACGTCTGTTGTCAAAGCTAATTGTTTGTTGGCAAAAACTGGCCATGATTACTGCCATTAATGAATGTTCTTATATTTCACATCAAAGGATCCATCTCTCAAATGGCCCTAATCAAATCAAATGAAAATAAAGAAATTTGAAAAGAACAGTGGAAAACAAAAAGAGTGTAAAAATCCATAATTTATAAAGCCCCTACTTTACCCCACTCTGTGTACACATGTAAAATAGCTTAAACACTCCTACTTTGGTGGTCGACCAAAACTATAGGCTGTTTTCCCCTGTACTATATCAATGTTTTTCAGATGGGTCTCACTGTGTAGCTTTGGCTGTCCTGGAATTCACTATGTAAACCAGGCTCACTTCTAACTCACAGATATCCACCTGCCTCTGCCTCCTGAGAATATTTCAAATTTTTAAGTAGATTTTTATTTAAATCTTTCAAAAGTAGACTTATTTCATGTCAGTGTGACCTATGACAATGAGTATATACTAACAGATACATACCCAGTTCTCATTTTTCTATTTTCAAAATCCTTCAAAGTCAAAGAAATGAAAACTTTTGAAAAAACTGTCCTTAAAAGACATGTTATCCTGATTTTAATATTTAGTGCAAACTTTTAATATATAAATGGGATTACAGACTCAAAATTGAAGAAGAACTGATTTGATTTTTCCTTCTGATTCCTTTCTCTATCTGTCCCCACAAGCCTTGGATAATATTTTTCCACTCTGTGTTTTTATGAGATTGATTTTTTTAGACTTCACATATAAGAGAGACCATGAAATATTTGTCTTTCTGTTTCTAACTTATTTCATACAGCACAATGTACTCTATTTCCACTCACATTGTCACAAATGACAGAATCTCACCATTCTTAAGGCTACAACATAGTATCCCATTGTGTATATGTACCATGTTTTCTTTATCTATTCATCCATTTATGAGCATTTAGGTTGCCCACATATTTTAGCAATAATGCTGAGATGAACATGAGTGTACATATATCTCTTTGGTATATTGATTTCAATTTCTTTGTTTTCCATATACATATATGCACATATGTATATATGTATACACAGATACATAAATGTGTATATACAATATGCTATATATATAGCTGTACATGTACACAGAAGAATGACAGGTCATATGGCAGTTCCATTTTTTTTTATTATAAAAGCCTATCTATATTATTTTCTGGAGTGACTAGAGTGGTTTATATTCCCACCAACAGTGTGCAGAGGTTTCCATTTCTGAACATTTTCAACACTTGCTATCTTTAATAGCCATTCTAACAGGTGTAGGTAGTGTGTCATTGTAGGATTAGTCTGCATTTCCATGATGATTGATGCTGTTGGATTTTTTTCAGATTTCTTGAAAAAAAATATCTGTTTGGCTCATTTGTCCATTTTGTTGGGTTGTTTTCTTGTGATTGAGTTGCTTAAATTTTTCATGTATTTTTGGTCCTTATTGAAAATATGTTTCCTGTCTCAGTTAGGGTTTCTATTGCTGTGAAGAAACACCATGACCACAGCAACTCTTATAAGGGAAAACATTTAATGAGGTGGCTTACAGTTTCAGAGGTTCAGTCCGTTATCATAATGGTGGGACATGGCAATGTGTAGGCAGACATGGTGCTGCAGCTGAGCGTCTTTCATCTTGCCTGGCAGGCAACAGGAAGTGAACTGGGTGTCACACTGAGCTTGAGCAAAAGAGACCTCCAAGCCCGCACCTCCAGTGACACACTTCCTCCACAAGGCCACACCTACCCTAACAAAGCTATACCTCCTAATAGTGCCACTCCCTATGAGTTTATGGGGACCAATTACATTCCAACTACCACATTTCCCAAATACATTGGAGAGCTGAGGCAGAAAGATCACAGATACTGAGACCCTATTCCTCCCACCCTCCCACACATCGAGATCTCTGTCCTTCTCTAAAATTGGTAGACAGTCTTTCTTTTCTTCTGACTGCAGTCACAGTTTTCCCTGACTTTTTCTGTTTCTCCTGCTCTCCTTAAAACAGGGAATAATCTTTCTACCCCCTCTTCTACTGTTGGGGGAGGGGTCAATACAATCAAAATAAAAATGTTATTTAAAAAACAAAAACAGTGAATACTGTGGCTGGAAAAGATATAGGGAATGTGATGGAGCAGGGAAGACGACAGTATGGCAGCCAGGAAGTAGACAAAAGTATGTCTACACTAGTGTTTCTCCCTTTGGGCCTCCAGCCTTTGGGGTCATACCACCCATATTCTCAGTTGAATTTCTTCCCTCAGTTAACCATTTCTAGATTAATTCACAGACACACCCAGAGAGCACCCTTTACTAATCTCTTAGGTGCTTCTCAATGCAATCAAGGTGACACCAAAATTAACCAACACAATACAGGACAGATAGAAAACTGATACCATAGAAAACCATATTGTACTCACTACTAGGCTATGGTGTGATGTTCAATAACAAAAACATGGTATAAAAGCCAGCCGGATAAATCAGGTAAAAAACTCTATTTAGCTGCTATGGACTTGGGATTTGTATCTTCCAAAAGTTCATATTGAGTTTGTAATTTCCAATATGGTCACATTCAAACACAGAGACAAACCTTTTAGAAGGTAACTGGGTTTTGGAGGTAATTGGACTTTTCAAGAGAGGAAATAGGAAAGAGGTTCTTATTAGAAACTAACCACATGGACAACTTGACTTAACTCTTAAACTTCTCAGCTTTTGCAGCTGAGAGAAAAAAATGTGGCTTTTATATGGCCCAGTCCATTGTAGTCTTTCTACAATACCCTGATCAGACTAATAGACCCCTGGTCTCCAACAAGTGAATCTCTCAGACCATTGGCCTTTTCATTGTAAATATGGAGTAGACCCTACTTTACAAGGTTATTAGAAGTAATCAGTTAGATCATTTCTATGCAAAGCCTGAATGACTGGGCAAGTATTATTGCTGTTGCACTGAAATTCCCTGATCTAGCCTTGGGAGTGGGCATGTGAAGGACAAATTTCATAAGGAACTTCAGATAAAGATGATTGTTTCCATATTTATAAAATTAATACATACTCATAGAAAAGTCAAGCTTTATAGAGCAGTATAGTGAAAGGTAAAACTCTTGACATACCCATTCCTGACCCTTTGTCTCTTCCTTTGCCAAGGATAACAGCAATAAAAGTAAGTTTTTGTTGTATACACATAGACCTTTTCTTTGCATATACATACACATGAATTTATACATAAGAACACATACGCCGGGCGGTGGTGGTACACACCTTTAATCCCAGCACTTGGGAGGCAGAGCCAGGCAGATCTCTGTGAGTTCGAGGCCAGCCTGGGCTACCAAGTGAGTTCCAGGAAAGGCGCAAAGCTACACAGAGAGACCCTGTCTCGAAAAACCAAAAAAAAAAAAAAAAAAAAGAACACATACATTTATATTTTCATATATAAATTATACCTTACCATATAATTTTCTGTGATTTTGCAGTTCTGCCACAGTAGTGTATCTAACATCTTTGCATTTGAATCTATAAAAATGATCTTTTTCTCCTTAGCATCTATTCAGCAATCTATAAAATAGACATACCTATGGTTTGGTTTTCAAAAATCTGCAATCATCATTCTCAGAATAGTAGCATGAGTAGGATTATAGAATGCCAATTATAGTGCTCTTTACTTCCCAAGCTTGTATTTAACAATATAGTATATCGACATGCAGTTTAAGATAGACTCATAATTTGCATAGATGACACATAGTTTATTGAATTCTATGGTGTAGGGATACAAAAGAAAGAAAACTAAACAAGCTAAACAAGTTACCCAAATTACTACTAGCATTTACATTTTTTCCTGGTAAATTCTCCTATTGTGTGACTAAATAAAAAAGAGAGCTGGAGTGAAAATAAAAAGTTCAAGAAAGAGCTACTAAGTACAGAAGTAACTCAGTCCAGGGACAAAACACTATAAGTCACTATAGCAACTGATCTTTTGTATCAAGAAACTACTATAGTAACTTTTTATGCTGAAGAGTTACAATAAAGTCACTCTGTTGGATGAGAAATTGGCCCATACATTTGAGAAATGCCAAAATATGATAACCATGCATTCAAAATGGTTGCATTTACATAAAGAAACCGACAGAGGACCATTTAAGGTTCGTAATTCAAGAATAAGCAAAATAGATTGGGTTCCTTTCCAACAGGCCTAGACTATCGGTGTGCTACTGATAGGGGTGTGAGAATTTCAGGCAAGCATTCACAAAGTTCATGAGTATGAGAATGCTGAGGCAAAATGAATATAAGAGAAGAAAACGAATGAATGGAGTCATGTGACTAGATGAAAATGTCACTCACTATAGTTTCTGAACAGGGGGTTGTAATCAAAGCAGTCAGCAATTAGAAATCACAGGACCCCAACTCCCACAGAATTTTTTGTACAAGCAGCTCTGACAGCGGACAGAACTGTTTTCAGATACTTTGTGAGAAAGCTTTGTCAGTAGTAATGCCTGCTTTAATGACATCTGGAAACAGCTGTCTTTCTCCAAAAGACAGCAATATGTCTAAGCCTGCCAAATACAGATAATAAGGTGCTTACCTATCATTAACAAAATTACACTTTCCTTATTGATGGAAAAGATCTGTTCACATTGTGAAAAGAATGTATTACAGAACTAGTGAAAAGCTATTGAGAAATATCATACGGATGCTTCAAAGGAGGCATTTAAATTTGCCTCCCTCCGGGGTGGGTACAATTATCCTAAGGAGCACCGTGATCTGTCTGAACACTTCTCAAAACAAAATTAAACATGAGGTCTTTGAATGTTTGAAAAATATATGCCATACACAATTTGAAGTAAGAGAAGAAATGACATAAAAGTAAGCTAATAATAGTAGGGTATAATAAACTTCCAGAAGGTTGGGAACCAATAATAATAAGATTGGTAGATTATATAGATTCCCCAGTAGTTTTCTTTTTAATGGATTCAGAACCCTGTACCAAGAAAGTCACCAAAAACAGTTACTAGAATAAAATTTAAAAACTAGCAATAATGAATTGCATGCATTTTCTGTGCATTTCACAAAAATAGTAGTCTGTAAATTCTATCTTCAAGTTTTGAATATATTTTTGTCATTAAGAATTTTCTGGATGTCTCAAATGTATTCAAAAGGCTAAAACAAAATTTTTCATTCATTGAATAAATATAAATTGCTATCATACTATATGATGCATATCAATACACAAAACACATGTGAAAACATATATATTAACAATGTATAAGATTGCAGGTTTTCGCCGGGCGGTGGTGGCGCACGCTTTTAATCCCAGCACTCGGGAGGCTGAGTCAGGCGGATCTCTGTGAGTTCAAGGCCAGCCTGGGCTACCAAGTGAGTTCCAGGAAAGGCGCAAAGCTACACAGAGAAACCCTGTCTCGAAAAACCAAAAAAAAAAAAAAAAGAAAAAAAAAAAAGAAAAAAAAAGATTGCAGGTTTTCTTGGGCCTTTCCAATAGCTTATTAAAAGTACCTTTGGGAACCTTATATTGGTGAAAAATTGTTTATTTCTTGGAAGACTAGACTAATAATACTGAATACTTTTGCATGGGTTCATTGGCTATCTGGCTATCTGATTATTTTTAATTGTAGTTAGGATAATCTGCATTATACTTCATCCATTTTTCCTGGTCATTCTGATCTGTAATGGATCTTTACATAGTACTGTGCCATTTATGTGAAATTGCTACATTTGAGTAAGAGCTTCTAGAGATAGAAAAATTTGTTTCATACCTGTCAGAATGTTAATATAAAACATATCAGTTAATACAAAGCATATCTAATAAAATCTATGTGTACATCAATCTTATTTTCATGCTGTTCCCATGTCCTGTTTCTACATTAGATCTTATTTTATGTACACTAACCAGGTTAGACTTCAGTTAAACAGATTCTGGGTGAATCTGAATAGCAATATTGTTCAATAATCAATAGAGAAGAAGCTGGACTATAAATTTTGATTTAAAACAAAATAAACAAAAAGCCGCTAGAAGATGTTTATTGTTGCCTCAAGCTTTCCATATTCTTTTCCATTATTCTTGCTGTTGGTATTAATAGTATCATCTTTGGAGTATTTCAGATCTTTTTCTTGAGAAAGTTCTGTTCTGGCATCTAAGCCAAACTTTATCATTTGCTTTAAAAAAACTCCTTGCAGGCATACACAATTATGTCCTGGAACCTTGTGGATATGACAGCAACACTGACCTTTTCACAAGAAATGGCAGAAGCTAATTTGAGGCAATCCTGGTGCTGTGCAGCAACTTGGGCCCTCATTCTCAATTATAAAGTATTAACATCTCTGCAGAATTATTTTCTCTGTGATTCAGAGTCAACAAACTTTCACTGCATACCTAATATATGCCGGATGCTTTAACAGACAACCTTTCTCCCAGCACTAACCACTGATCTACGATGTAGGTACCCTCATTTCCATGAGGATATTATAACTCAAAGTTACATGATTTCTTCACAGTTGCACACACATGACAACACCAGTAGTCATTACGTAGCAGAGATGGGACTCAAAGCCAGATTTTTCAACTCTAACAATCCACTGTTCCTCTAAAATATAAAAATTCATTACTATTCATTATTGTGTGTGTGTGTGTGTGTGTGTGTGTGTGTGTGTGTGTGTGTGTACCCATGACTGGTGGGGATGGTGAATGTGCCAAAGCAAGTATGTGGAAACAAGAGTAAAATTCTGTGGAGAGGCTTCTTTCCTACTTTTACACGGGTTGCAGGGATGGAACTTGGGTCTCCATATGTGTGCAGCAAGCCCACTGAGCCTTCTTACTGGTTCAATTATTCTTTTAATTGTGTCACAGCTAGTCTCCTCAACCACACTATATGAGGGATGTGGATTCCCTAAATTGACTTAGGACTTGTATTCCAGTGCCTCTTCCCTTGAAAATATTTGCTCAAATTCTGTTTAATGAAAGTAGACAGACAGAATTGCTGATCAAAATGTATACCTATTTATATTCAAAACAGATAATGCACCACCTACAGTAATAACAGTAACATTCACCGTGTATTAAGCAGTTTCTGCATACACTAACCACCTTACATGCCTGTGTCATTTCATCCTTGTAGGTTGGCTCCTCCTCTTCTCTCCTTCTCTTTTCTCCTCCACCCTCCTTTTTCTTTCCTTGTTTTAACATAGGAGGCCCCAAAGTTCAAGGTGAGTCCACCATCATTATCACATAACTAGTAAGTGGAAGAACCAAGATTTTAGTTTTTGGATGCTGACACCTGAGCCCATGGGCATGAACACTATGTTTAACTGCCTTCAAACACAGGGAAATCCTAAACTGACATTTTGACTTACTGATTTCTTACTTCATTTATTTTGTCACTTTAAATGTGATAGCACTAACAGGTATATAATTGTAAAATGAATTAAATCATGAGAACGTAGTTTATAAAATTACATTTAACCCTCTCCCTATTTTGTTTTGTTTGCTTGACAACAAACCATTTTCCACTTCTTGGTAATTGGTGTTTTGTCTTCAGTTTTATAAACCACGCAACTCATAGGAAAGTGTATTAGAAGATATAAAATGTAATAAAAATAGAAACACCAAATTTCTGATGCACAGCACTGTGGTGTGCAGTATTTTGTTTCCCAATCCAAACTGACAATGAAGGGTTTCTTTCTTTAAGCAACTCCTAGGGTTGACTTCAGGGGTTCAGACTCCTATCTTTTGACTTAAGGAGTTCAAATTTTTCTCTTTTTCTTTTCTCTTCCTTCCTTCCTTCCTTCCTTCCTTCCTCCCTCCCTCCCTCCCTTTCTTCCTTTCTTTTTGAAGCTTCATGTTAGTTTGTTTGACTGTTTTTTTGAGACAGGGTCTCATGTAACCTAGATTGGCTTTGAGCTCTTTGTGTAGCTGAGGATGACCTTGAACTTCTGGTCATCTCGCTACTACCTCCCAATTCCTATCTGGGCATCAGACTCTTTAGCAAGAGTTGATCACTTGATCAACTACCACATCACTTAACACTTGGAGAAATACTGGGGAAAACAAGATGACACCATTTTAATGACTTATTTGTGGTTCCAACACCTATTTTATCTTTAATTAATTGATCAATTGATTTTGAGACAAGGTCTCACATGTACCCCAGGCAGTCCTTGAACTTTCGATCCTCCTGCCTCAGCCCCCTAAATACCCACTTTAAATTGTCATCTTAAGCAACTCCCTTGCTGACCCATTGTTCAATGTTCTTAATGATCTCGGAAATGCTACGGAGTAGATGGGTCTAATAAATTTTACAATAGTAACCAGAACTTATGAGTTGATGAATATTGAGAGTGTAATTTGAATATATACATATTTTAATAATTTTCTATATCTCTTGGCTGACTCTAATGGCCATATAGATTGCAACTATTCAATTACAATATAATTTTAATATGGGACATTTCATTTATAAAATTATAATGAGATTTAGATAATTAACAAAAATGATTGTGAGCAGTGTAAGGCCATATATAATCTGAGTCTCACCTATGTGTTAAATTAAACAAAACCTTAAATCAGACTGAAAATAAACAGCAGCATCCAGTGACAGACTCTCCCACGCAGGCTTCTAAGTCAGTATGCTCAAGGAACATGTATGTACTTTTAAGGAAAACTCAAAACTTTATTCCTTGAGTTCTTCTGGAATCAAGATCACAATTCTTTACCCCATTTTTCATAAGTACAACTCCCCAGTAGGCCTTCTTATCTACATATTTATTGCGCTGAAATATGTACAACATAAAATTTATCATCTTCACTGCTTTTAATTGAAGAGCTCATGGGTATTAACTATATCTACACTGGTGTGCAGCTATTATACCACCCACCTCTAGAACTCTTCATGTTTAAGAACTGAAACAATAAGGGTTATTCAACAGTAACTCCTATTCCTTCTGCCATCCCCACCCCTACCCCCCCCCCCACCCCCGCAAGTCCCTGGCAACTAACACTCTACTTTCTGTCTCTATGAATTTGATCATTCTAAGGTCCCCATAGAAATGGACTAATAAAGTGTTTGTTTTTATTCAAGTGTTAGGTGTATATGTATTCAGTGTATGTATGTGTTTGTGTGGGTGTGTCTGCACACATGTGGAGTCCAGATATTAATGTGGGATGTCCTTTAATTGCGTCTCTGCTTTATTTTGTGATATAAGGTCTTTCACTGGTTGTCTAGACTGCCTGAACAATATGCCCCAGAAATCTGTTATCTGCCTTGCCAGCCATGGGTTTACAGGTGCCTGATACCATGTCTAGCTTTTCACAAGGATGCTGGGGAATCTAAACTCAGTTTCTCACATAAAGTACTTTACCAACTGAGCCATGTTCCCAGCCCTAGTATATGGATCTGTGTGTGTGTGTGTGTGTGTGTGTGTGTGTGTGTGTGTGTCCAGCTTTTTCAGTACAGTGTCCTCCAGGTTAATTCATGTTGTTGCATATTTCAATATTTTTTCCTTTTAAAGGTCAAGTAATACATTGTACATTAACATACCACATTTTCTTTATTCATCTGTCAATGAAAACTCGAGTTGCTTTGACATTTTAGCTATTGTGGACAATGCAGTGATGAGTATTCAAGTGCAGCCATCACTGCAAGATCTTCATTTCAATTCTTTGTGGTGCACATCCAGAAGTGGAATTGCTGGATCATATGGTAATTCTATTTTGAAATCTCCAAGGAACCACCATACTGTGTTCCACTGCAGCTGTACCATTTTATATTCACACCAGGAGTGCAAGTATTCCAATTTCTCCACACCCTTCCCAACACTTGTTATTTTCTGTTTGTTGATAATAGCTATCGTATGCTTTGGGTCTTAATAAGACATCTCTTACTTGTGGAGGGTTTGAAATCAAGTACAGACAGAAGCTGTTTTATATCTTGCTACTTGAAAAAAAACCCACAAAGCTTCCTTCAAACTCTGAAGAAAAACAGTGATCACATTTTGGACTTTTGCATGATAACAAATAGACTGAAATGAAAATGTAACAGAATATTTTAAAATTAGGACTGCTCCAGAAAACTGGATAATTATAGCTATAATATATTTTGAGCACTTACTATATAACAAGTACTGGGAGAATTACTTCTCATGTATATTATCTCACTTAAACTTTTGAACAACCTTAAGAGGACCCGGAATCCCCATGTCTATAGATTAAAAAAACTAGTGTGAAGAGAGTTTAAAACTATTCCTCAAGGCCACAGAGCAATTAAATGTCAGATCTGGGATTCATATCCATGTCTAACTAATACTGAGAACCTATTATCACCAATACGACCTGTCAAATTTAAGATGTTTGTTTATTTGTAGATGGCATATACAAGTATCATCCACCTTAGAGGAATCAAGTTGGAACTGACCTGGAAGCCTCCTCTTGGAGGACTAGCTCTCATAGTATCTGAAAGTACTACGCAAGCTGTCAAGGAAGAGAAACAATCAACTGTCCTATCAAGCAGTGAACCCTATGAACCACAGCAATTGACTAGCATGGCAACATCTCTCCAAGGATGCGATAGTGGTTCTTATATCTTAGGGGCAACCAATAGCTGCCTAGATGTACCTAAGGCCCACCCAATAAAAGGGAAATCATGCCTGGTACTGTGAACATAGCCAGCTACCTGTCACTGGTGAGGGCATGGACTCTAGAGGAGAACCTACTGTTACCACTTTCCTAAAACAGTATAACTTATCACTACATTCTAAATACATATCCTTCTGCTCACAGATAAGTGGAACTCTCACCACTCATCAAAAAGTTTATTTTCAAAGTAGATGAGGACCATTACAGAAAGCCACAACTAGTCAAACTGCAGAGAACAATTGACTCTAGGGTACCCATATCAACTGATAAATCTACAACACAATCCCTACATCTAAGGCTCAGGGATCATCATGGAAGAGGAATGAAAAGACTGTAAGTGCCAGAGGACCAGCATGTATGCTGCCTAGAAATAACTTCTGTATATGACAGGGAGCTGCACCCACCAAATCTCTCTCTCTCTCTTTTTCAAGACAGGGTTTCTGTGTAGCCCTGGCTTTCCTGAACTCACTCTGTAGACCAAGTTGGCCTTGAACTTCTCTGCCTCCCAAATGCTGGGATGAAAGTTATGCACCAACTGTGCCCAGCACACCCATGAAATCTTAACAGCATGATTTTCTAAACAAGACTTGGAGAATCGCAATCCCAGTTGACATGTCAACATGGGTGAGGGAAATCTCAGAAGGCCCCACCCCTATATACAGAGCTATAGGCAATTAATGACTGCTGAGAGGGGGAGAATCAGTCTTCTCCAGGGAGGAGCCAGCCCTGATAGGTTAGCCAATCCTAAGAGATAAGCCCTAAACACATATGCCTATGAGTGACACTAACTGGGGTCAAAAGCTGCATTTATATACACGTGTGTGTCTATATATGAAACATGTGTGTGTGTGCCAATAAGTAAAGAAGAGGCCGTAGAGGAAGTAGAGAGGAGACATGAAAGAAGTTGGTGGGGGACAGAAGGACTGAAAATAATATAGATACATACAATACTTACTTAAGAAGTTCTCAGAAAATGTACACAATTTTTATAAAGGAAAAAAAAGTGACATCTACCTAAATGTTTTCATGTGTGCATAAACTGCACAAATTTTGGCATGTCCAAGGACAGTGTTAATCAGAGACAGTTGGGCATTCTCACTTTTGTTTCCTGGGGGAGGGATGCCCATCCCATCTATCTCCTACCCATTCCTATCTAGCCAGGTTAGCTTCTGAAAATTAAACTTCAATGCCTCATGCTATTCTCATTTCAAGAAACAATTTTCAACAGAAATATACATTGCACATTAGATAGAGTTGCTGTTATTATGACTTTAGTTTTTGGAGACAGGATCTCATTGTGTAGCTGAAAGTGACCTGAAACGCCCTATGTTATGTAGCTACCCTAGCTTCAAATTCCTGATCTTCCTGCTTCCACATCACGAGTACTGGAAATACAGGTGTGCACCACCATACTCCACTCTAGATGTAGTTTTCAAAGCATTTTAAAAATTGTTCATCTGTGAGCGATGAAAATCACCTCATGCCCTCCTACAGTTGTGTATATACCACATATAACAAGCACTGATCTGGATGACCTGCCAGTGACTTTCTAACCTTGACATTCAAAGAAAGAACCTGTAAAAATAGTTTTACAGTAAACAATGAGACTGGTTTGGGCAGGATGGCAATTTGCCAGTCCTTTTTCATTTTCCCCTTGTGCCATCTCTAGTGTCTGCTTAACTGTTCATTTTCTCAAAGAAAAATTTCACAGCTTTTCAGAAGAAATTGGCCACTTCCATACAGCAAGCTGTTTCTATTTCCACAATTACTGTTCTTAAAACTTGGGCTCAAGCGTCACATCCTTGGGGAAAGTTTGTGTGACCACTCAACCTAAAGTAACCACACACACACACACACACACACACACACACACACACACACACACTGTTATTTGTGGGAGACCCACTCCCACTTATACCCCAAGGTATTCTTGAGGAGGGAAAGTGAGAAATATTTAGATAGAAATATGGAGGGGAGAGAGACAGACAGAAACACAGGATAGCTCGGGAGGGCCTGGATCCTAATCCACCGGCCCTTTCTGTCTCTTCTAAAGGGCTATTTATAGGAATACCAAGGGGTAGAGCAAAAGGCCTCCCCCTCGCACAGCCAAGTGCAAACCCTTCCAATCACCTGGTAACCACACACATGGTCAAGCAATCCTCTAGTGCAGCCCTGCTGGGTAAAGAAAGCTCAGATCTCACTAGGAAACCTCTGTGGGCTCCCACAGTTATCCTTTTACTTTTCTTATAGCACTCACTGCTCACTAGTTGAAATCATCTTATTTGTTTATTTATACACTGCAAATCTTTCTGCTGGATGATAAGCCCCTCAAAATTTCTGGAATCTGGGGGCTGGAGAGATGGCTCAGGGGTTAAGAGCACACTGGCTGCTCTTCTAGAGGATCCAGGTTCAATTCCCAGCCCCCACATGGCAGCTCACTAATGTCTGTAACTCCAGTTCCGAGAGATCCAACACCTTCACATAGACATACATGCAGGCAAAACACCAATGCACATAAAAATAAATAAACCTTTAAAATTTCCTGGAATCTAGCATAATACCTAACATGTAGTTATTTAGTAAAGCATTTGTCAAATAAATATCCATGATGAAGTAGGAATTCTAAAGTCAAGGTGGAGACATACAGCTGATAAAAAGGAGTCAACTCAAGGAAAGCATCCAAATAAGGATAGTGGAATGCATCCAAATAAGGTAAAATGGATACAGATATGGAAAGGTGCATAACTGAGGTATATAACATCATTTTTTTCTTTCTTGAACAATTACTATATTCAAGGCATTATGCTAAGCTGTCCATTTGTGAACTGCTTGTTATTGAGCTTTGGGGCCAATTCCATTGGTAACCTACAGTTTCATTCATTTTACTCATGTTTACTGAGTGACTACAGGCCAAACATTTTTCTTTCCTGGGAGATAGGAATAATCAGGACACCATTCTTGTCCTTCAATAAGAATAAGTAACTATTCCCAATAACTTCATGAAGATACCATTATCGCCCCATTTTCCAGAGAAGGATACAAGAGCTCACTGAGATCAAATGGATTGCCCAATACCATGTACTTCTTTCTTGTGGCAGAATATGCAATGGTGCCTCTTACGCACTGCATATGCTCTGCCTTCAAAGAGAACATAGGACTCTGCCAAGACTGGCAGCTCAGACACTCTCAGGCAATGAAGTAGGCAAAGGGGTTCCTGCATGGTCCAGAACACGATGCACCAGCAGACTAATGTTATGGAACAGTTTTATCAGTTACCATAGTAAGTAAATTAAGAGTTATTTGAACATAAATGTGATATGGATACGATAACTAAGATAGCTAATAAGTGACTAATGGGAAAGCAGTATATACAGTGTGGATATACTGGACAAAAGGATGATTCTTTCTAGAATGATCTTATAAAATTTCATTATGTTATTTAGAACATCCAGTAATTTAAAACTTCTTATTAATTATTTCTGGAATTTTCCGCTTAATATTTTTAGACTATAGTTGACCTCAAATAACTGAAATTATGGTAAGTAAAACCTCAGATAAAGATGTTCTAGTGTATTGAAGATACACTTTAAAAAGAAAACAGTATATATTTGTACTTTTTTTTCATTTGAAAATGATTAAACACAAAGCAATTAGAAGCTGAGGAAAACAGCTAGTGTATTTGTAGAGAAATATTAAAGCCATATCTCAATACAGGCAACCCAAATTATGATAACAAATATATTGTGCTACCAGAGTTATCACAATATATCTTCTAGGTTCAATATAGAACTCAAAGCTATACAATGTTCTGTTCTTATTCTGAATTTTACTGAACCTATTTTTTATTACCTTTTCAAACCAATTTTTCTTAACTTTTATCATTTTTGTCTCTTAAAATCTTGAAGGTAGAAAAGGGAAAATTATTATCTTTGCTTACAAAAGTAGAAATTTAAGCTAAAATGGGTAAGAAATTACAATTTGGGCAGTAAAACTTGGTCCATACCACCATGGTCCAAAAGTGTCATATTTCTTTATATCATAACAACAGATTCAGTCTGAATGAGCCCTTCACCTTTCCAGCTGTCTCAAAATTCAGTCTCACTCATAGTTATTAGTGGTCCTAGCAAAACAAAACAAAACAGCATCATAACTTTCAGGACTGGAACAGATGGCAATCATTGGTCCCTTTTGTTGGAAATGTCATGAAGGTATAAGGCAGATTACTGTAGTTTGGGTGCCAAATTGAAAAGAAGGAAACAGCACTGAGAATTGTTCTTTTAAAGTTAAAAGAAAGATTGTTTAATCTGGGAGAATGTCTGTGCAGAGTGAGGCACAAGAGAGGCAAGAGTTAATTAAGGCAACTTGAGTCTCAGACAAGGTGGGAGAGGAGAATGAGCCCCTAATTGGTTATCCTATACAAAGGGGCCAGCCTTGCTACCATATACTTCCAAACAGCAAAGACTGACTCAGTAGGTTGTATTTATATATTTATACATATATGTATTTGTAGCAATAATCAAAGAAAAAGAGGCTGTCAATTAAATGGTGAAGGTACATGGAAGGAGTTGGAGGGAGGGAACTTGGGAGAGACTGTAAGGAGAAAAGGGAAGGGGAAAGTGATATAATTATATTTTAATTAAAAATGTATACAAGAAAGACAGGATGAGTAAATAAAAATAAATAATTTTAAAAAATAAAAAAGAGAGAGAATGGGTTTTAGTGCAGTCTCCTAAATTTATCTCTTATAAAGGGTCAGTACTTTGAAATTGCCAATCTGTTTTATATTTGTGCTTTTATAAAATACACTACAAATTAATTACTAGAAAATATGCAATGTAAAAACAAAGATGTTTAGACTATCATCTCCTGATTTTCATTACAAGATTCAATAATGACAGTTATCAAGTTACTGTCAAGGTCTCTCAATTCTTGCTCTGTTTCAGTGCTTAGGATGTTGTGGATCCACATAAAACAGGTTGAGTATGGATGGGAAGGGATCCAATGTCACACTCTGAAGAGTACTAGCCTAGAACCTTTAGTAGACGGCCCTGGAAAAGCAGAAAGAAAGAATACTCTAAAAAAAGGGGGGGGGAGGCAAGCAAGGAAGGATGGGAAAAGGGAGGGAACTTTGGAATAGAATAACAGAGAGTTGAGGGAACTCTAAAAATGGAAGGCACTGTTTGTACTGAAGTAGGAAGTTTGATTTTCTGAACTGAGTGAAGAGGAAGGAGCTGGGGTGGGAGCACTGGAGGAGTGGAGTTACTGGCTAAAACAGCTGTTGTCGGAAATGAGATATGGAGCAGAGGTGAGGGAAATCAAAGAGTTGTAAAACAAGTCATCATCTAGAAGGTGCAGCTTAGACTACAAATGGTAAACTTGTTATGGAGCCAATCGTTTCAATGTTGTGACTCTGCAGCCACAGGGCAGGAGTGGGGAAGACAGAGAGTGGTGTTCCAGTAATGTAGCATGCAAACTTACTCTCCCACGGAAAACAACCAAAAATGCCAGATGACGTGAAACAAGCATCTCCTGAAAGTTGTCAAAGAGCCAGAAAGATAGTAAATCTCTCTAAACCCAGACCTAGGAGAAGGCAGAGGGAGGAAGATACTTCTTAGAACACTCCCTGATGCCAAGCTCTAGCTTTAGAGACTGAGCTATAAGGGACATAAAAACGAAGATAAACCTATCTAAAGTGAGGAGCTTAATAAGATTCTTTCCCAGGTAAAACTGAAATGAGAAGAATTGAAATGACCAGAATATTGGTGAACTGGAAATAATGCTACACTCATACATACATGGGGACTTTGAAGAAGAAAGTAGACCTGATATTAAGTGGAAGGGATGAGTCATCTACTTCCGAGAGTTTATATAATCTCATCTAATAAAAATGTATAACACACATTTATATTTCCTAGTACTCTCAAGTCGCTCAATCCCTGAACTAAGTTAAAAACAAGCCCAGACTGTAGTATCATCAGGCACCTGCCAGAATGGAAATACTCATTGCTGGAACTTATTCTTATCCTAGAATTCTAAATATCCTCACAAGTAAGTTCCCAAAGAAATGAGATCTTACTTACTTAAAAATCAACAAGCAGCCGGGTGGTGGCGGCACATGCCTTTAATCCAAGCACTTGGAGGGCAAAGAAAGGCAGACTTCTATGAGTTCAAGGCCAGCCTGGTCCTACAGAGTGAGTTCCAGGACAGTCAGGACTACACAGAGAAACACTGTCTCAAAAACAAACAAACAAACAAACAAAAAACAAAAAACCTCACCAAGCATACAATGAAAAAAGATACCATAATTAAGACAAATAATCAGTTCAAAATAAGATACATTTGAATACAAATAAGTAATTATACTTAAATACAAGTAGACTAAATGCTTGCGTTAAAAGATAGTTATCTAAGCTCCTATGCTTATTGCAGTACTATTCACAATAGCCAAGAATTAGGAACAATTTAATGCTCTGTATTAATTACTTTCTAGTTGATGTTCCGGTGTGTTACTGCGTGGGAGAATGACTACAGATGTGTGCATGTATGTATGTATATATACATATACACAAATACATGTGTGTAAGTACATATGTACATATATGCTAAAAGAAAAAGTTTTCAATATTTTTCAAAAAAGGTAATAATTTTGAGATAGATATGTGTAACCCAACTATGCAACATGTATAAGTATTAAAACATCACAGGGTAGACCATTAATATGTGAAGTTTTATGGTCTGTATATTTGAGATTGACTTTCAGTATGTAGTCCAGGCTGGCCTTAAACTTCAAAATAAAATGAAAGATTAACAAAACTAAAAGGAGAAATAGACAAGTTCATGATCATGAAAAATTTTAAACTCTCTCAGTAATTTCCAGAAGAAATAGACCAAAAATAAATTATTAAGTGTATAGAAGATTTCAATAACACATTAATGAAACTGATCTAACAGCATACGGAACTATTCTTTTCAAATATGCAAACAATATTCATCCAAATTAGCCACGTACAGGTTCATAAAACAAAGGACTCGTATAGTAAAAATGACACTCTGTGATCACAGTGTAATGAAGCCAGAAATCAACACAAAATTATAAATAGAAAAGACATCTGAACTTTTATAAATATACTTTGAAATAAACCATGGTTCAAGGAAGAAATCACAATAGAGTTTAACTCGCCCAAGTGTACAGAGCCGGTTTTGCCTGTTCTGCCAAAGATGTTCTAATTATCTGCAATACTGTCCTCATAGAATCAGTTTCTCACTTGACAAGTCTGCCTCTCTCATGACCTGCCTAAACAGAAGCTGCTTGCAACTACATTATCCTTATTGTTTTAAAATTTTTTCTCTCATATATTACATCCCTACTGCAGTTTCCACTCCTCCCAATCCCCTCACACCTCTCCTCTCCCCTACATCCATTCCTCTTCCATTTCCCTTCAGAAAAGAGCAGGCTTCCCAGAGATATCAGCTGAACATGGCGTAACAAGTTACAATAAGACTAGGCACAAACCCTCATATCAAGGCTGAATGAGGCAATCCAGTAGGAGGAAAAGGGTCCCAAGTGCAGGCAAAAGAGTCAGAGACACCCCCACTCAAACCATTAGGAGTCTCACAAGAACACCAACCTACTCAACCATAATGTATATGCAGAGGAACTAGTGCAGGCCCATTCAGTCTCTATTAACCCCCGTGAATCTTGCTTAGTTGATTCTGTGGGCCATTTTCTTGTGCTGTCCTTGACCCCTCTAGCTCCCATAATCCTTCCTCCCCCTCTTCTGTGGGATTCTCTGAGCTCCACCTAAAGTTTGATTGTGAGAGCAGAAGAAAAGACCCACAGCATTGTCCTTATCCTAGAAGAAGGAGGTATAAGTGGCTCCATTCTCCTACCAAATCTAGATGATGTCCACAACTTCCTTTTGGAAACCCTTTGGATTTGTCATGGTATATTATGAGTTTATGCCAAATTGTGTGTTCACTTTTTTTTTTTTTACTGTGACTGAACATTGGAGAGAAATGATTAAATGAAGAAGGGTTTATTTTGACTCATGGCTTCAGAGGTTTCAGTCCATATTCTTTAGTTCTGTTGATTCTAGGCCCATGGGAAAGCAGACTGTCAAACTATCAAGAAACATGCAGAAGAAGCTGCTTACCTTGGGGAAGACAGAAAGTAAAGGAAGGGAATACAGGAAGAGTCCATGGAGAAATGTAGCTCCAGGAAAACATGATATCAGCAACCTATTTCCTCCCAAAAGACCCCACTTTTTACTTTTCTCAGTCTTTTGATAAAGTCATCTTATTGTGAATCTACCAGGAGATTACACTGTTGATTCAGCCAGATCTCTAAGGATCCAGTCATTTCCCATAGTCCATCAATCAGCAATGAAGTTCTCAATGTGGTCTCGGGTAAGTTAGACTATTTAAGTTTTTCTTATCTATAGAACTGTGATGATGATAACGACCTCAATATCAGAGAGCTGTCTTGAGGCCTAAATGATAGACTATCCCAAAGACCTTAACACAGTGCTTTCTAGCATATAGTAAACTCCAAATAATGGTTAGTTTTTTAAATTTTAAGTGCTACTTCAGTAAGGCTCCATTTCGTGGGAGAATCTGTCCAGATCTAAAGGTATCATTAATAATAACAATGAGAGCTAACATGTTTTGAATGCCTACTTTGTGTCAGATGTGATAAAGATGTTATACACATGACTTCACTTAGTCCTTAAGATAACTGTGTAAGAAGCTAGGAGTGGTGGCTCACTCTTGTAATCTCAACACCTTTGAGGTAGAAGCAGGAGAATTAAGAATTCAAGCTTGTCCTCAACTACACAGCAAGTCTGAAACCAGCCTGTACTACATGAGACCCTGTATAAAATCAACCAGTCAGTCAAACAATCAATCAAATTCAACAACAAAAGATAATCAGAGAAAATAGCATCATTTAAATTTAATAGATAAGGATACCAAGATACACAGTGGTAGCATGCATTACTTCATGACCTCCCCAACTCCCAATACTCATGTTCTGTTATTCTTTTCTTTGACTAGGCAGACACTAGATTAAAGTTATATGTGGCTATATGACTACATTTTAGACAACGAAAGTGAATGATTTTTTATGTGTATGTGTGAACTCTTTTAGTTACAGCTTTTTAAAAGAGTAAATATCTTCCTACATTCTGAATTCATTTCTACCCATTAGATGACAAGGCTCATAAGGATAACAAAGCTACAAAATGGAATTAGACTAGGTCTCTGAATGACCCTATTAAGAGAGCCATTTACTAAGAGGAATACTCGAAATTGCTAAGTAAGAAACAGAAGTCCCTTATTGAGTTCTTACTTCTTTGAATCTACTTGTTAGAGCACGAAATCTAAATCAATACAAACACCGTGCTGAGCAATTTAGGCATGCTCTCTTTTCTTTCAAAAAAGATTGATTTATTTATATTTTATGTGTATGAGTGTTTGTCTTTATGCATGTATGGGTATGCAACACCTGTATGATATTCTTTTATTTAAATCATAACAACTATTTTATGAAGCATAGACTAACGTACAGCTGAAGTTATAAAGAAGGTGAGGTTAAATAACATGTTTAAAGTTGTGCCGTAGATGATGCTTCCTGTAGCCACATTCATGCTATGTGCAAAGCAACCACTAGGATCTGTTGGGATTCTGGAGAACAAAAGTTTGCTGAACCAGGAGGAAGACACATGTCATCTTTGACTATGAACTTTTCGGACTCTGGTCAGATCATCTAGACCAGTCTTTCTTTTGCTTGGATTGTTCTGTCTTATTGATGTCCCTATTTATGAGACTAGAAAAGAGTAATTGATAATTTTAAGATTTAAGTATTTGTGATTTTCAGGATAGAAGTGTTTCTGTTCAACAACTGCTTGTAGATAGAATTCATAGAAGACTTTAATGATGGCCATCAAAGGCATAATTCTAATAAAGGTAATCATAACTAGTAATAAGAGCTCTAAAAAGTATCCCTAATTAAATAACAGCCCTCCTTTGATCCATCATTCCTCTCTAACTACTGTATCATGTCTCTGTTTCTTTTCAGAACCAAATATTTTTGACAGAATTGTCTATGTGTTCCTCATCACCCTTTTTCAATTCACTCCAGTCAGGCTTCTGGCCCCAGCACTTAAAGAAACTATTCATGTTATTGTAGCAAGCAACCTCTATCTTGCCAGATCCAATAGATTCTCCTCCCTTTTGTTTTATTTGAATTACTCATGGTATTTTACATTGTTAATCATTTCATGCTTCTTAAAATATTTGTTTGGGGGAGTGGGTAGCACAGCATAATAATCTGCTAGTTTTTCTCCTTTGTCACTGGTGAAACTTCTTGCTTTCATTTAAAATTATTAATTAAAGGTGAACTCTTGGTTTAGTGTTCAATCTTAGTCTTATATTGGCGTGGTGTGTGTGTGTGTGTGTGTGTGTGTGTGTGTGTGTGTGTGTTTTACGTGTTTGCACACATGTGGAAGCATGAGGTGAATATAGGGTCTTCATCGTTCACTCTCCACCTTGTATGTTGAGGCAAGTTTTTTAACTAAACCAGATTTCACTTATTTGGCTACTCTGGCTGGCAATCTTGCTCCTCCAGGCATTCATTCCCGATCTCTGCCTCCTGCATACTGGCATTATATGTAGGTCACCAAGCACACCTAACTTTTCCTCAGGTTTTAGGGATGCAAATTGTGGACCTAATACAAATGAGGCAAGTTCTTTACCTGCTCAACGATCTCTCCATATTCTTCTACGTTTATTTAAACTCAACATGGATAAATAAATAATCCAAATGTAAGTGCTAAAACTATACAAATATTAAGAGCAGGTATGGGTGTAAATCTTCATGGTCTTGTATTTGCCTACAGTTTGTATGTAACATCAAGAGTATAGCCAATAAGAGCAAGTGGTAGTGAGTTGTGCTTATAAAAGAAAACAGTAAATTGGACTTTGTAAAAATAATAATAACAATAATGAGGGGTCATAAAGATGTGGAAAATTGGAATCCTGACATATTTTCAAATAGGATTGTAAAATGTTGTAGCCAGTTTGGAAAAAAAAAATCTCCCACTTCCTGTAAAGGTTCAGTGGTTAAACATATAATCTAGCCATTTCACTACTAAATATATAATCAAGAGAACATATATCTACACAAAATGAAGACATATATTTACACAAAAAAGTCTGTCATTACTTTGCTAAATGGACATAGTATCAAGCTACATTCTAAATGTTTATCTGCATACCCATAGATTAGTGCAGCTTTCAGCTCTCATAAGAGAACCTTCTTTTTTGCTGTGGGTGCTGGTTAATCCAGCGACTCACAACTAGTCAGAATGCAAAGAGTAAGGGACTGTGGAGTGCACAGGCCCAAATGGGATATCCCTATCACATGTATAACCCCAAGGCCCGAGAAATATTATAGAAAGATTATGAAAGCTAGAGGCTGGGGAGTAGTCCTGCAAACCATTGTCTTCTTGCTATGATAGGGCTGATATATTTAGGAACTCAAAGCGTTGTGGTTACCAGCACAAGATCAAGCCAGGCAACATTCCAGCCATGATAGGGGAGAGGCTTACAAGGCCCCACCCCTAGCTGAGAGCTATTGGCAGTTGATTACTGCTGGGGAAGGGAAAGCTAGTTGCTTTCAGGGGTGTGGCATCTGGTAGAGGAGAGGGGCATATGATAAAAAATACATTGTATGTATAAAATTCTCAAAGAATACATTTAAAATGTTGTATAAATAAATCTTCATGGCAGCATTATTCATGACAATCAATATGTGCAAACTCCAGAATATCGTGGGATGCATGAATTGGCAAACAAAATTTGGCCCACCCATATAATGGAATACTGTTTAGTTATAAAAAAGGAATAAATTACTGGTAGAGGCTGTCATGTGGACAAATCTTGAAAATATTGTGCTAAATGAAACAAGTCAGACCTAAGGGGGCAAACACTTCGTAATTCAATTTGTGAAAATGAGAAAGTGAATCCATAGAGATAGGAAGTATGTTAGTGGTTGTCTGAGGCAGGAAGCAGTGAGAAGATATGGGCAATAACTGGCAATTGGCACAGGGTTTTATTTTGGGTGAATTTGTTTCAAAATTGATAGTTGTACAACTACATGGATATTCTGAAATATGGTCAATTCTAAAACTTAAATTGGTGGTTTGTATGCATTGTGGGTTGTATCTCAATAAAAAAGAGGAAACAACTAAAAACGTGTGGAAGAAATCCAGAACAGGGTAGAGCATGAAAAATTTCAAGTGCTTTTGAAAAGCCACGTGCTCTTATGAAGCATTTGTAGTAGAAATGGCAGCTTGGGTTTTAGTTAGAGAAGCCCATGAAAGAAATCCAGAACTCCTGGTGGAATTCTGTGAAGAATTCCTTGTGGATACAGAAGACAGCTGAGGATTTAGTAGCAGCTGACTTGCCAAGCAGTTTTTTTAGCATGGGGGTGAACTGTCCAAAAGAAGAGTCGTGGTATGAACAGCCAAAGCTAGTTGGACAGAAATTGCCTTACCCGCACCACTAGGAGTTGGGGGTAGGACTTCAGGAGATTAAGCACCCAGAGACGGCAGCCGTCCCAAACACCATCATCATGGTGCATTGCTGAGAGAATGAGATATAAATTATGGACCTTTAAACAAGGGATATAGTAAAATGAAATGAATTATGTTTCAGTCAGGATTCTGTAGAAATTATGGGGCTCAGATTTCTACTACTCAGTTCCACAAGTGAGTTCGAACTATATTGTGTATTTGCACAAAAGAGAGTTGCACTCAAATAGGCTTTTACTTTTTAATTAACAAAGTTAATCCTCACTTTGCCCAACCTGTGCCTCTAACATACTGGAATAGGTTTCCTAGAATGTGATGGGATTAGTTATAGAAAACAACTATATATTAGCAATTAAACTTGGAGGCTGGATACTGTAATATATACATGTCCAATCTTCAATGAATGTATAGATAAATGCCTTAAAAGAGAAAGAAAGAATCAAATTAAGATTGTCTAAGCTGCATTTAATACCTTCATGTTTTGGTTGCTGTAACTAGCCCCCATATAAAAGCTTTCATCGTCTCCTCCCTGCAAAGGTTTCCTTTTTACTCTACAGTGAGCTAGCTCTATTATTTGTTCAACACACAGTGTCCATAGAAGCATATCTAAGTCTCATTAAAAAATTCATGTAACTCTGTCTCAAGGAAGTAGGTAGCAAAACACTGTTCAACCAGTTTGTACTCCAGTAGACTATAGGAACTGTAACTGGAAAAACAGTTCAAGGGAGAGCTTGGTGTTTCCACTTCTAAACCCATTCTGGAGATACAGCAAGGATTTAAGAAACAAGGATATGTTTTGTAGCCAGGAAAACAAAAACAGATTCATCTATCTGAATTTGAAATCAGATAAAGAATTTTAGTATTATCTCACATATTCATTAAACATGAAATGCTTAATGTCTCCAGTTTTACCACTACAACCCTGGATTACATGTGTACAAGGTTAGATCAAAGTGGCAGCTAAGAATATTCCATTCTGCAGTTGTTCAAGGATGACAGTTGAGAAAGTTGGATAGCAGAGGATAAAAATAACACTTGTTTGGGCATAAATGGTGTTTTGTTTTTAATTCAACAATTGCGAGTGCTTCTCAGCTTACCATAAACTCCAGAAACCTAAAAGTAATTTTTGCAACATTATGAAGTTCACTATCGCATCAAATTACAATTACTCTTGTTTTCTAAAGTAAAAAACACCTTATAAATATGAGAATAAATTGAGGTAACAGTAAAATAATCAGTAGCCATAGAGTTTAATTCATTTTAGTTTACCACATAGTAAGCGGTGTGCATATTCTCTGAGCAGTTTTTCCACTGTTGTAAAAACAAAATGTTTGACAAGTTGGTCAATAGCAATTTGGAGGCAGATGCCTGCAGAAGCGGAGATGGTTTCCATTCGAATGACCAGTTTGAATGGTGACAGTCAGTGGCTTATTTACTTTCTTTTTATTACTTAAGAGAAATGTGGAATCTTTAGCTCTCAGTGAGTTACAATGAGCAAAAGGTTCCTCTGGAAAGTATTATCACTGCACTCCAGGATCAGCAGAGGGTAGAAACACCACACTATCTTACTTTGACATTTGTACTTTGAGTCAAGAGAATTCTGATCATGGTCATTTTCCTAACCAGTATGCAATTTATATAGAGATACAGAATTTATTTTGTAGATTCCATGTTTGAATGATATCCATGTACATATCTATATCTATCTATATGTGTTTGTTTCTGTGCTAGTGACTTTGCAAGGTGAGTTTGGACCATGAGCTAGCTAAGCTCGAGGTTAACACACAGAAAAAGTTTACAATTTATTTTCCCCTCATTTCAACAAACCAGTACAACAAAGGACTCCAGACGAGTAAGCCCTAGTGGTCAGGTAATGATGTATTTTCTGCAATGATCACATTTGTGTTTGTCTGTTTTCCTTGTGATGGTGACACTCGAGGTTGGAAGTAAAAATCCTTGGGGGAAAAGCTATTTTTGTAATTCAGCTGGAGTGTCCTTGTTGTTGGGTTTCCCATTGCATCAGTCAGTCCCTTAGCCTGGCAAGAGAGCCACGATAGTGTTTTATCTTTTAGATGAAATGCAGAACTGAGGACCTGACTACTGGTGCTTATTAAAGATTCCTTGCTATTTTCACAAGAGTAGGGGCGTTAGACTCTTGTCTACTGGCCAAATTCTAAATTGGGAGATTACATTCTGCTTTCTTAAATTCCCTCAGCAGAAGCAACGCCCATGGTACCCTACTTTGTGGTGTGATGCCACTAAATGGTTCAGGTTTTCTACTCCACAAGTACACTCATTTTGGGGGGTGTGGGGAGTAAATTGACATCTGCAGTATAATATTGTATTTAATATAGCTCCCCCACTTTTACTGAAGTATAGTTGACAAGCAAAGTGTATTTATTTCAGGTCTGAAACTTGATGTCTCCTAAAATATGTATATATTATGAAATAATCACCATAGGCACGCTAGGTAACATAGTCATTTTTTCATACCAGTGATTTTATTTTTTTCTTTTAAAAATAATTTGTTTAATTGAAGTATAATATTTGTACTTAATTAAAGGATGCAGTATTTGTACTTATTTAAGGGATTCAGTACATGTATCCAAGGAGTAATGATGATTCAGTTCCAAAAAGTAGGCTCATATGTAGGATAAAGTACAAAGCAAAACAAAAGACACAGTGTATCAGTTATAGTTCTCTTAATTTTTAAAGTACTTTGTTTTCTCTTTTTCAACATGGCAAAAAAATTGACACACTTTGACTCTGATAGTAGCTGACACTATTTTTTGCCTTCTTTATCAGAAACCAGTTAAATCTTCCTCCTCTTTCTCCCCTGCCTCACCCCATACTCCCTCTCCTTCTTCTCCTTCATCTGATTTTTTTTGACACAATGTCTTTGCTATGTAGCTTGTGTTGACCTTGAACTTGTGATTTTTTTCCTGCTTTAGTCTTCTGAGTACTGGGATTACAAGTATTTGCCACTCTATGCAACTTAAATAGTGTGTGTTGGGGGGGGGGGTGTAGACAGCATTTAACCATTCCAGTTGCCTGTCCATTTCATACAGTATTTTTTTGGAATGCATTTCCTTCTCGGTTACATATTTCAGTGTTTTTCAATCTTTCAATCCATAAAAACAAAGTTCTTTCTGTTTAACCCTGGTACTACTCTATTAGAGTTTAATGTCACTTTCTTTTCTTACTAATTTTTTTTATTATGTACTGTGGCTGAGCATAACATCATAGTGTTTTATAACATAAAACTATAACATAACATAGTGTAGCATAACATCATAGTTTTTTAGTTGTTTATTTCCTGATGTTGGGGATCAAACCCAGGTCAATGCACGTGCTAGGCAAGCAATCTACCACTGACCATTTACACCTCCAGCCCTGTGACATAGGTTTTAGAATGGGACATGCTTGTGTTTAAATCCTGATTCTGTCCCTTTCCAGGTGTCTAATGTTGGGCAAGGTACTTAAGAGTTTTAACTCTTAAGTAAATTTTAAATTCTTCCTGTGAAGATCAAATGAGGTGATACACTATTTTCTAGATTGATGGTGTAAGATAGGTATAACACTGACACCTAAAAAGTGCTTAATAAATAGTTGCAATTTTTCTGATCATATAGACAGACCTGACTTAATTTATAAGTGTAAGAGTGGAAAATATACATATTTTCTGCACATGTCAGTTTTTAACAGAAGTGCACGAGGATGTGCATAGAGGCTCAATGTTTGGTATGCAAATAAACCTCTCTTTTCTCCCCCTCGAGTGGAATGAAATGCTCTCAGCTGTTTGTAAGGTCCCACACATTTAGACTAAAGGCGCCAAAACCAATCTTCTACAGTTTACATACAGACAGACTCCTGACTTTGTGGGGCTATTTTGACATGGTGTAGACACAATGGATATCACTAATTTTTTTTATCAGGTTCGTTTTTTAAATGAATATTTCCCCCTGAATATTGCCATTTTATAGCCCCTTCTTAAGCGCCCGGAATGGGATTGACTCAATCATACACCTTCTCATTCATTCAAGCAGTTTTGAGACAATTTTTAAAATGAGAATTAAGAACTATCTCATTATACATCTGAACAAAATCTTCTAACTTATAAATAAGTACACTACCTGACCAATATATTTATCTGTAAGGTCTGGACATTACAGATATATTTCTAATTTCTTTATTCTCATGTCCCAAACATCAAATCTGAAAAGCCCACAGCTACAAGTCTGAAAACACAACGAACATATTTGAATCTGTGAGGTGTTCGTGAGGCAGTTATTTATATATTTACTTTTGCTTTTAAATGTTCTTCCTGGACTACTACGAGGAGAAGATGGCGGGAACAAGTACAAGATATGCTGATTGAATTGGGCTTTACTATTTGTGCATTAGGAAAGAGAAAAATACTGCATTTCTAACATAATCTCAGAACAACCGTGGTGTCTGGTTAGGTTAGCATTAAAAACACCACAGCGTGGCCATTTCCCGGACTGCTTTGTACATTCTTTACAGTGGCTGTCTCAGGTGTGGAGCTCCAGGGAGCACCTGCTTGCTCACACTCCCAACAGTTCAGAACCAGTGTATCTGAGGCCGGTGGCTCAGGTTTCACCTAACTGGGCTCCAGTGTCACTAACCCTACATGCAATGGGGTATCATCAAGGTGTGCTTTGGAACTTGGATGCTTATTTCAGACTTTTTCTTTCTTTTCCCCCCTCCACTAGTTTCTGTCTCTCTGCTTCCTCTTGGAGCTTGCCCACCTCCTCTCTTTCCTCCCACTCCTCCCTGGCTTGTTCTCTTTTTTCCTTCCCCTTTGCTTTTCCGTCTTCCATCCTCCCTCTCCAGGAGCCAAGCTCCCGAGAGGCGCGAGTCGGGCGGGACCCACCGTAGGCGCCAAGCCACGAAAGCTCGTGGCGCGCGCCGCAGGCGGGGGGGGGGGGGGGGGGGGGAGGAGGCGCGCGCGCACGCCCGAGCCGCGGCGGGCCGGGCAGCCTGGCCGCCGAGCCGCGCGCGCGCGCAGACCGCGAGCCCCCGGCGCGCCCCCGGCGGCCGGGGCCGCAGCGTGCTCGCCCCCGCCGCCAGCTCGCCTCACTTATGGGTCGGAAGCGCTGCGTGGGGGAGACTGTTCCAAGATGGCGGCGGGTTGCTGTGGGGTGAAGAAGCAGAAACTGTCCAGTTCGCCCCCCTCTGGCTCGGGCGGCGGTGGTGGCGCCTCCTCCTCCTCCCACTGCAGCGGGGAGAGCCAGTGCCGAGCCGGGGAGCTGGGACTAGGAGGCGCCGGGACGCGGCTCAACGGGCTGGGCGGGCTGAGCGGCGGCGGCGGCGGCGGCGGCTGTACCCTCTCTCCCCCCCAGGGCTGCGGCGGCGGCGGCGGCGGGGGCATCTCGCTGTCTCCACCTCTGAGCTGCGGAGTGGGAACCCTACTTTCTACTCCGGCCGCCGCCACCGCCTCCTCGCCGTCCTCCTCGTCCTCATCCCCGGGCTCCCGGAAGATGGTGGTGTCAGCGGAGATGTGCTGCTTTTGCTTCGATGTGCTCTACTGTCACCTGTATGGATATCAGCAGCCCCGGACCCCCCGGTTCACCAACGAGCCCTAGTGAGTACCGCGCTCCCCGTCGCCCTCTTCCCCCGGGCTCGGGATGGGGCTCAGAGTTGAGGCAAAGTGCAAGTCCTCCGCCTCCTGCTCGCGGGTGCCCCTCAGCCCCTCTCGCCGCTCGGGTCCCCAGAGCCGCCCGACCCGAGGGGCACTCGGCGCTCCTCTGCTCCACGAGGCGAGCACCCCACACTTGGAGCAGGGGGCTGCTTGCCAGACATGGCCCCCTGGCTTCCAGACTGCTCCGCTTCCTCTTTGCGCTAACTTCCAGGAGTTTTGACCCTTTCCTTCGATCCTTTCTACCCCTCACCCTCCACCCCACCAGCGTTTTGGGAGCTCTGGATCACTGTTGGTACCGACCTCTCCTCACTTTGCTCGCCATTACCCCACGTGAAAGCCCCGCGAGTATTCCCGCCCCGCGTACCTTGCACATGGAGAGCTACTATCCCATTGCGGGGTGAAAAATAGCAGTGATCTAACTTCTATTCAGCTAGTGATGGAACTTAGCTCCTGAGCTCCAGGGAGGTTGCCCATCTTTTCCTCCAGGTTTCCCTGTTCCTTGGGGAGGGGAGAGGTTTCTTAAAACACCTTTTGGCTTCCTACCTATTTTTAACTGAACGTACCCATTAAAACGTGTTTCTAGTGAAGCTAGCGCACCACCAGCTTCCTCACATTTGAAGAGTGAGGGAGACCTTTTTTCTTCTTCCTTCCAGTGTCTGGTATAGCACATTCAAAGAACGTTGTCCCCCCCCAGAAGGCACTGTCAATTTGTACTAAGCGTGCATGCGCTTTTGTGTAGATTTCAATTTAAGCAACCTATGTTAAACTCAATGATTGGGGGAACAGTTAAACAATCCAGTAAATGTGTAGGCACTTTTACAATTTCCTTTGGTTTTTGTACTTTACGTTATTTTACCCTTCAAGTATATGGTTGAAATTGTTTAAACTAGCACTGTTACAAGCTAAAAGCCAGGTTACTTTCTAATCTCTGTCCATTTGGATGTGTGGGAGATGGGGCATATGGCTTTTCTTTAAAAATGTGTAAACTGAGTGTAAACTGACTTTGAGTTAAATGCTAGACAGAATGTAAAGTCCACAAGAAGGCAGAATGGGGAAAAGGACGATTGTTTTTATTATGACTACTAACATCCACAAGAAAAATACAGAAACAAATTTCAGTACCCTCAAACTGAAAACCATCAACGCCCCCCTCCCTTCTGCCTAAGGGCCCCTTGTTTCCCACAGCGTAAATACCTGAATTGATGTTCCTTTTAACTTGCTGCTTTTCATTTTGTGAGATTAGAGGAATGAACTACCACTGGATGATTATAAACACGCCTGACTCTACTAAAATATTAAATTAATATGTAAAGTGAAAATTACAATAAAGTGTCCTGGAAATTGTGCCTTTGTATTGTTTGTTTTCTTTGCTTTCATTCTTTAAATGTTTTTAATTTTCTATGACTCTGCTATGCTCTGTGCATTTCTTTAGATTTGGTTCATCTTTGGGCATCAGTTCATGAGAAATGTATGAAAAGGCGTCCAGGTGGACACTGTCAAGTGAATTAAGTACTTCTGTAAATTTCCTAGTGTTCATTCTAGGAGCTTAAATCCTAAGTCTACACCTTTATTTGGCCTATTTATTTTTTCATTAAGAAGTAAAATTCATTTTAAAAAGATTGCCATGTTAAAAAAAAATCTATGAAATACTCACTAGTTCAAGTCACTTATTTGTGACTTTTTTTTTTCTTTTTTGCCTTCTCTTGGATGGCTGTGATGTAGTAAAAGCTAGACCTGGGGTAATTCTTAGGTTGGCTTTGTAAAGTCATGGGACTGTAAAAATTTACTCCTGTTCAGTTCTTGAGCTATTACTTGAGTTTGGCAAAGGCTGTTTTAGCATTCACGCTCCATTGCTCCAAAGCATATGAGAACACACTTTCAGGAGGTGCTATTTTCGCACATTTTAAAGTGAGTTTGGGTTCACTGAATGACTATAGCAACAGTTAAGAGGAAAATGAGCTTGACCAGTTCATAAAGGAAATCCTTTAAAAAATGGTTTAAACAGTGGCCACTTTGCACACATACATAGGTTGTTTCTCTTTTTTTCATACTCTAGTCGCTGATTTTCTGCCTCTCAAGTTATTAAGCAGATAAATAAGACACCCATCTGACCACTGTGAATGTGTTGAGATGGTGGTATGAATGGTTAGTAGGCTTTCAGTATGTCACATTTCTGTAGACGAACTAGTTTATAGAAGGCGCTGAACCTGAGCAACCAGAGGATGAAGGACTGCGTCTCATTTTCATTTAAACTAATTTTAAGGTGTACGATGTCAAATTCAAGAAACTCTTAATTGTGGGAAGGAAATAACTGATTATTTCACAGTGCCTTGGTAACACCACACTTTTCTCCATTTTACCTATTTGATGATATTGTGTGCTTATTAGTGTGGCATTGTATGGCCCCATCCCCACTGATGTATGGGTATCATTTTATGGACAGTGTGTTTAAGGTCTTTTTTTAATTTTCCTGTCTACCCGAAGACGTGCTTTTGACAATTTCAAATTGTCATATGTAAAAGCACAGTGTTGTCATCTCCGTCTAGACCTTTCAGTTAGAATGCCTATAACTGGTGGAATCTGACTTTTATAGGTTTAGAAGTTACAGATACATCTGTTACCCTGCCACTCTGAAAGGTCATCAGAAATTTCAATTATTTATGTGTTTCAGGGTTGGGGAAGAAAGAGGTCATCGTATGAAAGGCCGCGTAGACACAAATACTTCAAGGTTGCTCCTGGCTTTTGAATACTAACCATTGCAGAGAGCACATTTTTTTCCTCAAAAAATAAGATTCAAGACACAAGGAAACCATAATTTTAGGTACATTTTCCTGTTCAACAATCAAAGCACTTATAGGTGAGGAAGCTCACATAAGCCACTTTAGACGAATACGTTGGCTGCTATAAAGGTTCCACTGTGGCAGGTGTTGAACCAGTTAGACTCCAGAACATTCCTTCTCTACCATGGCTGCCCATCGGAATCACTGGGAAGGTATTCAAAATGTGGAAACCTGCACTCTATCCCCAGAGATCCTGATTTAGTCGACCATGGATGGGACCTGGGAATCAGAGTTACTCAAATCTCCCCAGGTAATTTTAATGTGTAGTTGGAATGGAGAACTGCTGGATACTTTCTAGCTTTTTCTCGTGAGATTTGGATTAATTTGATCTGGGGTAGTGCCACTCTCCATATTTTATAAGCATCGAGTAATTTTGGCAAAGAACCGATTTAGGAAACACTTGTAATGTGGCCCATAAAAGACATCACCTGGGAACTTATTAGAAATGTACGCTCCCAAGCCCCACCTCAACCCCCCTGAATTAGAATCTGCATTTTAACAAGCTCCCCAGGTGATTCTCAAGCACATTAAAGTTTGTGGCGGACTTGTTCTCTGACTTTAGCATACATTGTAGTTTTCTGTTGTGCTTGTTAAAACTGCAAGTTGCTGGGCACTTTCCCAGAGTTTGATCCAGTTGCTCTGGGGTGGAGCTGTACATTTGCATTTCTAACAAGCTCCCTGGTGATGCTGATGCTACAGTTCCCAGGGTCACACACTGAGTAACTGTGGGCTAGAGAGAAATGAGGGCCTATATGGATGCTTGAGGGACTGTCAGAGGCATTTTGGACTGGCATGATCCTCATTCTGTTTTTCTGTCCTTTGGCACTCTCACATAACACTAGGGAAACTAAATGCTACCAAGAGGAGGAGTCAGATTCTGGGGATGGGATTACTCTAGGAAACTGGTTATATGGTTTTTAAAATAAATTGTTTCATGTGAAGGGTGTATTTCAGGAGTTAAAAGCAGCACAAAGAGAATATCTTAACATGAGTTTAAGTAAAGACCCCTCTTGTTTTCATGAAAAGTACTATTATGATTGGCTCCCTAAATAACAGGATGTGATAAGATTTTTCAAAGCCCTCATTTATACTTACGTTTGCTGAAACTCATTTAAAGAATCTCCCTCATTAGTAAAGAAATATGAAAAGGGTCCTGGTTAAAACTAAGATTGTACAGTCTTAGATTTTTAATGCTGTGGTGTGTATTATATCTCATGAACCTTTTAATTACCTTACCATCTAGAAAATTAATACTAGAATTTGTGTTGACAATTGCACATGGATATTTTGCTTTTAAATATCAGTGTTATTTTCTATTGCAAGGAATAAAACTTTTTTTTTAAATCCACTCTTAGACATGCAGATCTTGTAAGGCTCAAGTCAGAGGACTGAGCATTAACTCTTGTCTTACCAGAATGATAAAATTATTGTTTTCATCATGCTTGTGAGGCAGTGGATTGTGGTAGAGATGTAGGAATTTTGTTCTACCAGAATAGCAGCAATCCTGTTTATTGAGCTATCAAGAAGATGATTGATTTGATAATGCAATTCAGGTTCAAATGATAGTGAATTAGCATTTTAAACACAAGCTATTTCATTCCTATTGTCTTTTTTGAATGAAGAGTGACTAAAATAAGTAGAAAGTGTATCTCTACTGCAGACGATACAACTGGACCATGACAGATTTCCTTATCCATGCTAACATAATGGTACTAACTTCCTTTCTCTGACCATATTGTATAGTTTTTCTTGTAAAAGAAAAACATTTCTGACAGTTATTGAGCCTTTTGAAGGTATAATATGGTTCTTTTCACCAATGTTGGTGTACATTGGAGAACAACTTAATGTCTTTTCTTACTGATAGAGAAGATAGGCATATTTTCAGTTATTGCTTGTACCACAAAACCATCAGTGGTTGACGCAGAAAGATATATAAACATAATTACAAAATTATTTTTATATCTGTACATACAGGTGTATGTACACCTAAGTATATTTAGTTAAAAAAGTAGAGCTGTGTTTATTTTTCATTCTTCCCCATATGGCTAAAAGGAGTAATAATTTAGCCCATAATTTTTTTCCTACTTATAAATTGTGCTTGAGTTTACATTCCAGTTCATACGTAGCAGGCCAGAAGGAATCTCTGCTAAGATCTTTCAATACGATGGGAAGATCATAAACAGTAAAGTGAAAGGTACTTTGTTAACACATGTATGGGCTGCTTTTCAAAGTATGCTTCTCTCTTTTGAAAACTACACTTTCTGAGACTGAAGTTGTGTCAGACACAAAACCCTTCTGCTACAATGGATTGTATTTTGAAGTCAGTTGTGTTTCCCCTTTCTATGGATAAATTCACTTTTTGAGAATGTATACGTATGGAACACTAAACTTGTGTAATGAGATTAGTCAGAGTTCCCAGGTTTCCTTGATTTCAATAGGCATTATTCTGTGCTTTCCATGTCACACATGCTTGCCTGTTTTAAAGCAGTACAATGAGCAGAGCTTTTACATTTACATTTTGTAAGTAGTTTCTGTTTCAAACTTGTGTAATCATGTCTCTTTTTATACTGTTCTGAATCAATTAAGCTAAGTAAGTGAGGACTACCAGTCAAAACCAGTGGCTGTCAAGAATGGACCTTGCTGTCTTTCCACATTCAGTAATTGGGCGGTTGCTCACAAGACACTGGAGACTGTGGGAAGCCAGTGGTTGTGTAGGTGGGAAGACTAGATTCCCAACAGTAAACTTATTTAGAGTTGAGCTTCTGTAGTTATTGTTGCTAAGAGCAAAAATGAACCAGAGCTTATGTAGTATAAAGAAAAAAAAATCCTACAGAATATGTATGGTTTAATAGTATATTGTTGGTTGGGTGCAGGAAGATTCTGTTTGGTCCAACTGTAAGTGGCATCTTTTGTATCAAATGTGGGCATATTTTCTACATTTCTTAATGTATCATATTTTAAAACTTGCTCAACCTTAAAATATGTTAGTGTTGAGTAGCTGACTGGAAATTCTGTGTCACTGGAGGAAAAGTGTGTGTGTGTGTGTGTGTGTGTGTGTGTGTGTGTGTGTGTTAAGCAATATACATTCTGCTGAGGTCTGTGGTTAGATACCAGTGAAATGGAAGAAATGGGCCCATCCCCTCCAAGCTTCCTATCTTATTCATGCAATGATACAAATAAGAAAGTTGCTTAAAATTATTATGCATACATAATCCATAAGACACAAGCAAAATTAAAAGTCATGGCATAAAAGAGTGACCAGGAAAAAGATACTTGGAAAGGAGTGACTTTCCAAATCGCTTTTTTCAGTGGAAAAAGTCCATGGATTACTGGTGAAGAGCTTTTATGGCCAACAGATTTTGAACTCTAACTTGGGTGTTCTCAAACCAGTTGCTGTTAGCACCACACCCTTTCCACAGTACTCGGGGATTCCCAGCAGCTGTCTTCAGTCAGCAACTTGCACTCTTGAGCATTCTCCCACCATTCCGCTTTGCTGTGGTCTCTTTTAATTCATAAAACTTCAAAGAAATTGTACTTTGTGTTGGAAGTTCCCAGGGAAGTCAGGATAAGAGGTTTTGAATTAGAATTAGATGATCATTTTTTTTTTTTTTTTTTTTTTTTTTTTTTTTTTTGTATTAGAGATCAGGAACATACGAGAGTCTTGTAGATTAAGAGGAATTGGAGGATGAGTCTTCAGGTGGGAGAGACCAGCTAGAGTTAATTTAAGATGATCTGGTAGTAGGAAAATGGTATTGGAAAGTGGGAAAGTTGACACTGAGCCGAGATTGTGATTGTGGGAATGTTGCAAACTGAAGAATTGGAAGAAGGTATCAGTATTTCAGCCATTCCTACTCTCAGGCCAGGTTTTGTGTAGGAGTGGGAAGATCGCAGCTCACCTGTTTTTCAGCTTCCATCATTGCCTAGCTATTCTCGTGCTCAAAAAAGTTTGTTAAGCAACTCCGTTGGAAATGCTGTGAATTTGCTCACGAGCACGTCCTAGGAGAAAGAAGGCGTTGGTTTATAGAATTTGGATCAAGTCTAAAGGTAGGCTAGCTTTTGGAAGAAGATCCTAAGCCAGGTGACTGCATGTGAGTCAACAAAAATGAGAAAGAGACAGTGCACTCTTCAGAATTCCAGTTGCTGGGATAGGAGAATTAGAGGAGGAGAGGGTTTGAACGTGATTCCGAGCTTGTGGCAGGAGGCGCCAGAGAAAATGGGAAGAAACAAGTGGTCCCACGGGTGAAATGGTAGTTCTTGGTATGTATAGTTCCACATGTTAGCCCTTATTAAATGTCATTTCTTTTGGTGGAGTGGTTCTCCTGCCTTTCCACGGGCTTTGGGGATTGATCTTGGGTCACCAGGCTTGCATGGCAAGCACCTTTGCCCAAGCCATTGCTTTTTGAATTATCAAAACCACAGAGCAGCCACAGAGCTCTTGGGATGTTTTGGTTAGTCTCTTGGCATCACTTCTGCTCCTCCAGCCACATGGTGATTTTGAACTGCTCAGATGGTCAGAGATCTGAGATAGTTTTCAGCTTTGTACTGCTTGTAAAAATAACTGGCCAAAAATTGTAGAGTTTTACATTCAGTCTTGAGGCTTGCCAATTTGTAAAGCAGTCAGTGATTCTTATGTTTTCTTTGTTATGTACAGTAATACAGCCTTCATCAAAATTGTCTCCTGGAGGACTATCCAAGGAATGTAATAGTTTCAGAACTTCCGTTAAAGGAAAATTTGGAAGCACTAGGAAGGGCTAGAAGGACTAGCGTCTAGTACCAACCATTGCCCTGTCTCACTTTCTCTCTCGTCCGCACTGAAAACATTGGGTATCTGCAGAAAGAGAGTCACATAGAGCTAGCTGGAGGCAGGAATACAAGGCTCACGGGAATCAAGGAGGGTGAAAATGAATTGTAGTAAGCAAGCTAACCTGGATTTGGGGCCAAAACAGGAGGCTGAACACATTGTCTGGAGAGGAGAGCTCCAAGAATGTATTTTTTTTTATTGTTGCTGTTCTTTTTTTCTTTCTTTGTTTCTTTGTTTTGTTTTTTTGAGACAGAGTTTGTCTGTGTAACAGCCCTAGCTGTCCCAGAACTAGCTCTGTAAACCAGGCTGGCCTCAGACTCGCAGATATCTGCCTCCTGAATACTGGGATTAAAGGTGTACACCACCACCTCCCAGCTAAAAAGCATGTTTTAGCATGTTTTGCTTTGGTTTGGTTTGGTTGTTCGAGACAGGGTTTCTCTGTGTAGTTTTAGAGCCTGTTCTGGAACTCACTCTAGCCCAGGCTGGCCTTGAACTCATAGAGATCCGACTGGCTCTGCCTCCCGGTGCTAGAATTAAAGGCGTGCGCCACCACCTCCTGGCACATGTTTTATAGTATAGAAACTGAGATGTTTCTCCTTAAGAACCAGTGACCATGGCACTGCTGTTAAAAAAAAATAATTATTTCTATCAGAAACGAGTATAAGAGTGCCTACTATTGGTCCTCTGTGTATTTTTAGTAGACCACAGTGAAAACCATTAGCATTGATTTATCAGACTGATGCTTCTGCAAATATTTGAAAGCCATAAGACAAATAACTTTACCCTAGTTATAAATGTCTCTGATCATTACCCTTATTTTTTATTCTGCTGTGAATATAGTTATAGATTCTTGAGTATTCAGCTATATCTTATTTTTATGTCTATATATTTATAAAGTAATAGCCTCTACTGGATGTGTGTGATGTTTCTTTTATTTAGTTTGCCCCTACTTATTATTTATAACAGAGATTATGGGACAGGTAATATTAAAGGATAGAGCCGACTGTAATTTTTCTCTTTCACCCCTCCCTCCTTTTCATAGTACTGGGGACTGAATGTAGGGCATCCCTACCCCTAAACTATAATTTCTGATTGTACAGCTGTATAATAAAGCTATGTGAAGACTCATCCCTATGTCTTCTACATTTTTTTCTATGAGCCTTAAGCTAATTTTCACATAACATTCCCATATGTCAACCATCTTTAATCATAATCAAGTTGCTGATTTTAGTTTATTTTACATATATGAGACTGAAGCTCTGCCTGCTGTGGCAAGGAGGTGCCTATTTTCTGGTTTTTATAAAATTTCTTCATTTTTAGCATCTGTGTGGATTGTGTGTGCACATGTGTATGTGTGGTCTGTGTTTATGTGTACATGTGCCTATGGAGGCCCAATGCTGACGTTGGGAGACATTCTTGGTTGATTTCCACCTTAATCCATTGAGGCAGAATCTCTCAGTTGAACTTGTAGTTTCCTAATTCTGACTAGTGTAACGAGCCAGTTTGCTTCAGCGATCCTCTATCTCGACTTTCCAAACATAGAAATTACAGTCGATCCACCATACACATTTCCATGGTGTAGGGGGTCCAAACTCCAGCCCTCACACTTGTGCCAAGGGCTTTACTTCCTGAGCTGTCCACCCAGCCTAATTTTTGTTTTCCTTAGGATTCAGAGTCTTGCTCTAGTCCAAGCTGACCTGAACTCACTCTGTAGGCCAAGGTTGGCCTCAAATTCATGGTGATCCACCTACCTCAGACTCTCAAGATGACATGTGTATGGACATGAACCACCATGCCTGGCTACTTTAAAATTTTTGTTGTAGTAAAGACATAACAAGATTGATCTCTAACAAATATTAAAGAGTACTTATTGTCCAATGATACATGATAGAGGTTCTACCTAAAAGCAACTCATCTTTTTCATAAGAATTTTGGGAATACTTTAAAAAATTAAACTTATAAACATATAGTAGAGGGTTCAGAGATATTTACAGTATAGCTCAATTTAGGGTTTAAGATATTTTTCTAAACTTACTGATAATTATGACTAAACTAGGTTAAAAGTATAATAACCACAAGTAGACATTTGAAATATTTTAAACTACTAGAATTTCCAAATTGGCTTCATAATTATCACTTGCTTTATTGCTATACTTAATTCTAAGTGCTTGTATTTGAGAAAAACTTGATTTTATAGCTTTCTTTTAGATTATTTTTCTCCTCTCTGTCCTTTAGGGTTTTATGATGAATCTGCTAATAATAATATACAGAAATGTCTTTGACAGGTAGAAGCTTTGCCTTTGTTCACCCACTTTCAAAGGTACAAGGACTAAGGCATTAAAGGAGAAAATTATTTTTGACAGTTTCTAAGAAATCTGTCTGAGAAAATGTGCTTTCTAGAGAGATGGAGAATTGGAAGATAAATTGCATAATGAGTATTATAAGTAGGGCCTTTAAGTCCATATGTGTACTGTAGGCCACTTTAAATTAAGGTACTTCGTGAGATTGCTTCTTACACTATACACACTTGTTTCTAGGGAAAATGTCATTTAAATGTGGGAGTAGCACCTATGAAATAATAAATGCGATCAAGCCATGGATCTTGAAAGTTTTATTTTCCCCCTGTTGTTGCTACCCAGCCAACATGAGATTATCATTAGTGGGGATATGCAGATACTTTAAAGCATTACTGTTGAATTATAAAGTGTAGGTTTGAATATGGAAACATTTTTTCTTCCATTTAATGATGGCTTTCAGTTCTAAATTAAAAAAAATAGAATTTCCACCATGATTATCCTTTTTCTAACAGACTTTTAAAAATGAGTATTCTTCAAACCTTAAGATGCATTGGCCAATGCTATTTTAGGGTAGTATATTCTTTATGTTATGGTTAGTTGTAATACTACATTCAGTTTAAACAGTATAGTTGTTGTGGGCAGAAAACTGTACTAGTGTGGTTTTTTTGAGTGGATGTGAGAGGTCTATAAAAAGGCATTCCTGTCCTTAAAAAAACTTGTAGTCATATTGAGGAGTTGAGGTTCATGAAATGCATAATGAAGTTACATATCCTTCAGTGACTGAATAAATGTTAGAGACAATGAGGTGCATAGGAATTTGGACTGACTGATGTGGGCTGGAATTGTATAGGAGGGCTTCACAGACAAGGTGGAATCAAATCTGGGTAAAATTTCATACACAGAAAAAGCATTCTAGGGTGGTGGTGGCGCACGCCTTTAATCCCAGCACTTGGGAGGCAGAGCCAGGCAGATCTCTGTGAGTTCGAGGCCAGCTTGGTCTACAGAGCAAGATCCAGGAAAGGCGCAGAATTACACAGAGAAACCCTGTCTCGAAAAACCAAAAACCAAAAAAAAAAAAAAAAGCAGTAGAAAAGCATTCTAGGTGGGGAAACAAAGAAACAGATCAGAGTGAGTATTATGCAGTTGTCATTGGATACCAATCAAAGGTAGATTGAAGTTATGGAGAACCTAGGCACGAAAGGAGTTAGTTGTAATTCAGGCATTGGGATATGATAGTCTACCAGTTGACAGTTTTAAGCTAGTAATGGTCCTAGGAATTCCCCCTTTCTTGCTAAAGCTTCCCTTTTGTTCAGTTAATTATGCTTCACCAGCTCTGGATAAGACACATGGGGAAGTAACACAAGCAGGAGTCCGCTGTGTAGACAAAGTGACAACGTGCTTTCTTTCATTCATCAATACATATTCAGCATAAGTCAATTAGAACATTGGGCATACTCTGATTGAGTGCTTTCTGTGTCCAGTATTCTTTTCTTTTAAACGTCCACATCTTAAATGTGAAGTTGGAAAAACTGACTTGCTACAAAGGTTATGTAATTAAAAAAATAAACCACTGCAGTTATAGAATTAAATAGTTCAAACCACTTTTTTCTTCCATAATGAAATATTGCTTGAATATTCAAAATTTAATATAATGAAAGTACTGAGAATTGCATCAACTATAGGAGGACTGTATACTAATTATTGAATAATATTTTTGAAATTGGTTTAAATATCAGTCTAATGCTTGGGCTCATTGTAGTTCTTAACACTCTAAAATGTTTCAATTCTGAGACAGTCCATATAAGCAAACTTTATAAAGGCTCTATACCCATTATTCTAGAACAAAATTTTAGAATTGTTTCTTAAAATAGAACAATACTTTATTTCATAATGAAGAATGATTACTCTTTGAAAGAAAGCAAAACTTTCCATCTGTTAGCTAAAGGTTTATCTTTATATTAAGACACAAATTTAAGACACAAAAAGTGATCACAGTTAAATGACAACTTTCATTCCTTTGTGCTTTTTTGAGACAGTCTTATATTTAAGACACAAAAAGTGATCACAGTTAAATGACAACTTTCATTCCTTTGTGCTTTTTTGAGACAGTCTTATATATTCTAGACTGGCTTCTAGCTATGGAGTAGAGGATGACCTTGATTTCCTGATTTTTCTGCCTCTACCTTCCAAGTGTTGGATTTCATGCATGTGCCATCACGATTGGTTTATGTGGCACTGGAGATTCAAACCCAGGACTTGGTGCATGCTAGGCAAGAACTCTTGTCACCCAAACTTCATCCCCAGCCCAGGAAAGTGGGAGATAATACTGTTTGTACAGGGTTGAATCATATACAAGCTAATTTTATTTTTCCCAGGTTTCAGAGAATGTGCATTTTTATTTGTCAGTGGCCTTCATAGGTTAGACATAGTAGTGAAGAAAGAGTTATTTTTGAATATAGTAGTAAAACAAGTAAATTCTGTATTAAAATGGAAAAGTGGGCTTGGGTCTCGTGGGTCCTCATTCCGGTTTTGACTGGGCTGCTCCTAAAACCTTGACTCGTGTTTATTGCACCTCAGTATAGCAACATGCATGTCAGCTTTTATAGGAGAGTTGTCATTTGCTCTTGAAGCTTTCTTTCACATTCATGAAGAGTTACAACCATTTGCTAACTTAAATAATTTTTCATCAACCCAAGATGGCCTCTGCAGCCTTCATGTACTCAGAATTGCTATGTTAATAACTTTCCTCTCCCAGTTTGTCTCGCCTTAAATTTGAGATATAAATTTAGGAAGAGCCTTTTCCCCTTCCACTGCATAGTTCCTCTGTTGTTTCACCAACTTCAAGAGTAGTAGTCTTAATGTCTAGAAGCCTGGTAACACCTGCATTATACAGTTTTTATGACTTTAAGTCTAGCAATGTTTACCCCTTTATAGCATATGGAAAGTTATTTCCTGGGATTACTCTTTCCTCCATTTGTGGAACCTAGAGGAGTAATGAGTGGAAGGGATTAAAAACTTTTGACTGTCAAGTTGTTTCAAATAAAGGATTTGAATATATAAAGCACTGTGTATACACTGTTTAATGGGATCAGTTTTGAGTTAGTGATAATATAATTATGAAAAGTTTGTAGATATTTTTTCTAGACAGTATTTAAAGCAGAGAATGAATGAGATGCCCTATATTGCATAAGCTTTCATTATGTTTGCCAAACCTCTGAAATCTACTTTTAGACACTAAGGATACCTGAATATAGACATATTAGGAAAGAATGGAGCATTTATCCAAACATGAATACTTAGACTCTATGTTTGGATTCTAGATTACAACTTCCTGACTGTAGAAACCTTAAGACACAAGCATTTGTCTGAACATATTGATACCCATAACTACCAAGTAAAAGATAAACAACACATGTGAGAAGATCAATGAAGACACAGCTTTCTAGAGTTAAAATTCAGTACACAAATTTGATACTAAAACAAACACAGGAACAAGTATATCGTATACATTCACAAAAATAATGCACGAGGATACAAAGAAAATTGCCATTGTAATGGGCCACTATTATTGTTAGGACATGGAATTTTTCCCAAAGGCAGTTTATTCCTCATCTTGGTGATATTGAGAGGTGGTGGAACCTTGAAGACATAGATCTTAGAAGAGGAAGTTAGGTTGTTTGAGACAGACCCTTAAAAGGGGGGTATTGGGGTCATGGCCCCTTTATTCCTTTTCTCTGCTTCCTGGCTGCCATCAGGTGAGTAGCTTTGCTCCACGTGTTCCCCATCACAATATATTTTGTTGTCACAGGCCTAAAACAACAGACGCAGAAGACTGTTGACTAAAACCTTTAAAACTGTGAGCCAAAAGCAAGCCTTTCCTCTGCTTAAGTTGATGAGCTCAGGCATTTTGTCACCTAACCCAAAGTTGACCAATGCTACTCACTGCAGCTCTCACCATATCTGACCTGTTTAGACTTTTCATCCTTTCTCTACATCATGGTACTTAAATTGAATAGTTTTAAAAGATTTATGATATGTTGGCCTAGTGATTATAGACTAGTAAGAATCCTTTGTCAGAAAAAAAAAACAAGGCTCTGTATAGAAAACTGATTTCTACCATATACTCATATTCATTCATTTGTCATTATATTATTGCCACATTTGGGATAGCCGGCATTTTGTGAGAAAAATTCAGCCTGAATAGACATTTCTCCTAACTAGATACACAGATAGCTACCAAGTAATTGAAAGATGTTCAGTATAGCTATCAAGGAAATGCAAATCAGAGCCATTATAATATATATTACCTCATACCTACTAAGATAGCTACTATAAAAAAGATGTTGACAAATATTGACAAAGATGTGGATTAAAGAAATTCTTACATACTTTTGGAATCAATGTCAGTCAATTACCATCATGAAAGTAGTATATAGAAATTCTTAAATATAGTTTCCATATGATTCAGCTAAAGTACTTTCAGGTATACATTTGAAGAGAACAAAAATAGTAGGTTGTTACATTATTGACAATAGTCAAGATAATTGACAGTACTCAACCTAATGAACTAAGTGTGTACAGACAAAATGGATAAGGAAATTGATGCACATACAGACTCAAACATACTTTGGAACGGTATCTAGGCATAAAAGAAGGAAATCTTTCTATTTTAACAACATAGATGGAACTGGAGAAGATTATGCTAAGTGAAATAAGCCAGACACACACAAAAATGCCATGTTATGTAGAACCAAACATGTAGTAAACCATGAATATAGAGTAGAATGTCAAGGTCGAGGGGAGGGATGAGAGGAATGTTGATTGAAGAATATAAACTTAGTTATAAGTTTTAGGGATCTGATGTACAGCATGGATGGTGATGGATATGTTAATTTGATTATCATAACAATTATATAACATATACATAAATAATCACTGTATACCATGAATGTATACTCTATTTTTTGATACAGGTTCTTACTGTGTAGCCCTGGCTATCCTGGAACTTGCTATGTAGACTAAGCTGCCTTTGAAGTCACAGAGATGCGCCTGCCTCTGTCTCATGAGTACTAGGATTAAAGGTGTGAGCCGCTATGTCAGGTTTATACCATATATATATATATATATATATATATATATATATATATATATATTGGTTTTCGAGACAGGGTTTCTCTGTGTAGCTTTGCGCCTTTCCTGGAACTCACTTGGTAGCCCAGGCTTGCCTCGAACTCACAGAGATCCACCTGCCTCTGCCTCCTGAGTGCTGGGATTAAAGGCATGCGCCACCACCGCCCGGCTATACCGTATTTTTAATTGAATGTTTTAAAAACATATGCCTTTGGTTTTGTATAAATTATTTTGTGTATGTTCGTGTGGGGGGGCATGTGTATATATATATATGTGTGTGTGTATATGTGTGTGTGTGTGTGTGTGTGTGTGTGTGTGTGTGTGTGTGTGTGGAGGTCATTGGACAACCTTGGGCATCATTTCTCTGGTTCTCTCCCACCTTTTGTTTTGAGAAAAGGTCTGTCGTTGACATGGAATTTTGCCAACTGTGCCAGGCTAACTGGCCAGCAAGCTCCCAAGGATCTTGTTTCTGCCTTCCATCTCACCATCTCTGGAATTACAGGCATGTAACACTGTTCTGGTTTTTGTTTTTTGTTTGTTTTTGGAGGGTTCTGGGCACCCAGGCTTTCAAGGCAAGCTCTTTACCTAAACATTACCCAACCTTGTTTACATAAAAAGTCTTGATGTGTCTGTACTCACATTAATAAAATGTAGAAAAACAGATTTGAGGAAGCCTCATCCAAGGGATTATAAGGTATCTTTGAAAGCACAAATACTATTTTCATATGTAATCTCCCTCAAAAATGTTTTATGGCTGACTTGTTTATTTCATAGGTCTGAATCAAAAATGAATTCAATGCATTAGTCTTTAACTTATCCAAAATTAATCTTTTGGCTGAGAACCAGCAATAATTTACAACCTTTAAATGACTGCTGATGTTTATCGCCTGTACTCGGTATTTGGGAAAAGTGTTTGTAAAAAGAAAATTTTATCACATTGTGAGTTATTATATAATTTACAAGGCAAAGAAAACAGCCAAGTCTGGTCAGATGATATGACAGACTCACTAAACAACTCATTCACACATATTAGCTGTAAACAGTAAGATTTACATTCTTCAAATTAATGCCCCAGTTAAGTGAAAAAAATTATTTAATCAAGGACCTTAATGGCTATCCATAAATGTTTTTGCTCATAAGTTTTTAGAATTGCATATTTTAATTCCATAGCTCCTCAAGGTTTAGTAATGAAAATATATGTTGTGCATCATGCATTGTGTGTCCATGGATTTTTTGTAAAGTCCATATGGAATACAACAATGAAGCACTGAAAAGGTGACAGCATCATAAGTATCGAGACTGCTATTGCTGATTTTCTGAATGATTTCTTTTATTCAGTATCTGTTCTTTTAAATTGGCTTCCCAGGAGATTGCTATTGCTGATTTTCTGAATGATTTCTTATATTCAGTATCTGTTCTTTTAAATTGGCTTCCCAGAAAAGGTCTTGGACTTTGTAATCACTAATACATTGCCACTGATTTTCAACATTTTTCTGCCTGCAGCAGAAATCTGTACACCGCCACATGAGTTCCCAACTATTCTCATGTATAATTCCAGGTGCTATTTTCATGGGGGTAAAAAATGTTACATATTTGCCTGCCTTCCAATCCCATTATTTCTTCTTCCTCTTCCTGCCTCTCAGTATCGCCACCTCTCTCACCCTCTTCCCCTCCCCACCTCTCCTTCTCTGCACATATGAATGCACATACACATTATTGTATTTATGTTATTAAACATAACCTCAAAGCTATCCAAGTGGAGAGTCACTTTTATGTTTTATATCTCCTGATGTAGCATTAAGATGATGTTACTGTTGTCAAACTTTCATAGTCAAATATGTTTTGGCGACTTCATGAATAGTCAATTGTAGTGGATAAAACAGTAACTTCTGTATTGAATTTTTAAAGATTTTTGATTGTTGATAAAAATCAAGACTTAGAGCTTATAATTACTGTGTTCTTCATTTCATCAGAGAAATGCATTGATTCCTCTTGGAAACCTTTCATCTCTTGAGTTACAGTGTTAGGCATTGAACTAAGTATTGTGTAATTAGTCTGACTGGCTAGCATCGGTTATTTTTTATCATGTTCTTTTATATAAAATTGACATATGTGAATCTTTAAAACCATAGCAGAATGCTGATAATAAAACATACTCTTTTACTATATCTTTTACTGGATGCCACATTTATTTCTTTGTAGTCACCAAAGGTGAAAAAGAATAGCAATCAAGGCAGGTCCTATTTTTTTCCTCTACTGGTTTTATGGACAGTCAAAGAATACCTTCAAATAGCAGTTTAGGTGGTGATATCACCTGGAACCCTACATATTTTGCTGTGTAATTTTAAGAGCTGAGGGTAATTTTATTTATTTATTTATTTATTTATTTATTTATTTATTTATTTATTTATTTTGGTTTTTCGAGACAGGGTTTCTCTGTGTAGCTTTGCGCCTTTCCTGGAACTCACTTGGTAGCCCAGGCTGGCCTCGAACTCACAGAGATCTGCCTGGCTCTGCCTCCCGAGTGCTGAGATTAAAGGCGTGCGCCACTACCGCCCGGCAAGGGTAATTTTTAAAAGATCCCATTACCAGTATGATTTTCAAACTCAAGGAATAAAGACCTTAGAAAATTTACTCCTTTATAAAATCAATGTGACTATTGACAACAGTTGTCAACGACAACTTTGTTTGGGTCAGCAAGATGACTTATCAGGTGCTTACTGAAAAGCCTGATGATCAGAGTTTGGTCCTTGGGACCTACATGGTGGAAGAGGAGAACCAACTCCCACAAATTGTCCTCAGGCCTCTACACATAGTCCATGGCGTGCATATGCACACATATATACAGAGTGTAATTAAAATATTTTATGGTTTTAAAAAATTAATCAAATGCTTCTAGCAGCATGCAAGAACATCTACTCTATAAAATAGCTAATATTAGAACAGTAAGCCCTGGTTTTTTTTTTTTTTTTTTTTTTTTTTTTTTTTTTTTTTTTTTTTTTTGAGACAGGGTTTCTCCGTGTAGTTTTGGTGCTTGACCTGGATTTCACTCTGTAGACCACAGAACTCACAGAGATCCACCTGGCTCTGCCTCCCAAGTGCTGGGATTAAAGGCATGCACCACTGACGCCTGGCCCCTGTTGTGTTTTAATCTCTCGTAATTGTGTCTTCTGTCTCCATTTCCATGATAGCCTTGAAAGCCAGCAACCTCACAAACATGGTAACTGGAAGTATGTAGTCACCTCAAGGGGAAATCTCTGTAGTATCCCTGTCTTCAAATCATTTTCTTTATTTGACCTATATGATAGCACCACAAAAAGGCTGTATTTGTCTGATTTGCGTTTATCTTTCTCATCCTCACTCATTGGGAAAAGCCCAGGGCATTTGTTGAAAATCATCAGGGGACAGTACTCTAACCCCCTGAATCTTCTGAAGTGGTTGACTTTGAGACCTTTGTGTAAGGAGGAAGCAAAAGCTAAGACAGGATTTTATCTCCCACACTATTGAAGGTACATCCCTGTACAGGACACCTGGATGGAGTGTGAACATCTTTTGATTTAAAAAAAACACAAACAAACAAACCCTATCCTCATCACTAACTGACTAGTAAGGTAACAGAAGGGAGAGTTCAGTGGCCAGACATGACAGAGAATGCAGGCTTTATAGATTTAGTCCAGAAAAGTCTAAACAAACAACAATAACAAAGGAGGGAGGAATGCTGTGCGATAATGCTTTTGTATATGGTTTAATAAAACATTGATTGGCCAGTAGCCAGGCAGGAAGTGTAGGCGGGGCGAGCAGACTAAAGGAATGCTGGAAAGAGGAAGAGCAGAGTCAGGAGTCGCCAGCCAAACACAGAGGAGGCAAGATGACAAGGCAGAACTGAGAAAAGGTACCAAGCCACATGGCTAAACATAGATAAGAATTATGGGTTAATTTAAGTGTAAGAGCTAATCAGTAATAAGCCTGAGCTAATGGTCGAGCAGTTATAAATAATATTAAGCCTCTATGTGATTATTTTGTAAAAAGCTGTGGGACATGAGTGGGAGAGATTTGTCCCAAGTGCCATCCAGCTGGGACACAGGAAAACTTCCGACTACATTTGGTGCTCACCATCGGGCATTGAGCCATATAGACCTAAGAAAGCTTAAAGATTCTGAATGTACAGAAATGAAGCCACACTAGGCTTTCTAGTCTCACAGTCTCATGCCAACAGCTGCTACAAGATTGAGCTGGCCGCCAGTGGCCATGAGCTAAGCAGCATGGCTGTGAATTCCCACTGCAGTACAGAGGCATCTACAAGCCGCACAGCATGGTGCATGGTAGATATAGCTTTTGCCAGTACAGACAAGAAAAAAAAGGAAAGAAAGAAAAGATTTTTGGGCTACATGCTGCTGGATGGAAGAATAGACCCACTGCTTCATATAGTCAGCGATGAGCATGATTCCTCCAGAGCTGGCAGTAAACGTAGTTCCGCCATGTTGGAAAGCTGAGGTGGGCAGAGCCAGCAGCCAAAGCTGCCATTTCAGCCCTAGTCATGCTGCAATTTAAAGCAATTGATTAACAATAAAACAGATTCAGATGGGATAAACCCTAAACAGTTTACAGTGTATGTAAAAATGTACATAGGTTTGGAAGAGAGAAGAAAATGAATATAGACAGTTATATAAAGAAATAGTTTTTAAAATGAAGTCTTTAAAGAGACAGTAAAATATAAAAAAAAAGCCATGCAAAGATGGAAATCACACACAGAGTCTGAATTATGTTGTCTTTGGTATTTTTAACTACAGAAAGACATTTGATTGTAAAAGCTGCTGAATTAAGCCAATATATATATTTTAAAAGTACCTTGACTTCAAAATTTATGTCTAAGGATATGTTGCTTTGGAAAAGAGGTTCTGCTTTTGTTTCCACAGAAGATGAGAACCTGTGGATTGCTTCCAAGCTCATATGGTTTGATCAAGGAAGACCCCTTGAGAGGTCTCCAGATGATCCAGCATCCAAAATCAGCTTCAAAGTAACTGGCTCAGAGAATGCAGCCTCACAGACTATTCGAGTCAAGACTTACTTTTCTCAGGATCCCCAAAGATTGCCAGCTCCCTCATATAACAGGAAGTAGTATGAGAAGCTATGCCCAGATTCCCAAAATATTGTTTACAAATGTTTATTTTTATTTCAAGGGGTTTGATTACAAATGCAATCTCTTTCTAAAAAAGAAAGGGGGATAATATAGATATGATAGGATAAAAGGATAGATTATTGAATCTACTTTTAAAGAGCAACAACTTGTTCAAAAATGTTTTATAATGCTATGGATTTTAGTTTATTGATACAAATTTAAAGTTAATTTTGTTTTACTTTATATATATTTCTACTCTTGTTTAAGGTATTATGTTTGTACAGCTCACTTGAAATTGTAATGTATAGTTAAAAAATACAGATTAGTAGTCATCCATGATAGTCAAACTTATAGTCATATTAGTTAAGTTTTCTAGGTATACATAGATATATTTCAGTTAATTAGGTAATCTTCAAGCACTTCAAAGACCTACAGAATATGGCATTTAAAATGTTTTAAAAACTTAGACTTTTCTGGACTACGAGACACATCTGCTCCTGGCAGCACTATTTACTTCATAGAGAAAGATGGGCATTGAAGACACTCTATATGGAGTTTATCTTCTTCTTGGCAAAAATAGCCATTTGGACAAGAAACTGTTCTTACCTGGACTGCTTGACAAAATGTTGTATTGACTGGACATGCAGGACCCATAGGAAGGTGACCACTGGACTCTGCAAGACGAGATGGTCCTTCAGGTTCCTGCTTTGCAGAGGAGACTGCCAGATGTTCTACAGGCCACATGGAGAAGTGATTAAAAAACTCAAGGCCAATAGGCTGAAGTTGGATGCCCCAACGTTACAGAGGAACTTTGGATGAGTGTCTAGGCAGGCAGCTGTCTCTGTCATTTCCAGAATTTTGGAAGTTGCTTTCAATGCATTTCTTGTTTACTTAGGTAATATTATATCCTTCTGGGGTCTTTGATGTAGTTGAAGGTTAGATAGTTATGATTATAATTTTCCTTGGTTATGATAAAAGATAAGTTAGATATGAAACTTTAGACTCACAAATATAGGATAGAGTATTTTCTTTAATATTGCTAAATACAAATAGCCTAGATATTGTAACTGTAATTCTTGCTTGATAACTGTTCTATTATATGCAATTTTACTATGTTAAAGTTAGAGCCTTCCTTTTTGTTTAGACAGAAAAGGGGAAATGCTATGGGATAATGCTTTTGTACATTGGTTTAATAAAACTGATTGGCCAGTAGCCTGGCTGGAAGTATAGGTGGGGCGAGCAGACTAAAGGAATGCTGGGAAGAGGAAGATCAGAGTCAGGAGTTGCCAGCCAAACACAGAGGAAGCAAGATGACAAGGCAGAACTGAGAAAAGGTACCAAGCCACATGGCTAAACATAGATAAGAATTATAGGTTAATTTTTAAGTGTAAGAGCTAATCAGTAATAAGCCTGAGCTAATGGTCGATCAGTTATAAATAATATTAAGTCTCTGTGTGATTATTTTATAAAAGGCTGCAGGATGAGAGTGGGATAGATTTGTCCCAACCACCAGCCAGCCAGGACACAGAAAAACTTATGACGACAGAAGAAATATGATTTTCAAACATTCTACATCATATTATTTAAATGTTTAATTTTCCTAAGCAGGACACATACACAAGTAAATAAGCAGCTAGTAAGAAATTGTCTCTGAGGAAGCCCAGATATTGTGCTTATTAGACAATACTTTAATTTAGATATTATAAACAAACTCCTTTAAAAGAAACCATATCCAAAGAATTATAAGAATGATGTCTTGACTAATAGAGTAGAGAAAAATAAATTATGATGAAACAAATATCTGGATTTAAAAAGTACGATAAATGTACTTTAAAAAGTACAATAACTGAAATGAAAATGTCACTAAAATTATATAACAGGAAGAAGAATCAATACATTTTATTTTAGTTTTTTTAAATACTTATTTTTATGTGCATTGGTATTTTGCCTGCATGTATGTCTGTGTGAGGGTGTCAGGTTACAGCAAGTTGTAAGCTACTACGTGAGTTTTGAGAATTGAACACGGGTCCTCTGGAAGAGCAACCAGTGCTCTTAACCCCTGAGCTACCTCTCCAGTCCCCACTTTTTAGTTTTTTTTTTTTTTAAACGAACCTTGTTATGTAACCCTGGCTGGCTTGGAACTCACTATGTAGACCGGGATGGCCTTGAACTCACAGAGACGCACCTGTCTTTGCCTCTAGAGTGCTAGAATTAAAGGTATGACCCACCACGCCAGGCAGAATCAAGAAAATTGAAAATAAGTTAAGAAAATAAGTTAATTTAGATGATTATATTTAAGGAACAAAAAAAAATAGAATGAAGAAAATTGGCCGTCTATGAGACCTGTGTTGTAACATGGGTCCCAATATATACATAATATCCCTGAACTGGGGATATGGACAGAAAGAATATTTCAAGGAATAACAGATAAAAAATACTCCTCAATGTCCAAGAAGTCCAGTGAATTCAAATCAGGTAAACCCAAAGCATATTCAGATTCTTGAAAGACAAAATCAAAATAAGTCTTGTAAGGGATAAGAAACTGATGATAGATGAGGCCTCTCAATGAGATTAACAGATGATTTCACATCAGAAATTTTTGACCCAGAAGAGCAGTGGGATAAAATAGTCAAACCTTGAAAGAAATTGATTTTAAGCCAGAAATTCTATGTCTAATAAGAATATATTTTATTTAAAAAATAAGAGAATAAGAACATTCTCAACTAACTAAAAACTGAGAATTTGTTGCTATATGTCCTCTAAGAAGTTATTGAAGTGGGGAGGAATCCTTTAGACTGAAATAATAGGAAACTCATGCATTCCTCAGTTTACAGTAGGTCAACTTGAGTTTTACTTCTTGGTTTTGTTTTTATTAGTCATTATGCTGATATCAAAGTGATACATACTTAGTAGAAACCCTAGTTGGAATTTTGAATTTGTAACTTTTACCAGGCTAAGGATATGAGGTATTATGCTGTCTCAGGATACCAAGCAGTAATAGTCAATCCCAGCTCCCACTGATCCATGTGATCAACTGAGACTCTACCATGTTCTCTGTTGCTCAGCTATGATGTTTGGGCAGGCTAGTTGTATGAAGTATATTTTTAACTTATGGTATGTTTTAATTTATGATAGGTTTATTTGGATGTTAACACCACATAAGTTGAGTATCTGTAGATATAAACTTATGTGCACACAAAGAACTGGTAAAATTAACTATAATGTAAAAATAAAAATATTTTGTTTTGATTACAGTTGCTTTCTCTGATTTAAAAGACAGAAGCTGCATAACACACTGATCATAAAACTATTGATGGGATTATCACTTATAGATACACTATTTAAAGTCAGTTATGATGGTATACACCTGTGATCTCACCATTTGAGTGGCTCAGGCAAGAGGATCATATCTCCCAAAACAGTCTGGGTTATATAGTGAGTTCCAAGCCAGCCTGGGATCCTATCTTAGAAAAAAGGGAACCTGAATGGCAGGAGAGTACAAATAAAGGAGGAGGTAATGAGCAGATATAGAGGAAGAGTACATTACTGATGTTGTTTGTGTTAATCTAAAATGGATGGGTTTAAGATATTGTCCTAACCATGGTAACCCTTAAGAAAATGACTTAAGAATTGGTATTTAGCATTAGAATCTCAGTGTTTTGGCATATCCTCAGAATCTAGATTCTGAGAGTAAAATAATAAATGGTATTTCCAAAATTAATCTTTGACAATTTATTTCATCTCTTATAACTATGTACAAATATTTTACCCAAATGGAATAGTTTCTTTCTGGATAAACTTTAATAAAATACTTAAAAATTCACAACAATTAATTCTCAGAACATTAAAGTGAATTATGAGTTCTTGTAATGTGAAGTTGATAAAGCTCTGTTGAGGAGAATTTAATCTTTGCCTGCTTGGAACTTACACAAATTTATATAACTTAATTACAGAATATACAAACAAAGTTCGTATCATAAGTAATATTAATATTTAAATAACAATATTGTTGATTTGTTCCTATGGGAAGAAAGTCTGGTCTCCTTTGGCTTGTTTTCAGTTCTTAAGGGGGAAAATGTGACAAAATGAGTGAAAACTGAATAATTTTGAATGTTATCTTATAACATTATATGCAAGTAACACCAAATAAGGACTGCATGCTTCTGGGGCCTTCATGATCTGGGATGTAAGCAGACAAAGCAAGATTCCTTGCTAGTAGGACGCTATAGAAGTTGTGCTCTCAGAAGGGACTACCATCTTCCACCTGTCTCCAGGGATCTTAATCTCCTTATGTAGCATTTGTTTACCGAGTTTAAAGAGAGGAGTTTAGCAATTTTGTAGTAATGTTTCAGCTGAGAAGCAAGCTCTGCATGGTGAATGGCAGGAGAAGGGAAACAGTTTTCATTAATGCACAAAATGCTGGTCTCCCACCCACAAAGTCAAAACAGCATCCTCAAGGGATAAAGCCTGTTAGTTATGAGCACGTCATTTCTTTCTATAATGTACTTCTAGAATCATTTTCATTGTCTTTACAATAATACCACTGTTGTATTTTCAACAAATTAGTTTGGTTTTAAATTCTATGTTTAAAGTTACTTAATTCTTAAGGTTTGTAATGTTAAATGAACTATCCTCAAAGACAAATGAACTACACATAATAGTTGCTGTGAAGAATGTTGTAATGGATACTAAAGCTTCACTGCCTTTAAGAAGGTTATTCTCTGGCACAAGAACTAAGCTATAAGCTCAGCAAACCAATGAGTGCCTTATAGAGGTCCAAATAAAGTTTGGGGAATTTTGGCTAAGGTGCCAAATGCTTCACCAACATACAGAATGTTAACATAAAGAAATGTATAAGTAACTCACTTCCACATGAAGTTCTGCCTTCACGATAAAAGCTTACATCTTTGCTAGTATTGATGGTTAAGGTTAGGCAGTTGTTGACTGGGGAATGACTTATGCTAGGGAGAACTTAAGTTTTTAACAATGCCATCCCACGGACAGCACCATTGGTAAGGAATTTTTCTGGACCTGGGGTTCTAAGAGCAGGTCAAATGGAACGTTAATGCTAATAGGTTGAATTAATTGCTGAAGATCTGTGTCTATTACTGTGTCAGTTGTTGGGACAAGAACAGCTCATACAGTGAGTGGTACATTACACTGGAGTAGCTCATAGGGTAGCAGAACTCAGAATGCCGGATCCGTGGGAAAACCTATCCGCAAATCCCATCCCGTGAGCTCCAGACCTTCTCAGTTGGGTAAAAAAGACAATGTGCCAGATGGAGGGGATACCTAAGAAGTCTGTAACAGGAAAAACAAATGTGCCCACAGAAAGGACTTCTTTTTTGAGCAAATAGTATATGCTCATTATGGAAACGTAGTATATTCAGATATTGTAAGAAGAAAATTCAGTGTAACCTCCCCTCCCCAACCCCAGCTCTCAGCCACCTAGTTTCCCTCTCCAGAGGCAACTATCATTACTGCCGATTGTTCATGTGTCTTTACAGAGAGTTTCTATGTGTAGATTAGTACATATACTTACTGTGTTTTACTTGAAAAGTAGCATATTATATACATACTCTTCTATGCATTCTTCTCAGCAGTTAAGAGTTGGTTTGGGGGTTACTTTTATAAAATTTTATTTTGGGGGCAGTTTCATTTTACAGCGGAAAAAAAAAAGAGAGAGACGTGGAGAGATACCACATATCCTATTCTCTGTCCCAGTATACATGAAGTCAATTATCAAGAGTACATTTCTTAAAAATTGTATTACCTTGCATTGACAAATCATCATCTCCAATTCAGTTATTGTGGGGCTCAATTTTAGGGGTATAAATTTTACAGACTTGAACATCCCATCATAGGCTCATGTAGAATAGTTTCTCTGTCTTAAAACTCCTCTGATCTTTACCTCCCCAGAAATCATTGATTTTTTTGATGTTTCCATACTTTGGTCTTTTCCAGAATTACATATAGTTGCCACCTTTCAGTTAGTAATTGTAATTAAGTTTCATCCATGTCTTTCTGGGGCTCAAGAGTTCATTTCTTATCAAGTGCTGAATATTACCTCATTATCTGGATGTAACACACTGTCTTTATCCATTTGTCTGCTGAAAGACCTCTTAGCTGTTTCCAGATTTTGGCAATTAGGCATAAAGCCACTTTTAAACATCAGTGTATGGCTTTTATGTAGACCCATATGTAAACTTTCAAGTAACAGCCAAATTCTTCCAAAGTTGGCTGGACCATTCTCTCCCCTCCCACCACCCAGTAATGAGTGAGAGTTGTTACTCCAGATCTTGTACATACGTATGTTATCAGTGTTCTTACCAATGCCCAGTTCTTCTCTGTTTACTTTTACTTTTTATTTTGAAATAATTATATACTCACAAGAAACTGTAAAAATTGTAAATAGATCCTATGTACTCATCACAGCTTCCATCATTGGTGATATCTTACAGAAATATAATACATTATCAGTACCAAGATATTAATTTTAAGTATCTAATTAACTATTCTACCCTGTGTCTCTCATCTTAATGCCCTCAACATATTCCATTATATGGTGTAACATAATGTAATCAGTTCTTTATTGATGTGCATTTATATTGTAGTGTTGCTGGCACAAGGAAGGGCAAGAAACAAGACACATCTGTGTATTCACAGCCACTACTAACATATGTTACCTGTGTCAATTAGAAAAAAATGCTCTCAATGTATGTAGTCCTATAAGCACATATATTGGAAAGTGAAATAAAATCAGAGCAATTACATTTAGCAGTTCTACATGGGTATTTCTGTGGATCTATGCGAGAACCCAAATCTGATAATGGAGTATAATTTGAAATTCTTCAACTTGATATTAGTGTTTCAGTTTAAAACTTTGAAGACTTAGCACACATGTCTTCCTCACTTGGACTTCAGGTGTTGTATATTTTCTACCCTGTACGTGTCTGTCCATTGGATTGTGAGCTTCTTTGACACCAGAGACCTTATGTCTTTAGCTTTGCTCTCCTTTCCTCTCTCCTCTCCTCTCCTCTCTGAATATTATTTTCAAATAAAGGTGCTAAAAGAATTCTTGTTGACATTTTTCTTCAGTAAGCCATGAGCAATGAATTTTAAGTCTGCTTCTCAATACTTCAAGAAAGTGTCTTGAAATTTGAAAACTCAAATTATTTGAATTAAAATGCCCACACATACCATTTTTGCAAGGGAGTAAAAGGGTATGCTGAGAAATCAAGCAGCTAATGATGGGGTACTACAGTTTCAAAAGCATGAAGGATTATAGCTTTGGCAATACAAACCAGAGGAACAGCACTCCTTCTGAGTTTGTAAGCAGGTTGTTGAGTTTTGGTTCCACTGAATGTTATACCATTGGAAGAAGAATTTTTCACAAGAGTGTGTTAAGAGCTTGATGTATGCGAAAGAATTGTATATTGTTATAGGTCAAGGAAAGCATATCAAGCTTTTTCAGAACAAATCTAACGTCTATTACATGCATTGTATGCTTATGTTAAGTGTGATTCTGAGATAGTGCATCAAGTTTATGCCATAAAAATACCCAATTCTATCAGTTCTTAATTTTGACATTGATTTAGGAAGGAAGCTGTATTTTTAAGACTGGATTTATCATTACTGTTAAGCACTAGAAATGTTTTATGAATTTATATTAAATATTTCATTAAAACATCACTGGAATCACATGATACACATATATGTTTATATATATGATTGCTGTAAACAGACAAGGAAGAATGGAAACTAATGTTTTGTTAAAGATATCTTCTATATAAACTTCATATTAGTAAATAAAATCAGTAGATTGACTGTTCAGCCTGATCAGCATATCTTTTTTTTTTTTTTTTTTTTTTTTTTTTTTTTTTTTTGTGGTTTTTCGAGACAGGGTTTCTCTGTGTAGCTTTGCGCCTTTCCTGGAACTCGCTTTGGAGACCAGGCTGGCCTTGAACTCACAGAGATCCGCCTGGCTCTGCCTCCCGAGTGCTGGGATTAAAGGCGTGCGCCACCACCGCCCGGCTCTGATCAGCATATCTTACACAAGTGACATAACAGGTAACAATAGTTAATAGAGGTAACATAGTTGTAAAAATGGCATGACTTGAAAAGTAAGCCTAAAATGAGGGAAGGAGTTACTTGACATCCATAATGGGCAGTTACGTGTAATAGTTAATGAGATCATAGTAGAAGTTGTGTTGGAAGGCTGTGAGAGAGGTTGCTCTTCATTTGTAATTATCACAGTGAATTCTCAAGTGAGAAATGCTTAGCTAGCAGTGCATAAATATTTTTCATTATAAAGGATGATTATTAAAGAGAATTGGAGAAAACATTTGTTTTTCCTGATTATTTTCTATAAACAGTTTTCTTTAAACCAAAGCAACAAAAGATTGTGGGTTCAGTGTGAGACTACGCATTGTTGCATAGAAGCTCTGTTAACCTGCTCTTAATTATAACAGGCTTTTACCAGTGGTCCAGGAAATACAGCAAGTTGGGTTGGTTCCAGTAAGTTTATTTTTCAGCATTAGTGCTAAAATCAGATTGTTTGCAACTCTGAATCATTATTCTATAATTTCTTGGCTATACTAAGTAAATTACAGTATAACTTTCAGTATAATTATAAGAAGGCTTTAACATGCAGGATGCTTTTTTTAAGAATTTTTATGATTAAACATTAATTTTCTCCTGCATTTGAATTATTCCTGTCAACTACTGTTCAAATGCCATGTATGTATTTGACAGCTTATTGCAGACTAATCAGAATTTAGAGAATAGAACAGTATCTTTTTTGTGTCACAAACTTTTGTAGTAGTGACTAGGATGGGTATATTTGTGCTGTGACTATATGTTTTTATGCATACATATTTGTGATCTTTGTTTGTGGGCTTGGCATATCCATCAAATTTACCCATTAGTCTTAGAGTAGAGTATAGGGAAACATGCTATCTCTTCTATGGAACTGAGTGATTGACTATTTCTATGACTGTGGTATATGTCAATTTTAGATAAAAATTGATGTCACATATCCACATATCTGCAGTTCTATATATATATACATATGTGTAAAAGTACAATTTAATTATGACAGTTCAGACTTAATACATAGAGAGCTGATTGTCATTTGCCTTTATCCTGACTTTTGTGAGGGCCTCTTAGGTAACAGTGCTACATAACTATGATTTTGCCTCCTTTTCTTGACCTGTACCTTTGTGTGCCTTTTGAATCTTGCTCCGTTGCTTTCAGTGGAGTGGGTTGCATTAGAAGTAGGAAACTCATAGACGGGAAATGGTGAATTGAATAAATTTGATAGACCATGGGAATGGCAGTGTACATAGTGGTATTTTATAGTTCATGAACTTATTTGTTAAGGAAGGATTCAGGGATGGGTTTGAATTATGGCTCAAGTCATAGTGATTAGCATTTTATTGTGAGGAAGATGACTAGACATTCCAGTCATTGAGGATCATGGACAGGGCTGAATGACTAGTTTTGTTCAGAAAACTATAGGGTACTGGGGATGTTTAAGAATTTGTTGGGTTTTTTTTGGGGGGGGTTGTTGTTTTTGTTTGTTGAGACGGTTTCTCTGGGTAGCCCTGGCTGTCCTGGAACTCGCTCTGTACTCAAACTCACAGAGATCCGCCTACCTCAGCCTCCTGAGTGCTATGATTAAAGGTATGCACCACCACCGTCCAGTTTGATTATTCTTGAATCAAGTGACTTCTGATATTCTTATTGGAATGACTTGAAATTACAGCATTTGTTTATTCATGTTTACTTTGTTTTCTGACTTACTGGGAAATGCTATAAGAGTTATATGGTTGAATCAGAGTGAGGAAAAGTCATATATAAAACCAGCTTGTTGTTAAAGACATGGGAAGTGTACAGCCCAGAGATGACTCTGGTCTACATAAGACTTAGTTGTGAAATTAGATTTGAGAAGAACAAGAAAGGAAGGCCATCATTTGGAATTGAATTGAATAATGTAGGTGATAGTTTGGTGGTTCCTGATAGGCTAGCTCTGTTCTTCCAAAGAGAAGGGCTGTGCCATTTTCAAGTAGAGAGTTTGGAGAGCTTGGCCAGCCACACACTATTGAAGCCCTGTACAACATGGTTTGTAATTTGCTGCCAGGTATATCTTGCAGATCTCTAGTTTTCTATCAATTCTTTTCTATCAATTCTTGACAGTGTACAAACTAACCTCTGAAGTTCTCATGCAGCTTATGAAGCTAAATCAAAAGAAATGAATGCTGCTGGATGAGAATATAATGTATGATGTGTGCCTGGCTGGATGTTTCACATACCTATTTTTATTTTTCTCCACTAAGCCAATACATATGAGGGCATGTGTTAGTGAGTGGACACTTCATTGAAAGAAAACTGCCCATTCTATCAAGTCCTCTATCTTCTAAAAATGTTAAGTACTCTGGCCCTTTTTTCCCCTTTTCCTCTATTGATTTGTGGTTTCTGATGGCTCAAACACATAAATAAAGATATAATATACTTCCTCCTTAGTAATCCTCTCTTTCCTTAGTTACCTGAACTGGAAAATTGGGTAAGTGGCCTTCTTCACATTCCTCATTCATAGTGTTCTCTCTCTCTCTCTCTCTCTCTCTCTCTCTCTCTCTCTCTCTCTCTCTCTCTCTCTCTCTCTCTCAATATATATATATATTTAATTTTTGGTTTTTCGAGACAGGCTTTCTTGGTATAACAGCTCTGGCTGCCCTGGAACTGACTCTATAGGCCAGGCTAGCCTAGAACTCCCAGAGATACATCTGCCTCTGTCTTCTAAGTGCTGGGCTTAAAGGCATGCACCACTACCGCCCAGCTCATAGCTATATTCTTACTATGTATTGCTTTCATACCAAAGTTCTGTTTATTTTTTCTCCCATCCTGTACTGGTTCCTAAAAACTAGGGATGGTGGATGACCTTTTAATTTTTGATTCCTGACTAGCACATGGCACATGATAGAGAAAATGCTTCATAATGGTTTCGTTCTTAGATTAATTTTTACTTTCAATTATGCATATATGTTTCTGTGTATTTATATGCACATGAATGCAGTGTTTGTGGAGGCTAGAAGGGGGCATCAGATCTCCTGGAACTGGAGTTACAAGTGGTTGTGAATCACCTGGTGTGGGTGCTAGAAACTAAACTCAGGTCCTGTGCAAGAGCAGTACCTGTGCTTAGGTGCTGAGCCATCTCTCTAGCCCATAATGCTTTCTTATATTAAATTGACCCTATCAACTGCAACCTGGAATTTCATCTTGTTTGTGTTAAGGGATTATCTGCATACTCGAACCAAGTCTGCCTATAAAGAAAAACTCCTTAGGCTTCTTTGGAGTCTATCTTAATCTAGGCAACCTATGTCTGAAATACTTGTGACTTGTTTCCAAGTAACACACTAATCCTCCATGGATGTAACCCACCATGTACAAGATGGTGCATATAGATTGAAGTGCAAGTAGTGATTGAGGCAAGGAATTCAGAGCAGCAGGATATACAATCATTTCTGTCCCCAGAAGAATGTAACTCGGGAACCAAGGATCCTCCTAGTCATCCAACAAGGAATCAACTGCTTCAGGTAGAAATTAGAATAAGTCATACCAGCTTTTATCACTGTTGTGACTGGCATACTGATAGCCAGGTGTCCTTTCTCTCATAGCAACAGGGTGACCTTTTTTTTTTTTTCAAAATTGGAGAAGAAACTGGAACTGCTTGACACTTCTTAGTGAGCTAGGTCTGGAGGGGAAAGAGCCTTTGTTTTAGTGACTCCTTGTAGCTCCCAGTCACACTAGATGACTGAAATTTAGTCTCTTAGTAATGGGGAAGTGTATAATACATTGTTATAGACTGTAGACAGCCAGCCTGCTGCACCATAGATTGCAGAACCTATTTCCCTTTGTACTCTGTGTTCAAATCTATATTCCCTCCCTCCCTCCAGCCTCCAGTAGCCATCGTTTTACACTTTTTTCTTGCATGAGTTCAACTATATATATTAGATTTCACATATGAGATGAGATTATGAGGTATTTATAGTTCTGTGAAAAACTTATCTTACATAGCATATCCTCCAGATTTATCCATGTTGTAGCAAAAGACAAGGTTCTATACCACCTTTTTAAGGCTGAATGGTATTCCAACATGTGCATGGAACATGTATATTTTCATCCATCCATCTATCCATTGATGAACAATTAGGATGTTTCTATTTCTTGGCTGTTATAAATAGTTTTTTAAGGAATACAGAAAGGTAGACATCCCTTAAACACCCTGATTTCAGTTCCTTTGGATGTAGACCCAGCCATGGGAATACTGTTTTGTACTGTAGGTTGGTTTTGTTTTGTCTTTGCAGTGCTGGGAAATGTAGCCAGTGTGTTTATGTATTCTAGGCATCTCTCTACCATTGAGCTATCTAGACCCACAGCCCCATATAGTAAGTTTTATTTTTTTTTTCAATTCAAATAACAAAGCAAACCAAACAAAAAAACCTTCTCTACTGTTTTTCACAATGGCTGCCCTATTTACATTTTTATTGACAATATTTGAGTATTGGTATACCCTGTGTCACATTTGTATCCATTCTAACAGACACAAGGTAGTATCTCATTGTGGTTTTGATACACTTTACCAGTAATCAATGATACTAATCATTTTCTCATGAATCCCTTGGCTATTTGTACCTCTTCATTTGAAAAATGTTTCTATTCTTTTCCCATTTAAAACTCAGGTTTTTTTGCTATTGAGTCATGAAAGTTTCTTTAATTTCTTATATTTTGGACATTTATTAGTTCCTTATCAGTCGCATAGTTTGTACATATTTTCTTCCATTCTATGTGTTGGCCTTTTACTCTGCTCATTTTTTACATATCACAATTTGAAGAACCAACTAACATTAAAATGAAATAAGGAAAGAATTGAACTTTGTTGTTGTGCAGCACATTTTTAGCTTGCTGTCCTCCTATTTGTCTATTTTTGCTTGGATTTCCTGTGCTTTCAGGATCATATTCAAAAAGAAAAAGCCGGACAATGGGGCCACACATCTTTAATCCCAGCACTCGGGAGGCAGAGGCAGGAGAATTTCCGTGAGTTTGAGGCCAGCCTGGTCTACAGAGCTAGTTCCAGGACAGGTAGCACAAACCTGTCTTGGAAAACCAACCAACTTTGTCTGCATGTATGTCTGTGTGAGGGTGTTAGATCCCCGTGAACTATAGTTACAGACAGTTGTGAGCTACCGTGTGGGTACTGGGAATTGAATCCAGGTCCTCTGGAAGAGCAGCAAAGTACTTTTAACCACTGAGCCATCTCTCCAGCCCCAGCTCTTACATTCTTTTAGCCCCTCTTGCGTTTGTTCCCTGAGCCTTGGTCGGGGGAATTTTTGTATGTTGCATGTAGTGAAGATCTAATTTCATTCTTTTGCACATGGACATCCAATTTTCTTTAAACTATTTTTGAAGACTACTATCCACTCCTCATTGCTTACTCTTAGCCCCCTTGTAAAAGAGACAAAGAAACAAATAATCAGCTGAGCATAAACGTGTGAGTGGATTTAGAATCACTTCGGAGTGTTTCGGGATTTTTGCTAAGTTTAACTGAGGAGGAAGACCTACCATAAGTGTGGGGACATCATTCCATGGGCAAGGGTATTGGGCTGCGTAAGAAGGAACAAGTGAGCTGAGCTCCAGCAGTCATTGCTCTGCTTCCTGACTGCAGACACAATGTGGCCAGGTTCCTCACACATCTGCCCCACAGCTAGAGCTGCTCTCACCACCATGCTTCCACTAGGACGGCTGCACCAGCAAACTGTGAGTCACAATAGCCCCTTCATGGACTTTGGTTAGTGACCTTTTTCACAGCAAGAGGAACTATAACTAATACACAGCCTTTTATCTCCTTGTTTAAATTTGTGCATAAATATTTTAAATTTTGTTACTATTGGGCTGGAGAGATGGCTGACTCTCTTCACTGACTGCTTTTCCAGAGGTCCTGAGTTCAATTCCCAGCACCCACAAGGTGGCTCACAACCATCTGTAATGAGATCTGGCACCCTCTTCTGTATACATAATAAATAAATAAATCTTTAAAAAAAATTTGTTGCTATTAAAGTGAGGTTTTCTTTAAAAATGCTAAAAAATATATTTAAAATTTTATTTTATTGTATTTTTTGATGTATATGTGTGCTTTGCCTATATGTATGTCTGTGCACCACATGCATGCCTGGTGCCTGCAGAGGTCAAAAGACGGCAGGGCGTCAGAGCCCCTGGGACTGAATTTAAAGCTGGTTATGAGCCATCATGTGGGTGCTGGGAATCAAGCTCACGTCCTCTGCAAGAGCAACCTGTGCTCTTAACTGCTGAACCATCTCTCCAGCCCTGACTCTTTTCATGTGTTCCTGAATTTGGTTTGACCAATATTTTTCTGAAGATTTTTGAACTTATATTTCATAGAAACATTGCCTTATGATTTTCTTGTGGTTTCCTAGGTCATGGCGATATATACACCCGTCTTTGACTATTTTTCTGTGGGGGATTTTTATTATTGTGTTAATCTTTTTGCTTATTACTGATGTGTTCCGATTTTCTATCCCTTCATAATTGGTTCTTGGTTTGCTTTATGTCTTTAGGAATTAAGCTGCTTGGACACCATCCAGTTTGTTAACGTAGAATAGTCCATGGAAAGCTCTTTGGAGCCTCTGGTTTTCAGTGCTGTCAGTAGTGCCGTTTTTCATTCTTGCTCGCCCTTCAGCAGCCCTTCTCTTCCTTAGGTGAGCTAGGGGTTTGTCTGTTATCTCTCCAAAACCAGAGTCTTCTCCTTGTTTATGCTCTATTTGATTTGATTTTTTTTTTAGAATGTTTCCTTTGTTGCCAGTCTGATCTTGAGTCTTCTACGAAGTTTTGAGGGGTTTGTTCTACTTTTCTAGATGTTCGAAGTGTATGTTGTGGAAGATCTGTTGTATATATGCTGCTTCTCGCGTGTGATCTTTGTTCTTTATTGATATATTTGACAGCTATTAGTTTCACTCATAGGGTTGTTTTTTTCAATGTGGTTTTGGTATGTTGTTTTTCCGTTTTTTCCCCTGGAGTTAGAGTCTTCTATAGAGTCAGGCTGTCCTTGAATTCCTGGCAGTCCTCCAACCTCAGCCTTCTAGGTGCTGGGATTGTAGGTGTTTATGGCACCATGCCTGGCTTCCATTTTCTTCTGACTAAAACATTTTTATTTCTTTTAAAATTTCTTCTGTGGCCCATTTGTTGTTTAAGAACATTTGTTTAATGTCCCACTCTATGTGTGTTTTCCAAGATTCTGTTAATAATTTTTATTTTCATTACATTGTGATCTAATTTAGGGATATTTTCTACCCACCTGCTCTTATCTTTTGATGGCAGATTTTTAGCTCTGAAGTTTGATGATATATTCTTTTTCCCCTTGCTCTGGACCTTCCGTGCTTTGAGTTAATTGGCTTTTGTTTAGAACATTCTGTCTCTGGAACTATTTTCTTGCTGTCCAGTTTTATTTTGTTTTGATTAAAGTTTCTTTGGTATGCTGTCCCTATGCAGGAAAGGGGTCTCTCACCAAGCACTATGACATAAATATTTATTTCCTCTCAAGTTGGTGGAATTAAGGAGTAGGATCTTGTGAGATGATTGGAAGTTCTTTCTTGTGAGCTTCATGAGTAGGACTTGGTGCCCTTATAGAAAGAAGGCCCAAGGATTGCTTATTTGTCTCTTCTGCCTTTTGAAGATACAGTGAGAAGTTGCTGCCTATGAGCAACTGATCCTTACCAGGCAACTTTTCCGCTGGTGACTTTATCTTCAAATTCAGTGTACAGAACTGTGAGAAATCCATTTGTCTTATTTATTAGGTACCTACTTTGTGTTATTTTATTGTGGCAATCCAAATGAACTAAGGGACTAGGCTTTTCTTTAGGTATTTCTAAGAAGAGTACTTACTTAATCAGCAGTCTATAAATCCCTAAACCAAAAAATATTATCAGATGGAAAATACTGGAAATGGACGTTTCTGGTTGACAAAGATATTTCAAGTTTGAAAAGACTTCTCATGCATATTTTGTAGACTGTCTTCCATCCACCAGCACCAAGGGGCCAGACTTAACTACTTTACCCAGATTGAGAAGCAGTGTTTACCATGAATTCAGAGTTTCCTTTGAATAATTTGGGTCCTGGTGGCATAGAGTGTGCACATATATTTGAACCCATATCTTAACTGATTTGAGTGAAATAACAGAAGGAGAAATTATGTGCAAGCTTTCTCATATCTGGAAATGAGAAGCCTTTTCTGGGTCTTTGAAGTCAAATAGCCTTGGTTGGTCATATTATGTCTGTTCTATATTATGTCTTTGGTAACTAAACTAGTCTCTTTAAAATTTAAATGAAACTTATTTTATCTTTTATATAAAAATGTAACAGTTGTACATACATAAACCAGTCTTGCTATGGAGGTTAAAACACATATGAAAGTATTCAATAGTACTTAAACCTAGTGTGCTCTTACTCATTGCTTACTCTTATTTTCCTTCTTGATGTTCTTAACTCTGAACCATTTGACTGATCAAGGTGCATTCCCTTGTATTGCATTCATATTGGCTCCAAAAGCTTATATTTTCTAGATATGGAATCCTTTCATGAACTACTTGCTAAGTTATTTTTATTATGATTAATCACAGTACTTAGAACACCCCTTATTCTCCCAGGTATCTACACAAGGAAATTGAGAGGTTACCAACTTAGTCGATGTCTCATTGGCCCAAAATGATAGTAACATTTAGAGTTACACCATTATTGATGTGGATTTACCTACATGGCAATTTGCAAAATCCCTTTAATCAGTAATGTCCTTGGATTATGTATTAGTTATTTTTCACATCCCTATGAGCAAATACCAACTTAAGGGAAGACGGGCTTCTTTTGGCTCATGGTTTCAAGTGATCTAAGTCCACAATGGCTGGGAAGACAGGGAGCTAGAACCAGCTTAGCTATGGAGATATTGTGCTCACATTTCTGAGGACCAGGAAGCAGAGAGAAAAGGAAGTGAGATGTGACTATAAACATCAAAGCCGACTCCAGTGACCTGCTTCCTACAGCCAGGCCTCACTGCCAGAGGTTCCACAGCCTCCTAAAACAGTGCCACTAGCTAGGAGCCAGGTGTTGAGACATACGAGCCCACAGGAGACATCTTACATTCAAACAATAACTGATCCCTACAACAATTGAGCAGATGTGTGGCCTCCATCTTGAATAGCCATGTCTGAGGATCAAGAGAGTTGATCCTTATACTCTTCTGACTGAATGTGAACCTTAAGCACATATCTTCTGATAACTCTCTCCTTCCTGCCCTGTTCCATCAACTTTGTCTTACTAAGCCATAGTGATTTGAACTGTGAGGTTCTGGTACATTATATAATTACTGGATTTCTAAGAATAAAGTATTTCCTTGCTTCCTCTCAATTTGATCCCTGCGATGCTTCTCTCCCTAAGATAGTCTAAAGTGTGGGACTCAGAAATTCAGTAAATGCTACTTGTGCCTTTGGTGTGCATCTGTGTGCTACAGATAGACATGCACTGTACATTCAAAAGCAGTATTTGTTGGAATTAGATTTGTAACAGAAGTGATTTTTAGTGTCACAGACTCTTGTTAGAACTGTTAGATTAATTTATTTCATCTCTTTTTCTTTCAACAAACATATTTAGTCCTTATTATGTACCAGGGCTATGGTTATATCCATTTAAAAGGTGGGCTCTCTGTCCTCTTGAGACTTACAATCTAGCAAGATAGATGATAAAAAATGATAATTATTGTAAAGAAAAATGAAGCACTTCAAATTTTGCTTATGTTAGGATCTTACTAAATTATAGCAGCTGCCTCTGGTAACCCCTTTTTACAAAGTTAACCCTGGGAAAATGGCCTTAGAGGAGGAGCATTGTTGTCTGTGAGAGCTCTCTGCAGGGCTCCCTTTCTTTTCTGTCCTTTGGGCTACTCCTTGTATAGTGACAACCTTGATCCAATTGGAGTTAAAGGGCTGGCCAGGCAGGTCGTTGAGAAAGGAAGTTAGGAGTGAAACAGTTTTGGAGAAGCAGCTTCATATCATTTCAGAGTTATTTTATTCTTTATTCTTTGTAGTGTCTTATACTAAGAACAATGAAAATTGACATATTTCAAAATACCTGTTTAGCTCTGCTATATTTAAGAAGATCATATAAAGCCTGGTAGTGGTGGCGCACGCCTTTAATCCCAGCATTCAGGAGGCAGAGGCAGGCGGGTCTCTGAGTTCAAGGCCAGCCTGATCTACAGAGCATGTTCCAGGACAGCCAGGGCTACACAGAAAAACACTGTCTTGAAAAAACAAAAAAAAGAAAAAGAGAAAAAAAAAGATCCTATAAAAAGCATTCTGCTTGGATGCTTTTAGTTTTGTGGCATTAGGACCATAGAATAAATTCTTTTTGATATAGGTTCTGAAGAAGAGGGAGCCCATAAGTTGGAAAGAAGCCATTTTTACCATGGAGTAGATATACTTGAGTTTAATTTTTAAACTATAGCTGTGGTTTGACCATTAATTAAGACAGCCTCTTTAACAATGAGAAAAACATTTAACACAACTGCCATTGATTCAGCTGATCCATAAGTGCTGGTCATAAAAAAAATACACTTGAAATTTTAACTCATTAAAGCCTGTCTCTTTAGTGCTGGTGTCTTTCTGGAAAGCACTGATAAAGACATTTGATAAAATGCGTAGAATGGTAAAATATTTTCAGACTTTGATCTGGTAATTCCGTTCCTTTTGCAATCTGTACTGAGAAAATAAATCTGAAATCCTGATAAACCATAATGCACAGATGCTTTGCCCAACAGTTTAACAAGGGGGAAATGATTAGCTAAGGTCTGGAAAACTTGTGTAATGAAATATCACAGAGCCCTTCAAATATTTTTAAAGAATATTAACCATGCAGGAACTTGTTTATACAATTCAACTGAAAAAAAAAGCTATATAAAACCAGTGCTGGGAATGAAACGCAGGGTCTCACATGTGCTCGGCAGACACTTTACCACACTGACCTGTACCTCCAGCCTGCTTCTGTAGATAGTATTTCCATTATAAATTTTCCTGTTCTTTGTGTTAGAAGATTTATTATTTTGTCTATCTAGTTTTTGATACCCAGCATGGATTAAATTCATAGTGAGTGAACATGTTCTATAAGCATTCTGGCCTTACCCTCAGTGAGACAATTTTTATTACTATCCAATCAATTTCTGTTACTGTAATCAAATGTTTTCTACATTTTTATCTTTAGAACATTTTCTTTGTAGTGAGTTTTTAATATTCTAATGTTTGATTTTTTTGATATGGCTTTATCTTTGTTAGTTCCAGTTTCTAAGTAGTCTCCTTAAGGAACAACAGTTCAGTTCCACATTGGAAGACTATTTTTCAGCCAAAAAGTGCTTCCCAGCACATGCAAGGCCTTGGATTCAGTACACAGTACCATCCCCCCCCATACAATACCAGCTATTCTAATCTATTATTCATCTTATACATTAAAGTCCTACTTTAGTGGGAAAAGTGAAGAAGGTCAGATGTCAGTATATTCCAGAAGAACTATATTTGTTTCTTTTAAAATGCTACAATCTTAATTTCTCTAAAGTAATCTCTTCTCCCCAGACATATTGATAGTGTAAAGAAAGTTACCTTTCATTGAATCAGTCATTGGGCTAGACTTTTTATGTCTTACAGTTTTGCAGTCTACTACAAGAACTATTTTAAGTAAAACAATCATTTGGAAATTGTACTCTTCCATTAGAAAATTACAAATGTGTTCCTACAGAAAACAATTGAATTTAACGTAATTCGAACGGTTTATTTGTACTGAATAATTAGTTCTTCATAGCTAATTAATTTGGCCGTTGCTTTGTTGCCTTCCAGTGAAGAAGAGGTTCTTTTATGGCCTCTGCTCTTCCCTTCTTTCTTGCCTGCCTCCTGCCTCTTCGATACTGGACACCAGCACTCTCCACAGAATTGCATTCCCAGCTCGCTCTCCTGTTACCTTCTAGTTTAAGAAAGGTTTTCACTAAGTTACCCAGGCTGCTCTTGAACTCACCGGAGCCCAGGCAGGCCTTGAACTTGCAATCCTTCTGCCTTAGCCTTTTGAATAGCTGAAGTGATAGGCCTGTGCCACCAGGACTGACAAATTGTGCTTTCTTCTGTTATTGCTGTGATTAATCAAAGTAGGTTGCTTTCATTCCTAGACCATATACTAATCTCTATTTTACCATGTACCTAGCAGTTCAAGTGGAGACTTTTTAAACCCAAGCATTTAAATACACGCAGGAAGTTGTTGTATTAGAGGTTGTTGGTAGAACTAGTTTTTTCGTTTTTGTTCTCTATTATCTTCCCAGGGGACTTGGCCCCTTTGTTGGGCTTCTATTTGATTTGTTTACAAAGATGCAGGCTTTGAAGTAGACAGTTATATAGGACCATTAGAGAGAAGGGTGAAGCAAAAAGGCTGCTTTATACGTAAACAGGTATGTATCCTCATTTTACCATCTTACCGCCTGGACTTCTCAGCCATTGTCATTCATGGATTTTACTTTCTTCTCACATGTCTGCATTGACTTTCTTATTGCTGTCCTAATTTTCTGTAGAAATTTACTTTGTTCTTTGTCTCCCAAATTAGAAAATAGTTCATGTTATTCTATGAATATTGAACTATCATAATGTTGCCTGATGTGTTAGTAGGGTACTTCTTAAATGAATTTTTGGATATAATAATTTAACGATATTATCTCATTCTGCTTTTTTTATGATAAAGGGCTTTGCATATCTGTTTCCCTTCATATGTAGTTCCTGTCCTTAGGTAACTGTTCCTTTATAGATATGACATTGGTATTGAAGGATTTGTACTAGTAAAATTGATACATTTAGTGTTGTCTCTGGACACAATGAGGTAAGTAGCTGTGATGTAAGACTGTTTAAATAGTCCCAGCTAACATAGCCATTTAAAAATAGAAATAAAAGAGACATATACCTCAGACATTGTTCATGATTACCAAGAACATCTTCAAGTATGTCAGGTCTTGTAAATATGATTGTTTGAATTTTTTTTTTTTTTTAACTTACGAAAGGAGAATAAAAAGTGATCTATTTTTGGTAGAGACTTAAGGGAATATCAGTGTGACTGTTAACTGACACTTTTGTCAAGTTCAATTTCTACCTGAGTGCTTTGGCTTTTTTTCTTTCTTTCTTTCTTTCATTACTTTGGACATTAGAGTTTTCAAAGTGAAATTTGTAACAGTGACATCTCTAACCTTTAGGTCTGAGCAGTGCGTTGCCCCTGAAATTGGTTGAGTCACTTAATATTTTTCACCACCTGTCAAAGCTGAAGAGAGCTGTCCCTTTCCCCTTCTGCTTCCTGAACCATTTTCCTGCTGGTAGTAATCTTCTATTATGTGTGGCAAGTTTTTCCACATTTCTGATGTGAAACCTACCAGAGTTTGATCCTTAAAGTGACTCAGGGTTCAAAGGCTTCGAGACTTCCACTTCTGTTCATGAAAGAGTAACTGGTACATGACTGGTTATTTTTCAAGTCTTATCTCCCATAACAACTGGAAACTAGACAAAATATATGAAAAAAAATGTGTTCAGACATTCCTCACGGCGGCAATCTCTAAAAGAAAGAGAACGAATAAATGAAATGAGTGTTTCAGTCGTCCTGACTTTTTGTCTACAAAATGACAGTTTTTAAGATCTGTGAGCCTGTGATCTTGCTGAACGTCAGAGACAGGGAGGAGTAGATAGCAGGAATTGGTGGAGGAGATTATTAGAGATGGGGAGCCACTTACAGGAATAACTCTAAAATTCCGCATCTGTGTAAATCTGAGCATGTGTCATAAAGGACTTCTGAGCTCCTATACCAGGAGTTATGTCTAATATCATGTGCATACAATAGAGACCCAAGAGTGCTCTTAGAATATTAGCAGACTTAAATTAACCCTATAGCAAGGCCACTCTGATCCCAAATGAACAAAACAAAACCACACCTTGACAAATGACTCTAACATAATTTAACTGTGTGTAAAACTTTAATACTCCCCAAGGGAATAGGGCAAAATCCAGATACTCAGCAGTGTAATATTTAAAAGATCTAGTACTCCGCCCCAGATTATTAGATCTTCCAAGAATCAGTGAAATATGAGCTGTAGCTAGGAGAAAGTTAGTCAATAGAAATAGAACCAGAGATGACGGCAAGAGAATTAACAGAAGATTTTAAAGCAACTCTGAAAATACATGAATGATTGAAAGAAAAGCATAAATATAACAAAGAAATTAAAGACTGTAGTGAACCAAAAGGAACTTCTGAAGGTGAAAGGTGTACCACATGAATTGAAAATTTACTAGATGAGATAAATAGCAAATGAAACATTACAGGGGGAAAAGGACTGATGAATTTCAATAGATGAGTGGAAATTGACCAATCTCAGACATAATGGGAATAGCCCAGTTTGGGGGAAGATTCCAATGGTGAGGCAATATCAAGCAGACTTATATGCCATGTAACTGGAGTCAATGAAAGAAGAATAAGCAGAAAATAGTGAAGTAATGACTATAAAATTTCTAAATACGTTGAAGGTTTGGAGACTTTCTCCATAGATCTGAGAAATTTAGCAACCAGAAACAGAAAAACTACAGCAAAAACCAGAGTAGAGCAATTATAATCAACTTGATAAAAACCAGTGATTGCATTTTAAATGCTGCTGGAGAAAAACAAAAACATATTAAGTGCAGGGAGGGCCGTTTACTTCTCATCAAAAACAGTGACTGAGGATGATACACTGACATCCCTTAAAGTACTTAAATTGAGGAAACAGAAAACAAATAGTACTTCTGACTGTAAAATCCACAAGTCATGAAAGGATCTTCAAAAGGAAGGAGAACAAGAAATGAGGGAGAAATATTAATGGCATTCTTTAGCTAGAAGGAGAAGAATGCCAGATGGGAGCAGAGACAGGTAGGTCCTGGGGCTGGCTGGCCAGTCAGTCTAACCAAAATGGTGAGCTCCAGATTTGGTGACGTATAGTTTCAGCCACTAGCCACCAGACATGCAGGCACCCACACTTCTCACATATATATGCATATAATAACATATACACATGCACACACAAATATAGGTGCGGTGGACTTAAATGTAAACATACCAATAGTTAAATATAAGTAATGCAACCACTGTTATTAAAGGTTGAAAAAATGCAAGACCTAATAATATACTATATAGATAAGAACAAACTTTAAGAATAAACACGGATTAAAAGCAAGAATATGGAAGAAGATAATGTGAACAGTTACCACGAGGAAGCCAGAATGCCCATATTAATACAAGATGAAGTAGTCTTCAGTTAGAGTGGTATTACCAGAAATAAGGCTGGCCATTTTGTAATGATAAGTGATCAATTCAACAAGAAGTTGATGACCAGAAATATGCCCCTAACAGAACCTCAAAATACACAGAAAATAAGCATATTCTGATAAGCTAAATAGACAAAATTATCATCAGAATTGGATATTTTAACTGTCTTAGCTTGGTGCTTGGTAGAACTAGAACTAATGAATAAAACTTCATTGAGTCGATGGAAGGTAGATAACAACTAACTGAATCTAATTGACATTTATAAAGCATTGGACACAACACTACCAGAATATATTTTCTTCTCCAGTTCATGTTACATTCACTATGAACCATAAAATAAACTTTCAGTACATTTAACAAGGAATTCATAATGTGTGTTCTTTGACCAAAATGAAATTAGAAGTAATAAAAATATCTTTAATTTCCCAATTTAAGTTCCCACTATTATACAGTGTATTTGTTTGTTGTTATTGTTGTTTTGAGACAGTCTCACAGTGTAATCCAGGCTACTCTAGAATTTACTATGTAACCAAAGTTGGCCTTGAACCTATGATGATCCTCCTGCCTTAGCCTCTCAAGTGTTGGGATTATGGTCATGAGCTGCCATACTTGGCTTTTAATATACATCTAAAAAGATAATGAGCCAAAGTCTTAAGTCATTATTATCTTAGATAAATAATAATGAAATATAACATATGCAAATTTATGAGATGCAGGTACCACAGTGCTTGGATAGAAACAACTTTAAAAGGAGAACCTTATGGTTAGACTTACAAAAATTAAAAGGGAAAAAAGACCCGTTAACATAAATGCCCAATGTTGGAGACAATGTAATAGATCCTACTACAGCTCTTAGAGCCATTAAAAGAATAAGAGAATATTCTGAATATTATGCCAGGGATTTTTACAACGTAGATAAATGAAAAGATTCATTGAAAGGTACAATTGACCAAAATGGACTCAGAAAATCTGAAGAGCTTGACATCTGTCAAAGACATTAACTTTACAATTAAAGAATCATCCCACAATTATAACTTTAGCCTCTGATATATTTAATGGTAAATCCTATCAAATGTTTAAAGAACAAATAAACCAAACTCGGAATCTAGAGGACAATAGAATAATTCCTAATTCGTGCCACAAGGCAGATGATGTTGGAACCTGTTGGTGAGAACGTGCAGCAGCCATGGAAAACAGTGTAGGAATTGCTGACAATTTTTAATTCAAAACTGCCGCAGTGCTCCAACAGTCCCACGTTTGAGTACATATTCAAAAGAATTGAAAACAGGGCTTATCCCGAGTCTAGTATGCCTTGTCTCATTAGTCACAATAGCCAAGGTATGGAAATAATTCCTAACAATCAAGTGAATAAAGGAAATGTTAGACAGTTTTCAAAATGGGAGAAATCCTGGTATTTACAACAATGTGGATTAATCTGGAGACCATTATGCTAAGTGAAATAAAGCAGCCACAGGAGGACAAACACCACGATTATAAACACCGCATGATGATGCTTATGTGAGAAGTCTGTAATAGTGCTTACTGGAAGCTTACTACAGGGCTGGAGGGTTGTTCAGTGTGTGTTAGGTTATAGTTACAGTTGAGATAAGCTGTAAAGATCTATGCAATGTAGCCTTATAGTTAATATATATCAAAATTTATGAGATCATGTTAAGTATCCCTACTACAAAAAAAAGGATGCTATTTGGGGGGAGCTGATGAATATGTCTATTACCTTGATTGTGATGATGGTATCATAGTTGTTTGCAACTATACAAACTCATTAAATTGTGTGTATTAAATGTGTTTAGTTTTGTTGGACTAGGAGCTATGTGCCTATAATCCCAGCTATTTGGAAGTCTTAGCCTGCAGGATCTCAAATTCAACCATAAGTCTGAGTAGCATAGTGCTAAGTAAAAACCCTATCTTAAAAAAGAGGCATATATGTGTACACACACACACACACACACACACACACACACACAAACTAACGCTGTTAAAAACTTGAAGAGAAATAATCTCAGTGTCCTTATTTGTAACAGTCCCAAACTGGAAGGCACCTGCATACCAGTACATCACCAAACTGGAAGTAACTTACATATTGATCACCAAACTAGAGGCAACCTACGTATCTATCAGCAGTTTACTGGATACATTTTTTGGGTGTATTTGTTCAGTGGAATTCTAAGCAATAATAATGTGCACCCAAGATGTTTAGCTACTCAGAGCAGCATGTTAGGTGAAAGAATACTGACATAATGGATGATAGAATGATGGATGTAACACAAATTGCTAAATGGTCTTATTAATAAAAAAAAAAGGGGGCCAGATATTGGGGTGAATCCTGAAAGATCAGAGAAGCAGAACAAACCACAGCTAACCTCACCTTGCCAGCTTCTCAGCTGATCCTGTTCCCTTAAACTGGAAGCCTCTAAGTCCTCATCGGAATGGATGTCAGCAGAACTGATACTAAAAGCCTAAAAGCTTAAAAAACTAAAGTTCCTGGTCCTCATGCTTTATATACCTTTCTGCTTCCTTCCTGGGATTAAAGGCATGTGTCTTTCCCAAGCAAGACATGAGATCTCAAATGCTGGGATTAAAGGTGTGTGCCACCATGCCTGGCTGTTTCCAGTGTGGCCTTGAACTCACAGAGATCCTATGAATCTCTGCCTCCCAAGTGATAGGATTAAAGGTGTGTGTGACACCATTTTCTGACCTCTATGTCTATCTAGTGGCTGTTCTGTTCTCTGAACCCAGATAAGTTTATTAGGGTGCACAGTATATTGGGGGATACAATATCACCACAGATGGGTTTGTGTGGACTTCTAGGAAAGGCAAAACTACAGTGATAGATAGTAGATTGGTGTTTGCCAAGGTCTAGGATTGCAAGGAAGGAAGCTATTACTAAAGGGCATGAGGGAACTTTTTGGGATAATAGTAAGAGTTCCAGACCTTGACTGTGATTCAGCTTACCTGTATGTGTACATTTGCCACAGTTTGTTGAATGTTACATTTGACCCTGGTAATTTTTTGTATGCAAATTATGTTTTGGTAAAGGTGATGTTTAAGAGGCAGTTTGGAAGAAAGATATCTATTCTACCTATAGAAACCCTGCAGGCCCAGTAAGTATAGCCCAGTGGTAGAGTGCTTACCTAACTTGTATGAGGGCTTTGGTTCAATCCCCAATGCATACACACATACACACCTACCTTGGGTTCAGTCCTCAATACAACACACACACACACACACACACACACACACACACACACACATACACACACACACACACATATAGACACACACACATAGACACACATACAGAGGCACACATACCCCTTGTTTCAATCCTCAACTCCACACAGACACACACACACACACATATACATATACATACATACATGCATGCGTGCTTACACACACACACACACACACACACACACACACACACACATTCAACCTCTTATATATTTCATGGTAGAGGTTTTAGGACATTTCAACTGTTCTCTGAAAGGTGAAAGGTGAAAGCAGGAGAGGACAACTATAGTGCCACTTGTCTGCTTTGTCGCTGGAATCTGCTTTTCTTCCCTCTGAAATGAGACAGTCTTGCTGAGTTTCTGCTCTAAAGCTATGTCTTTCCAGTTTTTTTCTTCCATGAGAGCATGCAATCCAAGAAAAGACCTTAACATCCATAGAGTTAACCTTGCTAAATCCAGAAAGCACGTGAAAAACAAATGCATCAGTTTTATTGTGGCTCTTACTTATTAAGCTGGCACATTTCATCAGATCTCCATGGAATGAGAAACAAGATAAAATCTAGGATGAAGAAGCTAAAATGATTTTCCAGCTCCTTTTACATTAGTGTTTAAATCAATCAGCATATTTATTTGTTTTCTATCTACTTCACTTCTCCTGGGTGGGCTCCACAGCAAGGACAAGATGGTAAAGTATAGATCATTAACGGAGGAGGCAGAATATAACTGCCAGTTCCAAGTCCTTAGTTGTTTCTGTTCCCTGATTGTGCTACATACTCAGTCCCAAGAAAATGCCAAAGCAAAGTCCCATCAAAATCCTTAGTGATCAAGAAAAATAAGAGGAGACTATATCCATCAATTGTATCCATTAATATTCGTCCTAAAACTTCTGGACCTAATTTTCATTTTCTTAATTTTGTTCATGTCAAGGAATCTTCAGACGTCAATAATAAAGTCTCTTTTTGCTCAGTCTGTTACATATTAAAATAACCCTTTTCATAGCAAAAGCTGAGTTGCAAGATTTAAAGCTCTTTGAGAAAAATGGTTTTCAGAGTAGGAAATTCAAATGGAAATCATTTCATTTTTGAAATCTGTAGTAAATTGTCACCTAAAATTAGCGAGTTAGATAAAAATTTGTGGTGTGTTTTTCTTGTCAGGAAAGAAGCCTTAGCTAGTCCATTTTCAGAATGTTGCCATGGATTAAATTCAATGCCCACTGCAGCATAAATTAGGGAAAGAAAATATGCACAGATATGTTATTTTTTCCAGTCTAGGTAATCATTCTTATCTAAATTGGACTGTAATAAAAAATAAGACCCTGTCGACCTGAAACTGAATTATTAAAGAAGTTTGCTGAAAATGGTTGATTTAGTCTTGCTAAGGGGAAGAAATGGTTCCTTCAGTTCAAAAATTGGCAGAATCATGGTAATCTCCTATAGCATGCATTTGGTTGGGGTGACTGTATGTCAGTGTGATTAGACTTGATTATAAAGAGAATTCAGAATTTTCAGCTCTGGTAGACTTTGCCTCTCCTTCATCTGGCATTCACCAACTAAATTAGAAATATAAACATGGGGGGAAAGCGTATAATGCTGTTATTATTTCATTTCTGTGAATACCAAACCAAAAAAGTGTTAGAATAAGGTAATTCTTGATTCTCAACTTTAGATATTTATTATCTTCTATACTATACATGCTATCTAGCCTTATGGCTTTGGTTTCCCAGGTACCATGAGGTACAGGCTACATACGGAGGTTGAAGGGAGGGATGTAGTATAAAGTTATGATGTTTTTTGTTTGTTGTTTAATATATTTTCATCTATAGGAAAACAATGGTGTGAACAAAAAAGTGTTGAATGCATTTGAACTTTACCTTCTCTCCCCTGTCTCTTCCAGTTTAGCCTATTTTCTCTCATTTCCAACTTCTCTGAGGTTCAGATTATCTGGAACCTAAGCATTATTCATTCCATAACATAAATTGCATAATTAAATGATCAGATCCCATCCCTAGCTGAATAATCATTAAACAAGGGTAAGTGGAAATTTTCATTTGATGGACAGTTTGTAGAGAATAGACAAAAGACCTGGATTTCATGAAGGCTGCCTCGATAACAGGAGAACATGAAATGAGAAGGTGGGGGGAGGGGGGAGGTAGAAAGGGTGTTGGTAAGCCATCCTTGTGTTGGTAAGCCATTGAGGATTAAACAGTAGGCTTTGCTGTGGGTTTCTAATAGGAACAGTATAAGAACTTGTAAATTGGTGCTGGTCTTTCTAGATCAGTGGTTCTCAATCTGTGGTTGTGTCCTGTTGGGGTCAAATGACCTTTTCACAAGGATCACCTGAGATCATTGGAAAACACAGATGTTTACATTACAATTCATAACTAGCAAATTTATAGTTATGAAGTAGCAATGAAAATAATTTTATAGTTAGGGGTCACCACAACATGAGGAACTGTATTAAAGGGTCACAGCATCAGGAAGGTTGAGAAGCACTGCTCTAGATGGTCTGCCATTTGTACTGCATCCTGTCATCTTTTCAGCTAATCTTTTCAGTCCTTAGAAGAGGAGATGGAGGAATGGGAGGAGACTGGCCCTTCTGCTCATCTATCTATATGGTTAACTGTGTAGTATGCATAGAATTTTCCTACATGGTAATTTACATGACAGCTGTACTTCCTATCCTGGAGATACTGCCCTGCCACGCTCACAGAAAATGGCATGTGAGGGCAAAGTAGTTTTCTATATGCCGGACGAGGGTTCTAAGAACTAAACTCTATTATAACCTGCATCATGAGATTTGGAGCTCCTAAAGTTATAAGTAAAGTTTCTTTAAGCTGTCCAGCCTAGGAGAATTATTATAGCAGCCCGTGCTGACTAATGCAGAATGTAATGATATTGGGCATATTTTGTATTCATGAAAACTGTAGTTTATATAGCTTGGAAAGGAAACACACAACCTCTTTTCATTGAAATATGAAGAGAAATGTCTTAGCTTGGTGGTGGAAAGAAGGTGCCATCGTTCTTGCTTTTACTTAAGCTTCCTAGATCCTGGAGTTTAGTTGCATGGTGTAATGAGCATAATTGGATCTTTGAGCTAAGTTGCTGATGAGACCAAGGACACTTGACAGCCATTATTTGGTGGTGTAAGAAACAAACTGAGATACAAGGCTTCTCTCTTGTTCTTTTTATCTCTCTGTGAAATAAATAATCTTGTTGAATTCCTGTAGCAAATAGGTATGGTTTCTATTATCGTGTTAATGTTGTTACCGGTAAGCTTCATTCTAAACAGGAGAGGGAGAAGCTCACCATGGACTGTGGTTTTAGACTTCCCATTTTATGCTGTTGCAGAAAGAAAGGCTTTGAGTGACACCATTGTTAAGTAAATACATCTTTTTCATTGTCTCCTGTAATTGTATTCCAGTCCTACAAACACATTTCTAATGTCTTGTGGCTTAAATCAATAGACTGTCTCAGAAGAGGGCATTAGAAGTGGCATGAAAGGGGAAGAATCCTGTGCAGATTTATATTGCTCTGTGTTCCATTATTGTTCCATAACAGCTACATTTCGGAGAGCCACTTTTGATCTGACAGTATTGGCTGCCAGTTGGCAGAGAGGATTCACCTAGATTAGGTGGTTGTTTCCTGTTTCTATGCACAGGCTTGGGGAAATGGGGTTTACTTTTCTCCAACTGTTTCTCAGAACATACCGGTACAAAATGTTCAGAAGTAGGATAATTCCTTTAAAAGCTACATCTGGTTACCCTCAGATAAATATTTCCATTAATATTTCAACTCATTTTGATCCTTCTTGTAGTTTGTAGTATTTTTTTCAATGTATGTAGGTGGCCTTAAACCATACGGCAAAAGCGTTTTCCAAAAACGTTCAATCTTTGTCTTACTATGAACTGTTTTCCTTTTTTCCCTTGTCATTGAATAGCTCCTCTCAGCAAGCTCCAAAACCCCTTTTCCCTTTGATCTGATTCTGCTCATGCTGATGGCTTAGCTTATGTACTTTGGCGGACTCATACATGTTTCAATACCGTATTTAAGAATGAAATCACCTATTCCTTTCCTCTGTTTGGAGTGAAAATATGTTGTTACTATTTTTAGATAATATGCATTGAATATTCTTGCAGCCATTGCCCTGTGCAGAGTCATTATTATGCACATGATGCTATCTTTTGGGCTCAGTGGTTTGTTGTGTGTCAATTCACTTTAAAATGCTCAACTGCCTAGATTCCTTTTTCCCTATTAAGTGATGCTTTTAGACACTTTATTTTTAAGTCTGTGAATACTTTTTTTTTAAAGATAAAAGGTATTGGATGTACGTTTGTAAATGACAATTGTGAGACCCAGACGTTTATGGAAAAACTTTATACCGTTTACTAAAAGTCTGACTTCTTACATCTTCAGACATCTGTCTTAGTAGGGTCGGCATTCCCTCCCATTCTTGACAGCTGCTTTACTGCAATCTTAACTCCCAAAGTGGGTATTGGTTAGGGTAGGGAAAGAATAGGAAATAACATAAATAATTTTGCATCATCTATTTTGCCGGTTATGAGGACGCTTACGAACACATTTTCAGTAATGTCAAAAAATCCAAAGAATGTTAAATCTGAAAGAGACCACAGCAAGTTCTAAAGGCTATTATCAGACAACCCATTCCCTATGCAGTTTTTTACATCCCCATGCCCTGGGTTATTTATTATGAAGTGCCTTTGCTTCCCAGGCTGCCTTGCAGAAATGCAGTCCTGTAGCACCCTTAGCCATATATGAACAATTCCCCAAAGAATGAGCATAGCATTATAAAAAATGACATGTAATTTCCCCTACCATGTGGTTGAATCCCTTCCAACATATTTGATCATTCAGTACAGTGATCAGTATGTGTAGTTCTATTTATCCTATATATTTTAAGTATTTACTGGAAAGGATGTTACATTATTGTAAGAATGACATATGTATGTATTCTAGTGGGGTAAATAATTGAAAGTATAGCACGTTTAAATGACTTTCATTTCAAGTGTTTTAGTAAGAAGTGAATTCATTCCCACTTTTTAAGTTTCTTAAGTCACTGGAGATAAGAATATACAATGTTGGTCTGTTACTGAAAAGTCGTCAAGGTACTTTGAATACATGGCTTTATATAGATTACAGGATGACTCACTTCACTCTGAAGCTGTCAAAGCTGTCAAAGGACCTGTGTTATGTAGGGATATTGTCTAGTTAGTGTGATTAGAAAGGATTGATGGGGCTGGAGAGATGGCTCAGAGGTTAAGAAAGGGTTGATGATCTTGCTGTCCATAGGAATTGTTGCAGATGTGGACTACACTAAGTTGGAAGATGGAAAAATAAAGAGATGAAATTTATTCTAAAGAATGCATAAATCTTTTGATATTAGTGTTTCTCTGAGTAATGAAAAGAGATCATGATAGTGTAATTCCCATCTAATTTTTGTCTTCTTATGAACTGCTAATCAAGAGCATTTAGAGGAAAATTTTCAAATGGATGATTATAATCTCAAGTTATTTATATTTAGCACATAAGAGCTAAAAAGCAGAAAAGTTGGGTTGTCCTTTTTGTTTTTACTTTAGTGTAGGTCATCTGGTGCCTCAGTGTCATTTTTCCCTCGATACTGCAGTCATGTTTTTTTTCAGTGCTACTGAACATTGAGTTTGTGGAAGAAGGGAACTTTTCATAGTGCGTCCTGGTTTGCCTATGGGGTTGGTTTGGGACCCAGTCTGCCATTGTGCCTATCTGTCAGAACTCGTCATAATTTAAATGTTTGAGGTGGATGATTAAACTGTTTTAGGGGACTATCTTGTTTCCAAAGAACATTTTAAGGAGAGAATGTTCTTTTTTAACTCACTACTGATTAATGAGAAATATATAAAATATGGTATAACCCCATAAATGTAAATATTTTAGAAAACAAAAATATATTATACCTCTAGTATTGTGAATATTCATAGTAATACATACCACCTTACCTGTGGTGTATTTATATTTTTGCAGAATGTCCTAAAATGTATAGATTATATAAAGTTATTTGCAATTACAACATAATTGTTTTCAGACTCAATTGTTTAAGGATATTTGCTAGTTAATGTTTGCAGCCACTTTATGTACCCAAACCATCCTGATTTTACTAGGGCAAACTGAAGATTATCAGGTCTGATGAAGTGTTTTCCTATCCCTATAGTTTAAATTATGGCATTTTGGACATGGTTTATAATGCTTGGGTTTTTTTTTTTTTTTCAAAATTTATTTCACTTTATTTTATGTGCATTGGTGTGAAGGTGACCGATCCCCTGGAACTGAAATACAGACAGTTGTGAGCTGCCATGTGGGTACTGGGAATTGAACCCAGGTCTCGTAACCGCTGAGCCATCTCTCCAGCCCCCTATAATGCTTGTTTTTGTCTGCCTTGTGTTAGTTAGCTGTGACTGTGTCTGCCTCTGTTCTGGCTTCCTACAAACTAATGACTGCCTTTTAGTGTTTCATAGCCCCTGTATTTTCAGAAAGTGTGCTTGTTAAAGTTGTTGATTACCCATTCCCAGTTTTCTAAATCAGACTTACAAATCAGTCAGTGATCCTAGGTTTAAACAGGGAATCCGGCAGACATCAATGATGAGTTAAAGTTCTGTGTTCAACTTTACCAAGTTTGAGTGTTTATTTTACTATGTTTGGTCTGTAAACAGGAAATTAATATCTTCAGTCTGCAAGAATTGTTGATGAAGATTAACAAAAATACTTCATTAAAACGTTAATTTTGGTGCCTAATGTATAGAAGACATTCAATACAATGTACGAACACTGTTACTGAGCTAAACCTTGAGCCCCTTGAAGGCTTGTCCTTGGTCTTTCTATCTCAGTCACCTAACCTAAACCTTGAGCCCCTTGAAGGCTTGTCCTTGGTCTTTCTATCTCAGTCAACTAACCTAGCATATGGTATATACTCAATAAACGCTGGCTGGTTCAACTGATTGATTTCCCCTATTTTATGTTCTGTTACAGCCCACTGTTTGTAACATGGAAGATTGGTCGAGACAAAAGATTGCGTGGATGCATAGGTACTTTTTCTGCCATGAATTTGCATTCAGGACTCAGGGAGTACACACTTACCAGGTGAAGACCAATTTTTGTTTCATTTACGTCTACTTATAAAAAAATCTTACAATACTTGAACCTAATACTTTAATTTGTTTTCATTTACTAAATTATTGACATTCCTCTCTCCTTTCTTGTTAGTTTTTTTTCTTCTTGGTATCCAGTTAACTTCTCTTATAATGTATTATTGCTATGTATTATTATATAAAATGCTGTGGTGACATATATCTTGCCATAGATTGTGAACATGATCTTTTTTTTCTTCCAGTGGGCAGCTTATTTTGTATAACTTGAAAACGAATGACTAAATGTCCATGAATTACCAAAAGTATTATTTCTATCTTAACAGCCTTTACTGGTTCCCCTTTAGACCTTTCAAAAAGAGTTGTTTTTTCCTTCATTTATGCATTTTGCTACACTTTTATGTGCTTTAAAATTTGAAAAGAAATCCTAGGAAGAAAGTGATGTCACAGCCCGGCAGCATAATCATTCCCATTCACACTTCACCCTCAAGTTCATTGTAGCTTCTTGATTTTGTTTCCTCTAACAATGAGAAAGTAATGAGCGCCCCATTACACTTACTAAGACTTTGCTCTTAATTTCTCTAGTCACAACAAGCTATCTAACATGCCATCTAATTTTTTAAAAACACAACTTCTAGCAAGTTGTGTTCCAAAATTATTTCATAAGAAGAAAATGTCTTTAAGTAATGAGCTGTTAGTAAAGGTATTTCCTGGTTTTGTTCAATTGTTAGTGTGGCTATTTGACACATAGTTGTAATCCACACAGTATTAGTACAATATGAAATTGGTCCTTGCTAACTAACTGTTGGTACTTGGGGGAAGTTGCATAACTTCCATAGGTAAAGTAATAATTCAAGTATTTTTCTATATACTCAATATAGGTGTTAGAAAGAAATAATCATTATTTTACCACAGGATTAATGTGACAGTTAATTATCTTGTTGTAGAATTGTGTAAATTCAGACTTATGACACAAGTTAATAAAAAAATTAAGTTTAATATTCTTGTGTTTGAAGATATGTAATATCTCATAGCTGCAAGGTTTTCCCCATCTATAGTGAATTACAAGAAAAAAATATGCAATAGCTTGGGGGGACATATCTATTGTTGTCTCTTCCCAACTATGAGAAACAGGGTCCTTGGACTTGATTAGACAGCACAAAGCTCGGGAGAAGTCAAATATCTATATCTCTACATCCAGCCATCATCAGTCTATATATCTATGTATCTATATATCTACCTTTCTATCTATCTACTTATCTATCTTTCTATCATCTATCTGTCTGTCTATCTATCTATCTATCTATCATACTAATCATCTATCTGTCTGCCTTTCTTTCTCTCTTTCTTTCTTTCTTTCTTTTTTTCTTTCTTTCTTTCTTTCTTTCTCTCTTTCTTTCTTCCTTTTTCCTTCCTTCCTTCCTTTCTTTCTAACATTTATCTACCTACTTACCTATCTACCTATCTTCTGAAAAGAACTCAAACTCACTAAAGAGTATAAATGCTACCCTTGAAATAAATATTTTAAACATGAAATAAGATTCACTTGAAGACTTAATCAAATTCTTTAAGTGACTACTTTTTGAGGAAACAGATACATATGAAATTGCTTGTTGACTACATATAATGGAAAATGTATTACACTTTCTCCAAAGTAACTTGCTATGAGGAATACTGGCTCCTTGACATTTCCTGAGAAAGAGTTCTGTGCTTGGTGAACTTGGGAAACACCAGCACCAGTTGATAAATGTAGAAAGCTCTCCTTGATTGCAGCAAGTTTCAGGCCCTTGTGAGGAAGTATTGTTATAAATCTGGAAAACTGTATAATGCAGCATTTTCTAGACTACAGTTTATTTGACTATAGATCCCCTTTATCCTTCTACTCTGGTGTCTTGTGCCACTAGGATTCCAAGGAATACATCTTTGTAAACATGAGCCTGTGATGAAATTTTACAAATGTTATAAATTATGCTTTTTCTTTAGGTTTATACACACTATTTATAGTATAGAGGTTCTTTGTGCTTTGAAGTGAAATTGTGGAAGAAATTCCATTATCAGATATTCCATACTTTAAAAATCTTGGGTGGTGGTGGCAGTAGTAACCTGTTTAGGGAAATTCTTTTGCCTAGGAGATGAGAATGTCCAACTTTTCTGAGCTTATGAATTTTTTTGACAATGTGAACTGAGTGAGTTTTTCCCACAATTAAAATTTGCCTGTATTTATGGACCTTTTTACTCTCATTGCATTGTGTTCTGTGGATGGGAACATCCTGTTTACTTTTCAACCCTTTCCTTGTATTTCTATACAGCTTCCTTAAATTGTATATAGCACATTACAAAAGAATGCATGTATATATACTTACTTTGTGTTTTCTATATACGCATACATGCATCTGGTTTGTTTCCCATTTTTCTGTGCAATATAATCTAATTAGCATATTATAAATCTTGTTACTTGAAAGATATAAACAAAAGAAATTTTATGAAATTTAAGCAATATTTTAATTCATTTTAATGCATATTTAGAAGTTTTAATATAATAATGCTTTTCAGTCCCTTGTGCTTACCCACCCCTCTGTGTGTGTGTGTGTATTTCAATGTGTGAGTGTCTAGAGAAATGTATTTTCAATTAGGGTTTTTAAAGGCAATAATTTTTGATTAATTAAATTGGTTATCTGACAGTCTTATATAATGCATCCTGATCCTTACCCCACTTTCTTTTATCTCCTTCTCATCACTGTCAACCCCCACCCTCCCTGCAGGTCCCTTTCCCACATCCATGTCTCTGTTTTGTTTATGACCCAATGAGTTTAACCTGGGTTGTCTGTATGACCGTGAGTTTGGAACTGTGTGTTGAAGCTTGCTGGTCTCACCAGTGGGTACACAACAGAAGACAATAACTTCTCCTTCCCTAGCATCCATCCCCGGGCAGAAGTGCTTCAGCAGTGAGGTGCTGGGGCCCTATGGGCCCTTCTCTCGTCCTTGCCTGCCTCCAGCAGTACCTTTCTTTCCCACAATAGTCAGGCTAGTGCTGTGTTAGACATCTGTGAGGTGCTTTGTGCCTTCCTCATAATAACTCTTAGGTATGGATAGCTACATTTTTAGTGAGGAAATGGAGATTCGAGAATAATTTACTCAGTCATGCTTCTAGTAAGTGGTAGAACTCAGATTCAAATTTAGGCCATGGACTGCAAAGAACATATTTTTTTATTGTGACATATATACACAACTCTCTGTCATATGTTCCCTTAATGGAAACTTTGATTAAGTTAGATTAAAATAAGACCTTATAAACAGAAGTCAAGTTATTATTCTGATTTTATTTGTAGCTTCATCATGAAAATAATGAACTCAAAAGATTACTATGAATTTAATGAGTTGGTGATCAATAATTCTTCAAAAATTCTAGTGAAGAGTTACGAATAAAGTTGATTTGAATTTCTATTATATAAAAGAAAATGCTTATATAAAAATACTACTTGGAGGTAGGAAATTGTAATTTTTGGTTGTATAGTCTAGACATCAAGAAGAATTCAGAATTTCTAAACATAATAAGTAGTGATTCTTTTTTGGAGTCTGGTGTTCCCATCATAAAGTCTGTAACTAAAATGAACTAATAGAATCAGATAAACTTAGGGACCTGGGGAGGTGGTAACCAGGGAGCAAGTAGAGCGGTAGAATGAATCACTCTTCAGTAACAGATGGGTTAAAAATTAGAGTATCTACTTATTTGTTATCTTCATCTGTGATTAGGTAGAGATTCAGTTTTTCAGAATGCTACTCAGTTGTACCCTGTCTTATTCTGATAAAATATAAATAAATAAAATCATATCTTATCATTTTAATCATTTTTAAACGTACACTTCTGTGATCTTAAATCATCTCGTGTTGCTGTGTAACTATCACCACTGTTTATCTCCAGAACTTTTTCATCTTCCCTTTGCTTAGTGTCTACCTTTTGGCTATCATGAATAATAATAATAATAATAATAGTAATAATAATAATAATGCTGCATTAAAAATGGGCATGCGAATACCTGAATACTCTCTTTTTTAGATGACGGTCACATAGCTTGTTTATAGTCCATTAATCTTTTAAAATATTTCTTTAAAAATTACCAGGTTTTTTTTAATGAAACATCTACCCTGGATTAAGTTTTGATTCATAAATTAAGTTTTTAATTGATATTTTTCATCATCAAAGTGTTTGCTTAATTGAAATTTTGATTTATTTTAGATTGAAATAAGACTTTATAAATTGGTGATTTTCTCCCAATTATAGAAATACATAATTAGAAAGTCTGAAAACTGCCGGGCGGTGGTGGCGCACGCCTTTAATCCCAGCACTAAGGGAGGCAGAGGCAGGCGGATCTCTGTGAGTTCGAGGCTAATCTGGGCTACAGAGTGAGTTCCAGGAGAGAAACCCTGTCTTGAAAAACTAAAAATAAAAAAATTAAAAAAAAAAAGACTGAAAACTTTGTGACAATTACAATATGGGACTCTGAAGAAGACTACCTTTCCTTTCTCCTGGGAGGCTCTTTTAGACAAAAGCAGGAAAGAGTCTAGTGAACAAGAAGCAGGATGTAGAGCTGAGAGTCACAGATAAACATTCATAAATTACAGGCTGATGGTGAAGTATGGGAGTTAGTTCTTTTTCAGTGCCTATACTTTGAAGTAGAAATAGTCCTTTGTCTCAGTGAATAAGAGTAGTCTCTATTATTTACCATTTTCAAAACCAATAACTTATAGTATTTATGTAGATGTATAGCTTTTGTAAGCTGGACAATAAAAAGACTTCTCTTTTTTGCTACTTAAAAACATACTTTTGCCGGGCGGTGGTGGCGCACGCCTTTAATCCCAGCACTCGGGAGGCAGAGCCAGGCGGATCTCTGTGAGTTCAAGGCCAGCCTGGGCTACCAAGTGAGTCCCAGGAAAGGCACAAAGCTACACAGAGAAACTCTGTCTCGAAAAACCAAAAAAAAAAAAAAAAAAAACATACTTTTGTATGAAGGAGAATTAGGATTAAGAGAGGAATGCAATCATCTCAGTCAATGAAGGTGGCTTATAAATTGCTCTTGAAAGCACAGCTCTAATTCTTTATATAAATTCATAATGATAGCATGGTATTTTAGAATACAGAAGTGACTGATACTTTGTGAGGACAGGGATGTGGCCAGTCAGCACACTTACAAGATGACTATCTTTTTTTCTTCTCTATTTCATTGTCCACAGAGTCTCCTCTGAGCAGGGAAGTAATTATGTAGGTTGTGGCCGGCCAGACCTGGAGCTTGAGTCTTCACTACACTGCTTTTGTTGTGCTCTGAATTCTGAGAAATTAGCAGTAGAGCTTTAGTTCTTTCCAAGAAATGGAGTGACCATATAAAAGGCGGAGAAGAGTTTGTTTTGATTTAGAGTTTTCTTTTCTTTGATTCTGTGCGCCTGACTGGAGTGTACACATACATATGTGTGTCTGTGCTGAAATGGAATAACAAGAAAAGCAAGCAAGGGATTGTTTGCACATTACAAATGTGTTTGCTTTTGATTAGATTGTTTGAGATATTGAAAATTCCAAACAAGCTTTGTTTTTTACTTTTCTTTGAAAGGTCTTATTCAGATTGGGTACTTCTGGGTGACTAGATGCGTTGTAAACTGAATTTTCTTTTGTATTTGGTAGCATAATCTCTCATTTTTGTAGCATTTACAGCCATTGTAAGCACCGTGATTATGTTTTTTCCACTCAGACATAATAGACTATTATGTGCTAATTCTCATGATTGATTATTTTAGTAATACACATGGCTCATTGTGAATAATTAAATTAAACAAGTTATTCTTCCTTTTCATGTAATATTGGTCCTTATGTTAGCATCACCCAGATTGATTTTTCTTATGAAAAATCAATGAGTCACTTCTGACTGTACATTATTGTCATGGCAGCTCATTCCTGAGATGTTGAGGACAGACTATTTTTGGTAAGTGTCTATGGCAAGACTCCTGGCTCAAGTATGCTTTGGGAAAAGTAGATTTATTAGAAATACAATGCAAAAATAATTACCTTAATTTACAATCTATGCTTTACTCTTTGCAAAAAGGAGTATGGCCCAAGTTCTAAAACTTACAGCTGCTGTAGTCATTTCAGCTCAATTACCAAATGAAAATTTGTTCAGATTTTATAAAGTATTTAACTTAAGGTACCATTTGGAACCTAGATTGTCATGTGCTTTTTATTCAATATTACCCTTAGAAAAGCATGATGAAGATACTTAGCTGCAGAAATCTGAGATCTTCATTTTAGCTGCTGGGTTAATGTACCCTTTTCATTATCCCAAGTTTGTGCTAATGTGCAGAGATGTGTCCAAAAACATTGGCTAGCGGAATGTGGAAAGAAAAAGGAAAATGCACAAACCCTTCCCTGTATGGCTAATGGCTCCTGAATTAGAGAGAATTGTCTGAACTCATGTAGCACCTCCTGCCATAGGAATTAAATGCACTGAGTGTATCCGATTCTAATTCCCTATCACATCTTTCAGATCTCTGGAGTCTCCACTTGGAATTCCCCTGCTGCTTTGATTAAGTGCCACAGGCACAATGCCTTAGGGCAGAAAGGCAGAAAGGACCATCTGTAAAAAAGCTGTGAGGGAAGCTGCAAATGGAGCTTTTTCAATGGCAGGCCTCTTGATTCTTGAGTTTGACAGGCAGAGAGTGAAGTACAAGAAATTGACTGTATTCATACATACGTCAAGGAACTTAACCTGTTTGCTCCTCTGATACTGATATTTCCCCCTTTTAATCAGGTTTAAATAATTCTTCCTGAAATCTGTCTGTGTTTTGCCTTAGGAATTTATGACATCATAGGAGAAAGAAGGTAAATAAATAAATAATTACAGTACTAGGCAGAATAGATTTTTGCCAAAGAGACAAAAAAGATGAACACAGATTCTTTGCATTGTGATAAAACTGAAACACATTTAATGCAATTCATACATTATTTCAACTAGCCAGTTGTTTTACTGGCCATAAATTATTGTACATGAGTTTTTTTCTACAAGGATATATTCAAATTGTTGTCAACCAAGTAACCTTATAAGATTTTGGATATTTCAAGAGATTAATAGTATTTAATATTTTTTGTTTGTTTCTTTGAGACCAGATCTCAATATGTGGCCTTGACAACCATGAAATGTGGTATATAGACCAGGCTGGTCTGGAACTCACAAAGAGTCACTTTCCTCTGCCTTCTAAGAGCTGGGATTAATGGCAACACTGTCAAGGGAAATGAACTTAGTATGGAAAAATCTTTTGGAATAAAAGAACTTGTAAAAGTGTGTGTGTGTGTGTGTGTGTGTGTGTGTGTGTGTGTGTGTGTGTGTATGTGTATTGGGCTAGAGAGATGGCTCAGCAGTTAAGAGAAATGACCCAGGTTCAATTCCCAACCCCTACATGGTGGCTTCCAATCATCTGTAAATCCAGTTCTAGAGAAGTCCTCTTCTAGCCTCCACAGGCACCAGATATATATGCAGACAAAACACTCATACACATAAAATTTTTAAAAATTAAATAATTTATTTCAAAAAGTGTGTATATGCACACATAGGTATGTGTACACACACACACACACACACACACACACACACACACACGCAAACACAAACACTACTACTAAAAATATCTAGAACCAACTTGAATTAAGCCTGTTGTTTGGCAAATGATGACAAAAGTTAACGGATTTTTCTCTGCTCCATCTACATTAAAGTTAATTCACGTTTTGTTGTAGTATAAGCTGATATCCACCTCCTTTTCTAAGAATCCTGAGATACTTATCATTTCTTTTGATGAAATATTGAATTGATAAAGCAGTGTTAGAATAGAAATATTATCTGGCATTATTGTATTAAATGAGGCTTAAAATTATACTCAGGTACTTACTATGTATATTGGTTTTTTTTAGGGGGAAGTACAGAGTCTTATTATGCATGCAATCCAGCCTCAAACTCATGATATTCCTGCCACAGTCTCTGGAGTATCTGGAATTACAGGCCTGTGCCTCCATGGCTGGCTTTAAAAGCGTATTTCTTTTGGTCTGAACATTTCAGTGATAAATATTGGTTCTACTTTTAAATGTCTAAAGTGTTTTTGAGTCAGCAGGACCTGAGTCAACCAGAAAACAGATTTGTGTCTTGATATTCGGGAAGAATAAAATAATCAGGTTGATTTAAGCTCAAAGTGATTATTCTAGAATCTGACACAAACGATATACACTTTTGCCACATTTGGGGATGGGGCAGGGGAGATGCCACTAGTGATCTGAGTGGTTTAAAATAATGAATGTTGAGGTTTGGGTGTGGCAATTTCATATTAAATTTTTAGCTATGTTTTTTTTTTTAGCCTGAGAAATGCTTTTAAAAAGATTTCCTTAAAAGGCAATAAGAAAGTCTTTCTCTGTGATCCTTGTCCTTCTCTCAGACTGTAAAGTGTTTCATATGTGTATATTCAAAGTAGCCGTCACTGGAAGAAAATTCTCATTTTATTGCTGATAACAGTTTGTTGCCCTTCTAAGGCCAAACACTGTGTTAGCCTTTCATGTTGCATCAAGAATATATTTTTCTTAGAAACAACTTCCAGATGGTTTTACATTTTTTTTCTGCCTTTTTAAACAAATCACAAATACTGGATATAAAATGAGGGAACCAAAGAGCTGCATTGTTTGAACTGCTTCTAGTTAACAAAATAAATTATATACATGTATTCACATACATATATATGTGGAAAGAGATTATGTAGCACACTTCTTAGTATATTTAAAATCTTTAACACAAAGAATATAAAAATGCAGCCTAATAATTGGTGTTATGATCAGAAAACATAAGTATTGCTTTTTTTTAGATTTATGTATTTTATTTTATGTGTATGAATGTTTTGCCTGCATGTATGTATGCGCACCACATGTGTGCCTGGTGCCTGGGGAGACCAGAAATAGGCACTGGATCCTCTGGAACTGGAATTATAGGCAGTTGTGAGCTACCATGGGGGTGCTGGGTGCCGAGTCCAGGTGCTTTGCAAGAGCAACACGTACTATTAGCAACTAAGCCATCTTTCCAGCCCGTTTTATTAATTGTATAACCTTACTTCAGCTCACAGAATTAACCTGTATATCCACCCTCACACTGTAGGAACATCGTTTAAATGAGATTAGCATATTATTGTCCCCATTTCCACCACCACCCACTTTTTTTTTTAACATTTCCACATTGAAATACTAATTTGTGTCCTTCCTTAGAGAAAAAAACTAAGAAAAATCCATATAGAAAATCCTCCAGAAGCTTTAGTTATAAGGATTGCTGAGAGCTCAACCTCCTGTTGCTATACCCAGCTCCCCTCGGGCCTGTTTTCTGTGTTCCACAAACTCAGTTTAAAAGGTTCCAACTGTACCTGCTTCGTTGGCAATGACAGGGCAGAGGATTTCTTTCCACTTTTCAGGCTGCTTTTAACCTGAGACATTCTTAAGACCTTTTGTTGCTTCCTAGATAAGAGGACCTGATTTCCTTAGCTAGATCCAGAGAACTATTCTAAGCCTTTGGAATAGTGGGCAGGGTTGCATATGAAAAGGAATAAACTGTTCACTAGGCTAGGCTTATGCTACTAATGAGGTCGCTGGTTCAAGGCCCAGTTTGGGCCAGTTCGCTTTGTTTGTTCCACATAGCAGCCTGTGCCCCAGGTAGTTGACATGGTAAAGCTCAGGCAGAGATTGTGCACGGTCAAGTATAAAACCCAAACATGATATCAGACAGGCCACATTAAGACTTCTAACACCGAGCCATCCTGGGAAGAGTTAATAATTGCTTTGACTCTGTAAGAAAAGGTGCACATATTAAAAATTGGTGATTTATTTTCAAAAGCTCTCTTAAGAGAGTCAATATGGCTTTGGGATGGGGGAAGTGTTTAGCTCTTTGGAGTAGAAGGGAAAACAGAGAACATAGGTTGACCTTCAGCAAGCCTGAAAATACTATGGAAGAAAAGAAAATCTGCACTCAAAACCTCAGGAACAAATTGTTTATTACTTCCCTTCTGCTACGTCCCCACCTTTAATGTAGAGAGTAGTGGCTAGAATTAGTGAGAGTCCTCTCAGAGAATAGTAGATGTACGCTGCTGCTGCCACTGCTAAATATTTCAGTGGGAAAAGATGACTAGATTAAATTTACCAGTGTGAAAACTCCATCAAGTACAATTGCTTCTCATTTCAAAGTACATCTTAAAAGGCTCCATGTTGAAGTGCTGGTCTGTTGTGGGTGGAGATGTTCCTGTGCCTCAGGTAGCAGCTCACTAAAGTGGTTATCTGTGGTCTCTAACTGTGTGCCCTCCTGTGCAATTGCCTCTTCCACTTCATAGGTTTTATTATTGCTCAGAACAGCACACTTCACCCATTAGCCAGTGTAGCCACAGACACTCACTGGCATAGCTAACCTCTCTCCCTCTGAGACAAGATTTCCATCTACCTCTCTTTGCCTAGAGTAAAAGCCAATCTCATTATAAAGTCTACATTTTACTCAGAGTAAAATTAATATCCTACAATGTTCCAGTGCTCTGCTTGCTTCCCCTTCTCTTAGTCTTCTGCTTTGCTTTTCATATCCGCCCCCCTAGCTAGCCTTAGCCCTTAGCCCGGCTGGCTTCTTTGTTTTCCTTTAAACCTGTTAAAAGCTTTTGCACATGCCATTTTGTCAACTAATCTTCTCCCGGATACCAATGTACTTGCCTCCCATTCTCTCTATCTGTCTCAATTCAAATGACATAGAATAGTCTGGTGTTAGTCTTTTTGATAATAGCAATATTTGCCTCCTAATTTACAGGGGTTTGATGCTTAATTTTTAAGAAAAGAGGCTGTGTGAGCATATCAAGAGCCTGAGCTTTAGAGTAAGCAGTAGCTGCGTTGCGTGCTGGTTACCCCAAGTCTTTAACTTTGTGAAATTAGAGACGCTAAGGAACTTTTATGGAATCTTACTTTCTTCAATTGTAAAATAGAGATGATACCAATGTGGTAGATTTCTTGTGAAAATTAAGAGGCATATTGATATAAAGTATCAGCACGTTCTGATTATGCAGTTTTTCTACTTCAGAAATTAAATAGTAAGAATAATAAACAAATAAAAATTTAAATATACTTGTAGGAATTGAAGTTTTCTTTTATCTCTTGCACATGTAAATTAGCAGGAGTTCTTTTTGTATGAAAAGACAGGACCATCGTTAAAAAATAAATCAATGACAATATAATCTGTCACCATCTCACTTTTGTTTATGAAATCCTTTAAACACATGCATGCACCCACACACACACACACACACAATGTGACCATTGAACAAAACACCACCAGTCAGTATTCACAGGTCGTTCTACACTATGTCCTCAGCTGATTCTCGATCTCAAACATTTAGGCCACTTTTTTACTCAAGGCTCTGATGTTGACTCATGAGGTTCATTAACTTCCCATCAAAACCAGTTCAGACAATGTATGGCACTGCTTCGAGGAGCTACTCTTCCTCTGTCTGCACAGAGGAAGGCCCAGTCTTGTAAGCAGCCTACCCTACAAAGCCCCAGCCTCACAATCTAGCCATGCATGCTTATTCACCAATTCCTATGTAGATTCTTTCATGTCTTTCTGGTTTTGAACATTTGTTTTCCTCGGCCAGCCATGCCTTGCCCCATTTCCACCCAGTCAACTCCTACTCATTATTCAAGCCCCAGCTTGCTTGTTACTTCCTCTACAAAATTTCTTTGACACTCCCCAGCAAAGCTGGTTAGTCGTTTGTGTTCCCACAGCACTCTGTTCGGGCCTCTGTTGTAAATATTTAACTCGCCAGATTATCATTATTGACTTTATATGTTTGTCTCTGGTATAAAATTGCCCTTAATGGTAGTTTACCAAGCCATGGCAGAGCCAATAAACAGAAACCAGTCTTATTGCTTGGTAGCAACCTTACTTGGTCCTGATAGCCATGTCTACTCTCCTCCTTTCTATCTGCCTCTGTTGGCTTTTGTTACCTTTCATTGCTGCCAACTTATAAGAGATGTTGAAGTTGATTGATAGGAGTTGGTTTAAGGCCAGTTGCAGTTTGATTGAACTGTAGGACAGGAACTGGGTGCGGAACATTTTACAGAACAGATTAACACGAGACTAGTACCACCTTTTAATAGCCATAAGTGATGGAAGAAGCTCCATGTAAGCTGATGCTTGCTGTAGGACCACAGAGCTGGAAGAGACCCTTAGAAGTCTTCTGGGCCAGCCCTTATTTGATTTGCCTTTAAATCTTCCAAGAAATGAGCATTTAGTTTCTGTCTCAATTATTTTCATTGACTTGGAACTCACTACCAGCTCAGCAGACCATTTCATTTTTGGACACCTCTAACCTCACTACCCTTATTTACTCCAGTTATTCTTTCATGGGGCACCAGTTAGTTTGAATGCCAGAAGCTACAGACTGCCTGCATTTAGCACCTTCTTCTTCATGAAAGCCACATTAACCAGCAGTGGTCAAACTTAACCTCTGAGTAATATCCTCATCTTCAGAAGTTTAGGAGTGGTAAGAGGCAAAGTTTTACAATTGAGTTCCTTCTACCCACCCATAAGGATTTGAACTGGCCCCTTATTATTGAAACCTTTGAAGCTACTGCCATCACAACTTTTTTCACTGTCTGTCTTAAACTTTTAGAGTCAGATGGGCAAGAGAATCCTGAGATTTCAAGCTAGAACAAGAATTAGATCTTTCAGTTGCCCTAATACTTTATGATATAGAATTGGAACTAGCATTAGAACACAGCCTCTTGACACTGTCTTGGACTGCCACTCAATGTACATGATGGAGGGCATACGAGTATGCAAATTTATGTATTTTAGTTTTATATTAACATGTATGTGATTTCAAGGAATCCTATAATAAAAGAATCATTTCATAATGTAAAGACTAACTCTCAAGCTACATGCTGTGCATCACATTTTTGACACTATTTCCATAAACTGTAGAGACTGGGCCAGCAAGATAGCTCAGTGAGTAAAGACACTTGCTTCCAAGCTGCGTGACCTGAATTTGATTCCTTGGACCTACTTGGTAGAAGGAGAGAACTGACCACCGTAATTTATCCTCTGACCTCTACAGCCATGTGTGTATATACACACACTAAATAAATAAATGTAATCATCGTTTAAACCTGCAGTAGTAGAAGCTATTATAGGAACTTGAAACAAAACCTTGTTTATTGTGGTAGGTTTCCTTTTTATCAAAAATATCTTCAGTAGTGGGAAAGATATACAAACTTCCACTCTTCCACTAGACAGTTGCTGGCTTCTGAGGGAGGGAGAGTCAGTTTCTGTTAAGGGCATGGCTCCTAGTAGGTCAACCACACTCCAGTGTGTGGTCCCACAGCCAGTGGTATATGGGCAAGAGGACTGGGGGCATGAATATGATCAATATACATTGTATTCATAAAAATACATGATAAAAACAATGTCTCAAACATAGTAGTATTTATGTTTTCTAATCATAGTAATAACCTTTATTTTCTGTGTACTGGACCTTTACTAAGTGTTTTACACATTGCTTCATTTAATCTCTTCGGCAACCCTATCAAGTTGAAGTCATTTCGCTTATGTTATATATAGTTAGGGAAATCCAAGGCTTAGGAAAGTTCAACTTTACTGAATGACAGCAAATACACAGCAGTACCTGGATTTGACTCGCATTCCAAACCATATTCCTACACTGCTCTTCTCCCAGTAACTTCACTCCCTCCTCTTTGTACAGAGACTTGCTTCATTCACTCAACTAATTTGGTCTTGTGTCAGATGAAAACAAATCTTTGAGCATTCTGATCCTTTGGGCATTCAATTCCTCAACTCTCAGTTTCTCACAACTTCCCTTATATCCCCAGTTTGTTTATTCCTGTGTAATTTAGCCTCTCCTGTGTTGTCTTTTCTTTTAGAATCCTGAGGCATGCTTTTTTGTTCACGGTGACCTTCTTAGTGCAGTTGGGTCTTAGGAACTCCCATACTCCAATCAGAGCTTCTCATTTGGGGGATATGCAGTCTGAAGGTTTTGATTTCTCTGCCTGTGTAATGTGTGCAGCCAATCTCAACAGATTTACATGGAATACTAGTTCAGTCCTCAAGTTCTACAGCTCTGCAATCTACTATGACTTTGAGGGCTTGGGGAAATGTTTCCCACAGGGGGACTGCAGAGTCATCCCGATTCTGCTCTTCTCTACAACTTGCTCATATAGGAGGCATCATTTGGGGAGTAAGAAGTTAGTCTATTCCTTAGAAATTATAATTAGGTAAATAGCCCAGATTTCTAGATAATTTAGGTCAAACATTGCTTTCATTTTCTTTTCTTCTTCCTTTTTTCCCCTTATAATTTAAGTCCCTTAAGAAAAGTTAGCATAAAAGAAGAAACAGTTATATAAGTAGAACATAAATGTACCTATGCCTGACATTTTCCTCACAGAAAAATAAAAAATGGATTTTAGGAAGGAAGTGTGTGTATGTGGTAACAAGCTATGCCTCTTTTGCCATATTTGGATTTACAAGAATCAATTTTTAAAGTAATTAAATCATCTAGAATATGTCTTTTGTTTTTTGTAGCAGAGATTTGAGGAGTAAGAGAAAAGAAAGGAAAATACTTTGAAATTATAGTCGTAGTTTTATATATGGATTGTCTTTAAATTTTTGAGTTAAAGAATTATGGAAACTTTAGAAATATAGGCATTATTGAGTGTCCTTTGGGTTTTCTCCTGATCCATGTAAGAACTTTTTTTTATGTCTGAGACAAATAATAAATTATCTGGACTCCTGTTGTCAGGTTAAGTATTTTTTAAATTTGGCAGTGAAAACATTTTTTTTTTTTTTTCGAGACAGGGTTTCTCTGTGTAGCTTTGCGCCTTTCCTGGAACTCGCTTTGGAGACCAGGCTGGCCTCGAACTCACAGAGATCCGCCTGGCTCTGCCTCCCGAGTGCTGGGATTAAAGGCGTGCGCCACCACCGCCCGGCGAAAACATATTTTTTATTTTTATTCACATATTGCCTGTTAATTATAATGAAATTGATAGCAGTATTTGGGGTATTATCCATGTTACATATCTCTTAGAATTTCAAAGACTTTCACCAGTGTAAGATACTGTCATTCCACATATTTAGGGCCTACATACTTGCTCATGGTAATATGGCAAATTAATGCTGCAGCGAATGCAAAAGCAGCAAGTGGCTGGAGATGCTAGCCCAGAACCTGGTAACATTTTGTTCTTTTAGGATAGCAGTAAGATGTCACTTTGTTATAAAGAAAGATGGAAAACTGAATTTATTTACAATTTTAGCCAGAACCAGAGTGAAAGAAACTCTCAATTTGTTTTGACCTTGCCTGTAGCAGAGTTGCAATTTATAGAAAAGATGAACCAAAAAGTAAGAATTTTCATCTGTAGATATAGCTATGAGGGCAGCCTGCTGGGACTGGGAGATGAGTCTTTCTCTGTGAGAAAATTCTTTGCTGTCACCAACATTCCCTTGAGTGGCCTATACTCATCCCCATTGTGAAATTTCCTGAAATAAATCTTTTGGACCCTCTTTAGAGTCCCTTTGTTTTGTCCATTCTTCAACCTTCAGGAATTTGGGGTGTTGTGCCATCTATTGCTGATGGGTATGTAGATTCTGGAAGTGGCTCCTGAAACATGTAGGTATAAAAGAGCCACGTTCCTGCAACTGAAGGATACCCCATGAGCAGAATACAAGTAGTAGTATAAATTAGACATCCAGTTAGACATATGGTCCATGTAACTATATATAAAATCTTCTTCTCCATTGCTTTCTGTCTAGTTACATTTCGAAGGTCTAAGACATGTGACTCAGATTTTTGTGGTTGGCTTTGGAGACAAGGTCTCACTGTGTACTATAGGCTGGCCTCTAATCTATGACCCTTCTGACATTACAGATTAATCAATGTGTGGCTAGTTCTTAGTTGTCCTTTCTTGTCAAAATGAGGTATGTTCCTATTGTCTGATTGGGAGTCTACTCTTAATTTTAATTTAGGTTTCATGTAGGCAATATCCCAGCATTTTAGGATATTTTGCTATAAGTTGTATAAGTTCTAGACAACCAGTCAAGCTATCTTTAAGTTAATAGAAGGACAAGTGCCTAAATGAAGGTCAAAATTATACTACAGCTACTCTGCAGGAGTCTTTCTTCAAATGCATCCTCCCTTGTTCAGGTTAAAAGGTCTCTGTGACCTAGGATGGGTCTGGTCCTGGCTGAGTCACAGTACTCTAACTGTAGCAGTTAGAAACTGAAACAGCTAGCTAGTGTGTGGATTCAGTAGGAGTCTTAATTCTCCTTCCCAGAACACCTTGCTTGGTTCACTGTCCACATTCCCCCCCGCAGCCTCTGCTTGCTGTACAGGATGTGCTGGCCCAGTGCAGACATGTTACCTCCTTCCCACCACTGAAGTGCTCCAGCCCACAACTTTGTGTCAGTTGTAGCCTGAAGTCATAGGCTGAAGAAGTAGGAGGAAAGGGTGATAAGACCTGGTACAGTGATAATTTTGCCAAATAGTTGAATGTCAGAGTTGGTTGTTGCTCTTCTGTTCTTGTGTAAGGCATATGCCATTTTCAGTTCACAATTTCTAGAAAGAAACTCAGGCTTTCTCAAAGCACATAAATAAGTAAATGCTTGTGGCTTTATTTATACTTTTTATAGTGTAGAGTTCCTTTTCTGTTTCCCTAAGGACTCACTTCGAAATTTCCCCCAGCTTCCCAGAGTTACTGTTCTTCCTTTGTGTGCTCACATCACACTACATGTGCCTGTGTTATAGCTCTTGCTTCCTCTTGCCTGCTTCATTTCTTGCTTGCTTGTGTTCCCTAGTTAGGTTGATTATCTCCTCCCAAGACCAAATATTTCAAATATTTCACACCTTTACATTCCCTTGGTAACTGTTAGGAGTTAGGTATAGACCAAAATAAGTGTTTGACTAAGAGCCAGTTGTCTCAGTATATTGAAATATCTGTTTATAAGGTGGTTAAGGCAATTAAAGCACTGGGAACTGTATTCCTATATAAGAGATGTGAGAAGCAAGGAAACCTCTGAAAATGTGTGTTAGGTAAGTCATACGAAAATAAGTCAGTTTGCAAAAGCAAGCTTTTTTTCATTTGTAGCGATTTACTTTGGAATTGAGAGGTATCTATATTTTGTTTTATACTTACAATTTTAAATCATGGACATTCTACCTTGTGTTGTAATAGCATCAGTCACCCTTTAGTAAAGGATGGGGATTTTCACATTTGGATGTTCTCGTTGTGGTAATGAAGTTGTGCTATTCTACAAATGAGGCACATTGAAATACGTTTGAAATCTGCTCCCAAGGAAAAACCTATATGTAGTCTACACATAAGGTGAATGAGAAAGAGCAGTAGGTGGAAAAGAAGTGGTAAGTGCAGTGTGTGTGTGTGTGTGTGTGTGTGTGTGTGTGTGTGTGCGTGTGCGTGTGTGTGTGTTTGTGTACACACTATAGCATATAGTTGTAGCTCACAAACATTTATAAGAGAAGATGCCATCAAGCCACTATTAAAGTTGTTTTGCAGAGGACATTTTATTCATTGAAAAGGCCAGTTCTGTGGCGTTTTGTTTATAGTTCCTGTCTTACAGAGTTTGAATGAGTAGGTGAAGGTGGCTTTACAGAAGGACCTTTCTGTGGTAGGGGAACAATTTGGGAGGACCGAAGTTCTAGGTAAGCAACCCAAGGTCCTGAGTTCATATTGTGCCATTTATCAGTAGCTAACTAATTATGTTTAATTTTACTAAGGTATGAAAGCACTTAGATTGTGTTGGTACAGAAATAAAACTTGAATTCAACAAATGAAGTACTAGTTAATATCTTTTTCCCAGAGAAGAAGCATTGAGCTAGTGATTGAGTCATTTTTTCTCATTGAAATTAGCAAGTTCAAAAAAGCCCTTTTGAAATCCAGCCTCTAAGAGCTCCTGTTTACAGTCATTAGTATCCATTCCCAAAAGGGCCCTACCCCTTTCTGAACTTGACTTTCTTCCTCATTCCCGGTGGAATAAATATCACACAGTAAATAGCGGTGTGAGGAGTAAACAGTTTGGGGGTTAAAAGGAGTGCTTAATGCAATAAAGCTGAGATGCAGTGGGAAAATAGCCTTCTGATGTGCATTTGATAAGGACTGGGTTAATTTCAACAAAACATCTGGTGCAAAAAGTTGTGAATGCAAGACATTTGAGAGGGGTATCTAGAAAGAGAAGGGAGTTACTGTGTTTAACAGTTGCCAACTGCCAGGCACATGCAAGTTGTGATTTTGTCAGACTTGGAAATTAAGTGTGATCAGGTCTCCTCAGCCCTTCAATGAGAGAAGATGGAAACCTAGCTGCAAGACAGAGCAGTATGAGTTAGTACTGATACACTGTCCACAAGTCTTCTAGTTAGTTTACATTCATGTGCTTACTATTGCCCTCTTTATATTCTGGGCTTGGAAAAAAGAGGCCCGTGGAGCTTATTGGTTGAACTTGTCCAGCTGGATCCTTCTCCAGCCACCATCATGTTACTAAGGATTTCAGTGTGCTTGCTCTCCTACTTCTTTTCTTTTGCTCATTCTTTTCTTAATAAGGTAATTCCAACTCTGAATACTTGCTAGAGTTCCAACGCTTGATTGAAAGATACATTCAGTTTTCTCTAAATATGCAGCAGTTATAACAACACAGCTGTAGTTAAAGATAGACTTTTTCATAAATCCTCATGGTTTTACTTCCTAATCACATCAGAGCGAATTAAGGTTTTATTCATTTCAGTTTCACGATGGTTGAACACTTAATTCTGAAAACATCACTAAGTACTACAAGCACTAATGGTGACCATCAGGACACATCCACCTTCAAGGAGCATACAGTTTTGTAAGGAGTACTTGTGTATATACACAAGATCTATGATGAACAAAGTAGAAACGTCCTCATTAGGTGGAGGTACCATGCCAACAGAAATGGGAGGAATTAGATGGGGCTCAATAGATTGACAGCTTTAAGGAATGAACTTTAAAGCTGAATCTCTATGGACATTTTACGATTCAGTTTCAATATCCAAGGGTGGGGATATGGAAAGGATATGCATTCTATATCCAAAAAATACCTTGATCTAAGAAGGTAGAAGTATATGTTATTTGAGGAAGAATTGTAAGTAATGCTGCATGATTTGGCCTCTAGTGGAAACAGGGGGAGATACAGTGATAGACTGTAAAGGCATTGAATTGCCATTGGAAGATGTTAGCAGAAGAACAAGGTTATCAGGGATATATCTCTGGTTACTCACATATAAGATGTATTGGAAAGGACAGATATTAGTAACAAAGATGGGCACAGTGATACAAGTCTACTTTATCTTCTAATGTCAAAGACATTTTGAATTTGTCTTGAGCTATCTTTTTTTTCAAATTTAAGAGTGTGTGTGTGTGTGTGTGTGTGTGTGTGTGTGTGTGTGTATGTATGTTCATGCATATGTATGCAGGTGCGCTTAGGCTAGAAAAAGGCATTGGATCCTCTGGAGTTGGAGTTATAGACCATTGTGAGCTTCCTTGTGTGAGTGCTAGGACTGAACTCAGGTCATCTAAAAGAGAAGCAAGTACTTGCTGAGCCATCTCTCTGGATACCCAACATTTACTTTTTATGTGTATTGTGCACCTACGTGTGTGATTTTTTTTTTTTTTTTTTTTTTTGGTTTTTCGAGACAGGGTTTCTCTGTGTAGCTTTGCGCCTTTCCTGGAACTCACTTGGTAGCCCAGGCTGGCCTCGAACTCACAGAGATCCGCCTGGCTCTGCCTCCCGAGTGCTGGGATTAAAGGCGTGCGCCACCACCGCCCGGCTCTTTTTTTTTATTAAATTATTTTTCATTTATTTTATGTATCAACCACAGTTTCCCTTCCCTCCTCTCTTCCTGCTCCCTCCCCCTACCTCCCATCTGCCCCCTCCCCATGTGTGAGACTTTTTAAGAGTCTCTTAATAGTTTGCCCCAGGGAAGAGCACACCAAATGATCAACCCTGAAAAAAATACATATGAGTAACATTATACAGACTGAACAGGTTTTTTACGTGTGTGTGTGTGTGTGTGTGTGTGTGTGTATGTATATAAACAAGAATTAACAAAAGAAGAGTCTGTGACTTTGGAAGACAAAGAGGAGTATATGGAAGGGATTTGAAAGAAAGGGAAGGGGGAAATAATAAAATTTACATTATAATCTAAAAAATAATAAGTAATTTAAAAACACAATTAGTTTCCCGATTATAGATGAAATTACGTTTGTAAAGGGGGGAAGCTGATAAGATGGCCCATTGTGCAGAGTCACTTGTCATGCAAGCCTGACAACTTGAGCTTGATGCCCAGAACCGATGTAAATGTGGGAAGAGAGAAAACATTCCACAAAGTTGTTCTCTGACCTCCACATGTTATGACATTTGTTAAAATACAATAGAACCCTGAAGAAAAATTTCTAACCAAAAATACATTTGTGGATGAGAAATCTGTAAGAAAATAAATATTTGTAAATAGTGGATGGTTGTTATGTAATTTAATATCTATATTTATTACTTAAGTATGTCCAAGGTTTGTGGCTGAATTAAAATAGATTCTAGGCTTCCTTAAAGGTAAACAGCACATCCTTTGAGTAGTACAATGGAGACTAAAGTTTGATTGTTATAAAAGTCAGTGTCTTCTGCTCCATTTATTTAGCAATACTTTTGAGTAATCTGTTCTCCATTGGGGAACTTTCTAGATGTTTTGTGACTATGATTCAAATTTAGAAGATCTGTTTGTATATTGTAGCTGAGTGATGTCCTAAGATGAAACTTTTAGATGAGGTAAAATTCTATCCAAAGAATTGGGTCCTTTGCAGTTTTTAGAGTAATGTCCTGTGACACTGTGGACTTCTTGACTTTGACTTTCAAGTCTTCTTGAGTGCAAGATGGGGAGAGTTTCTTGGAGGCAGAGTTCAGCCCTCCTTGTAGTAATGTACATTAACAAATAAAATAATATTTCCAGAAATCAGCTGGGGTCTCTAAGTTTTGAATAATGATCCTGAAATATAGGACAAATGAATAGCTGGTTCCACAAAAAAATTTAGATGGTTCATTAGGTGCAGATATTGACACATATTCTAAAGGGAAATTCCTAAAATTTAGTGACAAGAGAGGGTGGATGTACTATACACATTGTTAAACAGATCCATTTCCAAGTAACAGATTACTTAATTTAATGCTGATATGTTGTAGTAGATTAGCACTGAATAGTAAAACAACTTCAAACAAGCGCCCCAATTATTTTATAGCTCAGTTTATTTTTAACATTTATGTAGTAGTCCACATTTAATTTTCCTGATTTTTATAATGCTCTGTAGCAAAGCCATCTCTAAATGGAACAGCTGGTTTGTGCCCTGCATATGTTGACTAGCTTAGAAACATTGTTCCAAGAAAAAGTCTCCTTTCTCGAGGTTCACAAGCTTATGATGTCCTGCTGTAGATGATTTTTGGACTGATAATACAGAGCAGACCTAAATGATTAACTCAAAGCATAAAGATGCTTCCATTTAAAACAGAGACTCTTTGTGACTCTCCTGGCCAAAACCGTTTTGACTTTTCCCCTGTATAAAATGTACTGGTTAGCATTTTACTTTTGTTGGAACATTGACCTGTGATTATTTTATTCAGTATTCCCATATAGGCCTTTAAAAGGATACCTATCAATTTTAGTGTCCCAAATTTTCTTAAGCAAACACATTTGGTGTTTCTGGTGTTTTCAAGGTTTCCATAGAAACAGGACATCTTGTTGCCTTTTTTTTTTTTTTTCTTTTTAAATCGCTGTGGTTTACAGTTCTGTATATGAAAAGGAGGCATCTTATCCTGGCCAACCAAGCAAAACTAGTAGAATATCCATGATGTGCTGGTTAAGTTTGTCTTGTGCTTTAGGGAAACCTGTATAAATCCAAGAGCTAGCAATATAGTTAGGGTAGCCAGACGTATATTTTTGTCAGGGTAACAGAGCTTCCTAGGCAGTGAGCCATACTTGCAGAGGGAGTGTTGTAGAGAGCTGGAAGACTGCCCTGTGCTGGTGAAGTGAGAGCCAGTGTAGCTGCATGAGGAGTAACAACTTCCAGGAATGCTTCCTTTGGACAGGAGTGATATTTCATTGGGTTTTTACTTGGTATTTATTTCATAATGACTAGATATTTAGTACTTAACATACAGTGTTCCAAAGGATTTTATTCATTGTTTTGGCTTTTTATTTTGTTGGTTTTGGTATGTGGATCTCTAACCTAGGGAATACAATCTCTTCTTACCCTCTGTTTTCCCTTTTATGGATAGAGCTATCTCACATATGAAACTGGATTGGTTCGGATAGTGAGCAAGTAATCCAACTCGGTCCACATGTTTTAGTTTTATTTTCTGTTTGAGTTATTAGTGATCTGTTGTAAACCATAAACTTAGTAGCCATTGCCACAGTAAGCAAGGGACTAGTAATATTACCATGTGAGTAAAAGCTCCCAAATTCAAAACAGTTGCAGGAAGACCAGAGTAATCAAAAAAGAATGGATGACTGTGATCGGGATATAAAATAAATGAAAAAAATTAACTAATAAAAAAATTCATACCAAAAAAGAATGAACGAAATATTTATTTTAAAATTAGTTGTGCTTGGTTTAGTGACACAGATGTCTTAAAATAGGTTGTGTTGTCTAGCAAGTTTGCCAGAGACCTGCCTTTTTAACCTCCACAGAAGACTTGTAACTAGGATGTTATCTTGCTTGTAGATGAGTAAAGTCAGGAAAATAATTTGTTCTCTTTGAGCAAGTTCTATATTCTCCTTACAACCTTAATTACAGACTTGATTTGCTTAGCTGATCCTTATTTTCCAGACTTGCTAAAGGAAACCTTCAGCCAAGGTCTGTTTGAATTAGGCCAATTTTTTGAAATAGTAGAGTTGAAATTAATGAGGCTTTATTCTGTTTGGAGAGTTTGTTTTCCATCATTGATAATTATTTCCAGAAAAGTTAAATCCACAGAAAATATTCCCTCAGATTCCTTAATGTTGTTTACCAAAGGGGAACTACACAGAGAAACCCTGTCTCGAAAAACCAAAAAAAAAAAAAAAAAAAAAAAAAAAAAAAAAAAAAAAACCCGAAAGAAATGGCTTTTAGTTTCATGGGGCTACAGAGAGGACATGGCAGCGGCCGATGAAAATGATGTGCTATAACCTGGTCTCGTACTCGTGGAGCAGGCTCTGAGCAGCATTCTAAGCCAATATTATTCCATATAAAAAGCAAACGAGACCTTGGAATGTTAAAGTCTAATGTGATTGATAGAGTGCATGCCAGTGCATGCTAATACTTTAACCCGAATGAGTCTGGTGAGTTGTAAGACCTTCGAAGTCAACATTTTCATAGTCCTGCCCGGTGTACACACATCTTCCACAGAATCTGCTTTCTCCTGCTAAATAATCCTTACGGCTTCAGAGGCTTGATTTTCAACAAGGCCTTTTCTCCCTTTGATGAATTTCAGGTTAGTAATTGTCCAATGTCCAGAGAACAGGAAGTGGCCACAGGATTTTTTTTTTTTTTACAGTGTGTGTCTATGTGAATTGTTAGCCAATTTCCTCCAGGTCTGTGTTCATTTAAAGAGACTATTGTGCTTCTTTTATCATCTGTGCCTACCCTTGATGTCTTAGGATTCATTCAGTTCATAATATGTCCCTTTATAAGAAGGTGTGAAAAGCATAAAATAGGTTAGTAACATGGGTCCCTGTATGTTTCGTGCTACAACAAAATGGTAATAATAGCAACATAAACATAAGATGCTGTTGAGCTCCGTCAGGATGAGAACATTCATGTTTTCCTCAAGGGGAAAAAGGCTTGTGAGATCAAAGCCACTCTGTGACTCTATCATGGGAGATTATTATCTATTTATAGCAGTATGTGAGTTTCAGATAGAAAAATATTGCCAAACAGTGGCATTGTGAATGCACACTAATCTAAATAAAAACTAGAAAGACCAGTTGCCACATTCTAAATGAACATCATTTAATGGTTATAAAAAAAAGGAAGATACACTTTAATGGCATAGTTTTTAAACTGAGCAATAAAAGATATACATAAAATATAAGAACAAAAGAATTTAAGGGACCATTAACCATTTAATAAAGTATATGCAGCACAATTATTTTAATGCTTATTATATTACCAATAAATGTGTATTAAAATGAAACTATATGAGACTGCTTTTCCTATATTTTTTATTTCATTCATTAAATATCTACTTATCAGCTATAGTATTTTAGGTAGCAAATATACAGCAGTGAACAAAAGTAAGAATAATGTCCATTCACCTTGGGTGTAACTAAATTATAATATGTACATAGATACAAATAGAACTCCTTTCAAATTTCAACTCCTTTCAAATCTAGTCATGTTACTGCAGTGTAGTGAAACCTCCACAAAGCAAGGTGTTCCTCAAAACTAAGAAGAACATTGAATGACCCTAGATACATACTTGCATTTTTCCTGTAGCAGGCACTCATGAATGTCTGCTAAAATAAGTCATGTTCACTTGATGTTCCCTGCTTCCCATAGTCATTATAGCTACCACCTGTTTATGGCAAGTTCTGCTCCGGGTGATACCGCTACTGTCACATGACTATGATTTAAGTTGCATGGCTTTTATCTGTTGCATTTTTCCTATCCTTAAATGATGCTGCCCCTTTCAGTATCAGCTGTGGTTTTACCAAAATGCATCATAGGACAGAATCAGCAACTGTTATTTTAGCTGCATATTATGAAGCCTTTTCAATATATTTTATTAGCCCATGTGCTTTTCTCATGGAAACAAAATCAAAGTAGGAGTACCTTTTGTTGAGTTATTCCATTTTTGATGGTAAAAGAATGGAAAACTATACTAGCAAAATTTGTCTTTGCCTTTGAAAATTAGGTTTCTTAAGCTATAACCAAAAAAGAAACAAAGACTTAAAATGTCCTTTTCTATTTATCAGGCTCAGTTTAAACATATTAGAGGGAGTGAAGTAAAGTCTGTTCCAGTTTAAGAGATTGGGGATAGGATGGATGAAAGTCCGAGAGAGCTTTAGTACATCGAGCACCACATATTTCCCCTGTACTGAATCTACATGTGGCGTTGTGCTATTTACTTGAAAATGAGCACTGAGGTTATCTTGCCCTGACCAGCGTATAGTCTGACATAGTTGTGCACACACAATCAGAACATACAGTGGCTTTTACCATGGGGACAAGACTCCAGTTGTTAGACTTTAATAAAAGGGAATTAAATGTCTTATTTTAAAAATATGTAACTTTTGCTGTTGAATGGTCCTTTATGTAACTAAGTAGCTAAGGAGAAATGATTCGTCAGACTAGATGGAATGCAGGACAAGATGAGCAAGGGAAAAGCAGGAGAGGAAAAGAACCCCATTGTATAAGACTGTGTAAGGAGTGGACAAGATCAGGAGAGGGAGAGAGTCCTACTGTGTAAGAACAGGAGAGGGAGAGAGCCCCCCTGTGTAAGAACAGGAGACAAGGAGAGAGCCCCACTGTGTAAGAACAGGAGACAGGGAGAGAGTCCCACTGTGTAAGAACAGGAGACAGGGAGAGAGCCCCACTGTGTAAGAACAGGAGACAGGGAGAGAGCCCCACTGTGTAAGAACAGGAGACAGGGAGAGAGTCCCACTGTGTAAGAACAGGAGACAGGGAGAGCCCCACTGTGTAAGAACAGGAGACAGGGAGAGAGCCCCACTGTGTAAGAACAGGAGACAGGGAGAGCCCCACTGTGTAAGAACAGGAGACAGGGAGAGAGCCCCACTGTGTAAGAACAGGAGACAAGGAGAGAGCCCCACTGTGTAAGAACAGGAGACAGGGAGAGAGTCCTACTGTGTAAGAACAGGAGACAGGGAGAGAGCCCCACTGTGTAAGAACAGGAGACAGGGAGAGAGCCCCACTGTGTAAGAACAGGAGAGGGAGAGAGCCCCACTGTGTAAGAACAGGAGACAGGGAGAGAGCCCCACTGTGTAAGAACAGGAGACAGGGAGAGAGCCCCACTGTGTAAGAACAGGAGACAGGGAGAGCCCCACTGTGTAAGAACAGGAGACAGGGAGAGAGTCCCACTGTGTAAGAACAGGAGGGGGAGAGAGCCCCCCTGTGTAAGACTGTGTAAGGACTCTATCTATAAGAGCATAGAGCAGGAGAGAAAGGAGTGGGTACGAAATGCAGGAGGGCAGTAGTTAAGACTGTATTGGCCACTTGGTGCCCTGCTGCTCCCATGCCCTCATCTGCTCAATTTCTAGGTTGTCCTTGGCCTCAGCAGGGTAACGAGTACCAGGTGCCCAACAGTGTTGAGTTATGCTGAGCAGCACTCACTGTTTTATTGTTCTAGCTACTTCCTGGTGCCAAAGGCACCGGTTTCCTCTTTGCTTCTTAAACATCTGCTATGGAGTGTTATTGGATCAGGGTGGAGCTGATCAAGTAGTATGTGGCAGAATAATGGAACGCTCAGTGGAAACAGGAAGAAGTCAGGAGATGTATGTAGAGGAGTGTAGAGCCTTGGTCCTGCTGCCAGGTAGCCAAGTAACTTTGGATACATGAAGTCAATTGTCCCGTGAAGACTACATGTTCTAAGGATTTCTAGCAGTACCTTTTGGTTGAACCCATGACTATAAGGGACTTGTTCTTAGAGGACTCCTATTATAGTTTCTGACAAAATGTATGATTAGCTTTGTCTACCTCATGAGGCTGCATTGAGGCTCAGCTATGATAAAAGAGGTAAATATACTTTGGAAACAGTGAAATACCATGGAAAATGAGAAAGATGATGGATTAAAGAATGCCTCACCCCAAAGATATGATGTAGTAGCCAACATTAAAATAGTTAAATTAAAATGGATGTATGGTAAATTACAGTGGTCTTAAGAACTTGTGTGTACTTATACGTATTGTAGAGAAACAGGCCATGTAAAAAGTACAGATGAACTGTGTAGTAGGCACCACCTACCATTGGTTGGTTAAACAGGTAGGCTGTGGGGATGAGGTATGCTACTTTTCTTCCCAAGCCCCTTTCTACTTAATCATGGTTTCTCTAAAACCCTAGAGAAGTAGACAGGGGATCACTCACTTTTCTCTGTCACTATCACCTGTCTCCTAAAAGAATGAGCTAGAACATGGAAACCTGTTCAGAAGGGAAAAGGTCATCTTGACCCAGTGGGAAAATGTGGGACCACAAGCCTGTTGCGCAGACGCTTCTTCCACCTGTATTCACAGGCACATGGAATATTGTTATAGGTGGCCACTGTGTATCTTTGTCTGGTAGTCACCTCTTCTCTTCTCCCATATCCAATGTTTTCTTTCATGGCTTCTTTCTAGCATTTTACTATTCTTCCTTCCTTACCTTACTAGGGTAAGCAAGCAAGCAAGATAGGGAAACATCTAGAATGGCACAGTGGAAGAAGAATCAAGATGGAAAACATTACGATGAAATAGTAGGCGGGGTTCACCTCCTTCTCGTTATTTCTTAGTTAGGATAGAGCACACAAGCTCACTTTGCATCTGATCTTTTTAGTTAGCATTACTTCTTCCCTTAGTTACCTTTTGCCCCTTGCCAGCGGTAACTATAAAAATTACCAACAGGCCACACAATACAAACCATCATGCTCTCTGTCACCAGCCCCAGCATCAAGGGCTGGCAATAATGTTAGAAAGGACAGTAAATCAGTAGGTAAGACTGAATGGCTCCAACATGGCACACAAGTTAGAGTAATAACACATGTCTTGTGGTTTATGAAATTCAAATTATAGATTTGATTGTCATGGAAAAAAGGAAGAAAAATAACATGACATTTGTGGCAAATATGAGACAACTTATTCAGGCCCAAATAGCAGATAAAAATCAGAAACAGGCCCACCAGCTTAGATAGGTCCAAATCCTAGTACTTTGGTAACTCTATTATGACTTCCAGCAGATTAAATTTCAAGCTGTGGAAAGGTTTCAGAATAAGGCAAGGCTTAGTATCCCACTAATAAGACTTATTAAGTTTAGACAAAACAGATGTTTTTCAATGGCAACAGCTCTGAATCACCAGGATCAAAATGGGAGAAGGAAGAGGAGAAGGAAAACAAGTGAGTGCTTTTGCTGCAGCACTTTCGGAACGTGCTCTTACTTGTACTTAGAGCTTCTAGCCAAACTCCCTGAAAGGAAGCCTCCAGTGAGAGGAAATTCTTGAAACTGATGGAGTGCATGTATACTTATGGTTATTGGCCACATAATCATGTTGGTTCTCAGAAGAGAATGGGCTTTTGAAACGGGCAGTGTCAACTTCAGGCAGCAAGTTTCTCACCCGTTTTGGGACCTAGGCAAGTTGCTTAATGTCAACTTCTGTTTCTTCACATCCATAATGGGATTATTGTAAGGACTAAACAGACTTCTCCATGCATAGTGCCTGGCTCACAGTAAATGCTCAATAAATCTCGACTCTTTAGTGGTTAAAGCTGCTTTTGCTCAAAGTTTCATGAAAGTATATTAGGACTAGTCTTTTACACGTGATAGGAAAAGTCAGTTAGCAGCTTCAAAGACGGATGGGCCCAAGTGAGGAATGGGAAGGAAATATTAGAAATTCTTTTCAGGATCGTTTTATCTAGAATATGTGAAAATATTTGGTAATTGGGTTGACCTTAGTACTCTCATTCATTCCACATTGGAGGGTTACCATAACACTAATTGAGGAACTCAGAAGAAAGGTGTCACCCACCATTTGGTGTGGTGTGGTAGTGGAACACATTGTTTCATCCACATTTAGCACCCTACAGTGTATTTCAGTTTACACATGGCTGCTTAGGTAGATTCTTCACCTTGCAGTTCCTTTGTAGCAATCTTCTTAAAGCTGTTCAACCAGTTTATCCAAAGCTAGAGAAGCTAACCTAAGCAAAATGACATGGCTTAAGATGTCTACAACAGAATGAATAAGAGTATTGGAATGTGTGCTCAACCTTTTTTTTCCCTCCTATTTAAATGCACAGTCCAAGTAGTTTGGAAATCACTGGAAAAGATAAGGAAAGAAGCTATTGCCCTTGGGGTGTCTGACTCCCCCTATCCCCCACATGCTTCTCTCTGCTTTTCTGTCCCCTTTCTCTCTCTCTGCCTCTTTTGGTCTCTGTCTCTCCCCATCTCCTGCCTCTTAGGGAGTTGTCTTTTTTTTCTGATCATTTTCTTAGAATGCAACCAGTACGATAGAAAATAATAGAGTGATTATAATTCCTTGAGCAGTATTTCTTTGTATTCGTTAGTGTATGTACAAACTTCATTGCTTGAGAACATCCCTTGCACAGAAGTAAAATCTGCCCTAGAGAGTTAGGAAAAAAATCTAGTTCAGGAACTCAAGAAAATATTACATAATATATGACTGCATTCTTCTGTGGTAATATAATTCTTGAAGAAGGCATACCTTACTTAATGAAACAGGTTCATTTCTGTAAAGTTACCTACAATTCTAGGTCATTTGGAAACTAGCAAACTAGTAGTTAGATCTTTCCAAAAAGGGAGTTAACCCCAGTCTGATTATTCCTCTTCAGCATTTTATAATTTATTATTTTAATGGGTGTTTTACACATATCCATGTGTTATTTAGTAATCCACTTACTGTAAGCTGAGTATCCTGTATCTGAAGTGCTTAGGACCAGATGTGCTTCTTATTTTGGGTGGTTTTCCAGTGATGGGGTATTTACCATACCTAATCTGAATCTGAAATCTCAAATGCTCTAAAATCTGAAACATTTTGAATCTCTGTTGATGCTCAAAAGGTTTTGGTTTTTGGAGCATTTTGGACTTTAGGTGTTCCCATTAGGATGGTCAGCCATTACTATTATATAGCCTCTGTAGTCCTTCTCAAAAATGACAGATAGTAAGTGCTCAGTAAGTATTTCGAAAATGAAACAAAGGATTTTTAAAGATACTTGTTAAAATCTTTGCCTAATGTGACTAAAGGGCCAAGCTTAGACCTGGAGCTCCCTTCCTTTCACCAGACCAGTCGCTGGGTATAAACTTATCAAATACACCCACTGTCAGAGTTCTTCAACAGGCACTATTTATTAAGCACCTAGTGTATGCAAGTCACTTCTGGACTTATATTATTTATTCTTTTATTGTCATAGTAACTCTATGAGGCCAGGGACTGGTTTGGTGAAAGCAAGGGAGCTCTAGGACTAAGCTTGGCCCTTTAGTCACACTATGGGAAGATTTTAACAAGTATCTTTGAAAAGCCTTTGTTTCATTTTCCCTCATTTTCAAAATACTTAATAAGCACTTACTATCTGTCATTTATGAGGACTACAGAGGTACTATTATTATCTTCGTTTTATAAATGGAACTTCCACAGATTAAGACATTACATAGCTAGTATGCAGTGGAGCCAATATCCACGTGCAAGGATTTGTGATTCCGGGGCCCCACTTGACCATGTTAATATATTAGATTCTATACAATTGTGAAATAGTGCTTATTTGTTAACTGTGACTTCAGTTTTCATTTTCGGTGCTGTATTTAGTGACTCCACCATTGAAACATGCATTCCATGGCTGCAAAGAGATAATTCATTCAGGGATATAGACAGAGTGTTTTAATTCTAAGTATTTTAAGAAGTAATTCATTCAGAGCCAAGTGTGAAGGTACTTGCTTGTAATCTCAGCATTTGGAAGGCTAAAGCAGGAATATTGTGAATTGGTAGCCAGCCTGGGCTGCATAGTGAGACCTTGTCTCAAGAAATTTAACAAGCTGGGTGTGGTGGTGAATGCCTTTAATCCCAGCACACCTTTAATCCTAGGCAGAGGCAGATAGACCTCTAAGTTCAGAGTCAGCCTTGTCTACATAGCGAGTTCCAGGCTAGCCAAGGCTACATAGTGAAACCCTATCTCAAAAAAAATAAAAAAGTTCATTTAGTTTTATAGTGCCCTAATTTAAATGAGGGTGAGCTCCTTGGAAGATTTTAGTCTGTATCAGTTTATTATTGTATTTCAGTCACTTGAAATCAGAAATAATCTTGTTTTTAAATTTGCCAAAATGGAAATTGTTCATGGCCATATTATGGTCTGTTTTCCAAACCCACACAGCTTTTCCTTTTCAATATGCTGAGAGTACTTTTCTTATCGTGTGTAGTAATGGATGACTCAAACTCATTTCGAGTCTTAAAAATGAACCTGACTCATAAAGTGAAAATTAAATTACCATTTACTCTGGCAGAGTATATTTTAAAGACTTTCATCAGAAAAAAAAATGGTTTTTAAGTTGTTTATTTCCAAAACCAAGGTAGAGAAACTCCACAGAGAAAGCATTGCGTGGACATTGCACGGGAGGAAATGAGACATATTTGCCATATAGCCATCTGTTTCTTTAGGTATCATGTATTTGGCAGTTTTTATCTTGCTCCATTAAATCAAAATTGCAATCAGTTCGTCTGATTTATAAGGGAGAAGCTTGCAAGCCTATAGAGGCAGATTCTGATGATACTCTTGCCTAAAGAGGAAATTTCCAGTGCATAGCCATGGCTGTGTCAAAGAGCACAGGTTTTTTTTTTTGTTTTTTTTTTTTTGTTTTTTTTGTTTTTTTTTTTCCGAGACAGGGTTTCTCTGTGTAGCTTTGTGCCTTTTCCTAGAACTCACTTGGTAGCCCAGGCTGGCTTCGAACTCACCGAGATCCGCCTGGCTCTGCCTCCCGAGTGCTGGGATTAAAGGCGTGCGCCACCACTGCCCGGCTAAAGAGCACAGGTTTTTAAAACAGGTATTTCTTCTTTCGCTTTTTGAGATTATAATATAAATACATGCAGACTTTTTTGGTTTTTCGAGACAGGGTTTCTCTATGTAACTTTGCTCCTTTCCTGGAACTCACTCTGTACCCCAGGCTGGCCTCGAACTCACAGAGATCCGCCTGGCTCTGCCTCCCGAGTGCTGGGATTAAAGGTGTGTGCCACCACTGCCCGGCTTATGTGTAGGCATTTGAAGAATCCAAGAACTCCAATAGAAGGCCAATGGGCGATAGCACTCTTGAAGGCTAAATGAATTTCATAGGGGCCAAATGTGTAGCAAACCCTACAGAAGCTACTACCCTTTATCTCCCTCACCAGTATAATTCTCCCTGCTGTGTTTTCTCTGTTTCCTTTGATGTGTATCTCTGCTGGACACTTTCCTAGGTATCTTCCTTGTATCTTTTTTTTTTGCCTCCCATTTACCTTTCCTCACTTTTTCTTTTCTTTCCTTTCTTTCAGCCCTCTTCCTTTTGTCCCAGCTCTGTTCTTTTCTCTATTCCTCATGAATTGCCCATTATTATACCACACTAAAATGGACATCAAAATTTACCAACAGAAATGTTTCTTTAGCAGCAAGTAAGTTGCCTGTATAACTGTTAAAGAAATAACACTTCGCAGTCAGGCAACAGTGTACCTATGACAGAGTTGGAAATTTCCTTGCCCTGCACAGCCCTTACCAAAACCGGGGTCTCTTTCTTCTCCCCTGCCAGCAGTATGCTTAAGTTTGAACAAGAGTTACATGTTTGAATTTTGGATTGTGTCCCATTGTTTCTCGAATTTGTAAAAGCTAAAATACGCTATTCAATAAGAAAGATAAGCGGTGTATAAATTTTCAGATGTGGGTTTAAGATTCTAGTTTTCTAAGTTTGTGTGGTGCAAATGTACCACATGAGCATTACTGGTCCTGGGGTCCTGATGCCTAGGAATGGCAGAACAAGCAATTTCCTAATGGTGTAAACTTTTCAGCAAGATTTTTAAAAAAATCATGCACACTTCATTCATTTCTCTTTATCTATTCCAATAGCAGTGCTTAATTGTGGATTTAATTATTTGTGCTGCAGAGTGATTGTCTGTAATGGGAAGCCCTGTCACTTTGGTAACTTCCCACTACTTAACTGATTAATGGGCTCGGTTTCAGGAAGCGCGACAGGTGCACTTCCGTCATTTCCGTTGCAGGTAATAATATTGTTTAGGATGAGCCCTGTAATAGCTAATGTTGTGGCTCCTTCCAGCTATGTTTGCTTTCTTTTCAGCAGCTACTCTCACAAACCTTGATTCCTCAATAGCCGAAGTCTTATTTTCTTAATATATCCATTGGAGTGCCATTTAACATTAGATATTAACTTTGACAGATGTTAATGCTGTTTCTCAATTAGGTGAAATGTCTACTTGGGAAGGTGCCAGATTGAACTGAATACATTTGAATTTGGTATGTGAACTAAATTATGTTTAAACCTTTCCTGTCCATCATATGGTTGATGGAGCAGCCAGCTGATTTTGGGCATAAACGTTTTGGTTATTTTCCCTAGTACTATTTAAACATTTGAAAATGGCTTTCTATCATTTCAAAGAGAAATTTCATGATCGGTTTACTACAAGATCCCCCTGTCAGCTTCTTAAACTCCCTAGAATTTCAATTGGCAGATACTTGTTGGGTAGAAAATATTTTTAGTGGACAATATTACTAATTTATTCTTGCAGATTTCCAGTAGCCAAGAAGTCTAGGAATGCTTTCCATTTGACTACTAAAGAATGCTACTGAATGATTACATATCTTCTTTTAGGCAGAGACACTACAGGTTTGAGATCAAAATGCCAAGTCAGACAAATATTTCATTTTCAAATTTAAAAGTATAATCTATTCAAAGGTGAAGACTAATGTGTGAATACTAATTTTTGGACTTGAGCCTAAAAATCTGGATTATAGACATACCTCAATTTTGGGCTTAGCTGGGACACCTCATATAAGTCATTGCCCGACTTCAAAATGCAGCATCCGCTCCAAAGCCCTAGGTTTAACAGTGTGTATGGTGTATTCTAAAAAGAGCTTGGTTGAGATAAGCTGAATTCTCTTGTGTATCAGTTATCCACACTGGCCTGGCAGCTTGGAGGTGAGTCTCCAGCTGAATTTTTATCTCTTTAGGATCCCTTAAATCCTTGCTAGGCTTTCATTGCCAGTGTATTTCTCTAGGAATTTGCATAGAGATCCATTGATGTTTCTCGGCTCACAAGTTTAACAAAAAGTTACTTGGAGATGGAAGAAAAATGCGAATACCAAAATTTTTCTTTGAATTCTTTGATACAATCAGACTATTTCCATCATGACTCACTCATTGTTCTAAATACTTTTTTTCCCTTAAGTTCTAGAGTGACTGAACAGCAAGGCTCCACAGCATGAGAAAAACTTGTTCCATTTTAGGTACTTGAAATATTCATCCATTTGAAATAGATTGAATTTTAGTGGGCTTGAATTATGCTGTCATTGGTCAGTTTAGGAAATATGGCACACAACATAACTTACCACAAAGTATTGAGACATTAAGTGTATGATAACTGCATCGCATGCATTGTTTTTTAGTAAAAAGATAGAGCTGAATGCAAAAATGTATCTCCCTTAAAGCAGGTCCCAAATTATACAAAATAACAAAAAACCAGACAACAGATGACAACAAGTGTTGTTGAGGATGTAAACACGTGGGAGCCTTAATATATTGCAGGTGGGAATGTACAATTATTCAGCCTGTTTTGGGGAGAATTCCAGTTCCACACAAAGTTAAAGACAGAAATACTTTTTTTTTTTATTTTAAAGATTTGCTTATTTGATGTGTGTGTTTTCCTTGCATGTATGTCTACATACCACATGTGTGCCTTGTGTCCTTTAGAGGTCAGAAGAGGGCATTGGATCCCCTGGAACCGGAGTTACATGTGGTTATGAGCCGTCAGATAGGTGCTGGGAATCAAACACTTGTTTTCTAGGAAGAGTACACAGTGCTGTTAACTGCTGAGCCATCTCTCCAGCTCAACAGAATTACCTTAATGACCAGTAATTCTCCTCGTAGGTATGTATCCAAAAGAAATGAAAAATTATGCCATTACTAAAAATTTTGTAGATAGTCACAGCAGCATAATTCATAATGCATAGCAAAAAGAAAAAGTCTAAATATCCATCCACCCATGAATAAAAACAAAATACGGTTTATTTATATAATGAAACATTATTAGATAATAGAAGGGATAAAGTGCTGCTGCACAGATGAAATCCCCAAAACATTATGCTCAGTGAGAGAAGCCAAACACAAAAGGCAATATTTTTATTTTTAAATATAATTTTTACTTTTTTGTAAGTCTAAATCTACATGCATAAAATGGCCAGAATAGGCAAATCCATGAAGGCAAAAAGTAGATTTATAATTACCAGGAAAGTGGGAATAGGGAAAACTTGGATTCATTGCTGACAAATACAGAATTTCTTTATAAAGTTATAGAATACTCTAATATTGAGTAAGACTGATAACTGTACAACTCTGACTATATTAAAACTCATCAAATTGTGTACTTTAAATGGGTGAATTTAGTGCTATGTGACTGCTGTAATAAAAACAATAGTAAGTGTATTCTATTCTAGCACAACTATTTGAAATCATAGTATACTTAATTTATATTTTATGCCAGGAACTGGAGGCAAGAGAGGAATGGGAGGTTAGTGTTTAACTGGTATAGTGTTTCACTTGGGGAACCTCTGAATTTCTGGGGATAGATGGTAGTAATGGCTGTGAATATACTTATTCTCCCCAAATAGAGCTATTTAAAAATGATTAAAATGTTAAGTTTTATGCATATTTTATCACAGTAAAACCCACTCCCTAACTACAAAATTTGTATTTCACATGATTCTAATGTATAAAGGGCTTTTTCTTTCTTTTGGTTCCTTTTAACAGGAAAACTAAAACATGGGATTGGCCTTTTAATTATGCCAGGGACACTTTACACAATGTGTTAGCATTTGGTTCCAGTATTTGTGTGCAAAAGAGGTGGTTAAATGTAAGTGTGTCTTCAGCTTGCCTTTGGATGAGAGCTTGAGAGTGTTTTAAGAATTTTATTTGTCAGGAGGAAAATAAAGCCAAACCATAGGAAACTTATGTTGTTAAATTGTAAGATAGTGAAATGCTGCCTTCAGAGTATGCGTTTGCAATTTCCTGGTTTTCTTGGTTGATCGCGGCCTCTTGAATGACATGAACATTTGTTCTTTATAAATTTTTACATCTGTATCTTCCTAAGAGCATTTTCTTTCGTATAGTGGGATGGCAGTAGCACCAGAATCACTGAAAATATAAATGCAGTGAGTTTTAGAATGTCAAGAAGGGAGGGAAAAGTAAAAAAAAAAAAAAAAAAGTTCATATAAGAGCCTGTTTCAAAAATACAAAAGTTGAAGAATAGTGGATTTGGGAATGAGTCACTTAAAAGGGAATTCAATTATTTCCAAAGGCTGTGGGACTTTGTTATGTTTCTGAGTTTGTAATCTGTGAGAAGGAAACAGTGAAAACGTGTTCCATGCCTGGCTGCTACCTAGGCTGTTTGATTATGGATGCTGTGTCAACAGTTGCATTTATGTGTTAGATAATCAGAGGTGTGTTCTGCTTGACCAGGAAATGATTTCTTTACAAAGTACAAGGAACATGGTGGGTGTGTGTGTGTGTGTGTGTGTGTGTGTGTGTGTGTGTGTGTGTGTGACAGGCAGAGAGAAAGTAAGGTGGTGTGTGGGAGGGGCACCATTGATTTATCTCTTCTACTCTAGGAAGAAGACCATTTTTATCCTTTACAAGGGTCTCTAGAGTTTGGCACAGTGGAGTGTGATTAAAGGGTCTAATCAGAGTTGATGTATGCAGAAACTCAGAACTCCACTGATGGGATTAATGACCTCGCAATCTCCTAATCAGACCTCTGTCGCACAGATGAGCCCTCTTTCTTGTAGTTCCATGGTTTTTGAGTCCTGTCTTCAGTTGTCCTTTAGTGGGTACATGAAATCCTTGTGTTTTTAGTCTATGATTTGAATGATTATTTTCATTTTCTTTGATTTTATTTCCTTGATGAAAAAAATTCATCTTTTTGAGTTATTTAATGTTCTGTGGTAACTGTTGCAGCTTGTATTAACTTTTTTAGTTTTACAGTGTGATTTTCTATATAGAAAGAGAGCTATGTGTGATCATATATACATTTTCTCTTCCAATCGTTGATTCAGAGGCCTTCCAGCATGTTTCTACTCCTCCAGCTTTTATTCTCCTCAAATGTAAAATAAAGCATGTTCTGCTTTTAAAAATAACATGGAGAGACATCAAAAATTGCTTAGGAGAGTGAATTGAACATTCATTCTTTACAGTTGAAGTAGCCACAGGATTAGCCAGTAAACAGAATCTATTCAATGAAAAATAGTGACTTCTAAAATCTCTAGGTTTCTGAAAAGGCCTTGGACAGTCACTTGCACCTTTGATACATTTCCGATTCTTAATTATTTACCTATTTCAAATGATGGTCAGTATTTGAGCTTAGGAACCTTCATATCAATAGATGGCTTTAATCTCTGCTCTGTCTTCCACAGTGCCCTTAAAGACAGCCGTTTTCCACCAATGACAAGGGATGAGCTGCCACGGCTTTTCTGTTCGGTGTCTCTGCTCACTAACTTTGAGGATGTCTGTGACTATTTGGATTGGGAGGTAAGATTATAAGATACTTTACATGACGGTAACTCCTGAGTAGATGCTACCAACTGAGCCCAGAATATAAGGCTTCCTGTCCATTCTAACACTGAAATAAAGCTCCCCATTGAACAATGAGATATGAGTGAAGGTTGTTTGTTTGTTTGTTTGTTTGTTTGTTTTCGGTTTTTGGAGACCGTTTCTCTGTGTAGCTTTGCACCTGTCCTGGAACTCACTGTGTAGGCCAGGCTAGCCTCAAACTCACAGAGATCCACCTGCCTCTGCCTCCCAAGTGCTGGGATTAAAGGTGTGCATCACCACCACTGGGCTGGAGGATTTTTTTAACGGCCAAATATCCTGTGGTGTTAAAATCTCCAGTTGAATGTGGTGTTACTTTTGTTCTCCTACATCACTTAAGTACCCAATAAGGCTGTTAATAAGTAGTGAGAAAGACTAGCTGGAGTCTGTTTCTCCCTGTATTTTCATTCCAGGGTGGTGTGCTGTAACCACCACTGAATGATTAGGCAGTCAGAATACACATATCAGGAAGAAGCAGCAAGAGTTAGCAAAATATACCACTTGGGGGAAAGCAGTTTGTGACAGGAGCTAGAATTCAATAGTGTGAGTTCAGCTGGGCGGTGGTGGTGCACGCCATTAATCCCAGCACTCGGGAGGCAGAGGCAGGCGGATCTCTGTGAGTTCAAGGCCAGGCTGGGCTACAGAGTAAGTTCCAGGATAGGTGCCAATGCTACACAGAGAAACCCTGTCTTGAAAAAAAAAGTGTGAATTCATTCTTAGCTACATTAATACACACACTTGAAATTACACTGAGAATACTGTTGTTCTACCTAGAGTATGTCTGTGCCTTGTCATTAGGAGAGAAACCTATATTAATTATATTTTTCTTCTTTACTATGTGGGATTCAGAGGTTCTCATGGTGATTTTCTTTGGCACTTGAAATAGTTGAGTGCAGGTCATGCCTGTATTCCTGAATAGCAGCTGTGTTCCAGGCAGTGTTCTACATGTACAGAAATGGCAAGATAGGGTCTCTACCAGGATGCAGAGAGAAATTTATATGCAGAGTATGAAGAAACTAGTGGTAGAAGAACAAAACAAGGGCAATTTGTTGATAAATAGCATCCTCTCACATGCCACTTAGGAACAGAACCACTGCATCCTTAGAAGAGCTTTTCCTTCTACTGTTGTTTCAAAGAATCATTCCCAGTGTTACTGAGACTGCCTTGTAACCAGATCCTTGTCCTCATAGTTAACTGGACTTGAATTTTATTTTTGGTTTTTCTATGATTCCTCGGGAGACTACAGATGGTTTACTCCACTGCAGGTGACTACTCTGTGTACAGAATAATATTCTGGAGAATCATCTCAGAAGATCTTGGATATGAATTATTTTGGGGACACCAGAGCTATTTTATAACATTTGGAATAGAAGAGGATGAAAGTATCCCTTCTGGGTTTTGTTACAGGCTTTTTGTATCATTATCAGAATATGAAAGCATTGTACAACCTTTATAAAGGAAGAAATGAAAAAAATCTAGTAACATATTAGAAAATTTGAAAAGTGTCAACCCTTTTATAGAACTAAAATTTCCTTCTTTATTGTTGAAGTTTAACATTCCTATTTATGTCCCCTCCCTTCCTCCTTCCCTCCTTCTCTTCTTTTCCTCTGTCAACCTTTATGTTTGTTTGCAACCATGTTGCCCAGGCTGCCCTTGAACTCAAGATCTCTTACTGTCTGCTTCTTGAGTAGCAGGATTTCATGTGTGCTCCATCACACCAGGCCTATTTGGATTTTTTTTTTTTTGAAGAGAAGTTTACCAATATTGTGGAACTATCTCCTAGTAGTTTTTATTTAATGGCTCCAATTCATGTCCCCACTGATGAACATATAATCTAGATGGTTACTTTTACTCTTGGGGGACTGTTGCTTGCTTTTCTCTTGGATGACCAAGCTACAGAAGCCCTTTTACCCTTGCTTGCAGCCACTGAGTTGGAAATATGGTTTGAGCATGTATAAACACATGAATACGTTTTGTTCATGTGTACATAGTGAGTAAATGTATGTAGGTTTCATGGGGAAGAAAAATTTGAGACCCCAGCAACTGATGAATAGGTATAAATAGGCAGAGTTAATAACATCCCCTTTAGTTCACATCAAGAGCTCTCAACAGCAAAACTTCACCTTGCTGTGTGGCTTTGATGTTCTGCTAGGTGGATGGGAAGTACAACACTTGAAATAGTAGCACTATGTATTCTGTCAAGTGCTATTTGTCTTTTGTGGTCACTGTCTGCCAGCTTGAATTTCTACAGGGTTCTATATTCCTTCGACTTGCTGTTTGGGAGCGTGAATCCCCGACTTATTATGTAACATTCTCTTGTCAAATTCAAACAACACCCAGGGGTTTGTACTTTTAGTATACCAGCATTTGAAAGGGAATTACACACTGCTAGAATGGCTGTGCTAGGAGGGAAAGACTGTCTCTTTCTGTTATTTCATCGCTGTTTCAAGTAAGACACTGGAACCTTGCAAGAAATATATTCTCAAAGAGTAACAGTTACTTTTGTAACTAAGAAATGTGAGTTGGTTTTAAGTGTACTATTGTGGTTAAAAATAGAATGCTGTTCTTTTGGGAAGGATAGTCTAAAGGTTGCCTTTGCTAATTATGAAAACCATTGCTGCTTTAAACAGGGTGTCAAAGTGGAAGTAAAAATATTTTTAATTATAGGCTGATACAGTTCCATTTCTAGATTTATGCCCAAATTAATTTAAGAAAGATATTGAAACAAAAACTTAAATAAGAATGCTCATAGCAGTACTTTTTACAATAACCACAAAGTGAAAACCCAACTGTTGGTTACCAATAGTATATCCATATCAGCCATAATCCATGATATAGCATGGATGAACCTCAGAAATATCATGCTAAATGAAAGAAACCAGACACAATAGGCCACACATTGTATGATTCCATTTGTATTCCAATGTCCAGAATAGGCAGCCCTATAGGAATATTATTGGATTAGTGGTTCTCAGGCCGTGGAAAAAGGGTGGATGGGAAGTAACTGCTTAGTGGGTACAGCATTTCCATTTGCAGTGGGGATGTTCTGGAATCAGTGGTGGTTATCTGAGAGGAGAAATACATTTAATGTCACTGAATTATGTGCTTGTAAAATTATGAAAAGATAGAAACAAAAGCTGCTAAAATGGTAAATTTTACTTGTGTTTTACCAAAACGAAAATAGTAAAATAAATTTTACTAATGTGTGCGTGCACACACACGCACAATCTTTAGTAATTTTGACTTCCTGAAGAAAACGCTAAAAAAAATTTAGAATATAAAGAAAAATAAGTTCCTTATAATCTCACCATTTCATTTTTTTTAATACAGTCAAGGCCTTAGTAGCATCTGTGGCCTCTATAAGCACAGATCTAGCCAGCTATAGACTGAAAATGTTTGAAAAACATTACATCTGTACCAAATATGTAAATTTCTCTTGTCACTAGACTTGAGTATCCTGAACTATGTTTCTTTACATTCTTTGTGTAGCAGTACATTTACATGCCTAGTTATATATGTGATTATTATGTAAAAGAAAATTATGAAGATGGCCTTATGGCCTATCCTTGCATATTAGTCAGTTATGTATTTTTGATCTTTTATTTGGAGAAGTCAAACTATATTATGAAAGCTATAGCCTTCTCTTGGAGAAATTTCACACTGTCGAGTAATTCGAACTCTTTCCCCAGAATAAAATACCCTATTTGCTGTGTTTAATTTTAACATGAGATACAGAGTCCTGCATGTGCTTATGCCATAGGGGAAAACAAAATTATTAAAGAGTTTTAGTAGAGAATTTAAAGTTAAAAAAATAAGAGAGTACATTTGAAATAAGCAGAAGTTGGAATAGGGCCGTTGATGAAGTGTATTACTTCAGTAGAATCCCTTATTAAAGGGATCTTTTAAACGTATGAAAAATGAGTAATTTGGGGAAAATATTCATTAACTGATGTGTTGTCATATCCACCTGCAAGGCTAAAATAATTGTTAAATGAGAAAAATTACTCCCCCAGGGAGAATTCTAACACAGTCTCTCTTGTGTTTGAACATAAAAACTTATCACCACCACTGCTCTGTTTTCTTCCATTGACAGCATTATGCTAATTCTAAATGACAGGATTATTGACAGACACGGCACTTTAGAAAGAAAGAGAACGGCACATAGCATGTCGGAACCTTCCAAAATGACACATAGCCTGAAACTAGTATAGTTCCACTGTTCGGGAGTCATGTTGCCCTTTCAAACAGTATGAAAGGTTGTAAGACAAATGACAATGGGCAGAGTTTGACAGGTTGATTCTCGGGATAGTCACCTCAGGCACTCATTTTCAGGGTATTCTAAATGAATAGGCTTGTGTTTGTAGAAGTTGTGTGGCATACATCCTAACTGATTTTGTTGGGATGTAATGCAGAAGCACATCACTGACAGAAGTCAAAATATTTTCTAAGTTATAATCAGGCATTTTTACTTCTGAGCTTTAGAGGGAAGAGCATTTAAAGGCATGAAGAACAAATGTTTTCTAACGTATCCTAAAGTGGAAGCTCAAATCATATTTAGATAGATTAATGATGCTTGCACAAACTTGGGGACTTTTTCTTCCTTATCTGGCTTCGAAGACAGCTTTTTTTTCGGTTCATTTTTAGTACATCACACTTACATGGAATCATCCCATGCTTAATGGGGCTGGCCAGCATGATTCTTGTGTAATTCAAAAATCTGTCCCTGGACTATTAAAGCTAGACCTCATGTCTCTAGTCTCACTCTGTCCCTAATATAACAAAGCGTCTGTCATTGTATGTGAGCCTTGAGGACTCCTGCCACTCAGAGAGAGCTGTACTTCATTTTCAAAAGCACCTCTAATGCACACCTCTCGAGCGATCCCAGTTCCATTTCTGATGTGTCTGGTTGCAGTTAATAATAGCGTGCTTTTGTAACATCCTTCATGAGAATAAACAGATGAGATAGACAAATTGGCTACTGTCATTATCCCCCCCCCATATTTTAGAAGCTAATATTCTCTTTTTTGCTTTCCTTCCCCCATAAAGGTTTCCAATTTTTTTTTTAGATCCTCTTAATGTACAACTGAAAACAGAGTCCCCATTCATACACAGATGGCTAGCATGACTCACAAAGTCACCAAGTGAAATGACTTCTAGTCGCATGTATACAGTCTGTTTTCCCTTTGATTATTTTTCTGCAACTATGATGCACATTATGTTCTGTTTTTCTCCTGCCTTAAAATTCCTGCCTTTATGAACACACGACAAGCAACAACAAAAATAAATCAGTCTACCTAGCTCGGGAAATTACACCTCATTGTTATTTTCAGAAGGACCTTGAGATGGAGTGGAAGATGCCATTATGGAAATCCAGTCCTTGTCCGAAGCTCTGCTTTGAGCATTGTTTTCAGTGTCATGGAACATTGGGATGCTTTGCACTTACTGGCCATCTCCGGAGGATTTGCTGGGTATCAGCAAGGCCTCGTGCAGAACAAGAAGCCTAAGGAGGAGGCAAGCAGTTAAAGCAACTTCTTAGAAGGGGATTTAGTCCATAAATATTTGCATTACTCATTTGGACCCTTAGGGAATGGGCAACAGAGTCTATCCTCAGGTCTCCTGCCTTCCTGTCTGTATTGTTTGGTGGAGGAAGTTTCTGTTTCCTTCCCTAGAATCCACACTGTCTTCCTTCTGCTTGCCTAGGCTCAGTAACAGTTCTTTCATCGGCAGTTTGCATGTATCCTCAGCATTTAATTTTTTTTTTAAAGTGATGAATTCTGAGAACAAGGAGACTTGGGTTCTGTTCCTAGCTGCCCCTACCCCAGTTCTGTGACCTTTCTGGACCTCAGTTTCTATACTAGGAAGTTGAAAGGGTTGGACTAAGGTCTCTTTGACAGAGTGTGGTTCTGTGGCAGACTCCCTTAAAAAAAATGGCTTCTGGTTCATTTTACATCCAGAGAATGAATCAGCTATTTAGAAATCATAAAAAGAGTTCCCTAACTTTTGAAATGGCCATTGTCAATGTAAATGTTGGCCAAAAATTGTCAAAGAGTCCATTTTTTAAAATTATGCATTCTACATTTGATTTTCACAAAGAATTCTCATGGGTAACAAAATATTCTAAGCCATTAATGCCTCTGTTTTATTACTGTGTCATTTCTTCCTTTAAGTCAGCATTTTACATTTAAATGTAAGGGAAACAGTCACACTAGGGAGAGATTATTCATTTTACAAGTGGTGCTTTGCTTTGCAGAAGGATTCAGTGTAGTATCTTTATTGTCTTCCTTGTGATTTCAAGATTAATTTATTTTCATAAATTCAACCCCCGTGTAACTGTTTAGAAGCAAACCTCTTCCATAAACTGAGCTAACCCATATTGAGTTACATAGTCAATGTACAGTTAGGACTTGGATATGATTTTTCTTAATTTCTTACCAAGCAAAGATTTTCTACAGAACAGGTTTGACCAGAGATACCCTCTGTACCCCAGTCTTTGAAGAGTAAATTAATTCATAGCTCTAGCTTTTGAAAAATATAAATAACTTCAGTTTCCTCATTTTTAATTTCATCTACTTTGTCATTTCCTTTTTAAAAAATGGTAGGAATGAATTTTTATAAGATTTGATGAAAAGTGGGCCTTTTATTTAGAGGTATGTTGCCTGAACTTTGCATGGGGAGCTTCAGTGTATTCAATTTTCTGAATGCTTATTATAATTAGTCATAATAAGGAAGTGATTTTCCCCATAATTACACTCTGAGCTATAACTTGTTCACTGTAAACCTTTGAGTAAGAGCATTTTCTTTCATTGAAAATGATATATAAATATGTTCAGCTTCATAGCTTTTTAATGCACCACTTCATTAATACTGCTTTATTTAAAATCTTAACTGATTCTTTAAAAGGTCATAGGGGTTATTGTTAGAGAGTTCAGGCACTTTAGAGTGTCAAGCTATTAGGTAAAATAAATGCTATATGTGATTTTTGTTCATGGGCCTTTGTGACTAAATTGGCAGGCTGTGTTCTTTATAGACAAGATGTCTGAGTCTCCTACATGAATCACAATTACTACAACAGCTAAGGACTGGTCTAACTGCACTAATTTATTGCTAAGCTAAGGTGACTAATTTACAGGGATTTTAGACTATAGCAGCATATATGTATTTTATTCAAGGGGATACTTGCAGTTGTTGCTACATAACAGGAAAAAGTAATCCATTAGCTGAGGTAGATGATGAAGCCAAGTTTTTATATTCAACTATGTTAAAAGATTACTAATGTCTAGGTGATTAATTTATAGTCAGTTATCACTTTTGATTTATATTCCTGGTTTTTTTTCTACAAAACTTCTCAAGAGGTATTGAGTTTGTTCTAAGAACTGGGTGGATGATAGATAAAAGCAGCCTAAGATGTACTTCTTATTGGCCCACTTGAGGAGAAAAATATTTTTAAGTCACTAAGTTGCCTGTTAGTCATACTAGGGGTTATGGGCTAATACACCACCTTTCCTCCATTATAGTCTTCTAAAGAGAAGTTGCATGTGTGTTTTTTCTTATTGATAAAATATTCATGGTCACAGTGCTACAATTCACAAATCAAAAGCTACTAAGGGAAAAAGCAAAGAAAAAAATCCAAATTTCAGCAAGACTTTAAAAATTGGTAATTTAGCCACATTTTATAATGTGGGGTCATGTTAACCAGAAAGACACCTTCAGAACTCCCGAATTTCTGTTCAAACTGGTGGGCAAAGACATGCAGCCAGCCACAGGACTGAGAATTTGAATGAAGGAGCTAGAGAATATACAGTCTAATTTTTTTCGTCCTACTGAGTTTGGGGGTAAGCACTGAGTAGGATCCATACAGATCAGTATCAGCTTCTACGATTAAATAATTCCACCCTAAGAGTTATTCCAGATTGCAAACTGGGAGTCAGTAGGCCCGCATTTGAGGTACTGTCATCTTTTAATGTTGAATTTTCTCTCACTAGGAAAAGTCACTATTGTGATAGGGCTGAGCTAGAGTGGAAAAACATTGGTTGTGATGTGATGAGTTTGAGAGAGCAATGGATAGCACTGTGGATTTGTAGTATTTTCAGGGAAAAGAGGTATCAAGTTTTTCTACTCAGAAGTAAGAGAGTCTGGGTCTGATCCCTGGACTGTCCTGTGCAGCATTTGTTTCTGGCCACAATATCCTAGGCTGCTTTCTGGATGCATATGTATGTCATCAGCAATGCAAGCCTTGAAAGAGTTGGGAGTGTGCCAGACATCCCTGTTCCTCTCATTAAGAACTGAGTCCTTTCATTTACTTCAATAGTGCTGGTATATTAAGCCTGGCAGGTCAGTCTTTTGTGAATGGCCAGTAACTGACTGTGTTGTTAATTACAAAGCATATTTTGCCAAAAGATTTTATCCAAAAAGGCATGCCAAACAACTTTTAATTCTCTGACCTCCTGCTATATGTTTCTTTATGTTATTCAAGATGAACTCACTTTATGGTGAGCCATGGCCATCCTGTTGGAAAAGCATGAGGTCCTGAAATGGGCGTTAATGGAACTAACTGGTCCTGCCACTACTGTCTGAGATAAGATAGTACCCGAGGAAACTGATTAATATTCTTGGCCAAAATACTATCAGGTGCAGAGTTAGCTTCAAAGGTCAGGACTTGGGACATAATTGTAGACCCCAGTGGTCAAAGGTTTCATGGAGCCCACTCAACACCAGAGCACATTTTATAGGCAATTATACTCTTAGCCAGATGCCTTTTTTCTTCTCTTTCATGTTTTAACCTGTTCAGATTGTCTGCTCACCGATTAGGCTCACCAGTAAAAGCAGGACCCTTTTGTAGTGCTGCCTGTGTATTATAGGACTAATACTCGCCTTACAGATAGATGAGGCTTTATTAAGCTTTGACTATGCAGCTGTAGAGAACATAATATGGACCATGTATTATAATGGAGTGGGAGAGGGCACTTTTTTTTAATACTCTTATGTTGAGGGTCACTGCATTAGAGAATAATAATTTTAAGTGAAACCACGTTTCTAACAAGGGGCCAGATAATGAGGATAAATGAAATCTGCAGTCTCAGGGCTTCATTTCAGCCATTAGTTATAATCTCTTCTACCAAACCTTTTACTATGAAGCAACATTGATTAATTTGCATGTATTTCTTCTCCCTGCCCACACATGCTCACTGATAGAATGAACAAATAGAGAAATGGACAAGAGAGAAAAGATGATGGAGACTGAGGCCTGGTAGACTTGGGGATGCATAAACTCCAAACTGGATAATCAACTAGGGAATAATCAAGATAACTAACACTAATTTTGATATGTAATTATTCTGAACAATGTTTAAAAATGAAAGATTGTATAATATCACTAGTAAAAATGACTTGCTATGGAATGGCTCTGAATAAATATGGCTTTCTTTTTAGCATGAAATAGAAATCTGTTGAACTGGTCTGAATGTTCACTTGACATACAGATATAGCTCCCTTTAACTCCATATCCTCTTAGCTATGAGTCCTACATTTAATATACTACAATTCTAGTTGATTTATAGCTCTACTTAGCAAAAGTACAGTCTTGACTAAAACAATATTATAGCAGCTGATGGACCTTGAAAGCATTTTTTCTCAGACATTCTAATCATTTTGAAACTGACCTGCAGAGTCCCTTGAAGCTAGATTTGTAAGTCTCGAGGTTTTGCCTACGTGCCTTTTTTTTATTTTTTAATTTTTTGGGGGGTTGGGGGAGAGTGGTACAATTAGGTAGGGATATATTACTGCCTGATTGCCATTCTGTTCCTAGATACTTTCTCTTTTTTCATCCTAAGACAGTTACTAAGATAGTTTTAGAGCATACTTACTTCATGGAACCCCAGTTCTCTATGTAACTGATCCCATATCTCATTGATAACGTCAACCATAGCTGTTATGAAACAGCCCAGCAAAAGCCATTTATGGGAGAAAGCATTTATTCTGGCTTCCAGTTATATGGGGAATACAGTCCATTGTAGTACCAAAGGCAGGGTGGTAGGAGATGAGGCGGGCACCTTCCAGTGCATCCATCAACAGTTGAGAAACAGGCAGAGAGAACAAGAGGTAGGTCCAACTACGAAGCCTTACTCGCCCCCACTGTCTTGGAGAGAGGAAGGGGATGAAAACATTATCGGAATTGCAGGGTTGCTCACGTTTCAGCAAGGATGGTTTGTACCTCCTGACAATTTTTAACATGCTAAACTAGATAATCTCTACTAACCATGCAAGCTCTGGCAAACCACAAGCTCTGTGCCTACATATTGGGGGAAAATAATTACTTAGATGATGGGATAGTTTAGACATATAATCCTCTATAGGAACACATTCTCTTCAATGAGAATCTCTGACATTTTAAATCTCAGTAATTTAATAATTAAAAGAGGCTAAGACTAATTGTATGGTATATATGAATTGTTTCTTGAATTACTTCTTCCAGCAAGGCTCCACCTTCTAAAAGGTCACAAGCTGGACACGCATGTTCATGCACAGGAGCTTATGGGGGAACTTTTCATATTCAAACCACGGCATCATTCACTTTGGTGAAGAAGACTTAGGTTGCAAAGCCAGCGATTTCCATAGGCTGATCAGAATTGGCTGCTTCCGCTCTCCTGTGTTACTTCTTCAATGTAACTATTTGTTGGCATCCGTGGTCCAAGTACAATAAAAAAGCCACTGCTTAACAAGTACCAAAGAGAACATTATTCCCATTCTCCGTGTTCTGCTAGTTGAAAAACGAGTCACCCTAGTTTGGGCTTCTAGCTTTGTGGAATAGCTTTCTGACCTGTGAAAGCTTCTCACAAAGCATTTACTTTAAAATGACCATATTTATAGGAACTTTCAGTTCTTCAAATCATAGGAACCCAGAAAAGTAAATGGCTTTTTTTAAAAAATCAAATTTGATGCCTGGGCTTTTCACAATAAAAAAGTAAATAAACAATCCTGTTGTTGAGTAATTTTTATTTTATTCAACATGTCCAAGTTTTGCTCTCAGATAAACAGGTTTTTCAAGAAACAATTCATATATACCATACAATTAGTCTTAGCCTCTTTTAATTATTAAATTACTGAGATTTAAAATGTCAGAGATTCTCATTGAAGAGAATGTGTTCCTATAGAGGATTATATGTCTAAACTATCCCATCATCTAAGTAATTATTTTCCCCCAATATGTAGGCACAGAGCTTGTGGTTTGCCAGAGCTTGCATGGTTAGTAGAGATTATCTAGTTTAGCATGTTAAAAATTGTCAGGAGGTACAAACCATCCTTGCTGAAACGTGAGCAACCCTGCAATTCCGATAATGTTTTCATCCCCTTCCTCTCTCCGAGACAGTTAAATATCGCTGATCTTGGCCTGACGCGCTCATCGTGCAGATAAGGAACCCGTCTCAGAGTTGTGACTAGACATCTTAATAACACCAAAATTATTTTCAATTTTAACATGACAGATTTTTGATAAATAGAGGTAACGATTCAAAATTCACTGCAGTGAATGATAGAGCATAAATTACCTGTGCTGTGTATTTTGAAGAAACAAATTATGAAGCATCTGATATTGTCAGAGACTAAACTTTCAGAGTCACTGATCAGGACGTTAGTATAGAGAAAGTGTCAGATCTGTTATTGCCTCAATGCTGTGTCATACTTTGGGGTGACTGGTAGATGCCCTTCATCCTGGAAATAATTTGATAACTAAACATTCATGTTTCCCCTCAGCTGTCCACAGTCATATCCCACAGTGCCTGAGAGGCCTTACTGCACTGGTTTTTAAACAGCTATACTGGTTGCATTTTTAGCAAGAGGAGATTCATGGGAATATTGATATCTAATAGATAGACTAGCCACAAGGGCACACTTTAATAATAATTAAAACAGTAATTGCTCAAAAGATCTAACAGGCTCAAAGGGTACATGTATTAAGACAGGTTGAAATCCATTCCCCAGGGGACATTTCATTCCCTGAAAAACTAGAAAACTTCTGCCGAAGGGCAGAAACAGCAAAAGAGATTCTCACTGGTACCTTTTTCCTCTAAAACCTTAGCATGTATACACACATGGAAAGCGTATGCCTGTCTTCACTTATCTGCTCTAAAAAGAAGTCTCTGTCTGGGAATGGTGTGTCCCTGCCTTTACATCTGCCCTCCATTACATCAGGCAGCCTTATACTCTTCTTGGGAACTCCTAATCTGAGGTACCTCGAAAAATGAGAGAATAGAATAGGATGGTCCTACTTTAAAATTTACATTTTTATTAGCAGTGTCTTGAAAGAAGTTAAGAACTTTGAATAATTTCTCTTCAGCATTGTGTACTATTCTATGAGGGGAAAGGACCACTTCCTTTTGATTATATGCTAATCAAAGGGAAAGCACATTGGTTTTGCTTCAAAACGAAATAAAAAATGAAAACCAAAACATTAGCAACCAGTCTTCCTACAGCCAATGGACTTCTCTTTTCAGGTATCACTAAAAGTTTATTTCACACTTTAAAATGTTATACAAATGGCCGGGCAGTAATGTTGCACACCTTTAATCCCAGCACTCGGGAGGCAGAGCCAGGCGGATCTCTGTGAGTTTGAGGCCAACCTGATCTACAGAGCAAGATCTAGGACAGGCACCAAAACTACACACAGAGAAACCCTGTCTCGAAAAACCAAAAAAAAAAAAAAAAAACCAAACCAAAACAAAACAAAAAAACTACAAAAATGCCCTGTCCGAAGGTAATTGGAAGTCTTTATTGCTGTTAAATCGACACATATTATGAAATGGACAGTCTGATTGTTTTCATTACTTTTGGTCTTTTCTTTTAATCGGGGTCTCACTATATAGTTCAAGCTGCCCAGGAGCTCGCCATGTAGCACAGGTTGACCTCAAATATGATTCTCCTGTCTTGTCTTCCATGTGTACCACCCAGCCCAGCCTGTTTTTTCAGACCTATCGGACAGTGGTAGTTTGCCTCCAGATTAGTTAAGGTTTTGAAGGAACTAAATGGGAGGACATAAGTACAGGGAGTTTGGGGTTATAACCTGAAGTCATGAATGTGACTGCATGGGGTTTTGCTATCTCCTTGAAGTCTTTTCCTTATTCCAGGTTGGGAAGTGTGGCAGGATTCTTGCCATCAACTATCCTACTCTGTGCCTATAGTTTGTTTCAGATTTATTTACAAAAAAAGCATAGCCTGGTATATGTTGGACATATATAAGTCAGCATTTTCTCAGTCTCTATGGATATCATACTGGCCTTCCAATCCAAAATCAAAGTGTTGGAAAACAGAAAACTACTACATACTTCTAAAAACAAGGGGAAAGGATTGGACACTTAGCTCAGTGATAGAATACTTGTCTAGCAAGCACAAGTCCCTGGGTCTGGTCCTCAGCTCTGGAAAAAAAAAATACTAATAAGTAAAAACAAGGGTGGGGAAAGAATTGCATTGAAAATTAAATTATAACCTTTTCTTTCTGTTTCCATAAAGAAGTCTGTACTAATAAAACTGCCAATTTCTTTCAGGTGGGTGTGCATGGCATTAGAATAGAATTCATCAATGAAAAAGGATCAAAACGCACCGCCACCTACCTACCGGAGGTTGCAAAGGAGCAAGGTCATTGTTGTACTTTATTTCATATGCTCTAGTGAAGATTGTAAACTGAATTGCAGTAGCCGACCTTGCAGATATGTCTGATAATTGATCGACATCACATTATAATAACCGACCCTTTCATCACTGACTGCCACTGCAATGTCTGGTTCAAATTGGTGAATTACACAGAATCTGCATCTTGACAGTGACATTTGACAGCATATACTCATAAATACATAGTTTCAAAATAGCACAAATTTATCAAAGTTGGGGTTTATTTTAAGCAACAGTTTGTTACTACTTTGGAACACAATTTTCCCATGCACCAGTATGCAGCACTTAGCATGGTGGTATAAAGAGGCCTTAGGCTTAGAGACAGCCAGGTAGTTTGATGGTGGTATTCATTGTCAATATCTAACAGTTCTTCTTAGGTGATTGCTATTATTCATTCTGCTAATATTGAAACTGTAAGTCTCCCATTAAGATTGGGAGCTTTGTGAATACATGAAGTAACACTTTATGTTTAGTCTCTACTTCATGATCAATAACAATTTTCTTACTTCACAGATATGCCACACATCGTTATGAACCAATATGGTGACTCCAAACAACTTTGCTATAGTACTTCATCCTTTCTAGCCACTACTAAACTCTAGTCTCACATTAGTTTAAATAAATGCTTTTCAAAAATTCTTTAGGGCTTATCTTTTCAGTAAGCATTTAAAATGTGCTTTCCTTGTATATGCTCATACAAATATGAAAGATATAACAACAAATTTTAATGTGTTAATCCTCAAATGAGATGTTAATCTTTAAGGCAGTTATGTGAAGATTTGTTTGGATTGCTTTAGAAAATGTCTTAATACTGCAGAATCATTGACTTCATAAGGCTATTTAGAATAGCATTCATATCAGAAACAATAAAATACCCTTGAATGTTTCACATAAGTATAGATTATTGAGCATAGAAGATACCATTAAGACCAGCAATCACCATGAAATAGTCATGGGAGCCCCAAATTCTACTGAGTTAACACAAGTCATGTTTTATTTATTTAGGCTTTCTTTCCCTTTTGAAAGTATGACCATTAAAGAAGAGCACATTTGTTGCAGAGATATGACTGAACGGTTTCTTAGACAATTTAAGGCGTGTGGTGATGAACCTGCTTCTATACAAGGATAAAATCATAGCTCTTCTGTATGACTTTGTTTAGGACCAAAGGAGTTGATGGCATTTGGTCACAGTGATAGCTGACCTCTGCAGTGTCATTTTTGTATTTAACCAGTGGTGCTTTGTGATACGTGCTTGACTCATGTTTTGTCTCATTGTCTCCCCACAGGATGGGACCATATTCAGACCATAGATTCCTTACTGAGGAAAGGAGGATACAAAGCTCCGATTACTAACGAATTCAGGAAAACCATAAAGCTGACCAGGTACCATGGCATTTTGTAGCACAAGACTAACCAGTACACTTCCAAGTGTACGCCTAGAACTTTGATTTCTTTGTCTCTCAAACAGCACTTGCTTCTCTTGTCTAAAATAGTGGAAACAAATGGCAGGGCCATACTGAGAGTGGATACAATAGAACTCTGCTTGGCAGTAAATACTGCATGATATATTAGCCCATCCTTTCCATCTTTGGCTCTGTGTGATTATTCTGGCTTTGTACAACCAACCCCCTGAGACTTTAAACTACCTCATTGCAGAAAGTGCCAGAATTAGCTATTCACTAGCTTTTGACATTGCCTAGCAGAACCCCAGGATTCTGATAAGCAGTCCTAAAATTTAAATTTAACCTTAGAATTTTGGCAGTGATAGGAGTCTACTATGAAGGCTTATTGAAAAACACAATTGAGCTGAACTTGAATGCTAAATAAATTTCATCATGGAATAATAGGAATACTTACTTAAGAAAGAAAGTATCGAACATTTTAGGAAAATGGGTTACTGTTTCCATTCATTTCAATTCTAGAAAATTGCATTATATGCCTGTGGTTTAAAAATGGATTTTTCTCAGCTCTGCATAGTTACAAATTTGAAAATGCCCCCATTTCTGCTCTCCCCAAGTTTATAGTTTGAGGAGACTAGAAGGGAATGAATAAAAATAATTACTACTCCAAGGCAGACTAGTATGGATGTGTAGGATCATAATGCCGGGGGAGAGGAACTCCAGGAAGTCAGTGGGTGACAGAAGACTTCAAAGAGGAGGTGGGTTTAGGGCTGGGCTTGAAAAATGGGTAGACTATTTGACAGGTAGAAAGCGAGGGAGGAAAGGGATTCCCTGAAGATGTGCTGTGAATCAAAGCATGTAGGTGGCGAAGTATGAAGCCAGTTTTAAGGAATACAAAGCACTATGATTGGGCCAGTCTTTCAGTGCACATAAGAAATGTCATGAAGGGAAAATGTGGCCCAGAAGGTAGACTGAGTCAGATCATGCAAGGGCTTGGTATTCCAAACTAAGAAATTTCTACCTGAATCTACAAACATTTGATAGCCATTAGAGGGTTTTAAAAAATATTCTCCAGGCCACATATGGTGGTGCTTTCATCCCAGCATTTAGGAAGCAGAGGCAGGTAGATCTCTATGACTTGAAGGCCAGCTTGGTCTGTATAATAGGTTCCAGGACATCCAGGACTATGTAGAGAGACCTTGTCTAAAAATGTCAACTTGGGAAGTATAGGATTGGAACGGGTAAATTATAGAGGAAACATTGCTGTTATCAAAGAATCTGTGCAAGTGGTAAGTGGGACCATCATGGAAAGGTCCAAGAGAATCCAAAGAAGCCGCTGACAGCCATGAAAGAACAGTGGCAGAACCAAGGTATGCTGGGCAATGGATAGAAAAAAAGAAGAAGACTGAAGGGAGAAACTATGATTCCTCTAGAAAAGCAAGGCAGTGGAAGGACAACTAGACACAGGCAAAGGAGAGGGTTCCAGTGCCAGTAAAACAAACCCCAACCCAACATGTGTGGACAAAGAAAGGAATGGTAAAGGAGGGAGAAATGGAAGATCTCTGAAGAAAAATGGTCCAATGAATGAGATGTATCCATGATGGAGATATATACACGATGGTAAATGATTGGCTCTCCCCTGTTCTTTCTTGCTCCAAATTGGGTGAAAGGGGCAATGCCATTCCTGGAGCACTGTAAACAAGCAGTAGAGCAGAAAAAACAGCACTGGACTCAGAGTTTGGATTCCTGTGTTCTGATCTCAGCTTTGCTACTTACCAACTTTGTGACCTTGAACAAAGGTCTCTCAGGGCTTCTTGTTTTCTACTATGTAAAATGATCTCCCAGGGTCCTCCTAGCTCGATAATAGCATATCATGCGTTTCTTGATATTAACTTTTCTCTTCCCTGACTCTCTTTTAGGTACCGTAGTGAAAAGATGACCTTGAGTTATGCTGAATACCTTGCTCATCGCCAGCATCATCACTTCCAAAATGGCATCGGGCATCCCCTTCCGCCATACAACCATTATTCCTGACACTGAGCCGCACAACCAGTCACTGGGCCTCTCTGCAGACCTCTTCCCAGGAGACCCTACACCTTCTTGGTCTAGCTATCTCTTTTACTGTACCATTTTATGATGATAGTTTCCGTTGCCATGGTGAAGCTTCGACATTGTCAGTTAAGACCATCATGGTAACGGGTAGGAAAATGGCATTTGTTAAGAAGATCTTGTTATTATTTTAGATCATTGATTTTTTTTTTTGCAGCACATACAGCTTTTGGAGTTTTCTTTCCTTACAATATTAGGTATATTTTTGCTTTGCTATCTCAGTCAGGTTTCTGTCTTTCTATCCCTTTTCTTTTTCCTGCTTCCTCCTCCCTTTTGACTGTGGATGGAAGAAAGTATGCAGTTTTTGAGGATTTATTAGGTTTGTCTTTAGTATTCCTCAGTAAGGTAGTCATTTTTTGATAGCTGAGTTGGGGATTAATTCATAACAAATTCAGGTATTTGTATATTACTCTTGAATTTGCCTAAAATTCTCTTTGCTATGACAGCTTTGTATTTGGGTCAAGTACATGTTTTTTCCCATGGTTAAAATAAATGAGCTTTAGTTTAAGTAATGAACATTCAAAGGTCCATGATAGGGCTTGTCACAGAGAGTGAAAACCATTGACACCTTCTGTGCTGGTTGTCGTAGAAGAGACAGCTCATCGAGTTATCGAATCCATTTACAATCTAAAATGCTCTTTTAGAAAAGTATAAGCTACCTTTCAAATGGGCTGCAGAATTCATTTCGAAAGGCAGCAAAGACTAGGAAGAGATGAGATGCAGAACTTAGTGCCTTGGAGAAGACTGTAATGAAGTCAAATTAAGAGGGGTTTTAAAAAGGCAATTTAGAGAAATATTCTTGTAAAATTTTATTGTTTCTATATAAGAAACAACAGATTACAAAAATTCCTTACTCCAAAGTATTTTTTTAGGTGAAAAAATTATTTTGAGCAAATAACCAAAAAGACGCTTGTCTATTTTGTATTAATTTAAATTTGTTAGCTTTAGGTTTCAATGAGTCATAATTGGTCAGAGACAACTTTAGCTACTATCTAAGATATGATAAAGATAATCTAGTGAAACAAAAGTTCATATATACTAGGATTTCAAATTTGTCTATTATGGAGACAATGCTGAGTTTCAGAGATACTATAAAGAGTTTGAATCTCTTTCTGCACTACATACTTTTGATAGAAACACATTTCTATGTTGACAGATATTATGTTGGACCTGTGAAGATGGCATTCAGATATATTAATTAGAGCCCAGCTCATTTGCAGGGCTATTCTTCCCATGGCACAAACAAAGAAAGCTTACTGATGTCAATGGGAAGCCCTTATGTTTATCCCCAGGAAAACCACAGATGATTCTGGCAAGTGATGACCTTTGTTTATGGTAGTATATATATATATATATATATATATATATATATATATAGGGAAAATAAATAATTTTTTTCAAATAGGAAGTCAATATAACAAGTGGTGAGTGAAATTATGTTGTAGAATGTATATTCTAAAACTATGACATGCCGCTGATTAATGAAATGGTCAAGCTTATACATTTAATTGCTGTGATAAATGACAGACTGGTAGTTCAGAAAATCATTTTCTAGTTTGTAAGACAATTGGATGAATTCGCTCAAAGTACGCAGTTTCAGTTTTTGATGAGAGTTCTTCGAAGTTTGGTATTCCTTCATCCACAGCATCCATTGTTGAAGTTACCATTTTCAGTTATGATGCCTTAACTAAGAAGCCAATTGCTAGCCTGAAAGGCAATCTCAGTAGCCAATTCTACTGAATGCATTCGTCAGAAAAACGTAAGCTTCTGGGCTTTAGAATGGGCTTTTAAGTCCTGTTGTTTCTGCTTGGAAGCATGTTGGGATAGATTAGTCTTTCGTTATAAAAGCAAGCGGCTACCTGACATTTTCTTGCCCTTATAGGGAAAGTGAGCACAAGCTGAATGGTATTGTCTGCTGCAAAAAATAAATAAATAAGTAAATAAAAGAAAGAAAAAGAGAAAGATAAAAGTAAGAAACATACAAATTGAAGAGAGACAGAATAGACCAATATCGTTGTGAAATCCATCTTATCCATCATCTCATCATTTCAACAGCTCCTCGTCCGGGGTGAGCTTATGGCTAGTTTTTTTTCTGTTCTTATTGTTTTTAAAGAGAAGATCTATCACATACATATATGCATGTATGTATACATATACTTACACATGCATACATGCATATATGTGTGTTTATGTATTTAACGGTGCTAATCAATCTTGAGCAGGTCACGTGACTGGTCATGCGGACTCTAAAAATCATATCAGAGTTTTTAAAATCCTTGATATATGCAGATGTTATACAGATTTTCTTACCAGTGTAATAATGTTATACTGAAGAATAACCATCCTGCAGGCTTCAAAGGACGAGGTCAGCAATATTTCCCACCATGGCTTGGGGAAAAAGGGTAGTTTTGTCTCCTTTTGTATTCAAGTTGATGCACAGTGCATTTTCGTGTCTAAGTAGCTGTTGACTAAAAGACTTTGTAGTGTAAAGGGTGTTATACAAACTCTAATGGTGTGCTTCAGACAAACAGATGCTAGGCCCTTTCACTTTTGATGTATATTACAAAGCTGTTAAATATGTGGTTTGAAATCACTTTGAATACGTGGAAATATGTAGCATGTGTCTTTAACTCGGACAAAGATTCTAATTGCACAAGTTGTGTTCCAGCCAGTTGTGGTTTATTTGTTCAGAAACACAAATGTGAATTGCACTCTTTATCACCAGAATATTGTATAAGTTCCGTGATCTTTAAACAGCTCAGAAGTAATACTTGAACTTCATTTGAGTAGCACAAAGTTTACAGATCCCCTTTTAAATGTTAATTAGTTCCAAGTTAAGTTTTCCGGTTTTTTTGGTTGTTTTTTCTTTCTTTCTTTCTTTTGTTTTTGTTTTTGTTTTTTTTTTCAAATGCAACTGGGTATTTTCTTGGAAAACTGTGTGTATTTTATTTTGGTATGTAGCAAAAGGCTTCCACTTCTGGAAGGTTTTATTGTTCTTAAACAAGGTCAGCCAGGTACCAGATTCTATAAGAACAATTGCCCCCCCCCCCCTCAAGTGGCCTTCTGACTGCACGAATGTGCAGCTACCCTCTCTAATCTCTCTAATCGCCCCCACCCAGAGGAGGTCAGTGAAAGCAATGGAGGAAGTGCAAGGCTTGCTCTTTCCCCTCCCCCAAACCTCACCTAGGATGTCCAGTCCAATGCAGATGGTTCCATTGCACATCCAGCACACCGGAAGTTTGTATACTGGCCTCTTTTCCTGTCTTCAAATGTGCAAGAATTCGAAACTGTCATCTGGAATAGGTTCCATCTCTTATGTGTGTTAGATCAAACCAAAGAAGCCCCCAGCCATGCCCAAATGCTGCTCCAAAAGCCTGCCTTCCGGTCCTTACAAAAACCTTGCAGGATTAAATGTGTTAACTTTTTTATTTTTGTACAGTTTCTAAGTGATTTTTTGCTAGTGACGTTAAAATGAATTAAGTTTATTTGAGGAGTGTAAGCACCTCCTCCATTTAAATAAACTGGTGACTTTCCTTTTATTTTTTACAAGTGGAAACCCATTGTGTGCCTCTCGATTTAAGGGTTTCTGATTACATTATTCTTAAGACCAGCATTGATCCTTTATATACAAAGATATGTTTTCCTTGTTTTTTATTACTGTTTCAGAAGAAAATGAACCTTTTATTTTGCTCCAGACCCAGTAACTGCGCTGGTACATAGACGCACTGAGAAAAACAAAACAAACAAACCAACAAAAAATACTTTTGTAACCACCTCTGACTGCTTTTGTATATCAAAGTTGATTACTTTTGAGATATTGGGATCTAGTTTCTAAGTTATTTTAGTGTTTTCTATGTTCCCCCAAATTACTTTGAATCGGTCACCAGCATAAAGAGTTTTTGGTGATGCAGTGGTGAGACTTGTAATGAGCAAAATGCTACCTGGAGTAGCTCTCCTTCCCTTCTTATAACCTGGTGTTTTGATTACAGTGAGACATCACGGATTACCTGAAACCCCTTCATTATAACTAGGTCCTCCCTCCTTCCACACTGAATTGCTTACTAGTTTGAAGAAGCTATTGGAAGTGGGCATTTTATATGACCTGTATGGCTTTAAAATATTAAAAATGAACAAAAAAAGAAAAAAATATGAAAAGGTTTATGTGGGTCTGTATGGTATGGCTGTGGAAAGATATTGTAGTAGTTTTGACACTATTGTTATTACCTTTAAAATCATTTACCCAATAAAATGTTAAAACTAAATCTTTGTTTTGGATGTATTTATTGAACTTGCCTCACGATGAGGTGTTGGAGCCATTGGAACTTCTGTGTTTAAGGGACAGGGTCTCCTGTGCCTCAGGCCAGCCTCAAAGTCACTTTGTAGTCAAGGGTGATCATTCATGAGCTGTGGAGGACATGGTCAGTTTTGGTGAAAACGCCTGATTAAGTGCAGACTGTTTCTTTTAATGTCGGTCTCTACCCATTTTCAGAGTATAGGTGGGACCCTGAAAATGTTCTTAATATGGGGGCAAGCCAAGGGCTGTACACAAAGGGCATTCTACACACCGAGACTGAGCACCATAAACATTGCTAGCTCCAGAGTGCTACTTGTGACTTGCCAGCTTGAGGAAAATGCCTGGGCTTAGGGGTAGGGCAACCGGTGCCACAACTTTCAAGGGCCAGGTAAAATCTTGCATCCAGAAAGGAGGCACTTGGAGTGTGGATCACTGGCAGCGGCTGCCATGTGTCTATTTCCTCTGGGAAGGCTACCAACCAGATTGTGGACAGTACCTTTGGCTCTTTATCAGTCATACCATTTTTGCTGTCTCACTTTCATCTTGCATGTTTCAGCCTTAGTTGCTACTTGAATATAAACAGGACAATTTTCAGTTACATTGCCCCAAAGCCCTAGGACCATGTGGATTTTATAACATGTGCTTATGTCAATCACAGTAGCTGAAAACAGCCATCTCAGGCCCTAAAGAACTATTGTGGTTTGGGCTAGTACTCTATTAAGGCAGTATCTTCTGCTTGTGGTTTATTCATTTTCTTCATTTGTATTTAATGGGACATTAAGATTTCTTCATCATTTAGACCATATTAATAGTTTCAGGTAGAATAAAGTAACATAAGAGGCCCACAGCATTCTTTTTATGGCATCAGTGGTGAACTCAATGGTCTGGACAGATTTCAACTTCACTAATCACATTCCGCTTCCCTCAATTCATCCTCGACTTTCAGTAGTCCCTTTGGATTTCATGCCCCACTGGGTACCTTTTAAACAGCTCGGCAACTCAGAAGGCAAGTGTGGCTTTGCAGGCTGAGGCACTTCCTCTCTGTTCGTGGGACCACACCATCACCATGGGATCCTGTCAGTGTGAGCTAGGGAAAGTGCCCGGGGTCGGGAGGGAAGGGCCTCTGGCTGTGAGCTGCCAGCTAGGAGAGCTGGCGAATAAAAGACTGCCCATCCAACATGCCTTCTCCTCCTGTCTTCGGCTCTGCACTTAAGAGCTGAAACCAGTGTTGGTTTGGATCAGCTGAACACTTGAAAACTGCCCATCTGTGTTTGCCCAGGCTTTTCAGTTTCAAGAGGGAAAGCTAAATGGGAGATTGCAGCTGAGGCCAGCCCTTGTTAGAATGTTTGGTTTCAGTCTTGTTTGTTTGTTTGTTTGTTTGTTTGGGTTGGTTTTCTTTCTTTTCTTTTCTTTTTTTTTTTTTTTTTTGGCAACTGTATTGAAAGACCTAGCTCCATACCTACAGCCTCCTACTTTCCAGTTCCTAAGCCTGATGGAAGAAATCTCTCAAGAAGTGGAAGGAATTATCGTAAGTATCATTTAGAAGCCAGGTTACTTTTGCCAAAAGCTTAGATGCCATCTCTTTAAAATGATCCTTTAAGAGTGGAAGTATAGCTCAATTATAGAGTTCTTGTCTAATGTGCCTAAGCCCCTGGATTTAATCCCTAGCACCACCAAGAAAAATGGCCCTGTAACAGTATACAGATTCCTTATTTGTAGGGGGAAACATACCAAGTCCTTGAATGGATGCCTGAAACCTACCAGTGGAAAACCCCAATATATACTATTTTCCTATTACTACCCATAAAATTAGGCACTATAAAAGATGAATAACTAAGAATAACTGCAATAGTGTCCTGTAATACAATCGCCAGCATCACTACACCTGAATTTCTGACCATTATTAAGTAAAAGAAGGGTTCTGTGAATCCAAATATTACAGTACTGCATGGTCAGTCTGATAATGAGATGCCTGCTAAGTGGCTAACAGGTAGGTTGTGTGTGTGTGTGTGTGTGTGTGTGTGTGTGTGTGTGTGTGTTATGTGTGATATAGGTTATATATATGGTGTATATACATTATATATATGATATGGTAGACAAAGGAATGAATAAGACATAGTGAGGTGGTATGAGAATTCTTCATGTTACCTCTAACACAATGCAATTGAAAACACAAATACTGCTTTCTGTCCTGGACTTGGTGGCCAACCCTCAGGAACTGGTGCCCAGCCATGCAGCTGCCTCGGACCCAAGCGCAGGTTGAAAACTTTAAGAAACTAGTGAGCTGAATGCCTTGAAGTTGGTTCCAAGCGGGTAATGCACCCAAGGTGAAGTAGTCTCGCATGTAGTGGCCAGGCTTGCCTATGTCCCACGTTAGCATTGGGGGGTAGCGTAGCAGATTCATTGTCACTGTGTTGCTAAGTGCTGAACTCCCATTTTCTAAATAAAAGAATGAGGGTTGTGTAAGAGTATCCCTGAATAGTTTGTAGCAATTGGTTGCACCAAAGGTAGTCTCCACAAATTATCCACGTTAGGGATTTTTTGGGGGGTGGGGTGGGTCAAGTCAGGGTTTCTCTGTATGCCTGTCTGTCCTGGAACTCAAGAGATTAGTCTGCCTCCAGAGTGCTGGGATTAGAGGTCTACACCACCAGCCTGGCTATGACATGTTAGGCTTTTTGAGGTGCAAGCAAAAAGGGGATTTAAAGGACATTCCTGCTAGCTCATTAGAGTATGTTGGAAAAGGAGGTGGTGCTTGTAACCCTCTGCATGCTAGGACAAGTCCTTTGCTAGTACCTAGTCGTGTGCCAGCAGTCAAGATGTCATTAGCTTGTATATTGTTACATATCACTAATTTTCCAGACTCTTAAATAAAGGCTTTTCCTATGTCACCCTCCCCCAGAAAAGCAAAACAAATAAATAAGAAAACACAAATACTTGTTTATTTCTGGAATCTTCCATTTAATATTTTTGGACTATGGTTGACTATAGGCATCTGAAATCACAGGTGATTGGAAGTTCTGGTAATGTCCAGCAGGTACTCTATCTCCAACCCTTTAAGTGGAACCACTCAGAGAGCCGGGAGAGGACAGGCATACGCTTTATTGTAAGCAGGTGTGGACCTGCATTCACAGATTTCCATCCTGGCCACTGATTACTTATTTACACCGAGGGAGCTGGAAGGCCTGCTGTCTACGTTTGTTGCCTACAGCTGGGTAGTGGCTGCCTTGAATGCTTCTGTGCTCATCAACTGCCCCGGCTGCTCTTGCTCCCTTTCCAACACATCTAGGTCAGAAGAGGTGGCTAATTTGTTCAACCATTAGTCTCCTTTCAAAGTGGAAGAAGGAGCTGTTGTTTTTTTTTTTTAATCAAAATCATAGTTGTCAGTTGACTGTGTTAAAAATAGATGTAAAGTGGTATTTCATCGCTCTACACTACAAATGGATGCCAGTTACTTATAATGTTAAGAACAATAAGGCTGTGTTAGTGACTACAATACAGTTGTGATTGAGGAGAGGGATGGCGGTTGTAGTTGATCTCCAGACTCAATTTCTCTCTCTATTTTAATTTGGCTGGACAACAGCAAGAAGGCTTTCATTGGCACAAAGAACAGGCATTATACTATGCACACAGTCTCATAGCAGTAGGTCCATATCAGCCGAAGCTATAAAAGCCCAGTACAGCTACAACCTGAACCAGTGAGTCAAAGCTCCAAGAAGTTCCAGCAGGAAGAAGCATCACCCCCATTGTTGAGCAGAAATGAGTCAACTTGCTTCTGCTAACTCACCGGTGGGTATCTATTGCCCTTCGAGATGTAACATATGAGGTTTGGTTTTTAAGATTACATTTTAAAAATAGTATAGACTTAAACACACACATGAGTGCGTTGTTTGAATTGTGTTTATGGAAAAATGGAACAGTTGCGATAACCCAAGGATCTCACGGGACAATCCGAGGATGACCACTGGAGTCCCAACTGCGAGTTATTCTGGGAGCCACTGGGAAGCCGTCATTAGATGAAATGACTGCCGTTTTTGGCCTTTTCTCCCAAATGTCAGGCTCAATGTGATCCATCAATATTTATTGAGTGCCTGTGGCCTCAGAGTCACAGTGCTTTGCTTGGTTGCGGAATGAATATCATGTAATTGCAGAAGACAAATTAATAACCTGGGATAAGAATTGGGAGGGGCATACAAGTTAGTTCTTGCTGCAAAACTTCAGACTGGATCTGGGCAGCAGTGGCTTGTCAGCATAGGGTTTTTCTAAATGGCTTCCACCTCAGAATGGTGTTAAGAAAAATGGCATTTTAATTTCTGGCCCTCCAACATGTCTGTGCCATAAACTCCATATGAAGCACAGTAAGACTGGATTGTTTTTCTACCCTCACACATGGCTGTCGTGTTTCCTATGAGAAATGTGCAAGGTCACTAGGTCATAAGGTTTATGGACACACAGAATGGTATTTGGAAACTGAAAATCGTGTTCCTTCCTGCGAACCTGCCCTCTGAGAGGCACATGGCCCTTCCTGGCACCAAGACAGAAGACAGAGATAAGAGGAAACAGAGTCTAGGCCATTTGCTCCAAGAGGCTGCCTTTGGGCCCAAGATGAGAGTGCACAGCAAGATTCCTAGTCCAATGCTGATCCCATAGGAGGCAAAAATCCCTTCCCGGGGCAGGAGGAGAGGCTAACGAAGGCAAATGGCAAGGGAAGGGAAATCAGGGTAACTATGAATCACCTGCTACATAGGAAGGGCAAGGAGGCAAAATGAAGTTGTGGCTGTGTTGAGGCCAGAAGCACAGAGTGTAATGCCATTTGAACTGAGAAAAAGCTGCTGACGTGTAGGCACCGGGTGACCATCAGGTGGATTCCAAAGTGGACATTTTTGTGTCACTTTCTGTGTCACTTGTAATTCCTCCTAAGTGGCATTCTGGAATAATCCACAAAATACACACTATGGGTCTCAGCATACGACATAATTGGGACCTGGCCAGATAGCTGGAAGGAACGTAATAGTGCCCACTCGAGCATAGCCTGGCATAAAGAGAGTGGCATGAACTGAAAGGAGTGGGAAACCCTATGGGAAAAAGTGTGTGTGTGTGTGTGTGTGTGTGTGTGTGTGTGTGTGTGTGTGTATGTGTGTGTGTGTGTGCATGAATGAGTGCAGACACCTACAGAGGCTAGAGATATCTGATCCCACTGAGCTGGAGTTACAGGCATTGTGAGGTTGTAAGCCACTAAACATGGGTTCTGGGTCTTCTGAAAGAGCAGTACACACTCTTTACCACTGATGCATCTGTCCATCCCTGAAAACCCCATCATCTTGAGGAACAGTGCTGGTGTGAGTAATGCAAATATTTCCCTACACTCTTGCTACTTCAGACATCCCAGGAAACTCCAGGAACTTCATAGAGGCATTGTAACCCTGTGGCACAGGAGGCCTCAGCAGTGACCTCTTTATCAGAATCACACTCAAAGACGAAAGTGTGTGCCCTTCATTACTAGTGTCTTGGTGATTTGGGTCTTGTTTGTCTTGCCATGCATATCTAGTAACAGCACTCTGAATGAGAGGTTTAAGAGATATGGGCTGGCCCAGTTGTTCAGATAGAATGGATTCCTCTTCTTCGGGGCATGTGTATTTGTTTACTCCAGTAGAATCTGCAGCCCTGAAGGTCAAATAGACACTGCGCTGGCATAGGCTGGGAAAGCATGGGCAACCCTTTTTGCTTTGTGGATGGTTATACCAGGAGGTACTGTGAGAAGGGATGCACAAGGCACTTAGGAGTGAAAAAGAAACTGCTCAATTTCATTATTTTTATTGGACATTTTCTTTTATTAAGGTAAAACTCAGATTGCATACAATTAACCAGTTTATAGTGGGGGTCTCAGTAACAGTTAGTGTCTTTGGTGTTTTACAGCGACCAGCTTTCAATGTCCAAACACTTCTGCATCACTCCATAAGCACACCCCCAAACAGTGACAAGCCAGTCCTCAACCCCCAGCCACGTCTTGGTACTGGTTCCTTTTCATGGGTGAATAATATTCCATTGTATCATGTAACACAATTTGTTTATCCATCCTAATGTCTTGTCTCCACCTGTTGGCTCTCAGCAGCGGTGTGGCCTACGGACAGTCCTAGTCAAGTTTCTATGTGCATGTGTTTCATTTCTCTGAAATACACACTCTGGCCTTGTTCAAAATCAAAGCCATCTTCGTGGAGGTGAAGTGGCATTTCAATGTTATGGTTTGGCTAAGTGTCCCCCAAAGGCCTATGTGTCAGAGACCAAGTTCCCAGCCTGTGACACTCTTGAGAAGTAGTGGAACATTTAAGAGGTGAGAACCTAGAGGGAGGCACATCCTTGAGGGGGATACTCGGACCCTAGCTCCTTGCTGACTGCCTTTGCATCCAGCAGGCATGAAATTCCGACCTTTGTCCACCACTGGCTCTTACCATGGTGTGCAATAGGCTAAGCCACCAAGGAGCCAGTAGAGCTGGGAGCCAAAGGACACATTTCTTCCATGGAAATCCCTTCTCTCTGGTATGTTACACTCATTTTGGCTTTTCGTTTTTGAGACAGGCTCTCAGTTGAAGTGGAGGCCAACCTTGAAGTCATACACCTCCGACTCCCACATCCCTGACAGATGTACATCACCATGTCCAGCTTCATTATGGTTTGCATTTGCATTTCTTTAATGATTAGGGACGCGGAATGATTTTTGCCATGTTTATTGGTCAGTGGTGTATTTATGGCATATCTTTGGGAAAATTTTCTGTTCAAGTTCTTTGCTTAGTTCTTAATTGAACAATTTGTTTTTTAGTTTTTCTTGGGGGGGAAGGTGAGTTATATTTTTCTACCAAGTTATAAGAATTCTTTTTCTTTTTGTACTCAGGATATTAAGCCTTTATCCAAGTTTATTAGTTTTTGACTTGTTCCTTTGTGTTTTTTCTAACCTAAGAACTAATTGCCAAACCAGCATCCTAAAGATTTACCCTATGTATTCTTCCAATAGCCCTGTAGATTGATTAAGCCTTTAAATTTAAAGATTTGATGTGTTAATTTTTCTATGAATGTGAGGTAGCCATTTCAAATTTCATTGTTCTGCATGGCTGACCCAATACCATTTCTTCCACTGAATTGTTTGGGCATCCTTGTTGAAAATCAATTGATGATAAAGGTTTAGGATTACTTCTGGAATTTTCTATTGTTTTCCATTGGTTTATCTTTCTCCTAGTACTAAATCACCTTGATTACAGTAACTTTGGAGTAGGTTTTGAAACAAAGATTTTTTTTCCTTTTTCAATGCTGTTTCAAATATTCAAGATTCCATATATAAAGTTAACAATTGGAAACTTTGATGGGGCAGTAGCTAGCTTTGGAGACCATTGCCAATTTACTATTTTTCCGTTTATTCAACACATGAAATTTTATTTATGTACACATTTGAGCAATATTTTGTAGTTTACTGTGTACAAGTTATTTACCTCCTTGATTACATTTACTCCTAGGTTTTAAAAGATGCTTTTACATGCTATCATAAATAGGATTTTCTTCATTTTTAAACTGTTTTTTTCCTGGCATACAGAAACACAACTAATTTTGATGTATTAGTTTTTATATCCTACAATCTTGCTGAATGTATTTATTGACTCCCATAATTGAGCGGCTATGTTTTATGGGATTTATTTATATATTAATATAATGATATTGTCCACATATAGTTTTGCTTTTCCTTTTGTATGTGTATATGTGCTCACACACATGCACATGTATGTCAGAGGACAACAGGTATCATTCTCAAGACTGCCATCTACCTCCTTTGATACAGGGTCTCTCATTGGTCTGGAGCTCACCAAGTAAGTCAAACTGGCTAGCCAGTGAGTTCTAAGGATCTCCTGTCTCTGTTTCCCCAGTGCTGAGATTACAAGCACGTGCTACCATGCCTGGCATTTTTGCATATGTTTTAGGGACAGACTCAGGCCCCTTGTTTGAGAGGTAAGTACTTTGCTTGACTAAACCATCTTTCCAGCCCCTACTTTTTCCCAATTTTCAAATTTAGATGGCTTTCCTTCTTTTTTCCTTTATAGATCCATTTTTCATTATTCTTAGTATGCAATCTATCTTGATCATTTCCACCCCATCCCCCAACTACCCACTGCCCCCTAACACATCTCCTTCCTAGATTCATGTCCTCTTTTTATTAATATTTTGGTGTGGCATATATTCTGATATTCATATATTCTTTCAGCCATAGAGAAAAGTGAAACCATGTTGTTTGCAGGCAAATGGGTACAAGTGGGGAATTAAGTCCATCTAAGAAAAGAAAATATCCTATATTTTAAGTTCCATTTCTCTAATTTGCAATTCCTGGATTATATACACATATATATGCATATATACAGTAATGATAGCAGAAACAAAACTATCTTGGGGAACAAACACTTTTGCTCAACTACTCTGGCTAAGATTCCCAGTTGATAGCAGAGGTGCAAAGAATAAACGAGTCTTCCTGATCTTAGGAGAAAAACTTTCAGTCTTTTATTGGACAAGGAAAAAAACATTCTCCCCTCAGCAAAAGCAGAGAATGCATTTGACAAGAGTCAACACCCTTTCATAATGAAAACGTGGCAAATTCAGAATGGAAGGCAAATTCTTTGCCATGATAAAAAGCATTTACGACAAAACCTACCATCCAACTATGTGATGGAGACTGTTTGATGCATACATATTTTCAATTGCTGTATCTTCACTATTATTTATTCCTCTTATCAATAAAATGTACTTTGTTTCTTTTGTTTGTTTGCTTGCTTGATTTTTCAAGACAGGGTTTCTCTGTGTAGTCCTAGCTGTCCTGCAACTCATTCTGTAGACCAGGCTGGCCTCAAACTCACAGAGATCCACCAGCTTTTGCCTCCAAGTGGTGAGATTAAAGGCGTGCATCGCCACCACCTGGGGTACTTTGTTTCTTATAAGTTTTTACTTAAAAATTGATTGATTATGGTTCATATTAGTGTAGCGACCACTTCAGCTTCGTTGTGGTAATTATTTGCATGGATGTGCTCTTTTATGTGTACGTATATCTGCGTACGCCATATGTAGGCAGGTGCCTTCAGAGGACAGAAGTGTCGGATTCCTTGGAGCTGGAATTACAGATGGTTGTGAGCCTCCCGACTTGGGTGCTGAGAAACAAACTCAGATCTTCTGCAAGAGTATGAAGTTAACTACTCTTAACATCTGAGCCACCTCTCCAGCCCCAGAAAGTTTTTAATACAACCTTCCATTATCTGTATTTTAGTTGGTGAATTTCCTTCACTTATATTTAAAGTGAGTATTGATAATTAACTACTTAATTCTGCCATTGTGTAATTTTTCCATATATCTTCCATTTCTTTTGTTTCTCGATTCTTCCAATTACTACCTTATTTTGTGTTGGATGTGGTGTGTTTTTGCAGTATATCCTTTTGATTCCTTCCCTGTTTCCTTTTTTCTATATTTTTTAGTTATTTTTTAATGACTACCATAGGAATATATTTAACATCTAGCTAATCATTCCTTTCCAAATCTCCCTCTAAAACAGATTCTATTGTTTAGAAGAGTTTTAATTTTGCATGAAAATTGAAGAGAAAGTTCCCCTTCCCCTTCACAGTCTTCCCTACTATCAGCATCCTGCACCAGAATGATACATTTGCAGCATCTGAAGGGCCCACACTGTCACATACTTATTAGTCCAAGTCTATAGTTTACATTAGGAGGGTACACTGCTGGTATTGCGTGTCCTTCAGGTGTGATGATGTATTGAGAAGTGTATCCACAATTAGAATAACATATGAATGCTTCAACTACACTAAGTATCCCTTGCTTTGCATATTCATTCCCACAACCATAAACATTTAGGCACAACTCTTCATGATCATTCCTTTTTAACAATTATAATAAGTCAACACCAATTAAATGCATCCTGTGAACTAAGAATCATATTGTACATTTTTCAATAGCCTGATGATTTTTTTTCCATTTTACAAAGTAAGAATGAAATTCAAACAAGTTGTCCCTTATACACGGCTACCTAAAGTGGCAAAGCCAGGATTCAAATCAAGCTTGTTGGGCTCCAGAGAATGAGCTTTCTACCAGTCACTATTGGTCTTGATGAAGATGATGGTGATGACAATGATGGTTATGGTGGTGGCGATGGTGGTGGTGATGCTGATGGTGGTGGTGATGCTGATGGTGGTGGTGATGCTGGTGGTGGTGGTGATGCTGATGGTGGTGGTGATGCTGGTGGTGGTGGTGATGCTGGTGGTGGTGGTGATGCTGGTGGTGGTGGTGATGCTGATGGTGGTGGTGATGCTGATGGTAGTGGTGATACTAAGCAGTTTCTAAAATAGGCTGTAGGGCCCTGCACCAGGTGTTTTATGTACTCTACTAGATCCTTACAATAGCGCTCTGGAGTGGGTACTGTTACTGTTTTCTTGTGAACGATCAAACTGAGGCTCAGATAGGTTAAGACAGCAATCTTCCTCGAAGGCAGAGACTCTCCTGAGTGGAGGCTAGTGGCTGCCGTTGTTATGGCAGATAACAACGTCTAGATGCTAGACGGCCTACCATCTCTCTCTACAAATGAAGATAGTAAAGGTACAGGACTAAGTCCATTCCTGAAAATAAATTGCTTGGTCGGTTTTGTAGGTCTGTATCTGGAAGCTGACAGGTTGGTCTGGTTTAGTAAGATCAATATCCACAGCCCTGACTTATGGCTACTCGATTTTCCCAAGACTCAGGGTGTGTCTGACAGCAGTGCTTTCCTACAGGCAAGGCAGACTCCGCCTCAGCCATGGTTATTGTCTTTCTAGTCAGGGGAGGACTGCTCCCAGGCTTGTGGGTACATGACTAGTGCTCAGAAATAGCCCCCTAATCGGCCTCATCAGCTTTGAAGGAGGCCACAGCAGGAGGGGCCTAAGTAGGCCAACACTTTAACCCAGTTACGTGAGGGCAGCTCTAATCCAGGATGATCAGATCTTGCTAAACCCTCTAGGGGAAAAATGGCCAAAAGCTGTTTCTTGACTCCAAGTATCCCAGGTTTGCTGCAGACACGCCTTTTTCCTTCTGGAAGAGCATGACCTGAAGGTTATAATGGGCCAAGCTTAACTTGCAAGGCAGCCAGGCTTTTAGCAGCTGGCAACTGCTCAGGCTATTGGAAATACCCAGGCTTCAAGCTGCCTCAGGTCAAACCATTGGTTTTCCTTGAAAGGCCCACTGGCTCCCCTTCCTCCACCTTGAGAAAGCCAGGAAATCACTGCCTTCCTCTGTGTGGGCCAGACAAGCACTTACGTCAACCTAGACGCTTCTGGACAGGCTAGGCTCTGCCTCCTCTCTGCTACCGCTGCTGCCAGCTCACCTCATGTCTGGCGTTTGACTAACCTAAAGTTCCTTAGGGAACCAGACTGAGCTGTCTTTCTAGGCTGTGGTTGGAAAACAAATAAAAACAAAACAAAATGAACAACAATAATGAAAAAAACCCAGAGCTGTTGGACCTGGCCCGGTCTGGTTTGTCTGGCTCTCTCTCCCTCATTTGGCACAATGGTCTTCCTGATGCAGGTGTACTTGGCCTCCTCAGTATTGTGTCCCCAAAACCACTTGTCTTGGGAGAGAGTTCAACAGAATGAATCCCTCAGGTAGGAAGCAGAAAGCTTGTCTGGCCTCATGGATGCTTGTAGAGAAAGAAGACGGTCTTGGGTTTATGTATTCTTTCATTGACATGGGGTCTTGCTCTGTAGCCCAGGCTGTCTTCCCAACTTGGAGTCCTCCTGCCTCAACATCCCAAGTGTGAGGATCCCAAGTACTGGGATTTCAGGCCTGTACTACCACATCTAGGTTGGACAAAGTGTGATAATGATGTCACATGCTAAAAGTTTATAATTTTTTCACCAAGGGGTTTTCTGTAGCAGGAAAGTGACTTCCTTGAAAAGGGAAGAAGAAACAATTCCAGTATTTAAAGCGACTCTAAAGCACTTTAGGCTGTAGACAGCTCTTATTTTATACCACTGGAAGTGAAAGAAGGTGCATGTCATTGATCATAAGGTGCATTCAGCTTTCTAGAGATATTAAAACATGACCAAAAATGTCTTAGAGCCAAAGAAAAAGAGAAAAATCCATTAAAACAAAGATAGCACCTCTTCTACACACACCACATCCCCACAGACTTCCACAACATAGGGCGCATAAAGGCACAGCGGGTAAGTGCAGTCAAAACCCCAGTAGCTGCTAATGGCTACTCTGAGGACAAGCTGTGTGATGAAACGCAGAGGCCAACTACTCTGCCCCCTATCCCTCATGCCCAGAAGGGGCCCTCTAAGGTACCTCCTCAAAATCTATGAAATGTGGAGGAATGATTTCTAACTGTCTGGAGGAGCGTCAATTGCACTGGTAATGTTCACTCCCTTAAGTTGGAGTTAGCTGTTACTCTTCGTGCCTTGTAGACGTCTTAAAAGGTTTCGTAAAAGCACCGCTATAGACTGTCAGGTCAAAGAGATGACTCAGAACCTGGGGGCTTAAAGCAAGTACAAGAACAACAGAAAAGTTTGCCTGGAATTATGTGCTTGAGTCAGGCCTCAGCATTGACATTCTCTACCTGACCCCCCCCCCCACACACACACACACTGCCTTCCAGGCCATAAATACACAGCATTTATGAGCCTGTCCACTCTGGCACACTCCAAACATAAGGTAGATCCAAAGATGCATAGGAAGGGCCTGTGTTCCCATGAGACATAATGCTGGAGGGTCCAGGATCTTTGTGAACAAATGAAACAGCAAAGAGGTTGTGCTCTTGCCTGTTAGGGAAGAGGAACCTGTAGACAGAGCCGAGGCAGGCTAGCGCCCCCTCTGAAAGCCCCTGGGAAAAGGAGGTTAAAGGACAAGAGTCGGCAGGGGGAAAGCTGGTCGCTGGTTCAGAGGTGGGGCTGGGACTGAGTTGTTGGACAACAGAATAGACAAGCGGCTCATGCTATTGTCCATAGACCCTGGCAGGGATAGGCCAAGGCAGGATCCACCTTTATTACTGAGCCTTGCCTTATGAGATGCTGGGATCCCAGGCAGCTGACACATGAAGGTTAGGGAGTCTTCTGTGGAATGTGCCTATCAACTGGAGCAATCTCTCCTACTGCCCTTCTGAAGGCTTAGAAGCCCCTTGGTCTGCAACTTAGCCATCTCAATGCTACACATAATGCTGACTGGGAGAGACGAGTCAGGCCGACTTTGAATGAGGCCGTCCTTGTCTACTGAACCTGGAGCTCACTCTTTTTTTTCTAGCTAGCCTGGCAGGACAGCAAGTCCCAGCAGCCTTCTTGTCTCCTTCCCATCAGTGCTGGCGTCACAGGAACATCTAGGCAAGCCTGGCTTTTACATGGATTCTAGAGATCAGAACTCGGATCCTTATGTTTGCCCAGCAGTCCCTTATCCAGTCATCTCCCCAGACCTCTCTTCCCTCTTCTCTGAGAGCTGGGCCCCTAAGCCATGGTCTCCCTAGCAATCTAACACACCCAAAAGGCAGTAGAGCCCAAGAGAGGTGCAGCTTATAGTACTGGTTTCTAGCTTCTTGCTTATTGCTGAGCCTCACTTGACTCAGCTTCTCCCCTTAAGTGGGAACCACATTGCCAGTCAACTCCCAGAGCATCCAGGGGGAGTATTTCGGGAACACATGGAGAGGCGCTGAACACTGGGACTGGCACACAGTTGTAGTTATTGCTTTACAGAGTGGGAACCTGAGCAGCAAATGAAATTAAAAACCAAGCTGGTTATTTCTAGTCTGGGATTATAAGGTGCTGCGTGCTTCACAGCCTGGGGGCCAACATCTGGCCAATGGGGGTGAGAGGGGTCCTCCTGCACTGACTGTCACTATGCATCCCTTCTAGAAGTGGCAGCATCAGCAAAAAAGGCAGAGGACTTTGGATAAGCACAGCTGGCTGTTGCCGAAGGGCACTATTATCTTGCTTATTGTCCAAGGGACAGTCTGACCCTAAATGGATACTGCTTACTTGAAGGGCATTTGGGGGCTATGGGCCAGAAGTCAACATGTTTTAAAGTTGCGTTCTTTCTGTGTGTGTGTGTGTGTGTGTGTGTGTGTGTGTGTGTGTGTGTGTACCCTCACCCACATGTGTTCAGAGATCAGAGATGAATGACCAATGTCTTCCCATTGATTGGCCAGACTAGCTATCCAAGGCCCTGGAATCTGTCTCCACCCTCCCCAAGGGCTGGGGTTAAAAGTTCATGCTGTTGTACTTGGCTTTTACATGTGTACTGGCGATTCAAACTCAGGTGCACTTGCTTGTCCAACAAACACTTTATACACTGAGCCATCTCCCAAGCCCCAAAGTTGCAAACCATGGGGCCCAGAGAGCCTATGTCCCTGGCTGATAAGCTCCCCTTAGAGTGAATGGCCTGACAGGCTCCAGGAACCTCAGTGGAAGTAGGCAGTGTATGGGAAATCAAGGCAAGTCACTGTGCTGCCCATGTGGCCAAGCTATGCTGAGCCCAGCCGCCCTGGCTTGGGGAGGTGTTGGCTACTTCATGACACACCAGGCCAGCAAACGACCCCTTTTGTCTCCTTTGCAAAGCCTTCTTAAGAGGGTTCTGAGAAGCAAGGCCAGGACGCCTGAGTTCTCATAAATCTTTTAATAACAGTAAATGAAGAAAACATTATAACAATAAGTCCCATGGGGAGGGTGCCTTTTCATTCAGGGATCTTCAACAGCAGAAACACCTGAGGCTAAGATTCAAAATGCTAAGTACACAAATTAAGGACCATTTATTTCCAAAGGTGGCTGCAGAAACCACTTCAGCACAATCAAAGGGGGTTTACAAAACAGAGAAAACACATTACAAAAACCCCCAAAGAGGGGAGGTAGACTGGAGGTGGGGGAGTAAAGAACACCCCAGAAGCAGCCTAACAAAGAGGCTCGATCTTGCTGCCATCTAGGGAGTTCAGAGATTGGCTCTCAAGGGAGCCTTGCACATGAGGGTGACAGTACATGGCAGTCTCAGCATGAGAAGAAGGATGGAGGAAGAGGCGTTCACCAATGTCCCAGAAGAAATAATTGTACATCATTCAATTCCGTTCTCTTCACTACAATTGCATCAAATAAATGAAGAATGCTTTAAAATCTAATATAACATTGACACTAAAATGAATCAAGAGTTTCCAAAACATCATTTCTGCTTAAGACGACTTTTGTTTTTGATTTATCATTGAGTCGGGGTTGGGGGTCTGTTTAGTGGCCCGAGTCGCAAATCAGTGGACAAAAGTGTCTCAGACAAGGGCCACGGCAAGTACCTTGGTCTTCCTGCAGTTGTATATGCCAGGGGAAGACTGACTCCCCTCGTGGACTCCTACCTCAGAGAGGGCAAGGCCAGGAGAAGACTCAGGACACTCCTTCCCAGTCTTGGACCTTCCCAGGTTGCCTGAGAGGCCCGGTCCTGGCTCACTCAAGTCAGCAGCAGTATCTTGTCCTAGAGTGTCAGAAGGCCCCCTTTCCCTCCCCACAAGTCTCCCTTCCAGTAGACACTATTAAGCAACTCCTCTCCCAGTCAAGGCAGGTGACAGAATCCCAGGGAAGTCTATTTGGCAGCAGGAGGGTTCAAAGGGCCCTTGGCATCTCCTGAACACCCAGCTCAACACAACTCAGAGCATTACCTAACCCCAGTTCCTCTGTGTAGAGCCCTGCTGACACTGAGCTATCTGTGAAGCTGGTAATTACATCACAAAACACTGAGTCTTCCACGACCACATACAGCAAAGCCCCACCAGAGGCTACAGCAAAAGGGACGATCTGACAGGCACTCTAGAGCAGCACGGGATAAAGCACATGGCCGACCCCGTGTAGCCCACTTAGACCCTGTAAAGCCACGGGTACAGAAGTCCACAGACAGACAGAAGGCAGACTCAAGAGAGGTGGAGGTGGTGGCTCCAGAACCCCACAATGCATCACAGGATGACAGAAGTACTTGCTGCTAGGCTTCTGAGAGGATGTTGGGCCAAGTCTTATACAAAACCAAATACTGGGGGGTGGGAAGGACCTTTAAGGAAGCAAGACAACCTCTGTTGCTCAGAGTGGCTGCCACAAATTGTCCAGTGTAGCCAACTGTTCTTGTTGGCACAGCCCCTTGACCACAGACGTCGAGGACTTGAGGATGCACTGTTCGTTCTCTCTTGCTGGGACTATCACAAAGAAACTGGCCACCTCTATGAGCACTCTCACACAGACACGGAGCTCACACACGCTGGTAGACTGCACACGGAACTTTGGCCAAGGTAGCTAAGGAACAGCCTTCATAGGGACAAGAAAGGCCTGGCCCTTCAGAGTCAGTGCAAACTGTCTTCTCCTTTGTCCCTGGTACCACAGATAGTCTCTACCATCAGGCAGGCTGTTGGACATACCTGGGGGGCAACTCTCAAGTCAAAGTGCTTAGTGCCTAGGCAGGTTACCTCTTTCCATGTGGGTTTGGACCAAGGTGAGAGTGAGATACAATGAAGAGGTCCCCTGTTCCCCAACACCTCAAACCCAGGCTAAGACTCCCTATGGAGTGTGTTGAAGGACCCATCATCTGCTTCTTTAACTTCTTTACATGTGAGCAAACCTAGGTCCCCTGCGTTTCCCCCTTTCCTTCCCCCTTCTTGACAGGTATGTCTGACTTTGGCCTGGCCAAGCCAGACAACATGGTTTGGAATTTCTTCTCTCCCTCTGAGCACCAGAAAATGCCTACCAGAAATGGGTCTGCTGAGCTGGTGCCAAAGCAGAGGCAAGCTCCTGGAGGCATGCCAATGCAGGGAAAGCCCAAGATGCCTGGCAATCTGGGCCACGGTGCCTCAGATAGGGAAGAGGCCTGTGTGGCACTCCTACCTCTGTGGCATTCTGGAGGTGGCTCCCTCAGCGGAGGCCCACTGCAGGAAGCAGCTCCATGTTGTGGCAGAGGCCAAGGCAGGCCTCATAGGCTTCCCTCCCATGACCTCTTTCCACATTCTTCTTTTAGAGAGAGGCCCAAAGCCAGGGAGGCTCTCACATTCTATTCATCCATCGACTCCTCTGAGTGTGGGGGGAGGGGAGGGGCAGATCAGCAACTGAAGAACCACTTCTGGAGCCCAGCAAGAAGGTGAGAGGAGGAAGAGCCCTGGCAGAAGCTCAAGGGGGCAGCGCACTAAGAGCTCTCCCTTTCCTGCTCTCTGTATCTCAGAGTCCATCACCTCGTGGGCAAGCAGCCGTCCTCAGAGATGCTTCCCTTAATTTCCATTTGCTCCAGCAGATTCTCCTGCCACTGCTTCCCCTGCAAGTCCATTTCATAAAATCATGGCCACTGAGGCACTGAAGCTCAGGTTAGGCCTAATACCCACAAACTCACATTGAATACTGCAACTAGAACAGGGCAATGGGGTGGTCGAGGTACAAACTTTTCTATGTTTATGCAAATCTCCTCCTACTAGAAGTCAACAAGGAGTCAGTAAATGCACAGCCACTGCCCCCCTTTGTGGTCCACACACCACTAAGTACCTTTCAACCAAAGAACACTTGAACCTCTACCTATGGGGACCTGACCCATTGACAGTTCCCTTTCAACCTACATCTGGGCTTTGGACGTTGTCAAACTGCAAAACCAGTGACATTTCCCCACACTGAGCACTTGGAGCAGAGTCTAGCTACATGAAAGAAATCTAACCCTAAGGAAATTGCCTTTAGGAACTGTGGCCATGTCCTCTAAGTACCAGGAATGTCTCTAGAGTACCTTCCCGAAATGCAAGGGTTTACCCCATTTCAAACATCTAAAACACAAACAGGCAAACAGCACCCAAGGCCAACCCCAGCTCCCTCTTCCATGAAGCAGCCTCAGACAAAGAGACACAGATAGACACATACAGAGACGATGAGGATGGTTCACGGGGGCAGCTGAGACTAGAACGCTGCCTGTTATCGACAGGACAGCGAGTGTGATTCAGACCACAGCTTTCTCAAGTTGCCCCTCGACTTAGTTCATGTCTTAATTTCTATGCTCACTTCCGATTGGGATGTGGATCTGTTCTCAGCTTTCACAAGGAAGGGTTGTTTGTTTGTTTGTTTGTTTGTTTGTTTTTGTTTTGGGACGGGGAGGGGGTGTCCTGCCTGGTACTGTGCACACCTTCACCCTCTTTACTTTAGCCTCACTGTGGCAACAGATCTCCAGCAGCCCTCTACAGAATCATGCCCTTGGGCTGCACATTGCTATCACCTTCCACCCCAGGCAGTACCCTAGAAGGAGCGGCTGGGTGGCGCCCTGCTTTGAGTCATGGGACACCCGTCACTGGAAGAATCTATTTTGGCTGTGATCTGGGAAGTCCCTTGGCTCTGGGCTTGCAGCTGGTATAGAAACGAGGCCTTGGTCCCCTTCTGGTAGGGGCTATGCTGGAGATAAAAGGGGATCCCAGCATGAGCCTGGAGGTCCCTGGCAGTGGAGAAATGAACCCAACACTGTTTCATTGCTGGGATACTGGAAGAACTAACGACTGCATGTTGTTCCCTGCTTCTTCAACTAGCTGTTGTTAAAAGCACCAACAAGCAGTAAGAGGGGGCCCGCTGACTACCATTTCCCTGCGGAAGGCCACGCAGAGGGAGTGGGGCGCAGGAGGGACCAAGACACCAGGGGATGAAAGGGAGGAAGTGCCAGCCCCCAGCACTATGCCTGGGCATGAAGAGCCATCCGTGGGGAGGAGCTGGGGAGGGAAGAGTAGTGGAAGAAAGGGACAGAGAGGAGGAAAAAAATAAATACACCAAGCATCCTGTTGCCCTCTCCAATGATTTTGTCAAGAACTGGGTGTTCTCTGAGTCAAGTCAGGACTTGCTTCCTCAGGGAGAAACAAACCAAAACAAGAAAACAAAAACAAAAAACAAACAAAATTAAACAAAACAAAAATCCAAGCACCTTCAGTCTATTTTCTTGGCTGGAAGCCGGAGCAAATCCAGCAGATATTTACACAAGGGCCCAGCCATGTATGAGAACAGGATGACCAGCTTCCCGTGGGTCATGGTCATGAGAGTCTGGTGTCCCGAGGCCCAGATGCGATACCAGGGGCCGTAGAATGGGTCTGAGATGGCCGGACACAGCATGTTGTTCAAATTCACTTCGGTGACCTGCAGGGACAAGGGAGGTAGAGTGAGCGTTCGCCATCCCGAGGCTTCCTCCGGCTACCGCCAGTTCAGCCATCTCTCCCTAGGGGTGACTAGACAAGGAGGGATTGACCAATCCCCACCTGTTCATAAAGGGGCTTCTTTGCCCTAGGCTTTCTGAGTGGGTGATGATGAGTCAATGTCCTGGGCGAAAGCTGTTCGGTTTTGCACAGTCTTGCTTTCCAGTTGGGCCCAGAGTCCATTGCCATTCCTAAGCATTTATTGTGTGCCTAGCTCCTGGAGAAAGATTAGGTTCTTTTTTTTTTTTTTTTTTAAAGCTGTTAGCTGCATGGTCTCTGTCTCCAAGTAGCAAGGGCAATCATTGACTGCTTATGACCTCAAACTAGATGGTGCCCACTCAGCTTTACATGCCACGAGGAGGTCTGAGGAGCATACGGAAGATTTTGTGAAGGAAGTGGCACGTGAATGGACTCATGAAAGATGGACAAGGTTATGGCAAGGAGTGAGGGAGTCGAGCTTTCCTGGTGGGAGGTGTAGCAGCACATGGTATGTATGGTCACATGAGCACACCGACACTCCTGGAAAGCAGCATATCAGTGAGGAGCAGCAAGAGGGAAGGAGGGGTGTGTGCAGGTCAGCATCATGCCGAGGCTTCCTGTAAGCACACTACTGGCAAAGAACCCAGCCTACCTCCGGCAAAGCAGAGCGAGGAAGACAAAGCGGGCGCCTCTCCAAAGGCATTGGGGACATCCAGTTACACGCCCGTATCATGCAAGGCCGCACAAGGCTCCACATGACTAACGCTGCGTTAATGCCAACCACACAAAACCAAACATGGCGTTCCTGCCTCAAGGACAGCCATAACACCTGCCTTCCAGAGCTCTTCAGAGCTCACTCACATTAAAGACAAGTCCTCACCATCTCTCAAGGAAGCTAGGCTTCTGTATCCTGTTAGAGTAAGGTGGAAAACTCCCTATCCCCACACCCAACCATGAGCTTTCTGTTCTCACTTCAGCACTGATATATACCCTTGCAGTTTCGGCGCTATTGGACTCTGGGTATTTCAACATTGGGGCCAGCCATTTTTCATATTCCAGGCACTTCTCATACTACAGAATGCTCTGGGGCTCCCAACACCTCACATACACTGGCCACACAGCTGAAGGAAGGGTCTCCTGAAGGACTTGGGAGAATCCCCAGAGTGGACCCAAGGTCAGAGGCCGTCACAAGGCCCAGGGCCACCAGGATAAAGATCCTACATGCCCATGAGGTCCACAGCAAAGCACTTGCCAGTTACAGGTCACTGTTTCAGACCCAAGTAGCCATGAGTGAAGGGTATCCTTGCATCCTCAGGAATGAAGGAACGACCATTACTGAAGGATTCAGAAAACTCTTTGAAGAGGCCAAAGCTTTGGATCATAAATCAGCATCCCAGACACAACAAGCTGACATCCTGGCCTTTAGCATCATGTATTTTTCAAAGCAAAATGATACAACAGCACCAAGCAGGATTATCAAGATTTATGAAGAACTCCAAATAGAGGGGAGAGAAGGGGATCTAAGCAAACTTACCAGGCCGAGGATCTGCAGGATGCTGAAGTGGTAAAAGAACATGAGACCCGTCGAGAGAAGAGCCCACCGGAAACTGCTGAGGGGCTCTGGGGTGTAAGCACCTGGAGGAAGACGGGAGATGGTGAGCCGCGGGGAATAGTGACCCACTTCTCCCCCTCTGCTCACAGGGGTGCAGGTGGTGAGGTCCCAGCCACAGCTGCAGCAGGCTTGGGGTCGCTTCCACTTGTCAATGACAGAACCTTCCAAGGGCCTCGATGCTTAGCTAGGAACCATGGTAGCCCTTTCTCGACCCCGGTTTCTGCCAGTTGATATTACACCATTAGAAAGAGAGGTTTCTGTTTTAGTCTGAAAGTCATTCATGATTATTAAAGGCGATTTAGAGTTTTAAAAAAAAAACCGGAAAGAAGATGGAAGCAAAGGAGGAAAGCATTCCCAGCACTTGATTCCGAGACTAGAACCCTCACTAATAACATGACTGTGTCTCCGTCATTTTCTCCGTGCCCCAGGATTAAGTTTTAAAATTAATACTTAAATTAGTACTAGCTGTATATGTAACTGTCTTTGTGTCTATATTTATTTCCTCGTGATTCTAAACAGTATGACACAGTAGTTGAAATGTTAATGTTGAAGTCAGATAGATTCGGGTTCAATTTTTTTGTTTGTTGGGTTTTGGTTTTTCCAAGATAAGGCTTCTCTGTAGCCTTGGCTGTCCTGGAGCTCACCCTATAGACCAGGCTGGCCTCGAACTCAGAGATCCACCTGCCTCTGCCTCCTGAGTGCTGGGATTAAAGGTGGGTGCCACCACCGCCTGGCAGATTTGGGTTCAAATTTTGACTCTACCATTCATTAGCTGTTTGGCTCTGAAAAACTTTCAACAATTTTGCAAATCTTACTTGCCCATCAAATTGGGATAGTTGTGTCCCCAAAGTCTGGTCCAACATGGCTGCTCAAGGAGCATCAACGTTCTCTTCCTGTCAGCCTTGAATCTAGAGCCCTTGTAAGCGTTTTATCCAGTGGTTGTGCCATTTCTCACCTACTGAACGACCCCTCCCAGGAACACCGAGTGATGCCTTTCCTCTCCTGTTACTGCTAGCAACTACTATCCTTGTAGGCCTGCATGTATGTCAGAGCGTACAGAGCAGGGACATGGTAGACAAGATACTGCAGGTAGCTCTCTGGTTAGGCACTTGGAAGGTGTGCTTCAGAAAAGGACCTGAAAGACACCTTCCCATCCCCCAAAATGGGGGTGATGCCATCTCCTCCTACAGTAGTGTTTGCCCACGCCAGCCTTTCACTGATTCGTTCCTTTGTCCAACAGTTGTTTGTACCTTGCAGATTTTGTAATAAGGCGAGGCCCCGACAGTTTGAGAACTACAGGCAATAATGATAATACAGAAAGCTGGGGGGTGGGGTGACTGAGATCAGTGCTTCCAGTTATGGGAAGACAAAACTCAACCTGGGAGTGGGAGGTGGAGGTGGAGGTAGGGTAACGAATGTTTCTTGATAGAGGCAGCATTGGAGCAGAGTCCTGAGAAACAAGTGGGACTTCAGGAGGGCCCCAGGCCTTTCGATCTGCACCCAGGCAGACATGAGGCAGGAAATTCAGAGCCGTACAGTAAGAGTTCGGTGGCAGTAGAGGGGGTTGGGGTGTGAGGGTTCAACAGGTAAACTTGTGCATTGTTCATGCCTGGTGACCTGATCCTGGGAACCAAGTAAAAATGCCAGATGGGGTGGGGCACATCTGTAATCTCAACACTCCTATGGTGAGATGGAAGGCAGAGACAGAATAATCCCCGGGAAGGTTGTGGTCCAGCTATCCCAGAGAACGCAGCCCAGCAGAAACAAGAGACATCCTGCCTCAAAACATGGTGGAACAAGATAACCAATTCCCAGAAGTTGTCCTCTAAGTTCACATACATGTTGGGGCACATGCACGCCCACACTCACATAAATACATCTTTCTCACAAGCACATACAACTCTCTTTCACACACACAAATAATAATAATAATAATAATAATAACAACAACAACAATAACAATTATAATAGTAATCATGAAATAATTCACTACAGTCACAGGGAGAATGTAATGGAGGCAGTGAGTAAGTAGTTAGCAAAGCTGGTCTGCCCCAGACCAAGCCATGTGAGCCTCAAGGAGCTAGGCTGAGGGCTTTGGGCTACGTGCATCTGTTGAACTGCAAGGTCAAATATGTCATGTCTTACAAAGATTCTAGGAAGCAGGAGCATGACTAGGACTCAGAGATCCTCAGGAACTCTAGAGACTGGTAAACAGCCCACACTCTTTCTAGAGAGTGCGGCCACCACTTAGTTCTGCCATCCTAGACTATGGCTCAAGGTGCCTGTTTCTTGCTTTTTCAAAAGAAAGCCAGAAACATGAAACTTTATGTGGAATGTCCTGCTTTTTAACTGCAGGCAACTATTCAACCTGTCTTAAGAATGCTCAATGGGCCAAGCACAACACGTATTCCAGATGGATTTCAGTCCCTGGGCGGCCATCTCCGTGCTCTGCTCCAAAGCCACCACTAGCGGCAGGGAGTTTGAGGAATGTGAGTTCTGGTCATTCAGATGAGGGTACCAGGGTCAGTTTAGAGCAGAGAGAAGAAAGGCAGGGTGCTGACAAGGGAGGGGGCCGCTCCAGGAGCCTAGAACAAGGTCGTTTCTGTAGGGAAAGCAGCAAGAAATGAAGAGAGGAGTGAAAATCACAAGGATCTGGTAGAAGACAGGAGGGTGGAGTCGAGGGTGGGGGAAGGACAGTAGTGACTCTCAGAGTCGTACTAGTAGCTTGCCATCACTGGATTGGTGACGCCATTTATTGCAATGGCGAAGACAGGCAACAGCTGATTGAAGCAAGGGTAAGGAAATGACGAAGTCCATTGTAGATATGTTGAAAACGGAATAGCTGTGTCTATGCAATATCCACATAGAAACATTCCTGCAGGGACTGTATAGACTCTAGAGTGTGATGGGTGACATTGTGGATACCTGGAGCCTAGAAGGGGAACGTACTCAAATCCCAGTTCTATCACTTACGGATTTCAGAGCTTTGGACAAATCGCAGTATCTCTTCAACTCAGTTTTACTCATCTGTCTAATGGAAAAGGCGCCATCTCATTCCCAGAGCCGTTGGTCAGATGAGATAATACAGGGATTTATGATATGAGCCACAAAGTCCATGAAGAGGATAAGGCGAGCATACCAAAATGGTCGGGGGAGGCATCAGCACTGAGCAGAAAACAAAATCATGGAAACATGTATACAGAGAAAGAGTAATAAGTCCAACAGCAAGACACCAAGGCACAAGTGTAAGACGGGGCAGAAAGAAGGCTGTAAGTGGAGTGACTGAAGCCAGGGACTATCTTGTGACGTTCGCTCTGGCCATGGTGAAGTGTCTGCGGTTTAGGATTTTGTGTTGCGTTATCTTTACAGCTATCTTTAGCCACATTTGGCCCATGTGTTGGACACACCTTTGGTACCCAATGTTCCACACAGTCTTTCCAACAGCCCACACAGCACTTGCTTGGTAACAATGCACTGAGCAATATACTGGGAGTGTGAACACTGGTCTGTCTGATAAATGAGTGTGGCCTGGACACCATGTTTGCTGCCCCAGTTTCCGAGGGCACACGGGAAGAAGGGACCTGGAAAGCTTCCATTCATCACTTTCTCAGCTGCCTTTTCCTTCTCTCTGACTTCTGCTCAACAGCCCCCGCCCCAATGCAGCTGAGTGGCAGTGACATGCCTCAGAAGCCCAGTGTGGTGCAGGAATGGACTTATAGACTTGAGTGTGCGTGCGTGCCTGTGTGTGTGCGCATGCGTGCGTGCCTGTGTGTGTGCGTGCGTGCGTGTGTCCTTACCCAGGATGAGCTCAGCAGCCGTAGTCCTAGGGAAGAAGGGAATGAGGGTTCAGACATAGGACAGTTGTCCCTTCCCTGTGCTTCTCGTGTTGTGTTGTGTGTTCGGAGATACTGTCAGGGGACATGTGTTTCAGCAGTCTCACTGACCCTTTGCAAAGCCCTGTTTGTCCCATGCCTTCTGTGCCACATCAGCTCTCTCAACCACACTGACTGTTGACGGAGGGAGGGGTTCTCCCTAAAGCTCCTCTTTCTCCTCAGTCCTGGATGGACAGTGGACACTCAAATGCTCACTACATGGGCCTAGTGGTAGCACAGACTTGCTGAGGAATCCTAAAAATTACTTTGATCCAATGCTAGTACTCTGAAGACTATCTTCAAACATATATAAAACCCAACCCACAAACCACCCTTAACTGCACAAAGGTATTTAGACTTGTTTTCTCTATAATACTGAGAAACTGGAAACAAACCAACTAGGGAGATAGGTTAAGTAAACTGCAATACCTCAATATTGTGTAACAGTCCACTGCCATTCAAATGACACCCAGATTGTCCGTGCATGAAGAAACCAGTACCCGGTGAGAAGCAACAAGTATAAAAGGCAGAACATCAAACAGTACAGACATGAAAGAAAAGACAATGTAGTAGCTTAAAAACAAAGGCCCGGCGAGGGGGCGGTCAGGCATCGTCACATTCCCCAGGGGAATGGCCATGAGCAAATCACACTTCCTTTAAAGTTGTTTTTTGCGCAGGAACTAGAGATAGCAGCATCCACTTCTCAGGACTGAGACATTACAGAAAGCAGAGCCAGCAGCCGCCTAGCATGGAGCTACCTATTTTCACCCCAGGGATCACAGGCATCCCAACTCATACACAGGCAGGAAGAGGAGGGGTATTCTGGGGAAATGGGGAAATGGATACCTCCTCAGTGAAGGGAGACTGCCTGTGGCAAATGTGATCCAATCTTCCATTGCCTTGAAAAACCACAGTAAAAAGGCATCCTGTGCACTGATGCACAGCCCATAGGGATATATGCAAATCGTATGCAAACCCACATAATTCTCTTTGCTGGATACCTGGATGTGGCCCTTGGGGTAATCCTAGTGAAAAACCAGTTCTCTTCAAAAGGAAAACAGAAACTGAATCACATTCAGGAAAATTCAACACATCATAAAACTCGTATGTGACATTTTCCTGCTAGCATCTTCTATCCCAGGAGGAAAGAGGTACGTCATCAGTAAAGGTAGGGGGAAACGAAGCTAATAGTTTCTGTAAAATTGATTTCTGACAGAAGGAAGCCGTAGGTGTACTGGGAACCGAGGCAGCAATTGCTCCAGCAATAGCAAAGACCCCCAGAGGCCCCCACGAGGGCTCTTGCTCTCCTCCTACACTCTCACTCAGGGAAGATGACACCAGGGCTCGACGCTGGGTAGGGTAGCCCTGCTATTATCCCATCTTCCTGCTTCCTTCAGCTCACAGACTTACTCGCGCTACCCACTCATTCGATATCTATGACGCACACTAGACTCCATGGCAAGAGTGGGGTTTACAATCTTGGCTAGCTCCTGCCCTTGACAATCTGCTGCAGTTGACAAATGAAGGAGGAGCTGACGCGGTGAAGGAAGTACGTCAGTCCTGGGGACCCTGAGGAAGGGAAGAAGCTGGAGAGGGTCATAGTTCAGGAGATTTGGACAACAGGAAGCAACTGGGGTAGGACATGCCTGAAGGAACACTCTAGGCAGAAGGTATAGCCTGAGAGGTATATGGACGTCATCGGCATGTCATCTGGGTGCAGTTCTGTGCAGTTCCTCGTTACAGGCAGAGCAGAAGAACACAAGAGGTGTCTGTCATGTGTCTGGAAGTAGCTGGAGAGACAAGAAAACAGGACCCGAAAAAGGAAGAGCCTTGTTATCCAGGCCAGAGAACTTGGCCTTTACCCTCTATACAATGAGAGGCCACCGATAGGTGTTCAGAGATGAAAAGATCGGATCTATGTTTCCGGCAGCTGGCCAGCTCTGGCAGTAGGAGAGACAGTGGGCCAGAGGGAAGCAGAACTGAAGACACACTCAGACACTGTCCTCGTGACACAGATGGCCTTTTGTCAAACACAAAGGAGAACCATCTACAGGAACTTCCAGATCTGTGACTTCAGGAACGGACAGGAGGTTTAGGGGAGAGATGAGCTCAGGTTAGGGCACAGCATGGAATGCTGTAAGCTGTACCAGGCGATGCCTCCACTGGGGGCTGCCCAGGTCTAGAGCTCAGGAGAGGGAAATGGTTTGGGAACATAGCTTGGAATGCGGCTAAAACTGACAAAAAAGATTCTAAAAAATGAGGTTAGAGTTGTAAGAACAGGGGTCAGGAAAACAGCAATATTTAGGTGGCTAGAAAAAAAGAGAGACCCATTAGAGGATGAGCTTGATGAGCTAACTACAGAAGCAGCCACAGACCTGGAAGAGAGGCATCCTAGAAGTTGGGAGAACACAGTTAAAGAAGGACCAACAATGTTAAACACTCTCTCTTTGGTACTGGCCACTAGTCACACGCAATGGCATTTATTTAAATGCATCAAACCAAAGATCTGTTTCCTCACTCATACAAGGCACATTTCAAGTGTTCAAGAACCACATGTGCCTAGTGACTGCCATATTAGACAGTGCAGACACAAAGCACTGCCATGACCACAGAGAATTCCAATGAGGCTATCCTTCTCGTATGGGGGTGCCAAAGCAAAGTCAAGACAAACATTCCCCAGAGTTCAGACACGTGCTGGCCACTGGCACTCTTTGCTCTGGCAATTTCAGGAAAAGAGCTATGAAAGAGCGAAGTGTCAGAAAATGTTTTCCTGCTAAACAAAGTAAGGAAGTGAATTCCAGGAAAAGGTGTCAGAACATAAGACCGCATAGAAATGATCAGCCAAACCCCTACATTCTCATTCTCTTCTTGGAATGCCTCCCGTGGCCTCCTGTTGTTTTCTTTTTTGTTTTGTTTTTGAGACAAAATCTCGTAGTCAAGGCTGACCTCAAACTTGCAGAAATGCCCCTGACTCAGCCTCTCCGGGGCTGTGATTATAGGTGTGCACGACACCTGATTCAACCTTGGTTCTTACCCAACAGACCTCTCCCTACCAGTCATCTGCTGCCCGGCAGTCCTTGACAGTCCTCTCTCTGGAAGTGCATGGAACCGTGTCAGGTAGAGCAGCGCTTGCCTTCTCCTCACTGCTCCTTCCAGACTGCTGGTCCTCCCTCCACCCTAAACGCCCACAAGCGCCAGTGGGCTACAGAGCTCTTTTCCCTTCTGCTGTCCACTAGAGATGATGGCCCTTTTGCTCTGAGAATACCAAGACCTGCCTGGCTTGGTACCACTCTCTCCCAAACCATTCCTGTCCTATGCCTTGCTCACTGCTGCATGTCCCTGAAAGAATCTTCCAGGATCCCCTCAGTTCCATGGTCTGTCCCCATTACTCCGCTTTGTCCATTCACTTTCAGGGTCGAGCCTGAGACCCTGTGATGAGGAACAGCTACCTCCTCTCTCTGATCTCAAAGACAAGCATTCCCCCCTTAGCCAGCATTATTACCTTTCCTGCTCACTTCTCCCAACCATGACTCAATCTGGTCTTTCACACAAATAGAATCTGGGATGCGTTCATTGGTCCTACCATCTTTTCACTCAGCAGTCTCCCTTCCTTTCTTAAATCCCTTGCCCTGTTATTACGATTTTCCTTTGCTGACACCTTGGTCTCTTCTCACTATGGCTGGAAAAACCTCCTCTGCCCTGGTTAAATTTCCTCCTCTCTCTCCCCTCGCCTGTCCCTACACAGCTTAACATGACGGCAGAACAACAGTGGCACAGACTATCCTCACGTCCCATTTCTGATCACAGACCTGAAGCACATCTTTCATGTTGCCAGGCAATCACAGTATATTCCCCTGCCTGGTCACCCTCTCGCTTTCTGAAGTTGCAATTTAATATCTTCTCCTCTCTTCTCGACCCTTTAATCCTCTCCTCCCAGCCTCGCTGTCAAACAGTGACCTGGGTGCCACTTCCCACTTCGCCTAGCAAAAGGGAATTACTCCAGACATCTCGAGCCTTCCCGAGCACATTTATTCACCTATGCACATTAACACTTGTCTGATCTACTCTGCCTTCATCTCTGCGACACAGAAAAGCTGTGAAGCGAGGGTCTCAGTCAAGGCCAAACTTTCCTCTGGGACCCTGATGCTACTGCCTCATCCACCCACCACTCCATAAGGTTTTTTTCTTTCTCTTACAACACTTGTTTCCTCTTTTCCACTGGATTATTCCTGCGACCATGAAAACAAACGAAACATACAAAGATTGCTCTCATTTAAAAACGGGCACTTGACAGCTCCCTAGAGCTCCCAGTAACTGCATGTCCCTCCTTTACAACAAAGAGAGAATGTCTTTACAACAAAGATAGAACTAGCCACATCTGGACGGGCCAATGTGGTAGCTACTAGTCACATGTCATTCAGAACTTCTAATGTAACCAGTTTGAATTGAGCTGTGCTCTTGGTATAGGCACTGGATAGTAAAGCACATATACTAAAATATTCCAGTCATAATTTTATATTGGTTATATTTGAATGGTAGCTTTTGGATAAACTAGGGATAATAAGTTATATTTCTAATATCAATTCCACCTGTTTGTCTAAATAATCCCACTATTTTCAGTGTGCTTATGAACACCTGAAATTATATACATGACTCACATATTTTTTTATCAGACACTCTGGTCTATTCTCCTCACCCAAATTCCTCTCTTCCTGCTCTCTCTTAAACCCTTTTCCTCCATGACAACTGTTGCCATCAAAGTCACAAATGACCTTTTCATTTCTAAATCCAGTGACATCGGGCCTCATCCTATATACCAGTTTATTCTTAAAACACTAGGCACTTGGTTTCTGGGCTACTGCTCACTCTCAGCTTTCTTCCCGCCTCCTTCCCTGCTTCTCAGCCTCCCCTGTCATTTCCTCCCCATGGTGCTGATCTCAAAATGATAGACAGGATCAGGCCACAGAACTCAGAACTCTGCTGTTTACTCTTACCCTATAGCTGATGTCAACACATCTCATGGCTTTAATATGATCCACATGACTCCAAAGTTTACATCTCTGCAGACCTCCACCCTGAACTCTAGAATCAACAGCTAGTGGGTGTCTCAACCAAACTTCTGGTCTTAGCTTATCACTGTAGTAAAGGCTGTGAGTGAATTCCACTTTCTCAAAATCCAGACCTTCCCACAACGACTTGTCTGTGTGAGCAACAGGGCCCAATCACATGGCTTACTTTAGCCAATGGGACCTCACCAAAGAAAATTCAATAGGAGGTTTGATGTGTACTTGGGCACTGGGGGGTTGCCCTCTTTGAAACAGTACCCTGAGATCCACATGCCATGAACAACTGTGTGAATAAAGAGGCCCAGGCATTCCAGGGTCCCAGCTGGGTCAAGGGAAGACCAGAAGAATGTCTTGGTCAATTCAAGCTGTTTTAATAAAACACCATAGACTGGATGCCTTAAACAACAGAAATGAATTTCTGAAAGCTAAAAAGTCCACAATCAAGGCATAAGACAGTTGGTTTATATGGGGATCACTTCCTGACTTATAGATAGCACCTTCTTACTATGTCTGCCTCAAGTGACCGAGGGGGTGGTGCTAGTTCAAGGTCTGCCCTCTAACAAGGGCATTGATTCCTTCATGGGAGAATAACTAACAACTTCATCTACCCCAAACTATATCCCCCAGACCCAATTCTTGAGTACCATCACATTGTGGGGCACAGCTTCAATACATGAATGATCTTAGATAAACTCACACATTCAGTCCATAAAGAATGGGCCAATGGGTCCACCCAATTGTAAGAACTAATGTCATTATTCTAAGTCACCAAGTTTTAGGGATGGTTATTACTTAATATTACTTAATTGAAACAACAGTCTCCCACCAAACCAAAAAGGGAAAAAGAAGAAAGGCAATACACAATCCCAAAAGCTTTTCTTATTTCAGTAAATGGCCATCCATCTAATTTGACCTGGTAAAACTCCTAGACTCACTCTTGGGCCTTTCTTCTTTTTCTTTCTCATCCTATATCTGATTCATCCACAAACTGTTGGCTGTGGTGATATTTTGAACAAATAAAATTTACCTGAAGATCAGAGGACAGAACAAGCCACTAGATTAAACATAGAGGCCAGGCAGTGGTGGCACACACCTTTAATCCTAGTACTTGGGATCACACACTTTTAATCCCAGCACTAGGAAGGTTGAGACAGGAAGTGATGTGGCTGGGCAGAGAAAGGAATATAAGGTGGGAAGAGACAGGAACTTGGGCTCTTTCAGGTTGAGGAGTTGGTGAGGTAAGAGGTGGTGGCTGTGGCTTGCTCTGCTCCTCTGATCTTTCAGGATTCACCCTGACATCTGGCTCCAGGCTTTTATTAGAAGACAACTTAAGATTCGTGCAATAGTTGGCTGTACCTTTAACGTGTTCTCAGAAGCCAACACCTTTTCCCTATCTCTACTGCGTCCTAGTCCCAGCTACCATCATCCACTTCCCCAATTATTACAGAAAGCACTTACATTTCTCCCTGCATCTATTGTCAAACCCGTGCACACTTGCATTCTAACGTTAGCAGAGCCAACCGAGCAATCCTTCACAATTTTAAATTAGATCCATAGGTCTTTCCCTCAAACACCCTCCAATGACCTCTCTCTCATTCGCCCCATTCATTTCACCTGTTGGTCTTAGCTATTTTTAGTGTGATTATCATCTCTAACTTCATGTCCTACTATGTCTCCCTTCATTCATATGGAACCAGCCACAGTAGTTTATGCACAGTTGCTGGAATAATCTAGAAACATTTCTGCCTCATGGCCATTACACTTGTTATCTCCTCAACTTGCCATATCTTTCCCATAGAGACCAAAGGGCTTTTTCTTTTCCCAGCTACCCTTTGTAGTGAAATTGTAAGTGAAATGTTTCCTTTAAAAGAGGCCGCCTCATTCAAAATAGCGTCCCCTCCAGCTCCACACAGCAGCATCCCATACTTTATATTATTGCCTCTTGCATTACACTTAACATTGAACTTATGCACCATTTCCCTAATTCTTTACTGTTTATCTCCACCCACATGCATGTAATGTCCATGAAAGCAAGGATTCTTGTGTGTCTGGCTCTTTGTGTTTGAAATCTCAGTGGCTACTACACTGCCAGACGCCATGTGGGGACTCTATAAATATTTGTTGAAAGAATGGCCTGAGCAGGCCAGCATGCTTAAGTACTTCATATAGTCAAACATGCTCCATTAGACTTGTGTGACAGAGACAGAGTAATGGACTAAGGTCAGTTCAAGGAGAATCCAGCTTACTACTTTACATACTTGGGGCATCATAGATGGATCACGGTGAGACCATGTTAAAATGTGGGTTCTGATGTGAGTGTCTGGGCAGGGTCAGAGCTTTGGAATTTCTAACCAGCTCTTGAGCCTCAGGCTACCCTTCTACTAGTAAAGACTGGAGTTTGTAGACTCAGGGAGAGCAGGCGTTGGGAAGCCGGGGAGGAAGCTGCAACAGGAGACTGAGGAGGGGTGGTCTAACCTGAACTAAGAAAGTCTAGCGGGGATGGATCAGAATGGGTGAGGTGTGGGAGCCCGTTCTCGGGTTCCTCGTGGCTTTACCCATCAGGTCCTCATAGAGGATGATTAGACCACGGGCCTGAGTGCAGGTGTCTGAGATGATCTGCACTTGGCTGTGCTGGGGGAGGAGGTCTTTTGCTCCACCCCTTGTTGTCTCTATAAAAACCCTGGGGCAGAGACAGTCGGGGCCCGTTGGAATAGGTTCCAGGCCCTCTCGAGGCTATCCTTTATTTTCTATCTGTTTATCCCCGCAATAAATCCTTCTATCTAATATTTCCTGCTGCTCGCACTCAAGAAAACTCTGGGGAACTGTGGGGGTGGTTGGGTAAACGCCCCACAGTGAGGTGAGACTGGCAGGATTTGATCACCGACTAAATCAAGTTGGAGCTACTAAGAGTAAGAGCCGCTGATCACCTTTCGACCTCTGGCCTGGCTAAGAAGCTACTTACTCAGTATGACTGGAAGCTTTGGAAAAGGTGAAGGTTTGGACGTAAGAAAGAAAATGACGAGGTTAGCTCCTGATAATGATGCCATCTCATCTTCAGTGCCCTAGGAATGAGACAGCTAGCTCCATTTCTGGCTTTTGTAAGCCTTTGTCATTATTTTGAATACGTGGTGCTCCCCACAAAGGTGTGGGTGGATCCAGTGTCAGGACGGCATCGTGATGCTGCCATCCTAAATCAGTGGATGAGTCCTCTGACAATATTCACAATCTAATGGACTTACTGCAGGGAAGAGGCTCACCAGAGGTAAGGCTTGGAAAGATCAACCTTTTCTGTGGCCCTTCTCTGTGTCGCTCTGCTTCCTGGCAGCATGAGGTGACCATCTCTACACCACTAGGTATGCCCTCACTGCCGTGGTGATCTGCTTGATCATGCACAGGCCCATAGACAGCAGACGCAATTCACCGTGGGACAAAAACTCAAAAATTGTGCGTCAAACTCTATCTTCCCACCTTTTACATCGTTTCTTCCTCAGGTATTTGTCACGTGACAAAACAACAACAACAACAACAACAACAAACCTGACTAATACAGCTTGAATTGCCCAGAAGCTGTCTTCGTGTGGTACAACCCCAAGATGACGATGGATATCTGATTCAATATTTTCAGCCACCAAATGTGGGTTCAGGCCAGATTTCTTTCCCCCAGGAAATGGGTCAAATGAGCCCCATACCCGCACGTAGTATGATTTGTTTATTGCAAAGGTAGGGGAGAGTTGTGTGCTGGGTGTTTCCAAAGGAGGTGGATGTGCTCAACACGTACCCCAACAAGCTAGAGAGCCCACACAGGCCAAGTGTTGGCCTCACTGTGTGCAGTGGGAGCTGACTGGCCACCAAGCCTATGACTGAGGCATCATAAAAGCCCATTTTCATCTGGGTATTGACAGCCAGCACTTAGGGTAGAGTTCTGAATAGGTACAGAATCCAATGGGTGGACCTGACCTGGCAGAAATTTGAGAGTCTAAAGAGTCAACTCCTAACTTCTATTCTTTGCAAGTTGCAGGTCAAAACCTCTCAAAGCCTGAGGGATTCTTTAGCAGGAAACTTCCAGACCCTCCCTAACTTCCAGAGACAGAAAAGCTAAAAGCATGGCGGCACTCTGAACAGAAGTGCTATTTAAACACAACACATGCCGCTGTACAGCCATGTTATGCACTGAGTACAAACTGAGTCGTGGGTGAGCTGTGAGCAAGGAGAAGCCAACTCCTGAACCATTTGAGTCAATGAGGCTTGACGTTCAGTCTGTATCAAACATTCTGAGGGCGGAGACTCAGTCTTCCGTGGCACAGGACTCCCTGGATGGCTGATGAAAAAAACAAACCAACCAATTTTTTTGGACTCCACCCAGCAGCTTCTGATTCAGTGGCTCTGAAGAGTGACCTCCAATCTGGAGTCTAAGAACATGCACTGTTATCAGGTTCCCTGGTTTAGCTGATGGAGGGGCTGCTCTGTCCTGGGGAAGTCATAGGAAAGGCAGGTTCTTAGGGCCTGCTTCCTGGGACTCAAACCCTAGAGGTGGATCCTGCAGTTCCTATTTAAGTAACAAGCACCTCAGGGTGGCCCAACACTCAGATTTTTCTGACAACACAGGAGGGCCACTGATGTAGAGAGAACCCTGGAGCCTGAAGCCAAGAGGCCTGGGGAAAACCACCAGAAAAGAGGGAAACACTGTAGTCAAGTGGGAACTGAGGTGTTTTCTGGAAAGTGATCAAATTAAGGCAGAAAACACTTGACCTAAGCTTTTGTTCCCACAAAGCCCCAGTGACATCCTCCTTAGCAGGGAAAATTCAATGGCCTTCAGAGAGTCTCCTACTGCCCTATTGTGTAAGGCCCAGCCCTTGGCCACTGTTTAAATTCCTCCACTCAGCTCCCCCACACCCCTACACTCATCCCTCAGGAGCCCGGCCTTTCTCTGACTTTCTCAGCCTTTCCTCTGGCCTTGTCCAACCAGAAAAACAGAGAGAGGAAACCTAAATGATAAGCACTTTCCCAGAACCTTAACCTTTGCCAGCCGGGATGGGCAATGGGCTCACAGGAGCAAAGAAGCAGGAGAGCCAACCTGGACGCTGAGAGAATGACCTTAGGGGCACTGGTGAAGCGCTCCTAGGCAAACAAAGAACTTCGGTTCCGAGTGGTCCAGGAAACCAACTAGCAGAGAGGCTCTGCCTCGATTCTTGTGTTGCTGAAGAAGCTAAAAGCCAAGTGGAGAAGTAGCTTCCCCAGATCATATAACACCAGGGTTCTTAAACCCCAGTCTCCCGAAATGTCTCCCCAAGGGCTGCTAAACTGTAAGCACTCCAAAACAACCACTTCCTCACTAGAAAGACCCCATCTGCCAATTCTGAAGCTAGAGCGCCCTCTAGTGTAAGCAAGAGGGGTTTCCTGCAGCCTAGAGACCAGGCAAAGGAGGGACCAACAACCTGGGGATATTCAAGTCCTCCTTCTTAGAATAGACACCTCTTGTTTTCTACATTTATGTTTGAAAAACATAAAATAAAGAGCAAAGAATTCTAAAAGGTAGCACAGCTAAAAGGATTATCAAAATATCTATAATGTTTTGAAACCCAGGTATGTTTCTTTATAAACGCACATGCTCTAAGATTTAGCAGCAAATCTGACAGTCACCCAAATTTCAAAGCACGGATGAGCATTGGCATATTTGGAGGTGGCTGCAGCTATTACGATATGATAGGAAGCAGACTGTGTTGGCCAGTGACAACAAAGTCACAGGTGCAGCTAAGGGACCTGGTGCTTACAAGTTCCCCCTTTTTAAAGCTCGGGAAGCCTTAAATCCTGTCGGTGGAGCACAGGCTAAGAAGCCCTGCCTAAATAAAAGCTACCTCAACTACCCAAACCACCCAATCGGTCAACAGTGCAGGATGAAGACAGACAGGGAAATGAAGAGCGCTATACTGAGTTGGTCGCCAACCTAGCAGGCAGAAACGGAGCCTGTGGCTAAAGCTATGCAGATGCTCTCCCCATCAACCCTGTGGCTTTCCTCCCAATCATCCCACTAGCGCATCAGGAAAAGGAAAAACCTGGCTGCCATCAGCTATGACTGTATCTGCTACCTTTCTCCAATGCCCCATTCATGTCTTCACAGTAAGGAGACTGATACGTTTCCCTAGGATGCAGCTCTAAGCAGAGCCCACTCTTTCCGATCCTTTCGTTCCCACGGGCAGCCTCCGGGCAGAGGAAACTAGTGCCTGTGGCCCTCTGTGCTTGATCTCAAGGCCCATTCTCCTGCTCCTTCTCTCCTTCTAAGACCCCACTCTTCCAGGGCTCACGGTCACTAGCAACTTCACCCAAGACTAACATTACTTGAATTATAGTCCTCCTTTTCACACTACCCCCTTTCCCAACAGCATTCAGGGAGACTTCAACATCCATGTGGGTGCCTCTTCTATCATCCTCACCTAGTAGCATCTTGAACACCACAGTTCTGCTGGGCTTGTTACACAACCTGCCATCGCTCTATGGGCCCCACTTTGGCTAGGATACTCTGACCACAACCTCTGACGAGTTCAGCTTTCATATCCTCATATCCTCATTCTTACAGTGTATGGGCCCCTAGACCTCCTTATGACCACTGATTCCTTGCTGCCCTCACCCCAACACACACACACACAGACACACACACACACACACACACACTACCTACTTGTTTCTCTGCTCTCTCCTGGCCTCCCTTCTCTCTAGCCCAAGGTTGTGGGATATTTGTACACTGTGTGAAGGTATATTGCCATGATTGGTTTAATAAAGAGCCGAACAGCCAATAGCTAGGCAGGAGGTATAGGAGGGACTTCCGGGCAGAGAGAGGAAGTAGGAAGGAGATAATCAAGTCACACAGGAGATGCCAGGAGTCAAGGAGACAAAACAGGAGGTGCAAGATGGAAGAGAGGTAACACCACGTGATAGAATGTAGATTAATAGAAATGGGTTAATTTAAGTTATAAGAGCTGGTTAGGAACAAGCCCAAGCTATAGGCTGAGCTTTCATAATTAATAAGAAGTCTCCATTCATTATTTGGGAGCTGGCTGGTGGGACAGAAAAAGACTCATTACAGTCCACCTTGGATCCTTTTGACCTTAAACTCTAGCACCAGCACCTTCAACTTGATCTGATGGGCAGAAGGGGCTTTTCATCCCTCTCCTTACATGTTTCTATTACCCTCACACTAGGTAGTTCCCTGGGCATCTCTCATGCTAAAGGTGGGAGCTGAAGAAACTGCTGATATCCTATTTTATTGGATTAGTAGGCAGGCTCTTGATCCACTGACAAGCAGAGGCATCCCCACAATACTGAACAACTTACCCACCACTACCTACGCAAGGCACTACTGGAAACACTGTCCACCCACGATGTTATGAACTGCTCATTACAACTCTATGGAAAGACCACTCTTATTCCTATTTTGCAAAGAAACTGGAGGACAGAGAAGTTAAGGAACTCGGCCAGTCACACAGCTGCCAAGGAATAGAAGCAGAATTTGAAAACAGGTGATCTAACTGCATAGTGCGCAGCACACACTTTTTATCACGTACATGTGAGTATGGCCTGTCTCTGGGCAGACAGATCTGCATACCTTCCTCTCTACTCTACTTCTCGTTGTCTCTGACAGGATGGGGAGTAAGGGAGGACCTGCGTTCGCGGGAGCCACCTTCCATTCTCTATGCGCATGCGTGGAGTCACCTTCTTGTCTCTGTGCGGAGCCACCTTCCATTCTCTATACGCATGCGTGGAGTCACCTTCTTGTCTCTGTGCGGAGCCACCTTCCATTCTCTATACGCATGCGTGGAGTCACCTTCTTGTCTCTATGTGCGGAGCCATCTTCCATTCTCTATGCGCATGCGTGGAGTCACCTTCTTGTCTCTATGTGCGGAGCCATCTTCCATTCTCTTTGTACAGAGCAGGGAGCCGTTAGGTGTCCAGAGGGAGGGTGTTAAAGAAGGCCTGCATAAGATGTGCTAGAATTCAACTGGTACCCTGTGTCACATTCCGCTGTCATTCCCGGGGTGACTTGTCCAAAGCTGGAAGGTGGTGGCAGGGTTCTTATCCCCAACATCCTTCATGTTCCCAATGTTCAACAGAATTGACCCTACTTAGAAAGCCCCACCAAGCCAGATACTCTCCTCTACTCAGGCTGCAGAATGGTTCAGAGCAGGACCAGAAAAGTGCATGGATTTCTGACTCAGCATGGTCCTATGCTGCTCTCCCATCTTCTAGAACAAGGTTGTCCAACACAGTAACACCTGGCCACATGTCGCCATTGAAATTTCTACTCAAATTAAACTTCAAACCAAATTAGGAGTTCAATTCCTCAGTCCCACCAGCAACATTTCAAGTGTTCAGGAGTCACTGCTAGCAAGTGGGTAACATGTTGACAGATGCAACAGCAGAAATACTCTCATCCATTCTCTCCCCTTTCTTCTCTTCCTCCCTTCCTTTCTCCCTCTCCTACAGAGTCCTTTGTGGCCTACCCTGGCCTCAAACTCAAGATCCTCCTGCCTCAGCTTCCTGGGTGCTGGGATTACAAAGTGTGTAACACCCCACCCAACTCAATGTACAAGCTACTTCTATCATCAAGAACGGGGACTGGGTGTGAGAGGAGAGATAGCTCAGTGGTTAAGAACGCTGGCTGCTCTTCCAGAAGACCCATGTTCAATTCCCAGCACCCAACCACCTGTAACTGCAGTTACAGTGGATCCAACACCTTCTTCTGGACCCCACGGGCACTTGCAATGCATGTGGTACACAGACATACAGGCAGGCCAAACACCCATACACCCAAAAAATAATAAAGTAACACCATATATACAAAGTAATCAAATCGTTAAAAAATAGTTCTATGGGATAGCTCAGTTGGTAAGATGATTGCCTTGTGGACCCCTGTGTAAAAACCAGGTGTTTACTGTTCTGCTAAAGAAACAAAGCAATAAAATGATTCCTGATGACATTCTGCTATGTCCATAGATCGGCATCTTGCTCAGCCATCATCAGAGAAGCTTCTTCCTGCTGCAGATGGAACAAATACAGAGATCCAGAGCTGGACAATGTGCAGAGAACGAGAGACCTTGGAACACTCAGTTCCATCAAATCCCTCCCCATCAGAGCTCACGAACTCTATGAAAGAGGAGGCAGAAGGATTGTAAGAGCCAGAGGAGATGGGGGACACCAAGGAAACAAGGCTGTTGTCATTTGTTTTTTACTCTTTTGGGGGCCCGCCACCCAGCTCCCAAATAAATCACACACGGAGGCTTATTCTTAATTATAAATCAAAGGCCTTAGCCTGGCTTTTTTCTAGTCAGCTTTTCTTAAATTATCCCATTTACCTTTTGCCTCTGGGCTTTTCCCATTCTCTTACTTCTGTAAATCTTTCTCTTACTCCATGGCTTGCTGTGTATCACCTGGAGTCTTCCTCCTTCTCTGGCTACTTCTTTCTCTCTCTCAGATTTCTCCTTCTCTATTTTCTCTCTGCCTGTCAGCCCCACCTATCCTTTCCCCTGACTTGCTTTGGCCATTCAGTTCTTTGTTAGACCATTAGGTGTTTTAGACAGGCACAGTAACACAGATTCACAGAGTTAAACAAATGCAACATAAACAAAAGTAACACACCTTAAAATAATATTCTACAACAAGGCCTTCTAGACACAACTGGACAATGCACATATGAACTCACAGGACTGTGAGTTCATCCACAGGGCCTGCACAGTTCTAAGCCAGACAGGATCCCAGTGCTGAAAGGGGAAGTGTACACAAGCCCCCACCCCTAACCCTGAAGCTATCTCCAGTTAATTACTGCTCACAAAGGAAAAATTAGGTTTCTCCAAAGGAGTCTCACTGGGAACACAAACCACACTTAAGGACAGGCCCTATGCCCAGAAGCAGAAGGCCAACACAAAACAAGCTCAATGGGATTTTTTGGAGATTTTTTTTGTCTCCTAATGCCTTGTTTGGGCATGTTTTAACCTTGTTTAAGTCTTTTGCTTACAAATTATGGTATGTATGTGTTTGTTTTCTAATGAGAGAAAGAGAGGGTATAGATTTGGGTGGGTGAGGAGGTGAGAAGTTTCTAGGAGTTGGGAGAGGGGAAGTGTGATCAGAATATATTGCATGAAAAAAATCTATTTCCAATAAAAATAAAAAAACAAGTATTGCGGCATGCATGCATTTATAATTTCGGGTGGAGAGACATGGATCCCTGCAGCATACTGGCCATCCCGCCATGCCTGCTCAATAAGTGTCAAGCCAATGAGGGAGCCTTGCTCCCAAACAAGTAGATGGTGCCTGAGGAACAACAGTAGAGGCTGACTTCCGGTCTACACACATGCCTCCACATGAGCACAGACACACACATGTGAACAAGTGGATGGTGCCTGAGAAACAACACTAGAGGCCGACTTCCGGCCTACACACATGCATTGTATTACACATGCCTCCACACGAGCACAGACACACACACGTGAACATACACACAAAACAACTCTACGGACGGTCCTCAAAGAACCTAGACTCCTCTTCCACACTCCTCATCACCTGGTCCTCTCGGCATTATCATTTCTAATTCACCACCAAGCCCCCTGTCATTCTGGGCACACGTCATAACTTCATGATTCACTGAGTCCCGATTCTCCGCAATACTTCCAAAGTTCTCTCACACCACTGACCTTACCATGGGATTTGAAGACACCCACTCCTGGGGAAAGGAGACAAAGGAAAGAACAGAGAAGAGGCAACACCAAGGCAGCACCGAAGGGCAACTTCTCCCATTGGTTCTGCTATGCCCATGGGCCCTCACCCCTGGCACACACACCTTTCCTCTTCTCCAGAAGCCTGATCTTGTACTTCTCAGCTCCCACATGGTTTGGCTACTGCTATTCAAGTGGAACTTGCTACTCTTTTCACTTCTGGACAACTCAGCTGTCCTCCTGTTGCTCTGACCATTCCTGCAATCTCCCAACAGCCCGTCTCCTCTGTCCACCTTCTGCAGGTTGCTTTACTCCAAGCGTTTTGTTTTCCAGGTTCCCTGACCTCACCAGCCACCTGGCTACCCTGGACCAACTCATCCATTACAAAACTTCTATCTCTGCTTCTATACTGACGACACTGAAGTCTACGACCCCTTCCCAGAACTCCCCCCAAATAGCTCCAGACCTTTCTATCCTACTGTCTCCTGGACAACTCAGCCTGAATAGGTTAGAAGCACCTCAAGCTCAACCATCTCCTTTCTGCTCCAGATGGAACACTTGTCCCCTACATTCATGTTGAAACCTCACTGCCAACGGGATGACGCTAGAACGTGGGGAAGTAGACGGTAGAGCCCTTATGAATGGGATCAGTGACCTTATAAAATAGGCCGCAGAGGACCTGTTCATCTGGGGCACATGCGTGAATGTAGACAGACATAGGATAGGCACCCATGAAGAAAGGGCCCTCACCAGACACTACATCTGCTGGTACCTGGATCTTGGGCTTTTCAGCCTCCAGAATGGAACCATAAATTTCTGATATTTATAAGATATTTAATACCTGGCATTTTTGTTACAGCAGTCAGAAAAAAAAATCACTTCCTAAAATATGCTCCTTTCTGTGCCTTTTCTCTGTTAGTAACACTCTCTCCCACCCTGTCACCTAGACCCAAATCCTAGAGGGCTTGTGGACTTCTCCATCTCCCTTGCTCCCACAGCATTTCAATTACAAAAATGATTAACTTAATCAATATTTAGTATTCATTTAGTGATTTAAAACAAATATCCAAACTTAACTTGTTCTCCTGAGATTAAAAATGTGTGACTGCTGCCACCTGGTGGTGAAATACAGATAAACATCTGCTAGCTGTGGCAATTAAGGTCAATGGACATCTTAAAAGTGCAAGGAAAAAGGGACATAAAGGAAAATGTAGGCTGGAGAGATGGCTCTATGGTGAAGAGCACATACTGCTCTTCCTGACACTTAGTTCAATTCCCAGCACTCACATCAGGTGGCTTACAATGGCCTGTAACCCCAGCTCCAGGGGGATCTCACACCTCTGTCCTCTGTGGGCACTTGCATTCATGTGTACATATCTCCCCCCGACACATACATAAAATTAAAATAATAAAAAGAAATCTTTTTAAAAAAGCAGGATGGTGGTAGCACAAGCCTTTAATCTCAGCACTCAGGCAGAGGTAGGCAGATCTCTGTGAGTTCAAGGCCAGCCTGGTCTACAGAGTAAGTTCCAGGACAGCCAGGGCTATGTTGTTTCGAAAAACAAACAACAACAAAAAGGAAAATGTGCTTTCCAGCTGCCTCAGTGATAAAAAAGGCTGCAGCCTTGAGCTAATTTACAAAGAAGGGCCTGGAGCCCACCAGGGAAACATTGGTGTGTGTGTGTGTGTGTGTGTGTGTGTGTGTGTGTGTGTGTGTGTGTACAGCAGATTGGTTGTTTCAAAAGGACTAAGTAATAGGGTCAGAGTCCGAGTGATGGGAAACAAGGTCAGATTGTAAGTGATCTTTAATGCCACGTGAAGGAACGGACATGTTAAAAAAAAAAAATCCTAGGTGAGTTACAAGCAGTGGACAAAATCTAATAGATCGGCTCTTTTAGACAGCTTGTTCTGATGCTATGAGGGACAGAGTTGGTGGAGGGCAGGAAGCGTATAGGGGAGGTAAGGATGCGAGTGAGAAAACAAAAGTAAGCCCCATCTTAGAGAATGAGAAACTCTACTAGGCTGGAGGCCGGGGCGGGGGGTTGTGGGGTGTGGGGAGGGGACAAAATGTGCCAGCACTGCTAGGGGTTTGAAGTCCAAACTTCTGAACTGGTCAGTGGCGAAGATGAAGCAATGGAGGGGACTGAACTGGAGAGAAACGGAGGACAGCAAGGAAGGCGGGCCAAGTTGGGAGAAGGGTCTAAAAATGAGGAGTCTGGTGCTGGCCATAGTCTTTTAAAGTGCCCATGGTGCTTCCAGCTTGCACCGCCTGTCCACAGGCAGCTCGCCTCTGGCGTGGGTAAAGCAGAGCAGCCCAAGTAGCAAAGCTCAGCCAGAGCGGGAGAGCAAGGTAATAGGAGCATCTGGCCCTGGGGAGAAATCAGCATCTCAAAGAGGGGAGCAGAAGCCGCTAAATCCACTGCTAATCATGCAATCTGTCCATACAGGGCTCTGTGGCTTTAGAATTGATCAAGGCATAATCCTCACCCCCAGAGCCCACAGTCTAGTCAGAAGACACAGATGTAAATTCATAAGAGGCAAGAGAATAGTGGAGAATAATAATAACAACAGTAGGAAATCACCAGACGCCGGTCTATGGACTTGGCAAGCACACACATCAGCTCCGGTGATCTTCGTGACAATCAAGAAGGTAGGTCCTAGTACTACCCCAGCCTGCAAAGTGACAAATAGACAGAGACCTCAAAGCACTAACCCCTATGCCAGAGTCCATTAGCAACTGGCAATATCAATTTTTTTTTTTTTCGAGACAGGGTTCTCCATGTAGCTTTGCGCCTTTCCTGGAACTCGCTTTGTAGACCAGGATGGCCTCAAACTCACAGAGATCTGCCTGGCTCTGCCTCCCGAGTGCTGGGATTAAAGGCGTGCGCCACCACTGCACAAAAATATCAATTTTTGAACCCAGCAATTCCGTGGTGTATGGAAGCCAGCCTGCCTGCCCCTTTTCAAGTACTGGGATAAACTCCATAAAAAGTACTCCTCAGTTTTTGGTACCATGGACCCTTGGGGCAGTTGAAGAAACGTAACTATTCCTTCCTCTCAGAGTACACACACACACACACACACACACACACACACACACACACACACACAGGCATATGGTGGGTCTTGAGTAGCCAGGCGGGTCTGGGGCGAGACTCACTATGTACCCAAGGATGACCTGGAACACCTTAACCTCCTGCTTTCACCACCCAAGTGCTGGGATTACACGCAATGTGGTGTTGACTGAACCCAGGGCTTCATAGAGTGGGAGGCCGAGTCCTCTATCACCCGAGCTCCGTCCACAGCCTTGAATAAAAACGTTAAAGCACAGGACACAGAGAAGTACAAAAGAAACCAATCATATTACAATCTGGTTATCGAAAGATTTTCAAAGAGCAAATATGCAAAGTTTTAGGCACTGATAAATATGAATGCTTTTCTTAGCTATCTGCAGCAAACAGTAACACAAGAGGAGAAGATCTGTGGTTTACATTAAGGAAAATATGCTTGAGTGCTGTAGGTTTAACTGGAGTTAGTTGCTGATATTCAATAACTCACTGAAACACTTCATTTCACTTGGAGTTAATCCAGATGATATAGCTGGGTTTTTTTTTTTTGTTGTTTTTTTTTAATTCAAGGTCATGGGCCCCAGGTGTGTGAGGCTCCCATAAGTCTAGGGGCGGTGTGGAGATGAAATGAGATCAAGATTCTACAAGCAAAAGTAAAACAAAAGTGTGTAGCACACAGACAACAACAGTCAGCTTAAAAGACACACACCTTCCCTTAGGCATATGTGTGTGCGTGCAATGTGGGGCAGGGGGTCCGGTCTCTCAGTCACTCCACTCTCGAACCAATAACAAAAGAAAAACCTCCCTGTACTTCAGGGGCCCCAGATGTAAAAAGACACCACGAGCCACCTGCTCAGCAGCCTGCAGAAGGAGGGGAGCAGGAGGGAAGGAGGCAGTCAAGGGAGGGGGGCCTGGGGTTTCAGTCTGTGCTTCCTGGAGAAGGCTGCAGCTGAGGGGGGTTTAGAGAAATGAATGTTGTCCAGGCCCAGGGCTGGCAGGGAAAAGGCCACTCTCAGCAGAAGCTGCTGCCCTGCCAACGCACACAGACATGAACGGGAAGCTCGGGGAACACACAGGATTCTGGGAGGGCCAAGCCTTAGACGGCGAGGAAGGGGCTGAAACAGATGTGGTAGAGAAAACTTAGAGGCTGGGTTCTATGGGAACCACTGAAACTTTCTAAATAGGGGAACACTTGAGAAGTGCCTTTGGAATCCAGTAGAACGAAGGGTTAAGGTGAAGGGGAAGCCACTGGGAGCCAACTGTCACCACTGAAGAAGGTGAGCCGCAAGGCTGGACTCCAAGGAATGGCACTAGAGAAAGCAGGAGCTGCTATGATTATTTTAATGATAGCTAGTATTAATCCTTCATTATACCTAATTTATACATGAAAACATCATCAGAGGGAAAAAACACAGTACATACAAGTTTTGGTGCTACCTCAAGTTCCAGGCACCCACTGGGAGCCTTGGACTGTACTTCCACAGATAAATAAGGGAGGGTTACTACTACATGTTTATAGGTCACCACAGAGGAGGAAAGGCCTTCTTAACGCAACTCAAAAGCCAGAGGCCATGGAAGTAAAGACGGACAACTTAAAATCACATAGAAATTCTGCCCGATCAAAATCAAGCACAAATAAGGTCAAAAGACAACAAAGCCTGGCACCATGTCTGCTATTCATATGTAAAGAGCTATTGGGATTCAATGTATTTAAGGACTGACAGAATAGAAAAAATGAGCACATAGGAGAAGCACAGAGTTCAAAGAAGGGGAACCAAATGCAATCCCGAACATATGTAAGAAGGGACTGGGAGTGTGGCTTAGTGGTAAGTGTTGGTCTAGCATACATAAGGCCCTGGGTTCCATCCCTAGCAAGGAGAGAAAGGTGAGCAGACTGCAAACAGGTTTCTAAAGTGCTCAGCTGCACTCAAAGAAACTGAGAAGAAAATTGCACTGCTATACTATTTTGGTTTGGGTTTGGCTTTTCACCCACCAGATCGGCAAAAATACAAAAGACTGGAAAAACACTGTCCTTGTAAATCTGTGTGGAAACAACCCACATGCACATCAGTCAATAAACCGTGGTCCACTCTTGTAAGCCCATGTCACTGTTTAAAGGGAAGAGGCCTCCACCCACAGCCTCTCATTCAAATGATGCCTCTGCCCCTGACTAAGCATCCATTTCTTCGATGGAGGATAACAGGGACACCTCCCTACAAGTGTTGTGATGAAGTGAGCTAACGTTGGAAGGAATCCCGGCCTTAGCTGTGCTAGAGAAAGTACTGTCATTCTTACACCACATTCTACCATCGCTGTTACGGAATATTAAGCCGCCATAGAAAGCAAAGGAAAGAAAGATACCTGCGAGCCTAACTGAAACAGTTCTCTAAGCTAAAGCACAGCAACAGACACCCGAGCGACAGCGACAGCGACAGCGACAGCAGAGATGCTGGTTTTGCGTATTTGTCTTAAGACGGGGTAAAATCATTTTTTTTCACTTCCTTGTATAGTTATCCCTTGATATCCAAGAGGCTTGGTTCCAGGAACCCACATAGATACCAAAATAAGCACTGCTCCAGATGATTATACAAAACAGAACAGTGTTTACACATAACATACACAAACCTTCCACATAATTTAAATCATCTCTCGATCATTTACAATACCCAAAACTACATAAACATTATATTAAACGTTGTTATACTATATTGTTTAGGGAACAATAATGAGAAAAAAGTCTGTACATGTTCAGTGCAGACAATTTTTAAAAAAAAAATACTTTCAAATAAAGTTTGACTGAACCCAGGGACGTGGAAGAAACAGAACCCGGGGCTGGTGAGATGGCTCAGTGGGGAAAAGTCCTTGCTGCCAACCCGAGGACCTGAGTTTGATCCTCAGACCCAGCCCCCAGTTTGGTGGAAGGAAACAACCATATCGGCAGGTCATCCTCTGACCTCCACATGCATGCAGTGACACACATGCATGCGCATCAATAAAGAAATAAACATAATAGAACCCGTGGGTGCAGAAGGTCAACTGTATGAAAGGAAACCATGGAGGGATATGCAAAAACCCAAAGTAGTTGCTACCTGTATAGTGCGGGCAGGAATAGCGTGGATGGAACAGGATTAGAAAGGTCATTTTTAATAATACCAGTTTTTGTATTTCAACTATTAAACTAAGGTTTGTAGATTTTATAAATGAACTTGAATCTGGCAACAAAATCAATGTGTATAATAAGCCAGCATTATGGTCTTTCTTAAAATTTTCACTGCCTCCTGGTGTTGTATAAACAACCTGAAAAAAAAACCACAAAACACAAAACACAATAAAAAAAAAAAACACCATGGCCAACCTCTAATGGTTCACAAAGCCTTTTAGTCCTGACCCACCTGCTGCTTGGGTCCACTGTCACACGCCTTCTCCATCACTCTCACCCTTGCCGCAATGCTATTGTACATGCATGACATTTTGTCCAGCCACAAGAGTTCACGGCCTCTACAGCTTTATGTGCCCTGTAAACTCCCACTTAGCCTTCCGATCTCTATTTAATTGTTACTTCCTAAGGGGAACGCTCTCCCCCCTCCTGAGCCCCCAGACTAGGTCAGCTTGCTTTGTCCTACGCTCTCATAAGCGAGAGCTCCCTTTCTTTACAGTACTCATCTCCGTTTTACCCTCTTTCTGTAACAGATTCATTTATCTCTGGGCACTGGCTCACAAAAGCTGAGTAGGAAGAGGTACTGTCTGAGGTTTGCTCACTAGCACACCCTAGTGGCCAGTGAGGAGACTGACTGAAAGAAAGCATTTTATATAGAGTAGATGAATGAATGAATGGGTAGACGAGACCCTAGGGACAAGGATCTTCCTAGATTGTACCTTGAGTGACTTTGTGATGCCACTAGATAATGTCAGAAAAACAGAAATGATGGAGGGGAAGTGAAAAGGGTAAAATCATAATCAGGCTGAAGCAGGTGTGCTGGGAACACTCAACAAGAGCTGGGGATGAGTTTTAAAAAATAAGCCTCATGACCCACCGGCATGATGGCTCAGCAGGTAAAATGCTTCCCCTACAGGACTCACAATCTGATTTCAATGCCTGGAAGCCTCATAAAGCTGGAAGAAGAGAAGCAACTCCTGAAAACTATTCTCTTGCCTACACATGCATATACTTCCCACCTCCAAAACATATCTCTCCCTCTCCCTCCACACAAACACAAATAGAATGATGATGGTGATGATAACAGTAACAATAATAATAAACAACTTTTCAGTCCCATGAATCAGGGCTATGGGTAGTGGCAGCAGGCGGTCTCACACTGACTGACAGTTAAGCTACAAAAATACACAAAATGCTGGCAGAATCTTGAAGAGGGAATGTGCCTGGAACAGACCTCTTGGGAAACAGACATCCCAGAGGATTACAGAACAGGGTCTTGGGAAGGACGCTGTGAAAGCATATCAGTGAGGAGAGCAGGCCAGAAGAAAGGGAGACTTGGGAAGGGCAAACCCAGAACCTTCCAGAAGGATGCAGTCAACAGTGCCCCCTGCCCCAGGCTTCCTGTTAGATAAAGACTGGTTATTAGGTTTAGTCAGACGGGTGTTGTTGGCGGCCTTTGGCATTTCTGTGAAGATCCTGGTAAAAGAGGGAATGTCGGACTGCACTGTTATAAGGAATAATGGAGAAGGCCGACTCCGAGAGAACGGATGTATGTACTCCACAAAGTTCCTGAGCTGATTTCTAGTTGTAAATCATTTCTAATCGTGATATATATTTCAAGTGTTGAAAAAACAGCCAGGAAATGAAAGCTATGCTTTAATGAACATTATGTGGATTGCCTTAAGAATAATATTTTATTTTTTATAAAGTCAGTAGATTCAAGGACATATATTACATTCAGAGTAATAGATGTTCATATGAAGAAGGCAAAAAAGTCATCATACCTAAAGAAGTAAACATTTGGAAATATTATTTACATCATGCCATCCTCAGCCTTTTGATATCGTGGCCTCTACAAAATTCATGCTAGAGAGCCAAGTCACAAAAAAAAAAACACTCATAATATTTTAAGTAAGCTTATGAGTCTGTGCTGAGCTGTACTCATAACTATGCTTGGACTGGACAAGTCTTTAAATTTTTTTAGATGCTTGAGAAGAAGGAAAAAGCAAAGACAGAACTGTGCTGGGTTTAATTGTTTGAAAAACCAGTTTTAAAAAAAAAGCAAGCAAGAAAGAAGGAAGGAAAAAGGAAACACTGTCTGGGCGGTGGTGGTGCGTGCCTTTAATCCCAGCAGAGGACAGTGGGTCTCTGCAGTCAAGGCCAGCCTGTTCTAGAGTTCCAGGACAGCCATGGCCATACAGAGAAACCCTGTCTCGAAAAGTCAAAACCAAAACCAACCACCCAAAAAAAGAACTGAAGAAATGAGGTTTCCCCACGAGGTAAAAAGATGTGACTGGCCACTATCAGGACCACCTCTTCTTCTGAGATGGAAGGCGGAACATGAACATATGAAGCAGTGTGGTGTGGGTAAAAAAGCTAAAAGTGAAGTATTAGAGAATTGCCATATATTAACTTGTTTTCTCAGTCACGGGCACGGGCAGCATTTTGAGCACACAAAGAATAGGAGGTTTGGATATAGTAGGCAGGACACTAGAAGAAGGTGGGAAGGTTTCTACCTGACTTCCAAGAGCAATGTGTGGAGGATCTAAGCAAAATGAGAAAGAACTGAGCAATGGTGTTGATTGGAAATTATAATAGGGCCTCGGAAGCCTCAGTGCCCTTCATTGGAATCACTGGATTTTCTCCACTAGGCCAAGACCAGGCACACTACAAAGGAACTGGAAACTGCTCCCAGTTATAGGGAAGAGGGGGACAGAAAACTCTCAGGAGCTTGGGAAAGGAAAATTCCAGTAACTGATCATGGTGGTACAAGCTAAGTGGGAAGACACGAAGCTAGAAAGAGAGACGTTACCCACCAAAGAGATGGACGTAGCAGTTTATTATCACAAACAGAGCAGTCTTGGGGAAAGCAAGACCCTGGGAGCTAAAGAGAAGGGAATGTGGAAGCCAGTGCAACTTACAGGCCCAAACCGTGAGAAGATAGGGGTGCAACTAACATTTTCTTTGAAAGAGGTCGCTCGGAATGCTGCCATGGAAACACTATGAACCACGGGCCCCAGACTTCCGGGCATGTGAGGGAAGTGAACAGGTGACCACAGTGGAGAAAAGGAGGGTGGAGAAGGGCTGGGGATACAGCTCAGTTAACAGACTGCTTGCCTAGCAAGCACAAGATCCTGAGTTCGATCCTAGCACTGTATAAACCAGGCATGGTGGTATGAATAGGTGCCTCTCACCCCCCACTCACACACAAGGTGGAGATGAGAGAATTAGCAGGAGGGGGAGGGGGAAAGGAGGAGGGGGAAGGCAGGTGATAGTGATAAAGAGAATGATAAAGGGGAAAGCATGTTCCCCTGAAGTTGAGATGGAACAATGACCCAGAGGAGATAGTGGAGTTACCAGAGAACACATGGGGCAGGGCGCACTACACTGCCTTGGGGAAAACATAGGCATCTTGGTTCTGTAGGAGTTGCTGGGCAGGTAGGGGCTGTTTCCAAGAATCGAGGTTTGATTAGCATGATTCAATCCCTCTGCGTCATACACGCTTCAGCATCATTCTGTACCCTCTACATACGCAGATTCAAGCATTCTGCCATGTATGTAGTATCACGGTGTGCCCTATGTGCATATACACCTGCAATGTGGCAAGATACAATAAAAAAAAAACCACAAGCATTAACAATAAAGGGGGGGGGGAGAATCAAAAAACAAAAGGGAAATTGAGTCCAGGAAACCAAAGGCAAAGATTTGGGAGGAAAGGAAAGAGGGAAAGGAAGAGCTAGGCTGGAGCAGGAAAAGAACATTGCGAACAAGAATGGCCATATGGCCTGTGATGATATGTAAGGCCCGTGGAAAAGAGGAAGGAATGGGATTCCCACTCAATACCCTACACCTGAGCTCCAGGAACAGGAACTTTGTGCTCCTGCCAAGACTACTAAGCATTTATTTCAGGAAAATTCCTAGAGTCTTGAGGAGAATAGAAACCTGAAACTATGTTTTCTTACTTTACCAGGGACTTCGCGTCTCATCTCTCCAGATTCATGCCTCCTCCTGTAGGGGTAGAGCCCAAGAATAAGGACCAAAAACAACGCTAGCCTTACTTGGGAAGAAATTCATGGTTTTCTCTTCATGCTCACAATTCCTAAGTGAACAGCAGATGGCAGCAAAGAGTTAGAAAAGGAGCGGAGCCCTGGACCTCTCCACCATCCCGAGAGAAGGGAGAGAACCTTCAAGTTTTATGGGTTGCTTAGGTGCTCTCACCCAGACCTGGAGTGAAAAGGACATCACTCTTCCTGTCTTGCCAGCTAAATCCTCACCAAGCTCAGGTGACAATGAGGTATTAGCAATAAAAGAACATACCACCTCTTCTTACAGTCCTATTGTGCATCTCATGAGTTAGGGACCTTGGATACTAGCATCATTTTCTCTAAGAACGTACAATTATCTTCCTGGAAATGGTGCAGAAACGAAGATGAGTTGCCCTTTGGAAATGGCATTCTGTTTCCACACTCCCCTCTGTAGCACCCACCATGCTGTGTTGCAATGCTCTACGTCCCCCTGGGTCCCCCATGTACAGCTACGAATGCCTGACACATTGGAGGTGCTGAACAAATCCACACTGAGTACATTGTTGAACCGAAGCAGAGGAGAAAGGACGCACACAGGACAGAACTTCCAGGCTGATGCAGTAAAGTCAAAGACAACTGGCCTTCTGGACAGTACGGTACGTGGGAGAAAGCCCTAGTCAAGGAAGTTTGGCTACCCTGGAGTTCTAGCTTTATTCCTTAGAGCAACAGTTTTAGCTAATGTTCTCAGCCTTAACTTTCTTGTCCATAGGAGGGTCCATCATTAGACTATTTAAAAGTGTATGTGAACAAAACATGTACAGTATACATATTCTGCACAGAACAAGTAGTCATTGAAAAGGTAGTTGCTAGTATTATTTACTGTGGCTCTTATTACTCTTGCTAGTGTTGCAGCTTCTCATCAAGTGGAAGACTAAAAAGTAGAACCTGAAGACTCAGAATCCCTATTTCCTCAGCTCAGCTGCCTCAAAACACATAGAAACCAACCCAACAGAGGGCTGCAGAGAATCAACCCTGTTTAGAGGGTATGACATCCTAGGCTGTCTCTCCCCTATCCCCTACTCCCACCCCAGAAGGAAGAGCCTTAACTCCTCAGTATTTTCCATGGTAGACCAATGTCACCCAGCTACTGGATAGCTTTTGATGGTGAGCTCAGAGTACAAAATCATTTTAATGACAAGCATGTGGATTTGGCCATACTTCCAAGCACACATCTCAGAAGAAAGGAACAGTTACCTATGGGCTGGGTGTTCTGGTTCCATTCAGAATACATGAACTTCTGAGATTTGACTATTATTAGACTGTTGCCTATGCCACCCTGGAAAAAGCTGAGGAACAGCAGGAGTCTCCTGGATGAAGGAATGTTAGACTTCTCTGGAAGCTCAGTAGGGAAAACAATACTTTCAAATCAAACTAAAGGGAAGAGCTCGCGGACAGAGTGAGACCCCTAGTGGCATCACCGGGTTAAAGCAGCATCAAAGAACGTGGAAACAGACCTGATGGGGCCAGGGAAGAAGAGATACATCTATCTGAATGACAAGAGGCATCTGAGCCCAGCAGTACTTCAAGAGTACCAGCTAGTGAGCTCAAGGCCCCAGGTGGCCTCGGGCCTTTTTGAAAGTGATAGAAATGGGCCTTTGTGGTTTGTCTCCCAGAAAAATCACAGCAACCAGGACAGCAGCAACTGGTGGTGAGGAGAGAAGAAAACCCTCCAGTTCTAAAGGCTTTCGGGAAGCCACAGAAGGCACAGGAACTGTCCCGTCCTTCTGTCTACAGCAGAGATCACTAGCGCTTCAGATTCCTTCGCAGTCTGTCTCTACTAGGTCAGTGCTCTCTCCTGCTTGGCTAAAGTGACATTTGTAGCCCTTTCTTTTACTGGAAGGATGATACGTTCGTCTGCCGCTTTCTTCAATCCCATGATCTCCTATTCTGGGCACTCCTCGCTCCTTTCAGTAGCTTTTCTGGTTCTGAGACCATGGATACAAAGGTCAAGAATTCGAAGTCTCTTGATAGGATGGAGGACTTCCTTCTCTCCTACTCTGAAGTGCACACTGGCGCAGGGGAGGCAGAAGCACAAGAATGACACGGTGTGCTGGGTGCCATGCAAATCTCAGGCCACCACCGAGAACCCCAAACCTAGGTTCTGTGTCAGGCAGTCAGCGGTACCATGCTCACCTACAAGGGATGCTCTGAACAGCCTCCAGACTCCTTGCGGGCCTCTTTCATGCCCACTACCCCAGCGCCTAGGGACTGACATTAAGCATGCTGTAGATACTCAGCCAAGCAGCACCCCCAAGATCCTGGTGGGCACCCAAGAGCGTGTGATTCCTCCAAACAGAGAGAAAGGGAAGGTGTGGAGATTCCAGAGGTGTGTAATTTGCTGGCCTTACCTCCTTTCCAAAGCAGGTAGATGGGGACCACGTAGAGCATAACATGCTGGATGTAGTAAATCTCCAGTTCAAAGGGGAGCTGTGGGGAAAAGATAGAGACATTTCAGAACAGACGGCCTATTAGACTCTGCTAGACACCCTTAGCCTTTAGGACCCACAAAGTGGCAACCTTGACATTTCATCCATTCACCTCCCTTCACAATTCAAGGAAAAAAGAATGAAATGCATAAACTTGCGTATGTCAACTGGCATGTTCCAAGCTGTATTTTACAGGGATGGTACATGGAAAACACTCTACCGGAAAAAATGTATTAAAATTGAACGGATGCTGCATATAGCAATATATCCACTCAGAGATTCACCATGAAGACCACTGGTGAATGACAACGGACTTCAGTGGTTTCTGCAAAGGCGGAAGCTACTTTAACATGGTTTATATAACGCTTTCTCCATGTGATCTTAGCCAAAAGGCCGAGAAGTGATTACAACGCTTTCTCAAGTGTTCCTTTCATAAAAACATATTTCTGCCAGGCAGTGGTGGCACACGCCTTTCATCCCAGCACTCGAGAAGTAGAGACAGGCGGATCTCTGTGAGTTCAAGGCCAGCCTGGTCTACAGAGTAAGTTCTAGAACAGCCAAGGCCACCAAAGAAACCCTGTCTCAAATATAAATATACATGTAATACTGCATTAAAAACAATAATACTCTGCAGAATACATTTGAAGGAACAACCTTAGAGTCCCTATAGTCCCACTCCTGGAAAGCAGACAGCAGAGGATTTAAAAGTTTACTCTCCATTTGACAAGAACATTCAATGGAGGATTTTTTTAAATTTTTTTAAAAGATTTATTTTTTTTTATTATGCATAGTGTTCTGCCTGCATGTACGCCCGCATGCCAGAAGAGGGCACCAGATCTCATTGTAGATGGCTGTAAGCCACCATGTGGTTGCTGGGAATTGAACTCAGAAACTCTGGAAGAGCAGCAGCCAATGCTTTTAACCTCTGAGCCATCTCTCCAGCCTCAATGGAGGATTTATTAAACTCATATTCCAAATGTGAAAAAAAAGGAGTCCTAGGTGTGGTCAAGTCCAGATCCAAGAATAATGAGTTTCTCCATGGGATACATAGGTGTTGGTTGAGGGTTTACCTTATTCTAGAGCTGGGCCAATTCTGGCATAGTTTTCCAAAAAGACCTTCCTTGCCCTCCCCACATCCAACACTCTCTCATCCCTTTTCTGTCTCCCTCCAGACAGAAGTGCTGAGGGGATGAGAAAGAATATGATAAAGATCTGCTGTATGAAATCCTCAAAGAATTAATTTTTTAAAAGACCAAAATGCAAAAAAAAACCAACAACAACAATAAAACAAAACACAAAACAAAATAAAACTCAGTGCTGGACTGTCAACTCTGGAGAAAAAAGAAATTTGCCAGGCTATTCATCTAAGGCAAATTCTCAACCCTTAGTGTACTTGTGCACATACGCATGTGCGCGTGCGCGTGTGATGTACATGGACTCCAAGGCAAGCCCAGGAGGCAAGAACTCCAGGGAAGGTGTCAGCTGCTCCTGCTCCCTTCAGTGCAAGCACAGGATCAGGACTGTGTGCTAAGGAGAGGAAACAGTTAGAGGCACCCAAAGCACAGGAGGCCAAGGCTGCCTTGTGCCAAGAGCTGAAACCAGGACCTGGCAGCGCTCCCAGAATGGTAGCCGGGCCAGCAATGGACCCTGGACACACACAATGGTTCTGGCTCTTGACTGTGGAATTCTGCACTGAAGGAAAATTTCCCAAGGGCCGAGATGATACCCAGCTACTACTTTATGTTCACAGAGGAATGTCTAAACCCAGAAAAGAAGACACGGTTTCCAAGCCAGTCTGGAGAACATGCTACAACTGGTTATGCCATCTGTCACACAGTATCACTAGCAGAAGGCTGGTATGGCGGCCTGAGAGGCTCCGATGTGAACCTAATTGATATGGTTAAAAATGACTATAGTGGTTCTAATTGGGGTATTATTTTATGCTTTTCAAATATTTTTCTTTTTTTAAAAAAGATTTATTTATTTATTATGTATACAGTATTCTGCCTGCATGTGTCCCTGCAGGCCAGAAGAGGGCACCAGATCTCATTACAAGTGGTTGTGAGCCACCATGTGGTTGCTGGGAATTGAACTCAGGACCTTTGGAAAAGCAGTCGGTGCTCTTAACCACTGAGCCATCTCTCCAGCCCCTTTTCAAATATTTTTATGCCATGAGCTATTCAATCTCTCACCTTTGACAGATGAGGAACCTGAGGCACAGAAGCAAAAAAAAAGTGGGGGGCGGTGGTAACTGAATGATTTCAATGAGGTCACCCAATGGTAGACAAGGAGAAAAGTATCCCAGGAAGGTTCAGCTCTCTGGGTACAGGCACAACACTGACCACTCTCCAAAACGAGCCTGAGGCCAGGCTGCTGTCCCATAGCATGGTGCACAAAGCCAGATCAAGGTCGTGTGTCCAACAGTCCCTGTGAACTATCATGCAGTTCCTCTGCCCACCTGTACCCTGTACTCATGTGTCCACACCTCCTGTAGAGCCCTCTGAGAAAGCAAAGCATCCACCTGCATGTCCTGGTAGGGGCTGTGCACAGTAGCTTTAACCTATGCTTTTCAAGCTTGTTATGCCTGTTTTCTAGGTTTGACTCTGCTACTCAACACACCTGTGTCTTTGGGCAAGTTACCTAACCTCTCCACTCTATTGCTGGCATAATAAAATGGAAATAATTGTGGTGTTCTAAGATGGGTTCATAATTTTTTTTTTTTAAATTTAAGACTTGTATAGTGCTTCTTGTGGGCCAGGAACTACTATTATTAAAAAAAAATTTTTTTCAACTATCTCCATTTTACAGATAAGAAACTGGGACTCAGAAAGGTTAGATAACGTACAGCTCATTATGGAGGCAGGATTCAAATGCATGCAGCCTGATCTCAAACGGATAATCTCGGCCAATATATAGTCAGTCTTCACTCAGTATCTTTGGGGGACTGGTTCCAAGGTCCAACTACCATATTCCAAAATCTGATGTTCAAGTCTCTAACAAAAAAGTAATGTAGCCCTTGTGTATAACCTATAAACATCTGCCTAGACATTTTAGGCGTAGGGGGAGTTTCTATTCCATTTTTTAATTTTACTTTTACTTTATGTGTATGGGTGTTTTGCCTGCATGTATGTCTGTGCACCATGAGCATGCAGTACCCACAAAGGTCAGAAGAGGTCATATGATCCCCTGGAACTGGAGTTATATGTGGTTGTGAGTTGCCATGTGGGTTCTGGGAATTGAACCTGAGTCCTCTGGAAGAGCAATCAGTGTGCCCTTAATCACTTAACAATCTCTCCAGCTCCCTTTAATTACTAATTCCTTTATTTATTTTATGTGTGTATGTGTATGCCTGAGTGTACATGTGCAGTGCCACCGAGGCCAGGAGGGCACCAGATCTTCTAGAAATAGAGCTACGAGTAGCTATGAGCAACCCAGTACGGGTCCTGGGAATTGAACTCGGGTACTGAAAGAAAAGTGCATACTCTTAACCACCGAGCCATCGCTCTAGTACCTGCCTAGATATTTTAGATCAGGTCTGGCCACACGCCCCTTAAGACAACTATAAATGGAGGCCACACATGTGTAGATCACAATGTCATGTGACAATGTCAAAAGGTTGGATACCCTTTAAGTAGTATATAGATGACTTATAATCTCTGATGTCAATGTAAATGCTGAAAAAAAAATAGTTCTCGTACTGTGTTGCACAGGAAATAATCACAACAGTCTGTACATTGTTTAGGATAGACTAACACTTCCGATACGTGCAATGCAGTTGGTGAATCTGTGGATGCCAAACCTGTGGCTGAAGACCGCGACTCTGCCCTGCTCCCACTACCCCTCCCAAAGCCTGACACACAGAAGGCGCTTATGCAGAAGGCCACTGTTTTCAACTAGAGTGGTGACAGTGGGAGGAAATATGGGCACAGCAACGGGACTAGAACATGTCCCTATTTGTCTCTCTACATGGTTCTGTGGCCCAGCCCCTTCCTGTTTAAATGACTGGCACCTTCACAGTCTGCTCTGCCCGCTGTCACTCCAGCACACGTTAGAGCGGCTAATCTTATCCTATAGTGAAGGATTCCCTGTTCCCACCTGTTCAAATGCATGCAGTGAGGGTTGCCTTGCTCCTCCTATTCAAGAGTTCCCTATAATGTAATGCCACAAAGGGAGCTGAACTGAGAACAGATGCCAGCCAGACCACAAGGGCTAGGCAGGGGGAAGACATTAAAGTAGACGTGTGGGAGCATGAGGAGAGACAGGGAGAACAGAACTGAGAGCTGTAAGACCAGCAGACTACTAGTAGGAATACGGGAGCAAAAACCAAAACACACAACAACAATAAAGAACAGAGCCAGACGGCAGCTGAAAATCCAGCACTTACCACTTACTAGCAAATGATACTTGCTAAGCACTTCTATTAAGTACTGTGTGACGTGTTAAGTAAACTTTTCTGCATTATTATAACATTTTAATTAGTGCGAATTTCCCATGAAGTGGTTGTACACGAGGAAATGGTTAGACACATCTGACAGGTAAGAAAAACGTAATGGCTCTTTTTCCACCACAAAAATCCTGGGGCTACAGCCACGGCCTCCTGACACTGATCCTGACAACTCAGGATCAAGAGCAATAAAAAAGGTTTTGAGCAAAACAGATCATTAACTTTTCTTCTCACTTCCAAGTCAAGATGATTTTCAGCATGAAAGGCAATCGGATGGGGAAATGATCTAGTCCTTTAGAGTCAGACTGTACAAAACATTAGAAATACGGAGCCTGTTCATAGCAAGGTCCACAACTTGCTCCCTTCCACCTCACAAACCTGATGGTCACACCATCAGATTCTGCTGTGGAGGTCAAGCTCCTCACTGCATCCTCCATCCTTGGTTACTACAATCACCAAAAGATGGCCCAGACACCCAGGTCACCTGGAAAAACCTGAGTTCCAACTTCCCCATGTCTCTGTCCCTCTCCTCATCGGCCTCGGTTCTCAGTTTTTGAAATCCTCCTCTATTCTCTGGGTCCGTCTGGCCATCATGCGCACAATCCCTTAGATTCTCAAACTCTTCTCTGGACAACCCAATCCCTTCTTGTTTTAACAAGTACTTCAGTCTCTCCATGAAGATGCTGATGTCCTCACAGCCCTCTCAGTTAATGGCTGTTTCCCTCCCATGCCACTTCATGCAAGTCATTGTTCTGGTGATTGAGGTTCCTTCTCTAGCAGAACTACTACTCCTAAGTCAGTTGGAATGCGGTCTGGACTGCTAGAGAGTCGGAGAAGGCGAGAAGAGACGCAAATAAGACAAGCAATCCACACGTATAACTGGGTTATAAAATAGGTGCAAACACACGTGTGTTGGATGAAATTCTGAAATGCACAGACATCCTAACACTTTCTTCAAGCGCACCAAAATCACACCTCATGCCCTCCACTCTGCTGATACCACCCTCTTTCAAGAAGATGGAATGGATGGAGAGTTGGAAGCTATAACTAAGAGGTAGTGGCAATATAGAGGCATAATTGTTAACACTGGGAAAGCCTAAGTATATTTGCAGACTGGATGTAGATGAGGGAAGCAGAAGTAAGGGCAGGAGGCACTAGACCGAGGACAGAGGACAGGAAGCAGGCAGGAGGGCAGAGGACCCAAAGCACAGAGCAGAGGGTTAGCCTTAGGCTCCCCAGAGATAAGGAAGGAAAGGCTGGGATAAGAATAACTTATGCAGGCGGGGTACATGCTGTGTGTTGGAGGAACTCATACCATACTACAGCAGACTCAGCATTACTACAGGAGTTGTGTGTGTGCAGGGCTGGCAAGATAGCTCTGCAGGTAAAAATGCTTGCTGGCCAAGCCTGATGAAGACTGCAATCCCCAGATCCCATGGTGGAAGACCAGAACCAACTCCTGAAAGCTGTCCTCTGATCTACACACACATACACACACACACACACACACACACACACACACACACACACACACACACACCTCCTACCTGTATACAGAAAAACAAATAACAAATAATTTTATAACAAAAGAGTCCATGTCTAATATCAGGAAGTTATAAAATTAATTCATACCCCCTCCCCCTTTATTGTTTGTCAATACAGGGTTTCTCTGTGTAACAGCACTAGCTGTCTTGGAACTCACTCTGTAGACCAGGCTGGCCTCGAACTCACAGAGATCGGCCCGTCTCTGCCTCCCGAGCGCTGGGATTAAAGGTGTGCACCACTAAGTCTGGCCATGCACAGACCTTCAAATGGGAAAGGATATAGCCCACAGGTACACCTGCTGTTGGCACTGTTCCTTCCAGCAACATTTGGCTTTGGAACAGTTTATCTTCCTTAACCGAGCACTGACTTTAACTGGCCCAGTAGGGCCACCAACTCCTTTCAATTACATACTACCTGTTAGAGGAGTCACAAAAAGAAGTCCCACAACTGCGATAACCGTCCACAAAGAGCTGGTTAAATAAGGCACAATACATTCAGGAAACACTCAAAAAAATCTAGACTGTGGACTATTCCATAAAGTAACTAGGCAAAGTCATATCATGAAGAGGCTGAGGTGCTCTTAGACTAAATCAACAAATCAATAAAAAAAATAAAGACAGAATAATCAAAGTAATACTTACAATCTGACTAGACCTGAGAAAGGGTGAGTAGTGGAGAAGGAGGAAGGGAGAAGAGGGAGAAAGGGGGGGGAGCGAGAGAGCGCACACGCGCAAGTGGACATTTGCAGAGACAGGGGAGGGAGTAGTCTAGCTGTCTTTCTTTATAAGCTACTCACCCTATTTTTTGAGACAGTCTCGGACTGAACAAAGAGCTCACCAGAATTCCGTTGTTATTTTGTTTTGCTGCAATTCAGCTAGATAGCAGCCAGCAACCCACAGCAATTCCCCTGTCTCACTACTGCATCCATGCTGATTACTTGAGTACTGCAGAGCTCAATGGCCCAGGCACGCATACCAAGCTCTCTTACCATTCAGCACACCCAGCAAGCTCAGAGACAGGATGCACTCAAGAAAATGAATGGGAACGAGGGCGACAATTGCTCTAGCAGGAGTGAGAAAGTAGTTGATGCTGCTACTATTTCAGCTTTTCAATGTTTCAATAGTTGTTTACTAAAAACCTGGGGGTTCTTTTCAATTTAAATAACCTATCATCATGAACCAATACTGCAAAATTGTGTGCTGGGAAAAAAAGAGAGAGATAAAATTCACTTAGAAGAACAATTTGTCAACTGCTATAAAACATTTTAGATGCCCATTCTTTTTTACTTGATCCTTTACCTTCTAATTTATGGTAGCCAGGTATGGTGGTATATGCCTTTAATCCCAGCACTAGGAAGGCAGAGGCAGGTAGATGGATCCCTGTGAGTTCAAGGCCAGCTTGTTCCACAAAGGAGTTCCAGGACAGCCAAGGCCGTTATACATATAAAATAAAAATAAAATAAATACAAAAATCTTGGTAACTGGGGGTTGGGGATTTAGCTCAGTGGTAGAGCGCTTGCTTAGCAAGCGCAAGGCCCTGGGTTCGATCCTCAGCTCACAAAAAAAAAAAAAAATCTTGGTAACTTAGATATGCCAGTATCTAAGTTATCATAAATTCCCTTTTTTTGGGGGGTGGGGGTGGGGGTGGTTTTTTGAGACAGGGTTTTTCTGTGTGAGTATTTTTCTTACATAGATGTATGTGCACAATGTGAGTTCCTACTGCCTGTGGAGGCCAGGAGAGGGCATCAGTTGCTTTGGAACTGGAGTTACATATGGTTGTGAGCACCATGTGGGTGCTGGAAACTGAGCCCTGGTCCTCTGCAAGAGCAGTAAGTCCTCTTAACTTCTAAAGTGAGCTCTCCAGTTCCCGTAGAAAATTTTAGAAGCAATCCAAATTATGGAAAGTAAACACAAAAAGGAGGGGTCAGTTTAAGTGTCCATCAATGGGCTTTTCACCAGGAAATACTCGGGAAGACAAACTACGCCATTACATTTTTAAAGAAGGCATTAACCTGCCGGGAGATGGTGATGCACACCTTTAATCCTAGCATTTGGGAGGCAGAGGCAGGTGGATCTCTGTGAGTTTGAGGCCAGCCTGGTCTACAGAGTGAGTTCCAGGAAAGGCGCAAAGCTACACAGAGAAACCCTGTCTCGAAAAACCAAAAAAAAAAAAAAAAAAAAAGAAAGAAAGAAAGAAAAGAAGGCATTAACCATTTCTAGGTGAAAGAAAACAACTTGATATTGTATAAAACATGATCCCTTTTTACAGAAGAAAAATGCAAAGTTTGTATATATCCTTTTAGGTAGATGTTAATGCATAGAAAAAAGACTGGAATGCATTTACCAAACTGAGAAGAGAGAAAAGATTGACAAGAGGTTTGTAAAGAAAAGAAGATAACTTGACTTTAGACTTTATATGTTTTTATAGGTAAATCTGACAGCAAATGAAAAGTGGCCAAGTACTAGTGCCATAACTAAAGTATTTTAAAGCTGTAAAAAGGTCAATAGAGGAATACTCCACACTGTTCCCAACAACTGCCTCTTTAGCAGGAGAGGGATTTTCTCAGTTTATAGTTTCTGCACTCTACTGTCTATTGCTGCATCATTCACTATAGTCAAGGTATGCAATCCACCTGTGTGGCCATCAACAGATGTAAAGATAAAGAAAAAATGGCATATTGGGCCTAAAGAGACAGCTCAGAGGTTAAAAGCACTTGTTGCTCTTCTATAGGACCTAAGTTCAGTTCCCAGTGTCCATGTTCAGGCAGCTCACAACCACCTGTAACTCTAGCTCCAGGGGACTCAATACACTCTTCTGGCCTTCACGGGCTCCCACACAACATGGAACATACACACAAAGATACACATATGCACATAAATAAAATAAAATAAATTTCCTAAAAAAGAAAATACAGTCTAGATGTACAGTGGATAGCATTCAGACTTACCAGGACCTACCCCTTACTGAGAAAGGAGTGGCAGTTATTAGCTGCTGAGGAAGGGAGGATGATTCGAGATGTACCTACCGATAGGTTGGTTGCCCATGCTCTAGTGGATGACCCCACACCCATGCACATATAGGTAGCAGTAAATGGATTTAGTAGACTCTTATTTTAAAAACAACGAAGAGGACATGAAGTTGGGAAGCACACAAAGGGGAGGAGACTTAGATGGAGAAATGGGAGGGTAGATATGATCATATTTCCTATCTCATGGCATACACATATGAAACTCTCAAAGAATAAAAAATAATAATGAAAGCCTGTCATTTGAAACAACGTGACTGAACCTAGAACATGATGCTAAATGAAGTAAGTCAGACGTGGAAAAGCGAACACCACATGAATGCAATGACTGTTAGCAGGAAAGGGAAGAATAGGGTATAGGACACGCTTTTATTTTGCAGTTATTTTTAATTTTTGTGCAGGTACATGTTGCGTCTAGAGCATATTCTTCCCCCAACCCTTTTTTCCCTCTTCCTTTCCCATTTGTTGCCCTTTTTCTCCTAGATAATCTTTCTTCTACTTTTCTGTGTCTTATACTTTTAGTTATTATACAAAATGCAACAACCACATATAAGAGAAAATATACAATATTTGTCAAACTGAGACTGGCTAAGCTCACACTCAGTACTGGTTTCTCATGGAACTTGCTATATAGACCAGGCTGGCCTTGAACTTGCAAAGATTCAAATTGCCTCTATATCCTGAGTGTTGGGATTAAAGCAGCAGTGGTTCTCAACCTGTGGGTCGTGACCTTTTCAGGTTGCATATCAGATATTTACATTACAACTCATAACAGTAGCAAAATTACAGTTATGGAGTAGCAATGAAATAATTTTATGGTTGGGGGCCATCACAATACGAGGGACTGTATTAATGGGTTACAGCATTAGGAAGATTGAGAACCACAGGATTAAAGGCATATGCCACCACACTCAGCTTAAATATTATATTCTTTATATGTGTGTGTCATAAGACTCTTTAGCCAAGAAGATGCATTAAGCCACTAATGATGATTAGAGTTCAAATTTTCTCATAACCTCTATAGTTCTTTCCCTCAGAATATCTGAACATGTTTAAAAAATAACTTTTAGGCCCGGAAATGAACTTCAGTATTAGAGGATTTGCTAAGAGCACTCAAAGCCTTAAGAGTTGATACTCAGGACACGGGGGGAAAAAAAAAAGTAAAGGGCAGACCCCCAGGATCCTGTGGTATCATCGTATCTGTCCTGATGACTCTCCTAAGCATCTTTTGAGGTTACATGCCCACAACCCAAGCAAGCACATTATGATCCACGTCATTCCCTCTCCTGACATGAGAAGAAGGTGGAGTGAGCGAGTCAGGGCAGAGCACTGCTCTTTCCTCCAGCACCCCGCCGACTTCCTCTTTGTTCTCTGAGTCCCAGCAAACAGGACCACAGTTAGGCTTGCCAAAAGGCGGGTAAGCTCCCTAGTGTCAAAGGAGATATTTTGAGCTTATGAAAGATGCTACTTGCTCTGGTGACACAGCAATCTGGGCGAGCACATTTCCTGGTGGAAAAGACATAGCTGCCCCGACCTGCCTACTTTGTTTGGACAGGCCCACAGAACTGTGTGGAGCGGCCGTTCCAGCTCTTTTCGCCCTGAGCTATTCTGCAAGGATTCACTTAGCTCTTTCTTTTAACCAAGCTGAAAATGAACTCTCTTAGTTCCTGACCGTCCACCTCTAACTGACTTTGGAGCTGTTACCTGTCCTCATGGGAAATGACCAGATACCACGCCGAGTAACTGTTTCTGGTACCTGGAGTCACATCGGAAAGGAATGTGACGCACGAAGAAGCTCTGATGGCACAACGATGCTTAGTGAGAATGACAAGAATCACAGCAGTAACAACAGCAACTACGACGGAGTGTTCCTAGGACACAAAATCTGCTGTCTCCTGAGTTTTAATGATGAAGAGCATGAACAGTAATGATCTTAATGGCTAATACTTCCAAACTCTAATGGATTGAACCACTCTCCAAGTGTCAAGTATTAAAATCATAACCCCCAATACATGATTATGTGACTGTACCTAGAGACAGAGCCTTTAAAGAGATCATACAGGTGAGCTCTAATTATCATTAGGACCTAATTCAGTAATAGACCACCAACATCCTCTAGAGAGGAAAAGATGAGGATACAGAGAAAAACATGGAAGGCCATCAGCAAATGAAAGCAAGAACCCAAGATGAAAATTATCCAGCTGATCCCTTGATCTTAGACCTGTGAGGAATATCTACTTACCCAGTGTGTGAGACGGTCCCTATTACAGAAGTCTTAGCAAATACATACCCTGGCCAAGTGTGGTGGCTAATCTTCGTCTTCAACCTGACTAGACATAGAACAACCTAAAAAGTGTATCTCCAGGGCAGTGCTTCCCAGCCTTCCTAATGCTGCGACCCTTTAATACAGTTCCTCATGTAGTGGTGACCACCAACCATAAAATCATTTTCGTTGCTACTTCATAACTGTAACTTTGCTACTGAGCGGTGTCTCAGTTCCCAAGATCAACCAGAAATATGTGTTTTCCGATGGTCTGCCCCACGGGTTGAGAACCGCTGCTATAGGCTGTCTGTGTGTGTGTGTGTGTGTGTGTTTCCTAACGGGATTGACTGAGGAGGGAAGAGCCACTCTGAATGGTGATGATATCACATGGGCTGCTAGTCTAGTCTGAATGAAAAGGCAAAATGGAAAGCGAGCTGAGAACAACATGCACTGCCCTGTGCTTCCTGACTGGATGCAAGGTGACAGCTGCCCCATGCTCCTGCTGCCACAGCTAGCGCCGCTCTCTCCACCACGAAGAACTTGAGGCACAGAGTGAGTGCACCTTTTCTGCAATAGTCAACTACTGGAAACCAAATGGCTAGCCCAGGTAGAGCAGAGAAGGACACTGGTCCACTTAATGTGATGGAATGTCACATTGAAAAGTATTACTATAGTTATAGGCACTCCATAATAGGAATGAATCATGCTAACATACTATTGTATAGAACAAGGAAGTCCTAGAAAATGACACAGATGATATCATCTCCATAAAGACCAGTAAACACCTAAAACTAAGTAACATCTTATTTAAAAATCTGACTACATATTCATGTTTATAGGCATATCTGTACATCTGAGAGATAAAACTATTTTTTGAGAATTTTGCACATGCATATAGTATGTATTGATTAAATCCACTCCCTATTCCCTACACTCCAATTTTTCCTCTACGCCACTTTTCTCTTGCTATTTCATGTGCTCTCTTTTGTGAAACCCACTGAGTACATTGTCTAGATGTGCATGGATGCAGGATCATCTACTGGAGCACCAGCAACCTTCAGGAGCCACATCCCTGAAGAAAACATACTTTCCATCCCTCAGCAGCCATCAACTGCAAATCGTTTCTCAGCTATTGGGTGGGGCTTCCTGAAGCCTTCTTACGCCCATGCTGGGATTTGGGCTGCTTGATCTTGCGCAGGCATTGTGCATGCAGTCACAGTGACCATGCGTTCCCGTGTGCAACAGCCCTGTCATGTCCAGCAAATATGGTTTCTGCTATGTATGGCCACTACTTCCGACTTTTAAAAAAATCTTTCCAAAGAAACTAGTTTTTAAAACAAGCAAAGGAATAATAACTCTAATTCAGGCTGGCAGTTTTCTCTTAGGGGAAGTTAAGGACAGAGGCAGCAGGATTGGAAGGATAGCACATGGGTTAGTTCTTATGCTAGGCTTGCAGGAATTACATTGTCTGTAAAGAAATACATGCAAGAGCAAAATTAAAAGAGAACCTGTGTGGATGAATGGTGAAGAGTCTACAAATCCACAATTGTAAATGTGGTTCACCAACTGTGTGCGCCAATATCTATTTGAAAGAAAGAGGAATAGATGTTCAGCTAACTAGCTTGTGCATAGGGTCAAGGCTTGTTAAACGACTGAGTTGAGATTTTAACTCAAGGCATCTGACGTCAGAGCCCATGATCTCCACCACTGTGGTCTCTTCCATTTCTTATGCTGCTTTACTGATAGAATATAGTGGGTCACCTGTGAGACTCAAGGGCCGTGTCCTACCTGGCTACTATGACATAGACACTACCCACAGAAGTGGACACAGAGGTTGTGAAACTCACCAACTCCAGGCTTACCACTTCTTCAAACTTTTCCAAACTGGTCAAATGTGATGCAATCTAGAAAACAACCTTTTGAGTACACAAGAAGATACTTCAGGTCTTGAAATTCAGCAGTGAACTCATTGTTTGATTTCTCACTCAAGGAGAGAAAGTCAGTATTTGTTTCTCTCTCTCTTTCAGGAAAAGCTAAAAACACAGAGACCGTTTAAAAGGCCGCCAGAGGAACTGAGCACAAGGGTAAGGGCAAGGCAAAGGTCAGTCAGGCTGTTTTTGTAGAGGCCGAACGACACATCCAGACTGACCTGCCCAAGGCTGAACCTCAGGGGCTCAATGACGGCCTTTCCCACCACTCACCAGCCCAAATATCGTTCCACCCTGCCTCAGGTTGCAGATTCTACCCTAACCATTCGATCCATATAAAGTCAACTCCCAGTTTCTCATTAGCCCAGGCCATCCATGATAACCTCCCCCGCTTTCTATATTTTAGTGACTTCAAAGGACTTCAGCATCAAGTGGTTTGAGATAAGGTCAGTCTACTAGCACTAAATCAAAGGCTCCCAGTCTTGTCCTAACAGCTCAAGGGCACTCAACCTGCCCTCTACCCCACAGCTGCCAAGTGAGGAATGTAATTAATCTTCAGCTCTCTGAGGGACACATTTCTGGGGGTGGGGAGGACTTTTTTTTAGGCAGGCCTGAAGTTGTGAGGCAGGCCTCCCTGTCTTGCTACCGTCAACATCTCTCTTAACTCACTCTACAAGCGTGCTATAAGCTTCAGCCAGTCCACCACTTTCTACATCAATGAACGGCAAATGTCACATAGGCCCTTGAGGCCACAAGAGGTGAAGGAACTTGACTATATCCTGCCATGATCAGAATCTGTTCAATTCTCTTTCTGCTTCTCTAGTACTTCTTTCTCCCGTTCTCTATCTCCCCCAAGGCTTCAGGGCTGTTCCCAGATTTTTCCATCTATACTGATGGTTGTACAATTTACACTCCCAGTAGATGCTATCTCATCCAACATAGGATGTGTATAATTTTTATCTATGTCAGATTGGCACCAAGATAATCTTCTTTGGATAAAACCCAGCAATTTTTATTTTCATAAATCTCCCTAAGGATACTTGGGTGTAGAAGTGTTCAATGTACACTCGGAGAAATAAAAGCTCCTAATCTCTGAATGGTAAACGTGGAAACTCTGGAGAATTATCACAAAGGAATGGAAGGCAGCTGCTAGGAAAATGTACTCATCAGAATAGTGATGCAACTCGTGCTCAAAACAGCAAAAAAAAAAAAGTCAAAATTACAGAAACGACAATTAATAACTGCCGCTACATAGCATTACTCTGCCAGGCACTGGCTGGAGAACCTTCTGTATATGAACTAATTCTTAAGACCAGTCCCTCAGATAGGTTTAAAATTTTCCCTTTTATATACACGGAAATTGAAAGGAGAGGTTAACTGGGTAACTGGTCCAAGTTTACTCATAGAAACAGTAAGTAAACTAGACAATTTGAGTCTGGGATTTGGTATTCTTAACCATTGACCTATACTACCTCAATGAAGCCTTCTTTTGGTACAAAGGAATACATTTAAACTTGATTTACAAAGGACATGATGGTTTGACATCTGCTGTTTATTCTTTCCCTCCCCCATGTGAACTAAGACGGGGAATCATCTACTTACATGGGAGTTGATCATGCCTCCCAGACCCCAACATAGTCATTTAGCAAATATGAGTATCTACTTGATGACAACCACTATCATTAAATACAAATGGTGTCTTGCTTCCATGAACTTTAAAGCCTTATGCTCCCCTCACCCCAAAAGCTGATTTCTAGGATGTAGAAATTTTCCTTAAGTCATTGTTTCAAGGACTCAGGTCACTGATATTAGTGTTTTATTAGCTGCATAATAGGCTAAATGGACTTTCTGATATCTCACAGAAAGTGGTAATACTGGACACAGTGTAGATATTTGTCGACTGATGTAAAGCTATTTCAGAACAAGGACAACCTATAGATAGACTGTCCTCCTAACTGCCGCTGAGGAAAAGGACATGGCTATTAAAAAAAAAAAAAGATTGAAAGGGGTTGGAAAACAAGATCAGCACACTCATTTCCGATCAATCAAATAAATTAGTTTTAAAGAGATCTTTCACTGAAAAAGTCTTGCATAAAATAGAGTTTGAATTGTTTTTCGAAACACTTGGAACTCCTGGTGGATGTAGGTACAGCCTAATGGCAGAGCACTTGTCTAGCAGGCACGAGGCCAGGGGATGGGTCCACAGTACCACCCAAAAGAAAAATCTGAAACAAAAGGAATTTTCTGGCCATTTTCACCACGTGAAAATAGAACCCCAGTGAAATAAGTGGGATCCATTATGTAATCCAGTTTTCCGTTAAGCCAACTAAATGTGGGCTCAGTTTTTTATAGGTTAATAAGACATAGGGAATGAACAAATGTTTTGCAGAGTCTAAGAGAAGTGAGATCCCACCCCACCCCGCAAAGAGCTACACTCCAGCATAGAGGCACATGAGAAACACAAATAATGTCTTCACTTACAGTGTGAGTGCAGTCTCATAATTTAATGCTGAGTTAGGTCAGTAGGAGTGAATGAAGCTTCCCCACTAACACCTTCAAATCATAGGGCCTCACCATCTCAATATACTACTTGGGTAATTCAAAGACAGTAGCGTGAGAGTTTCATATGGCATGTCTCCAAACTAGTAGCCCTCATGTGACTAGCAAGAACAAAAACAAGTCCTCTCTAGAGAAACTTGACACTCAAGAAATGTCCACAAATAAAGATCCTAAGGAAAAGAAGAAACTCACAAGAAAACAACAATGCTATGTAAAGACACAAGGAAACAAGCCAAGGACCACTTCAAGATCTCACGTGATAGACTACACACAGTTCCATGTTTTAACAATTAAATATGCAGTAATTGACATAAAAACTCAGTCGGCCGGGCGGTGGTGGCGCACGCCTTTAATCCCAGCACTCGGGAGGCAGAGCCAGGCGGATCTCTGTGAGTTCGAGGCCAGCCTGGGCTACCAAGTGAGTCCCAGGAAAGGCGCAAAGCTACACAGAGAAACCCTGTCTCGAAAAACAAAAAAACAAAACAAAAAAAAAAAACTCAGTCAGCTGATTGGGTACACATAAAGAGCTAGGAAGTAGACTACAGAACTGAAAGCATGGTCACAAATGCAGTACAGCAAGACATAAAGGCAACAAATATGAAAGAAAACTAGGGGCTGGGAAGACAAGGATGAACAATGTCCTTCACAATATTGTTCCAGAAGGAGAGAAAGGCAGCATGTGAAGGTATTACAGCCTAGACTGTCTAGGAACCTTATAAAAGACATATACAAATGGACGTAAACAGCTCAGAGGAGCCATGAGTATAGTATGGCGGTGTGGTGTGTGCCACATCCTGAGTTTCATGGGACTGGGGGAAGAAGGGAGAAAAGGAGGAAGGGATGAAGGAGAAACAGAAAAGAGAGAGCCTAACAGAATAAAGAAAAATTAACATCAAAGCATCCCATAGCAAAACTGCAGAACATCCAACAGAGAGAATTTCTTAAAAGTGGACAAAAAGAAAAGATTGTTTTACTGAAAGGTAACATTGATCACTGACTTTTCAAAGCACAAAGTGTAAAAGATACAATATAGGGAAATTATAATTTCATTATGCATGGGAAATATGAACCTAGAAAAATACAAAGCAATGAAAAAGGCTTCCAAGAATGAAGATATATATATATATATATATATATATAAAATATATTATACATATATATATTTTATGAAACATAAAAAAGCAGCTAAGATTTACCATCAGCAGACCATTACCAAAGAAAATTCTAAAATATATACTTTAAGAAATCATAAAGTAATTCCAGAAAGAAGGTCTGGGATGCAATAAGAAATGCCAGCTGTATTAGCTTTTCATGACTAACGAAATTACCAGTGGTGGGCTACTTGATTAAAAAAAATAAAGAGTAAACTTTGCTAATAGGTCTGGGGTATAAGATTTAGTTAGGTACCTTATCTAGATTTGCCTGACAAGAGATCAGGGTAGGGATGGGACATGGGACATGGGACGGGGGGGGGGGGGGGGGGGGGGGGGGGGGAGGCGTGTTCTAGTACTTGTTCTTCTTATAAAGCCATCAAAATTCTGAGTTACGGGGCTGGAGAGATGGCTCAGAGGTTAAGAGCACTGGCTGCTCTTGCAGAGGTCCTGAGTTCAATTCCCAGCAACCACATGGTGGCTCACAACAATCTATAATGGGATATGGTGCCCTCTTCTGGCGTGCAGGTATACATGCAGGCAGAACAGTGTATACATAATAAATAAATAAATATTTAAAAAAAAATTTGAGTTACTTATCATTTTCCAAGGATTCTACACCAATAACTCACAGCCAAATAAAATTTCCACTTTCCCAGTTTATCACAACAAGGATTAAGTTTCAGTACATGAAGCCTTGGTTCGTGGAAGGAAGCTCTCCAAATCATATCTAAATCATAGTAATGAGTGAAAAAGGGGATAAATATGTGTGTGAGTTAAATGAACATTGATTATATAAAACAATGCCATGCTTTTTTAAAAGGCTTAAAAAAAAAAAGGGAAGGAAACCTAAAACAATACAGAATAAAACTATGTCAAAACAAGCCTCTAAGTAGAGGGTGGCTAATCAAATGTATAGGATTTACATGTAAATAAGTAAGATTGCGTTCGAACCTAATATAATACACACTGCTAGGAACATATCTAAGAGAGACAAAAAAATGTCTATCCCAAAAAGGTCATAGCTGCATTTTTTACAATAGCCTAGTAAAAGTTATTAAAAGGCCCACCACCTGGTGATTGAAAGTGCATGGTATATTCATACACTTGAACAGTGTATCCACATAATTGAATGTTGTTAATAAGTAATAAAGGAGGAACCTTAAGAACTGCATGCTGAGTGAAAGGGAAGACCGAACCAAAGGGCAAGTACTACATGCTCCCATTTGTGCACAGAACAGGCAGACCTACAGAGGGAGCAAATAGACTAGTTGTTGCTTATGCTTGTGAGAGATTCTAGAGCACTATGGAAACACTAGCTAAAGGAAATAGGTTTCTTTGGGGCTGATCCAAATGTTCTAAGATTTATTGTGTTTTGGCTGTACAAACGTGAATATACTAAAAAGCAGTGAACTGTATAGATTAGCGGGTAGATTTTGCTGTGTGAATTTTATCTCAACGAAAGCAATTACAAAGAAAGTGGGGTGGTTTTTTTTGCTTGTTTGTTTTTTTAGATTTATCCATCCACCGTGTATATAGTGTTCTGCCTGCGTGTATCCCCCCAGGCCAGAAGAGGGCACCAGATCTCATTATAGATGGTTGTTAGCCACCATGTGGTTGCTGGGAAGTGAATTCAGGACCTCTGGCAGAACAGCCAGTGCTCTTAACCTCAGAGCCATCTCTCCAGCCCCACAAAGAAGGTGTTATAACAGACTGGTATGATGGTTCAGGAGGTAAAGGTGTAAAGGCACTTGCCACCAAGCCTGATGACCTGAGTTTAATCCCTCAGACCCACACTGACTCCCACAAATTGTCTTCTGAACTCCATGTACACACCAATGCGTGTACGTGCACATACACACACCCTAAATAAGTCAATTTATTTAAAGAGCATGTACATGCATATACACATACCCCAAATAAGTCAATTTATTTAAAGAGCATCTGCCCATGAAATAAAAAAAAAAAAGACAAAGCTACAAAGGAAACAAAAGGAAAAAAAACCCAACATGCAGTTCATAACCTAAACTAAAATGTAATAGTCCATGTAACACACAGCAGTCACGTGTGTGCTGCCAAGCAGCCTCTTTTAGTTATGTTTTAAAGATTTATTCTTAAGCTGGGTGATGGTGGTACATGCCTTTAATCCAAGCACTGTGGAGACAGAAGGAGGTAGATCTCTGTGAGTTCAATGCCAGCCTGATCTACAAAGTGAGTTTCAGGACAGCCAGGGCTACACAGAAAAACTGTGTCTTGAAAAACAAAACAATAGGAAATTATTCTTTGTTTTTATTTGCATGTTGGGGAAAGGTGTTTAAACACAAATGTGGGTGCCCTTGGAGGCCAGAAGAAGGCCTCAGAAGCCCTGGAGCTGGAGTTACAGGTGGCTATGAGCAGCTTTATGTGAGCAGTAAACATTCTTAACCATTGATCCATCTCTCCAGCCCCTATTTTTTTTTTTTTTTTTTTTTTGGTTTTTCGAGACAGGGTTTCTCTGTGTAGCTTTGCGCCTTTCCTGAAACTCACTTGGTAGCCCAGGCTGGCCTCGAACTCACAGAGATCCGCCTGCCTCTGCCTCCCAAGTGCTGGGATTAAAGGCGTGCGCTACCAACGCCTGGCACCCCCTATTTTTATTAGTATATTCTAGTTATATATAATGGGTTTCATCAGGACAATTTCATACACATATATAAAAACATTTTGATCATATTTACCCCTTGACTTTCTTGTTCCCCTCCCACTTACATTGATTCCTTCCCTCTTCCCAATTCATCCCCCTTCTACTTTCATGGCTTTTTTATGTGATCACATGAGTTTAATTAGTATTGCATACAGGAGCATGAGGTTATTACAGGAACATGAGCAGCTACATCACTGAAAAGAATACTTCTCCCTAGCTCAGAAACTATTAATTGTGTATAAATCCTTATGGAGAGGTGGAGTGCTCTAAGCTCCTCCCCTCTCAAAAATGGCTGGGTAGGTCACATGCTTTAGTGGAGAAGGTACCACTATTCCCTTGTATATAACTCTTTCCCCCCCCGACCCGTGTGTGTGTGTGTGTGTGTGTGTGTGTGTGTGTGTGTGTGTGTGTGTGGAGAGTGGGCGATGGTGACCGTAGAGGCTCATAATTGGTCAAAGTGAAAAGTGATGTTTGAACAGTTAGCCCTGTGCTGAGGAGATGACCCAGTGGGTGAGAGCACTTACTGTGCAAGCGTGAGGACATGCGTTCGGATCCCAGGTGTCACATAAAAAAAAAAAAAAAAAAAAACTGGCATGGCTGCCTATGTCTGTAACCCAAGTACTGGGAGACACAAACAGGTTTACCCCAGGAGCTCCATAGTCAACCTATCTGAAAAAAAATCAAAGTTCTAGTCCAGTGGGAGAGCCTGTCTCACGGGAGTAAGGTAGAGAGATACAGAGAAAGATGTCTAGCCTCCACATATGTATGCACTGAGGTGTACATCCACTCTCACATGCATACACCACATACACATGCAATATACAGAGACATACCACCAAACTAAAAAAAAAAAGCTCAGCCCTAAATGTCACATCCATCTGTCTGTTCATCGTCCATCCATCCATCCATCCATCTATCTATCTATCTATCTATCTATCTATCTATCTATCTATCTCACCATCCTCCATATCTAAAGAACATGACAGAAGAAAGGGCAGGAAGAGTATAGGAACTGGAGGAAGGGGTGACATGATACAGAATACTGTCTTCTGGGCATGATGTAGCCATTGTAATTTTGAGCAGGAAGTGGCCATTGTAATCTTATGCTCTTTTGTGTGTGCCGGAATATACAAATCCTACCTACCTCCTTCATTCATAGAGCTCATATGTTTGGATATAAAGCATGCCCAAAAGGCTCATAAGTTGAAAGTTTGGTCCCCAGCAGATAGATTCAAATCATTGCGAAGTGGCCAGATCCAGAGGGCATGGACATAATGGATTCATCTACTATGGATTCATAACACACAAGGCAACGCTGGACATGAGGACTAGTTAGAAGAAGTAGTCACTGGGAATACAGCTTGGAAAGACACACTCTGTCACCAGCCTCCTTTCCCTCCCTTCTTTTGCTTCCTGGTCACCATGAACAGCTCTGCTCTCCCAGGCCTCTCTGCCACGATGCTCCACTTTAACACCAGTTCAGAAAGCAATGGATTCAGCCAAGCACATACTGGAGCCACGAGCAAAACAAAACCTTTCCCCCTTTTCAACTGTTTCTCTCAGGCATCTGTCACGCCAACAAAAAAACTAGCATATCATAGCAAAGACTATCACCAAGGACCTCTTAGAATATAGCATGTTGTAACAAGACATCCTTCCTTTGGTGAGCAGATGATTCCTCAAGTCAGTAGGGACTTAGAGCTCTAACATTAAAAAAAATTCTATCACCAATGAGTTTTCTGAGCGGCAGGAGCCACAAAGGCTTGAGCCACGGGTAGAATGGGAACACAGCTTCAGTGAATCCGTGGTTGACTTGTTCCTTAAGCCTGGAAACAATACAGGGCTCATCTCTTCTGCCCAGCTATAGGTGACTTCTAGCCCAGTTCAGAGACTGAGAAATGACAGATGCATTGACAGTGAATGTGCCATGAGGCACAAATGGAAGTCACCCAATTGTTTCAATACAGAGTAGATGGCCTAACAGGTTGACCTTCAAGTTACTCATACCTTGACTACCCCTCCATATGGAAGCTTGCATCCTCTACCTCAACATGCATACGCACGCGACATACTGCAAATCCCTAAAGCCCTCTTCATGGAGTTCTATGTTCCTGAGGTATGTTTTAACTGTAGGTCTCAGGAAAACGGATGTGTAGATCAGTAGTTAATACGCATCTGGAAAAAGACTCTTGGAAGGCAAAAGGCCACAGAGAAACTTCCTTCCCTACCAAATCAAAGCAACAGTTAAACAGGTGTTTGGATCAGGTGTAGAGCCAATAGTAACAATAGAGCTGAGAGTACTCAGAGTTATATTTTCATCTTATTTTGAGACATTTCCTATGGTAGAAGGAATAGGCATACTGCTTGGTGAATTCCCCGCCCCTCCAGTCAGTGCTCTGTTCCTATGGGATGCCCCAGAAGGTAGCCTAGAGCCAAGTCAAAAGCACAGAGTAATCAGGCATCTCATTGTTACATTCACTCTCCTCTTGTTCTCTGTCCAGCAATCAAAGAGGCTGTATCTAAGTTGCTGCCATCTTGGAAAACTAATCTCCTGGTCCAGATGTACATATTGAGCTTCTCTGAGCCCCCTGCTTGCCATTTTAAGCCAGCATAATTTACAATTCCCAGAAATGCTTGAGAAGCAGTATATATGCTGCTGGTGCCAAGCCTGGCCGGGTTTACAGATTTTCATTTAGCAGGTGTCTGTTGCTAAATCAGTAGCAGCTGCTAATTGCTTTTTCTCCCTCAGACCCTCAGACAGAATGAAACATCTGCTGTTCTCTCACTTTGGGTTAAAATCAGATACCTTATCATTTCTCCTTTGGGCTTCATTTTTATTAAAAAGCTCTCAGCTGATGCCTAGAGCAGGCCATCTCAGTGCAGGGGGGATTTCCAAGGACAATACAACGAAGTGACTCTGCTTCATGTCCAGACTGCACACCAGAAAGCAGGGTGGCTCAATGGGGGCACTTCATGTCCATGGCCATAGAGGAAAGAAGAAGCTTCACTCTGAGAACCCACACCCCTTCAAATGCAGCGTCCCTTCCTACCCTGAATAGCTTCCAGTACTGGAAACCCTCCTGCCTACATGCTCTTCTCTCCTCCAAGGAATGAGAGTTTTCAACAGCTACATCATACTACCATGGTGAACAGGAACCCTGGGGGGGAGTGGGAGGAGAGCCACAGACAGCAGACGAAAATGAGGAGGATGCTGTTATTTCTACATCTACTTCCCAATTTATACCAGTGCTCTTCGGTAGTTTTTGGGGGGATCACTTTCTAAATATTTTTATTATTGTCTTCAAAAAGAATCCTTCTCTCTGCTCTAAGTATGACAACTGATTATAACTCAAAACCATTCTCAAAGGTACCTTAAATGGCAGTTAATGTGTTTTATATTACTAATAACCTTAGGTGATTTTTATTGAACATTTACTACTATGTGTGAAGCTTGCAATATATACCTTATATTCTTTGCCTTACTGAACTATTAAACAATCTTAAGATTTTCATTGTTTTAGAATATGAGAAAGAAGCCATTGCCATTCCTTCTCCAAATACTTTCAGTGTTCTATAATATAAATCTTCAAACACAAGGTGATGATAAGGAAATGTTAAATACCCAATCAGATCATTGTATATTATATGTGTATTAGAGTATCAGTGTACCTCATAAATATACATGATCATGTGACAACTGAACAAAGAATTTTGAGGCGGGGGTCTCACTACGTAGCCCTGGCAGTCCTGAAACTCACTATATAGAGGAGGCAGCTTTCAAACTTGCCTCTGTCTCCCCAGGGCTGGAATTAACAGCGTTCACCACCATACCTGGCTGAAAATGTTTAAATATTTGAGATGTAAATGTTCCTTACACTGACTTGATCATTACATACCAACAATGCACATACCAAATTACACTGTATCCCACAAATCCATGCAATTAAAATAGTAATTATAATAAAAACCTACAGATAGACAACACTACATACACACATCCATGGTTGTAACTGTATAGCTTTCTGTATAGCTTTCCTGGCTTCACACATTTCTCTGCCCAAAACTTCCTTCCTGGGTCAGTTCCCTGGCTCTTACTCATCCCACCACAGTCTTTCCCACTGGTGTCTAAGCAGCACTAGGACTCAGAAGGGACTTCTCACCTCTTCGACTTTCCAAAGTCTTGGTTTGTACTCAAATCTCAAGTCACTTGGCTCTAGGTCCCAGATGTATGAGACAGAGTATCCCACCCAGTACTCACACAACAGGGGCCATGGGAAGGGCACTGTCTGGAGTGCTGATGTAAGAGTAAGCATTTGCTGGCTCTCTATCAGTTGTGATTTGGAGATGTGGCTCCCAAAGTTCCATGAAGACTTAGCTACCAGACTATGACTGTATTGGGAGGTGGTGAATCTTTCAGGAGATGGGCCTAAAGCAGTGGTTCTTAACATGTGGGTCACAACCCCTTTGGGGGAATCGAAAGACCCTTTCACAGGGATTGCCTAAGACCATCGGAAAACACAGAGAATTACATGATGATTCACAACACTGGCAAAATTACAGTTATGAAGTAGCAATGGAAATAGTTTTAGATTTGGGGTCACCACAGCATGAAGAACTGTATTAAAGGGTTGCAGCACGAGGAAGGTTGAGAACCAGTGGCCTAAAGGAAGGAAGTTGGGTCATTAGAGGCCTGTACTTGAAGAAAATATTGGGGTCTCTTCTTCCCTTCTCCTCCTCGTCCTATGTCTTCATCCCTCCCTGTTCTCTCTCCCCCATTCCTAGCTGCCGAGCTGTGAGAAAGCTCTTCCGCCACCAGCACACACGGCCATCACGACGCTCTGCTTGCCAGAGGCCTGAAAGGAAGAGAGCCAGACAACCATGAGTTCGGAACTACTGAGTCACCATAAATGCTCGCTTCTTATAAGAGGCTCATCTCGGCTCCATCATCGCTATGACAGAAAGCTAACGCAGACATTGACCCAAGGTCAGTGTCTTTGAAGGGGCTTTCAACACACGTTTATGCTCACTTCTTTCCTCCATTGTGGGAAGTCACCTCCTCTGCAGCAAGCCAGAAAAATCCTCTAACATGTTGTCACTCAAAAAGCACATCTCCACACATCCAGAACTAGAATTTCTGTTTGTTTGTTTGTTTGTTTGTTTGATCATCCTGTCAATTGTATTTTGTTATGGAAGCCTAAGCTGATTCATCCATCTCCTCTAAACACGGTAGCCATATTACAGTCATTTCTTGAAATCAACTATATGCCAGTTCTGAAGTGGCATTTTATTTGATCCTAAGTGCCTCCTAACAATATAGTACTACAATATTTCACAGACACTATTTGCTTGGAGTAATCATTGACATATGCTTACAATCTCAAGGTTTAAAACAAGATCTTGGTATGTAGCCCATGGTAGCCTCAACCTCCTAGTTCTCCTGCCTCGGTCTCCCAAGTACTGAGATTACAGGTGTGCTCCACTGCCTCACACAGGATTCCATATTTTAATCTGAACACGGCTTGCTCGGGATCCCTGAAGCATCATATTAGCTCCCTTTCAAAGAACTGCTATTTTCTCACTTATTCCAAATCAGCTTTCCCCATATTAAGCTTTCTCCATATTAAGCAACATCATATGCAGTTCACTAGTAACATCAAACACTCTACACGTAAGTTACTTAATGAGATGAAAGACAGAATGGGTTCCCTTTAATATGAGGAATGATATAAAGGTGTCTGCTTTTGCTATTTATGTTTAACACTGTCCTACAAGATCCAGCCACAACCACTGAGCAGGGAAAATAACACAATATTTCCTGATTGTAAAGGAAGAAGTAGGACTATTTCTGTTCACAAGTGACATGATTTTGTCATAGAAAATCCTCAGAAGCCCATATAATCATTAGAGGTAATAAGTTGAGTCTTAAAAGCTGAGGGGGATACAGCTGAAGATTGATTGAGCTGTATTTCTACAGAGTAGCAGTCAACAATCTAAAAGTTAAAAGTTCCATTTATGAGCTGGGCGGTGGTGGTACATGCCTTTAATCCCAGCACTCAGGAGGCAGAGACAGGAGGATCTCTGAGTTTGTGGCCAGCCTGGGCTACAGAGTGAGTTCTAGTACAGTCCGGACTGTATAGAAAAACCTTGTCTCAAGAAAAAGAATAAAATACATAGGAACAAATTTAACAAAAGAAATGTATCCTATATGTTTATCTCATCATCAATCCTATACTAGGTAACTAGGTATCACTGAAAATTAAAGACTGAATGCTTAGATATCTTGTGTTTATGGATTGGGAGATTTAATATTTTTAAGATGCACAAGCTTCTCAAATGATTCTACATTCAATGCAATCTCTACCAAATTCTCTATTGGCTTCTTTACAAAAATTACATGGTAAGCGAGGGTCCTAGAAACGCTAAAACCATCTTGAAAAATGTGTATGTCCCAGCTTTCACTCTCTATCACCAGGCACAGGGGTGTGAATCTGTAATCCAAGCACTTGGGAGGGTCACAAGAACTAAAATTTCTGGGCCAGCTTGGGCTACACAGGGAGACTCTATGTAAAAACAAAGCAAAACAACATAATACCTCCTATGATGCTACAGTGATTGACACAGTATAGTCCATTTATACCAGGCAAGACACAGACGAACAGGATAGAACTGAAGACTCCAAAATAGACTTGATATTTATTTTTGGCTGACTTTTGACATAGATGGCAGGATGGAAGCAGTCATTTCAATAAATGGCACAAAGACAATTGGATGTTCACATACTGAAAAATTACTTTAGGCTGCTGACTCACACCGTATTTCAAAATTCACTCAAAAATGGTCATAGACCCAAATGTAAGAGCTAACCTTATAAGGCTCTTATGTGTCCTCTCTTTATTATCTTAGCCAATAATATGTTTCATATGCTATTCCAAAAAATAAAAGCAACTAAATCGAAAGATGTTAGAGTTTTTCAAAAATTTTTAAAATATGTATTTCAAAGGATAGCCGAATCAAAAGCAATTAGACTTTCTTGAAATAAAAAAAAAAGTTTAGTTTAAAGGACATAATCAAGAAAATGCAAAGATACCAAATGTGACAGTGAACACCTGTAATCCTAGCACTTGGGAAATGGAGATGGAGGCAAGAGGATGAGGTCAATGTCATCCTTGTCTACATGGCAAATTCAAGGCTAACCTAGGATATATAAGATCTTTTCTTAAAAATTAGAAACAAAACAAACACAAAGAAAATGAAAACACAACCAATAGAATAAGAGAAAATATTTCTAATCATATGTTTAATACGGGTCTAATATTTAGAGAGAATTCTTAAAACTGAATAATAAAAAACTCAATTAAAAACGAAAAGAAATTTGAAAATAACCTCCCCAAAGGCATAAAAATGGCTAGCCAGTACATGAAAAGGCATTCAACATCATTTAGCTTATCAGGAAAATCAAAACCACAATGATATCCCACATCACATCTTTGAGGCACTAATGAAAAGAACGAGAAGAGTGTACGGATGTGAAGAACTGAGAAATGATTCATTGCTGGTGAGGCTATGAATTGGTACAGTCAGGTTACAAAGCAGTCTGGCAGTTTCCTCCAGGTCCTAGACAGAGAGTTACTTTATGATGCAGCAATCCAGCTTCAAGGTACATACCTAAACAGACATCCATTAATAAAGAAATGTGCACAGCAACATCAGTCATACCAGCCAAAAGGAAAAAAAAAAACAGCAATGCCTGAAGAGCTGAATAAAACATCACATATCAAGCAAAGGGATATTACATGCTCCTAAACATGAAGTAATAATCCATGTTGTAGCATGAATGAATCCTGAAAGCATGCTCAATGAAAAAAAAAATCACCAAAACCAAAGCATTATAGGATTTAATTTACATATGTCCAGAATAGGCAAACCCATGGAGACTGAAAGTTGATGACTAAATGCTAGAGGCTGGAGATGAGGAAATGCACAAATGAGTTGTGAATGTTAACAGGTCCAGGGCTTAGTTTGGGGAACAGATGATGAAAAACATCTAAAACCAAATAGTAGTGACAGCTGCATGATATTGAATAGACTAAAAGCCACTTAACAGATACTTTTAAAGGATGCCTTTATTATGTGTAAGTTGAATCCCAATTAATTTCCTGCCTCAAAAATATTACTGAATGATGACAGGAGGCCAGGAGACCTTTCCATAGTACTTTCAATTTTCCAAAGCTCTTCCTTCTCTGCCCTCTCTTCTTTTCTTTAGTATTTTTTTCTCTATGCTGTATCTAGGAGGTACAGAAAACAGATACCACCAATCCTGCTTGGCTATCTGATGCTAGATGAGGTGAAATGGACTGTTCCAAAGGCCCGGTTCCAGCTGGAGACAAACTAGGACTAGAGCAGCACAGATGCCCTGACTCTTCCCTGGAATGGCCAGCAGGCCTTTGTATTCCTTGCTGGACTGTTTTATTTTGTGAGACAGGATCTCCTGTATCCCAGGATGACTCTAAACACATGATGCAACTCAAGATGACCACCAACTTCGGATCCTCCTGAGCACCAGGATTAATGGCTTGGGTCACATTTTGTTGTTGTATGTTTTTTGTTTTGTTTTCGTTTTTGTTTTAGTGGAGTGCTGGGGAGCAAAACCAGAGCTTCGTGCATGTTAGGCAAGCACTCACCCAACTGAGCCACATCCCAGCTCCTCCACTGGTACATTTTGAAGGCGGCTTTGGGAATCTGAATTGTACAGTCAGGATTGCCAACCAGCAATCCAGAGACTGGGAAGAAAGAAGTAACTTGGCAAATAAGACTTTTATTACACGAAGAAACATCTCTTAGCTAGGTGTGGTGGTATATGGCTATTAGCCCAGCACTTGAGAGGTGTGACAGGAGATTTGGAGTCCAAGGTCATCTGGGGTTACATAGTGAGTTTGAGACCAACCTAGGACACATAAGATCATGCTCTCACCCTTCAAAAAATCAACATTTAGAATGGTAGCTCAAGGTGAAAGGAAAAGATATTGGGGAGGATTGGTTCTATAGAGCCAAGGCAACCAGGAAGCTCAGAAGGCAAGCAGGCTGACACGTGACTCCCACCGTGCCAATCCCTGAATAGCGTCTCCGTCTCCGCCTCTGGCTTGGACCTACCCAACAGGTCTGTCTACTCTGTTTTAGAGAAAGGAGAGAGGAAGGTAGTGAAGGAGAGAGATGGGGGTAGGGGCAGGAGTGAGCCTAATTGTCCTGTCAGAAGGGAAGGAAAGGGGCAGGTTGGCCAGTTTCCTAATCAAACACACTGCTCCTGAACCAAATGCAAACAAAATAAAAGTAGTGTTCATCAGTACGAACAAGAATCCCTGCCAGGGAATTTTAATCTCACTCAGCAAGGCTAATTCTGAAACAAAGCCCCCTTCATGACACTGAGCAACTCAGGGAGCTGAGGCCAAAACCAAAACGCCGCAGAATAACATTAAAAGTGGCACACTGACAGGAGTCCTCCTCAAAAATTTTGAGATAATATTAGCAATAATAGTAGTCCCTCCCCATGGGGTGCTTCTCCATAGCTTCCGGTGGGGCAGGCCCAGCTAACTAGAAGCCTCACATGCACAGCAGAACTTACAGATAAGCTAATGAGGACGGCAAGACACTCACTACCTTGTGCAAGGTCATGTGGCTGCACCCACAGGAACTGACTAGAAATCCACAGACAGGCTGGCTCCACAGAGGGCACATGTGACCTCTTAACATCTACCGAGGGGAAAAAGGCCCTTCTAGAACACGGAGCAAACATTAGCAGTCATTAATGCCCCACAGTTTTAGTTCAATTTGAGCATTTTTCTGTATTTTCCTTGTTTTTCTGTACTGTACATATATTAAGTTTATCGAAAAAAAATTATATATTCAAGCCAGGTGGTCCAGGTCTATAATCCTAGCTACTCAGAAGGCTGAGGCAGGAGGGTCCAAAATTCAAACCCACCTGGACTTACTGAGTGAAATCCCCTTATAAAATAAAATGTAGAAACACAAACAGGGAAAACAAATTCTGGGATGTAGATCAAAGGTCCATTGCCTATTATGAATGATGTTTGCACTTGCCCAGTATGAATGAAGCTTAATCGCTAATATAGCCACATATATAGCACACACACACACACACACACACACACACACACACACACACACGACAATAGCCTCTTGCGCTCATGTCGTTTGTAATCTCTGGGGGAAACCATCTATGCATTAGTGATGACTTTTCTGTCTTACTGTATTGCATGCATCCTCAACAATAACATTGTCTTTTGTTATAAACGTAGGAATACATAGGATTTTACGTGGCTGAAAAAAAAAAAAACTCACCAGGAGAAGTTCTCTACCACCTTTCTTTCTTCAAACCCAAGATCCCAAAACACATGAAAGGGACCTCTGGACATTCTCACAATATTATGGAAGATATTCTGGTAGAGTCTTTGTATCTTTTTCTTTTTAAAACGTTTCTTGACTATTTGAGAATGTCATACATGTATCTGATCATATCCACCTACAATTTCCCCTGTCTATCCCCACTATGCTCCTCTGAATATGCTACTACCCAATCTCATGGCTTTTTTTTTTAATTGAGGTTAAACCTAGGACCTCCCACATGTTAACCAAGCACTCTATCACTGAATCAACCCTCTTTTTAGTGTTTATTTTGACACGGAGTCTCACTAAACTGCTCAGACTAGCCTCAGACTCCAAATCTAGCCCAAACTGGCCTTTAACTTGTGACCCTCCTGCCTCAGCATCAAACAGACCTGCATTTCCAGGCCTTGAATATTCAACTATTGTCTGTGGAACCTATAATGTTCTAAGTATGAGTCTCTGCAGGGATTAGGCAGAAAGCAAGAGCCACTGTCCACCCTCACAGAGCATACTTACGATGTATGATCCAATCCAACCATCAAGCAGCTAATGGAAAAGAACTGTGTGCATGCCTGATGAGATTATTGACTGTCTAGTTTTAGGTTAAGGGGAAACTACAATGGAATGTTTATTATCAAATCTCAACTGTGCACAAAATTTAGTCTCAAATAATCCAGCAATCTAAAAACTATGAAAATCTTTATCTGCAGGTATGAGCAAGAAGAAGTGTGAACTGACAGACACATAAGCCTTTGACAAAATTATTCCTCAGGTGATAGCACTAAAGGCTGGTAGCAGAAAACAATTCCCCTTTTTATATTCTTCTGACTGGGTTTTTAGTAAGCATTATTATACCTGTAATCCAAATATGAGAGTAGTTCCTAGAATTTGGTTAAACTTGTGAGCCCCCAACCCTTTTCAACAAACCCCACATCTCAGACACATTGCATTTATCTGATTCAATACACATCATCCTTTGTAGAAAGCGAAGGGACAATTTTGCCTCAGTTAATGCTTCAGCAATTTACAGCCTCTTTTGAAATCAAGCTTTTGATGCCTTAAGTACCCTCAAGAAACCAAAAAGATATTCTGTCCTTGGCTCAAATCGAAAATCCAAACTATAACTTTTTAAAACAGCTCGATTTTGTCACATAAATAACTCTTCCAGGTCAATTAGCACATTTCAATGTGCCAATTAGCAAAGAGTGAGATTCTCGAGCCTATTCGCGTTGATGACAGCAAAGCTGTCCCAGCAACCCACATGGGGACAAGGTGTGCTGGCAGCAATGTTTCTGAATGGTGGGGAGCAGTCCTAACCATGACAAAAGCACTACTAACCTCTTCTGTTGAGTCTGAGAGTGGGGGAGAACTTCAAAGAACACTGGCAAGAAAAGGACTGGGAAAATGGGGGAGGGGTGGGAAAGGGAATGAATCTAATAGCTGAACAAAGATACACAATAATGGGCAATTTTGATAATGAGCTAATCATACACTGGAGGCTTTGGGCATTGGAGAAGAAAGGAGCTGGATGAAAAGGATCATTATCACTCTTCTTAAAATCCTAGCAGAAGACAGAAGTCTGTAAATACAGACACAGGCCAGGCTAGTGTCTTCCATCTGGCAAAGGGCTGATACAATGTCTTAAGGTTGTTTTCTATGCCAGTCTCGGCTGCTTAGAACACTGAGAAGAAAGTGTCACGGGAGTTAGAGGACAAAAAGAAGATCAGCAGAGGTCTATGAATGCTACACAGGCCCAGTGTCTCTTTTCAGGGCGTGATTACCAGCTTTGCAGGTAATTGGTAATCACATCTCTAACCAGCTTCCATGACCATCCTCCATGGATGCCACTTTTGGGTTGCTTGACCTTTCCAGAAGGTAATTTAGCCAGGTGTCTTAATTAGGGTTTCTATTTCTGTGAAGAGATACCATGACCATGGCAACTTTTTTTTTTTTTTGACATGGGGCTTCTCTGTGTGTACCTCTAGCTGACCTGAAACTCACTCTGTAGAGCAGGCTGGCCTCGAACCCACAGAGATTCACTTGCCTCTACCTCCCAAGTGCTGGGATTAAAGGTGTGTGCCATCACCGCCTGGCCATGACAACTCTAATAAAGAAAAACATTTAACTGAGGTGGCTTCCCTTATAGTTCAGCGGTTCAGTCCATTATCATCATGGTGGGACATGGTGGCATGCAAGCAGACATGGTGCTGGAGAAGTAGCTGAGAGCCTACATCTTGCAGGCAATAGGAAGTGGTCTCAATGTCGCACTGGGGGAAGCTTGAGCAAAAGAAAGCTCAAAGCCCACCCCCACAGTGACACACTTCCTCCAACAAGGCCACATCTACTTCAACAAGGCGGGCAGTGGTGGCGTATGCCTTTAATCCCAGCACTCGGGAGGCAGAGGCAGGCAGATCTCTGTGAGTTCAAGGCCAGCCTGGTCTACAAAGCGAGTTTCAGGAAAGGCGCAAAGCTACACAGAGAAACCCTGTCTTGAAAAAACAAAACAAAACAAAACAAAAACCAAAAACCATCAAACCTACTTCAACAAGGCCACACCTCCTAATAGTGCCACTCTCTTTGGAGGCCATTTTCTTTCAAACCACCATACCAGGCTTACATGATATTCTTTGCAAAGATATATGTACAGATGTGGAACCCAGCATAACCATAAGGACAAAAGGTTCATGACTATAACAAGGGATATACAAAGTGAATAGCATATCTGTTTTCCAAGCTATGACCTATGTGGCCAGGGGAATATAATTTTGGATCCATAAATGGGCAGGAAAGAGGAGGAGGGGAGGCAGTGGTGTGTGTCCCTCCTGATGCTATATAGGAAATTATGTGCTTGAGGGCTAGGCGTCAATGGTAGAGGACTTGCCTAGCATGCACACAAATCTGGGTTCAATCCCTAGCACTATGCACACAAAGAAGAATACTTGTGCATTTGTCTGGGAAGAGGCTCTGAAGTTTCCTCCAGCTACTCAGCAAGGCCTGTGATCCAATTCTTAAAGCTAAAAGGAAGCTAGAAAGCATTGCCTACACCCCATCTCACTAGCTAGCATACACACTCAACTCTAAATCTTGGTCACAGAATAGAAGATGTGGGCATCAGACCTGGGTTCTAGGCATGCCTCCTCCTTCAGCAAGTAACATTTAACCTCAGAAATCTCCCGATCAGAGCAGTCTGTAAGTGAACCCTCCTTCCATCAGGTCCCTGGATTGGGGTGCCCACCTTCTCCATGGCCAGATACCAGGCTTCAGAACTGGCCTTTTCACCCCCACCAGGGGTAGGAGTCAGGCTAAGTGGACCCTCAGACCTGGAAGCTTCCAAGGCCACCTGGTTGGGCACAAAATTGAACCAGGGGTTTGGCCAGGCTTGGAAATGTGTGGAACTCCCCATGTCCCCCAATGTATGAATTCTATGGAGGAATGGCATACTGTGGACCTCAGGTTGGAGTGGGCCTAATGCCCCAAGTTAGCCTGGAAGACTTTGCAGCCTGAGGCAGGCAGGCAACTCGGAGGGGGCTTCCTCTGAGTCCTGTACTGTCTGTCCACCCCAGTGCCATGAAGGTGGAGAAGGGGAGGGTGGAGCCAAGTTCCAAGGAGTCCCAGGACTGAAAACCCTGCAGAAAGAACTAGAACAGTTTGCCAAGCTGCTAAAGCAGAAGAGGATCACCTTGGGGTATACCCAGGCTGACGTGGGGCTCACCAGGACATTGCTCTTTGGAAAGGTTCAGCCAAGTGTCCATCTGCCACTTTGAGTCCCTGCAGCTTAATTTCAAGAACAAGTGTAAGCTCGGGCCCCTGCTGGAGACATGAGAACCTTCAGGAGATATACAAAGTGAAGACCCTGATGTAGGCCCACCAGAGAAACTGGAGCATGGAGAACGACGTAAGAAGGAACCTGGAGAACATGTTCCTGTAAACCCACCCTGCAGAGGATCAGCATCATCACCAAGGAGCTCGGACTAGAGAAGGCTATAGTCTGAGGGTGCTTCATTATTTGCCAGGAGGGCAAACAATTAAGCATTGCCTATTCCCAGTGAGGAGTACGAGACACTTCAGGGTCTCCTTTCCCAGGGAGGCCTCTATCCTTTCCTCTGTCCTCAGGGCCCAGTTGGTGCTCCAGGCTGCAGGGGCACCCACTTCACCATGCTCTACTCTGAGATCCCTTTTCCCAAGATGAAGCCTTTCCCTCTATTCCGGTCACTGCTCTGAGCTCCCCCATACATTCAAACTGAGGCATTAGCCCCGCCCAGGGATGTGGGGGAGCAGAGGGAAGGGGGAGGTGGTAGATGAAGAGAACCTGGAGCCTGTTCCACCATAGTTTGGGGATTAAGTTCTTCAGTTACTGAGGAGGGATTGGAAGCACAAAAGGGTGGGGGACAGGAAGTGTTGGAGGAGGTAGGTAGTTGAAGGAAAGATGAAGTTCAGTGATAACACTGATCATGAGCCAATCATTCATCATTTTGTTCTTACATAAAGAAGCCTGGGACAGCAGGAAGAAAAAAGGAAGAGAGAGAGAGAGAGAGAGAGAGAGAGAGAGAGAGAGAGAGAGAGAGAGAAGGGGAGGGGAGGGGAGGGGAGGGGAGGGGAGGGGAGGGGAGGGGAGGAGAGGAGAGGAGAGGGAGAGGAGAGGAGAGGAGAGGAGAGGAGAGGAGAGGAGAGGAGAGGAGAGGAGAGGAGAGGAGAGGAGAGGAGAGGAGAGGAGAGAAAAGGAAAGGAAAGGAAAGGAAAGGAAAGGAAAGGAAAGGAAAGGAAAGGAAAGGAAAGGAAAGGAAAGGAAAGGAAAGGAAAGAGGGAGGGAGGGAGGGAGGGAGGGAGGAAGGAAAGAAAACACAGAAAGAGAGAGAGAAAGAAAGAGGGGAGAGGAGAAAGAGAGGGAGGGAGGGAGGGGGGAGGACAGACAGACAGACAGGACAGAGGGAGGGAGAGCATCTCCCTACCAGAAGAGAAGATCAGATCACACAAGCTTTGAGCACCTGAGTAATCTAACCAGCGGGTTCCATGATGTGCTTCCTCCGCTTGCCTTTAAGAAGCAGAAGGACACACCACTGCAAATTACCTTGAAGATGCTTCATCTCAAGCTAGATCCTAGCTATAAGGAGCACTTACTTGTAACTTGGTCCATTGAAATAAAGGTCCTTCTTCTAGGGTGTTAGCTTTAAAGATGGAGAAACCCATAGAACCGATGGTGGCGCATTTTCTAGATGATCTGCAAATCCTGTTGCCAGTCACAGGGCAGAAGAGTTCACATGGAAATTCACTGATTACCTCAAATCCTTTAGCTGACTATGGCGATCTCCTCCACCTCCCTCTCACCCTGTCTTTATGTATGCAAGTGTATATATGTCGTAGGATAGGCACACCACTAATTAGTTCTTTCCCTTGCTTCCTCATTATTGCTAATGAGGAAGAAGAGATTAAGAAGATAAAGGGCCAAGAAGGAAAGGCAAAAGAGAAGTCAAAGCTGCTTTTCCTGCCTAAATGGACCGTCAGGTTTAACCAAGAAGTGCCAGCCTCCCTGTGTCTCCTTGGAAGCCAATCTGAACTTGACCTCTGCAAAGCTGGCTGTCTTAAAGGCCAAAGTTGCTCAAGAGGACCCCAACTATATGAAAGAGCCAGACCAGTACCAATGTCACAGACAAATGCAGAAGGAGATGGACGTGAGCTTTGTTCAGCTTTATTTTAGAATGGGAGTGTAAAGATTTACTAGGGTAGCTGGACTCACTTCTTAAGAAGTTTCAGTGACTGAAGCTGGAGTGACGGCTCAGTGGTTAAGAGCACTGACTGTTCTCCCAGAGGTCCTGAGTTCAATTCCCAGCAATTCCCACATGGTGGCTCACAACCATCTATAAATAAGATCTGGTGCTCTCTTCTGACAGAACACTGTATACATAATAAATAAACATTTTTTTTTAAAAAAAAGAAGCTTCAGTGACAAGAAAAGTGATACACATTCTTGATGAGCTGGATGACTACAACTTGGCATTTATTTAGAAAGCACTGTGGATTGTTGCAACCAATCCATGCCATGACAAGGGGGAGAAAAGAAAGATGGGAGGTGGGGAGACAAAGAGAAAAGGGGAAAGAGGTGGAGGGAAGAAGCCAGGGGGAGAAAAACCATCAAGGCGTGGCAGGGAAGAAACAAGGTTATCTGTGTAAGATAGTACGTGGATTATGGACCCCAGGTCCTCTGCAAGCCCTGTTTATATGTTCAAGTTCTAACCCCGGTATCTTGCAATGTGAGTATATTTGGAGAGAGGGATTTATAGGCGAGATGAAAATGAAAGTAGGCTATTCAAATGTGCTCTGATTCAATGTGATAGATGTCTTCATAAACAGTTGACCACACCAAGAAATCATGAGGAAAAAAAACATAATGACGGCTGCCATCTTCAAGCAAGAGGCCCGAAGAAGCCAATCCCACTGCCATCTTGACCTTGGAGATAATAATTGAACATAGCCTTGGAAGCTGTAAAGATTAACTAAATCCACTCATGCAAAACAGTTACAGCAGCAACTGGCATGAAATGGGCCCTCAAGAAGCAGCAACTGAGGTAGTTACTGATAAAAAGCTCCGGAACACATCAGGAGACCTGGTGAGACACACTCAATTGCTGTTAACAATAGTGTCAGTGAAAACCTCACCACCAGCATCCTAGATGCCCTCGGGTGTGTGACCAAACCCCTTGGGGCTTTCATTCTCCTACTTGCTTAATGTCTGCCACATAATGTCTGCATTCAGGATTCTCCAAGGAAGCAGTTCCTTGGTTTTCACTGGGAACAGAACTGCAAGTGGCACACGCTATTTAGCAAGAGCTCTGGGCTGGCCACCTTCAAACTCACAATCATCGGCTCCACTGACTCAGGGAATGATTTTCTGAGGTGCCCTCACCCCCCTGTAGCTGGGAGATGCTGAGGAAAACTAAGACAGCAGCTCTCTGGTCCCCTGGCCTCTCCGTCTCCTGGGAGCTGGAATCAGGTGAGGAGAGAGAGAGGACAAGAGAGCAATGGGTCCTTTCCCAAGCCTTCCAGAGGCAGAGAGCGACTTCCGCTTCACATTCCTGAGCCACAGCCAGTGAAGAGCAACAGGGTATGAAATCAGCTATTTTTTTAAAGTACAAGTTTATTCTGTTAATTTGGGTTATCCACACCATTCTGTGATACATTATGCCCTCTGTTCTGAGGACTAAGGGAGAGGTATTTTGTTATGGTTGTTTGTTTGGTACTGGGGAAAAAATTCAGGGTCTTGTATACCAGAAGTATATGTTCTCCCATTGAGCTACACTTGGAGGCTAAGACATGAGTTCTGATTCTACGATTCGGCAGGTCAATTCAGGCAACTTATATTAGGAGGGACATGGAATTGAGGCCAGCTGTGCCTGTGATGCAGCCTGTGCCTGCTCATGCCATCTCACAAGGGAACACTGATCAGAATGACCCCCTTTCTATTAACTCAGAAACAACACTGCCTGCCATCTCTCAATTCACATCAGCCCCAAATGGTCCACGTAAAAGGTGCTTTGGGCTCCTTGAAAGAAAGGGTCGAGGCCATCGAAGGTACCATCTAAGTAGATTCAGATACAGTAAACCTGGGGTGGGGCTGGAACCCCAACATTTCTAACAAGCAACACCCAGCTGATGCTTAATTTCAGGCCACACTTTGAATTATACACTTAGAGCAACTGAATTATGAGTGCCTAACACATGGGTTCTCTGGGGACAGTCCGAGGAGCCCTGCTTGGGCATCACTTGGGGGTTTGTCGGCTACTGTCCTGTGCCAGACAGTTGCTCTGGCAGTGGGACCCGGCAAACCTTCTTACTTGCTTGTTTCTTTGTTTCACGGTGCTAGGGATGGGAACCAGGGCCTTGAATACACTAGGCAGACATTCCAGTACTGAGCTAAAGCCACAGCCCAGCTAATAATCTGATGATGAGCCTGGAGCATAGTGAGATGGTTCAAAACTCATTGCTCTAGATGAACTTTCACTTTTAATGTCTACTGCTGTATTATATAAATCTAGACCAGCACAACTTATAGTATTGAGGACCATCTGTAGAGAGAAGATGATTACATTCTTCAGAAGGAGCAGCGTGTGGCCAGATTTTTAGGATTAAGGGGCTCAGAGTCTGGTCATAACTGTCACTTACAATTCAGGTGACATCCTGAATGTCACTTTCTTCCTCTAAGAAACAAGAGGCTGTAATACTTGTCCTATCTGCCTACCTAAAAAAGAAATAAACAAACAAACAAAAAACAAAAAAACCTATCACATCAAAAGACCTTGTCTTGTAAACTACAAAATTCTATCTAAATCAATGGTTATCAATGGTTAAGCTATGATGTTCATCAAGGCGGCAAACTTAAGTCATGAAAGCATTAAGCAATATAACTCACCTTTAAAGGTAATTTTCCCCTGGACTTTCAATAAGTGTCTCATTAGTTTCTGTAGGAGTCTAGACAGTATACTATTTCCCCAGCCTTGTACCTCCTGCTTCTCCTGAAGTTGGAGGTGGAGGAGTGACCCACTCTGCCCTGGGGATTTGAGTGCATGTAGAAGAAATATGCTTGCTCAAGAGGATCCTTAGTAGAATAGACAAGTTTTGAGGCTCCCTAGCATGTTGATCTACATCATTGTGCCCCAGAAAACATCTAGAAGACTCAGCCTAAAGGTATGATTCTAGACCTCTTTCTTCCCATAGAACCTCTCCAATTTCTGGATAACATTTTGGTTTTTCTAGTTCTCATCTAAACCCTTACTGTAGCCCAAGCCTAACAAACTACTCTTGCCCCATCAAGCCTCCATTAACTCCAGACATGACTGTGTCAAACATCAATATACACAAATTCAAATCACTTGGCCATAAGGGCAAAGACTTAGGAGAAACATTGGATAGCAAAGGAGAAAGCATATACTGATTTAGATTACTGATTCATTTCTAGAAGAGACTACTTACCAGTCGGGTATTTACCACAGGAAACAGCAATGCCAAAAGAGCTCCATTCAACATGTGCATCTGTAACCTGTAGGAGAAAGAAGAGCAACAGGTCACGAGAGAGAAGAAAATGCTGGAGGTTGAGCTAAGCCATGTGGGAGAAATAGCCCTCTGCTCACCCAAAGGCAAAGTATATAAAAATCCGTATATTTTGTGTTTATTACCTGAAACACGTACTGTCTCAGAATCCCCAGACACTTCTTGAACACACTGTGGTTATAACAGTTCATAACCTACCAAGGTCTGTGTTTCCTAAACATTCAGTCAGCCCCAACCAATGACTCTAACTGCTGCAGCACTTGAAAAGTACAACAGCTAAATGCTTGTTGCTAGTATAGAGGCCTGTTTATTAGAATGCAGCTGCTTGTTTAATGAGCTATGGTCAGTCTTTCGGCCAAAGAGCTGGACAGAAAGTGCTGGTACATGCTAGGGAGCTGTCTATGAGGGTCCATACTGTCATCTAGGAGGCAAGCTTCCAGGAACACTTGTGAGGAACTATCTAGATTAAGGTTAACTTGAGAATGCCTGGGATGGACTATCAAAATTGCGTTAGCTGAGGTGGAAAGACCCACAGTGACTGTGAACAGGACCATTCCCTGGGCCTGGGATCCTAGACTGTGTAAAACAGATGGAAAACTGAGCTGCACGTATTAACTTATTGCTCTTTGCTCTTGGCTGTGGATGTAATGTGAGCAGTTCTCTCAGGTTTCTGCTGCCTTGACTTCCCGACACTGGGGGACTGTAACATGGAATTGTGAATAAAATAAGTCCTTTCTCCTTAAGTTCCTCTTGTAAGTGTGTTTAACACAGCAACAGGAAAAGCAACTAACAGGATCTGACTGTAGTGTGATACACAGTTTTCCGGCTGTCTAACCACACCTTCAGTAGCTGCTGCAGGAGGTGGGGAGGGCAAACAAGGAAACCCTCAGGCTTTCTCTGATCTATTTTATATACGAGATCCTGTTGCTTAAAGGCTAAGTAGTGCTAGGGCCTCAGCTTGGTGGAAGAGCACTTGATTAGCACACATCACAGCATCCCATCCCTCGCATTAACAGAAGAGGGGAGAGGGACAGGGGAAAAAGAAGAGGAACACCAAGTAAGGATAGTGTTTCCAGGTCTCGGTAGCAGAATTCTTAAAATGCACAGTACACATCCTTCCTGAGTCAAGAACAATTAACCCAGGAACAAGCCCTTCTTGTGAGGGCTCTGAGGGGGGATTTAAGCAGCTTTCTTCACCATTCTGGGTTCTTACTTGAGAGAGAGACAAAGAATGAGTTTGTTCCTCCTAAAGAAAAGCTGATTTGATGGGTCATGGACAACCTGAACTATGCCTCTCAGATACACAACAGTAAAAGCACTAGCTGAGTAAGACACAGCTAAGTAAGATACTGGATGGCTTCTGAGTCACTCCCCTCCCCGCACCCCCGCCCCGATACGCACACTAGTCCTAGGACAATAGATCTTAAAGAAGAACCCTACTAGGCATGTCCAACTTTAGGCCATGGGCTACATGTGCCAGGTAAACTAGAAATGTGGTAAAACAAAAAGCCATTAACGTAAAACATAATGAAGGTACTTCTGCTATTGTTTCTGTAATGCAGTTGTGTGATCTTCAAAGGAGAATTTTGTAGATGACAATATTGTGTCGTGGCATCCAAAGTTTGAACACACCTGCACCTAGACATTTGCCGCTCCTCTTCTAGCTCACAGAAGTGGCCTGTGTAGCCCAGAGGATGGCACAGAAGCCCCAGACTGCCTTTCATTCCTGCTAATCTGTTTCTTCCTGCTATTCTTTGTCACCAAGGCCTCAATGATGGTCATGATGCTCACTCAATACATTTCAGGACAGTATCAAATGAATTGCTTTGTGTGAACCTTCTCACTTAATTCTGATAGCAAACTTCTAAATAGGCACTGTGACTTTTCCAGCATTTTGATGTGGAAACAAAGTTCACTCAGAAAAGTTAGGTGACATGCTCAATGCCAGGACTCACACTCAAATCTATCTGATATCAGACTTCAAACTCCCATCATTTATCACTGCCTTATATCGGCGCCTGCCTCCCTCCCTCCCTCCCTCCCTTTCAAATATGACCTCAGATAAGGTGGAAATGTGTCTCTGTCCTTCCTTTGGTTCCAGGCATCTCTCTACCTCCTGCATCATTTGTCCTAGATTCCATATGACATTGAGGGTGGTTTTTAGGGTGAAAGACTCTCTAGACACACAGGTTATTAAGAGTAGGCAGACCAAAGCAATGCCACTTCTTTACCTCAGGCTGACTAGCAGAGTTTTCAGAAAGGCACCCAGACAACCTGTGCTCTGGAAAAGTGATTTTAGGTCTTGAGTAAAGTTGACCCTGGCCTAACATTGCCACTTAGCCCTCTTCTGTGACAGCCACAGTGTAGATTCATGTTGGGAGAGGAAAAGTCCCATCAATGATCCATGTACCACTAGAATCTGGGGCCAGGCTTTGCCACTGACCTCAATGGAAAGATGACATTTGTACAAGGCCAGTTAGGCATTTGGATATCAAAAGTTACATCTTGCCGGGTGGTAGTGGCACACGCCTTTAATCCCAGCACTTGGGAGGCAGAGGCAGGTGGATCTCTGTGAGTTCGAGGCCAGCCTGGGCTACAGAGTGAGTTCCAGGAAAGGCACAAAGCTACACAGAGAAACCCTGTCTTGAAAAAACCTAAAAAAAAAAAAAGTTACATCTTAGGGATGACAAAATGGATTCCAAGAGCCCATGGGAGGCCACTGATAAAGATAATATCAAGTAATATTATTAGGCTAGTGATAAAATTAATACGAAGACCAAAAAAATCCCATATAAAGGCAAGCCTTGTTTGAAGTTCTCAAAATTCCTTATAGAAGGAGTGGAGGTGGGTAGAGTGAATTATATTTAACACATAAAAAGGACTTGTATAAATAATTAACAAAAATATGGACCATGTGTAAATCGCTGGGCTAAGTATTCAAATATATTTAATTCAACCCTCCTAGGTCTTCGTTTTGTTTTGTTTTTGTTGTTTGTTTGTTTGTTTGTTTGTTTGTTTCTTTCAAGACAAGGTCGAACTATGTAGCTCCGGCTGTCCTGGAACTCACTCTGTAGTTCTTGCTGGCCTTGAACTCTGGCTGGCCTTGAACTCACAGAGATCCATCTACATCTTCCACCTAAGTACTGAGATTAAAAGTGTACGCCACTACACCCAGGTTACCTAGTTTTTTATTATAATGGTCATTATCTTCTTGATTTCATAACTGAGAAAACAAAAACTCCAAATAATTGACCTGCCCAAGATCCCATGGTAATAAGTCAAGTTTCAAGCCTACATTTTTGCCACTGTACTCATCTTCACACATGGAATGACTATTGCATATGTCCTGTCTAACTAGTTACTATTTGTATTATAATCAGCAAGGGCTGTGTGAGGTGTTTCTTGATGTTTTAATTGTGTGTGTGTGTGTGTGTGTGTGTGTGTGTGTGTGTGGCAGAGAGGACAGAGCGGGGAAAGATCACTTGCTTCATATATGTACAGCCCTGGGTTCTATTCCCAGTTCTCACACACACAAACACGCACACGCGCATTACCCATTACCTTTATGACTGGCATAAGTATGCCCTTTCCAGAGGATCAGTCCTAGAGACAGAAAGGCGTGGTTGTGGGCAGGTCTTTGACATGTAAACTAATAAGTCCACAGCTGTACATCCTCTGCATATACTCCTCCATTTTAGCCATCCCAGGACCCAGTGCCATGCAACTAAAATCTACCCCTACAGTCAGAGCTTATAGAAATGATTCAAACTAGGCAATCCTGAACCCTTCACCCAGCTCTGCCTTCTCTTGCCTTCCCAGAGAATCTTCAGTAACAGTGGCCTAAATGTACCCTTCTTCGTGACTGCTTCATCTTGATGTCCTTCCCATGTGGTGGCTCTACTTGGAGGACTAAATCCTTTCAAATAGAATGAACTTTGTTGTCTTCTATCTCCTCTTTAGCTACACCTGACTGGCCACGTGGCCAAAGAAAAATACAAAACAGCATTACTACTCTCACTCATACTTCCTGGATGTTTTTATGAATGTTACTTATTTTTGTTTTATGTAATGTTTTTATGAAACTTACTTATTTTTGTTTTATGTGTATGAAGGTGTGCCTGCATGCATGTGTGTACACTATGGGGGTGCCTGCTGCTCCCCAAGGCCAGAAGAGGGTATCAGATCCCCATGGAACTGGTGTGAAAGGCCATTGTGAGCTGCCCTGTGGATACTCGGAACCCAACACAGATACGCTACAAGAGCAGCAAGTGCTCTAAGCCAGCTAAGCAATCTCTCCAACCGTCTTGTAAGCAATCCCAGTTTATACTGGGCTCTTGTTAGCTCAGTTGGTTAGAACCTATGGCTCCACAGAGGAAAGACTGCAGCTCTCACTAAAATGATCTACGGATCCCAAGCAATTTTGACCAAAATCTCAGCAGTATGTTTTGTGTATGTGGATAAACTGATTTTAAAATGTACGTGGAAAGGACAGAGGGACAGGAATAACAATCTGATTTTAAAGTTACAGCCGCCAAAACAATGTGCCATTGGTCAAGAACAGAGCCAACAATCAACAAAACAGAACACTTCAGAATCAGACTACATTGATATGCTCACTATTTTGACAATAGTGTAAATAGTATTACGACAGTGGAGCATTCACATAACCTTCAAACAGGATTGCTAAACCACCACAGCAGAATTCGTTACACTGACTGTAGAGAAAGTGGAACGCTCATTCGTTGTGGACAATACAAAACTACTACTTCAGGTAAGTTGGGCAGTATATTATATTTTTTTAGCATTTTTTACCACTTAAAAGAAATTTTAAATTTAAATATATTTTGATCATATTCTTCCCCTCCCCCCAAGTTTGTCCAGTTCCTCTCCTCCTCCCTCCCTACCCAACTTCAAGTTTGTTCTCAAAATACAAACCAAAAGCCCAATACAACAACAAAACTCCCAAAACCTAGAAAACAAACTCCAACATCACCCAAAAAAGAAAAATAAAAAATATCAAACTGCAACCAAATAAAAACCACACACACACACACACACACACACACACACACACACACACCAAACAAACAAACAAACAAACAAACAAAAAACCTAAGGAGTCTATTATGTGTTGGTTAACTACTCCTGAACATGAGCTCTGCCCTGGAGTGGTTGATATTCCCTATGTCATTAATGTCCTTGGAGAACTCAAGAAACTAGATATTAAGAAAACAAATCGAATTAAAAGTAAATTTATAAAAGTGTAGAAAGCTGAAACTGCTCATTCTATGCCCCAATAATCCTGCCCCAGGGTATTTACCACCCTAAGATGGAAATTTATGTTCCCATGAAAACCCACACACTATAATGTTTATAGCACTTCCGTAATAGCCAAAATATGGATTCAGCACAAGTGCCTTTAAATGACAAAAACAAGAAAAAAAGAAACTGGCCAATGCATATTGTGGAGAACCACTCAAAGAGAAAAATCGAGTAAACAACTAGTAAAAGTAACAATTTGAATGCATCTCAAACGCAGTAAGGGTGAAAGGTGGATCTCTGTGAGTTCAAGGATAGTCTGGTCTACATATCAAGGTCCAGGACAGCCAGGACTATCCAGAGAAACCCTATTTCAAAAATTAAAATTAAAAGAGAGAGAGAGAGAGAGAGAGAGAGAGAGAGAGAGAGAGAGAGAGAGAGAGAGAGAGAATTAATAGAGGAAGAAGGAATGAGACAGAAAAGAGAAGATGATTTCAGGGGCCAGCCACTCAGCTACACAGCCAGACACGGAAAGAAGTTAAGAAAAAATATTCAAGAATAGAGAAAGATAAAAGCCCCAAGGCCGAAGATAAACTGGATAATTTAAAGTTAAGAAAAGCTGGCTAGCAACAAACCAAGCTAAGGCCGGGAATTTATAAAACGGATCTGAACACTCTGTCTGAGGCCAACCCAAGGCCCAGCTGCTGATCCTGTGAAACCCAAAAACTTGGAAGTGTTGGTGAGACTACCCTGCTCAGCTGAGATCCATCTGGGAGAGGATTCAGAATCCTACAGTTTGAAGTCTGAGGAAACAAGATCAGCTGAGGAGTTGATGAATGAGCAAAAAAAAAAAAAAAGACAAGACTCTATAAGGTCAGGTGTATTGGCACACGCCTTTAATCTCAGCACCCAGGAGACAGAGGCATAAGAATCTCTGTGAGTTTGAGGCCAGTCTGGTCTACATAGTTTCAGGACAAGCCAGGGCCATGTAGAGAGACCCTGTTAAAAAAAAAAAAAGAGGGGAAGAAAAATAAGGAAAAGAAGGCACTATGCTGCATGCACAAATGCACAAAACCATTCTCCAAAGACTATATGCAGAAAGGTTCCATTTATATGACATTCTTGAGATAAAACAGTGGTCAGTCCTGAAAACATCATTCAAAGCAACATACAGACAGAGCAGGTTGTATCCTGTTCCACAAAACACCAATGTACATAAACTACAAATAAATAAATTTTTTAAAAAAGAAAGAAAATCGGAACATAAAAAAACACACAAAGATTTTTTTTAAAAAAAGGTGATAGGTACAAGAGGAAAGTTTGGGTGGCTTTGCCTGTGGGCACAAAGACCAGTCCGCTGGTTGCAGCCAGTGGATTTCCACTACCTTATTCTGGACCCAACGGGGTCACATAATTGCAAAGGTTCCGGTACATTTCCCCCTCTTATAAAGTTGACATAAGCTTCTATCTGGAAATGCTCAACTGGTAAAAGAGGCGACTTAGATGAAAGTAATTTCCATTCTGAAATTCTACTTATCTAAATGAAAGCAATTTTCCATCTCAAATTTTAAACTTGAGGTACAGGGAAAGATGGCGAAGGGTAAAGACGAGGCTAATGCTACTATGTGTTATTAGTAACACTTAGTGAGTACTTAGTAGATGTCAGCTCCATGCTAAAAGATTTCCAGGGGTCAGCTCCTCTAACTGCTACCAGCACTTTACAAGTGAAGAAATGGAGGCTGAGGCTTTCATCTTTGCTCACCATTGAGAAGCAAGCAGCCGAAAGCACACATATAGCCCAGGTCATGAAATCCCACTGGATTACTCAAGACTCTCCAAACATCTATCTAGGCAGATAAATGCTGAATTAATAGGATACTGTTTATATCCACTTATATTAATTATACTATATTATATTATATTATGACACATTATTCATCCAAATAATAGATGTTTATATGGCCATTAGAAATAATTTTTAGATTAGTATTTAATAAGATAGATAGGGAAACAACTATAGTATATTAACTAAATATAGAAGTAATTGTAATTACTAACATTTGTTTTGTTTGCCCTTTTGTTTTTTGAGACAGGGTCTAATATAGCCCAGGCTAGCCTTTAACTTGCTATATACCCTGATCCCCTGAATTCATCTCCTAAGTGTTGGTATTACAGACATACACCACCACATCTAGTATGTTAGCTTTTAAAACATTACAAAGCACAAAAAACATTATTTCTGAGCACATACATAAGGAAAACTGGAAGAAAATTTTTTTTTATCCTACTAACAGAAATGATCTCTTATCCATGACTATCTTCTTTGTTGCTTTATGAGATGTTTCATTTTTCTGTACAATAAACACACATGACTTTTCTAAGACTGGAGCATCTCTACTTTTCCATTACTAATTGCACAGCTTTAACACACTTTGCCCAAATCTTATTAAACCATATTGTTCTTTTTTTTTTTTTTAACACACCGCTGGGCGGTGGTGGCGCACGCCTTTAATCCCAGCACTCGAGAGGCAGAGGCAGGAGGATTTCTGTGAGTTCGAGTCCCGCCTGGGCTACAGAGTGAGTTCCAGGAAAGGTACAAAGCTACACAGAGAAACCCTGTCTCGAAAAAGACAAAAAACAAAACAAACAAACAAAAAACAAAACAAACAAACAAAAAACAAAACAAACAAACAAAAAAACCCACAGATTGCAGGAGAGTCCACACTTTGCTTTCTCAAGACGGGAAAAGTTATCTGGAGTGATAGCCTTTTCTTTTTCCTGAAGATGGTGCACACCCAAACATATGTTGTAATACATAGCTATACAGAAGAAAGAAAAGGAAGGAAAAAGAAAGCGGTCCCTACTCAGTAAGATCGTCACGGGAGATTTTTAAAAGACAGAACTGAATATGCTTATGTGGGGAAGAAGATAGTTTATGTTATGGGCATGGGAGAGGAAGAGAGACCTATAATCAACTGGAACAGACCCAAAGCATTAAGGAAAGAATGTATATGGCTGTAGGCAGGGTCCAGACAATTAGGTCTTAGGAAAGCAGATACCTGAGCTCAGTACCACACCAAAGAAGAAATGGTTTCCCAGAACTACTGCCAATTTCTTAGGAGTCTTCTAGGTTTCTGGTCTCCTTCTCCCTTGAATGCATAGTGTTCTTCTGTACAGCTTTTTCTCCCTTGCCAAGACCAAGCCTTAATAAAGCTGCACAGGTCAGAGGCAATTTTCTAAACACCTTTCTTAGCAATGAGTCCAAAGCTAAGCCCCAAATCAGCCACCTCCACAGCAAGGGTGCCAAAAAGATGTCCCCTTTAAATGCTGTATCTATGGCTCTAAGCTGAGCTACGGTTCCAAATCTCAGGTTCCACAGAAGATGAGCACTGGGAAAAACATTAAGACACAACAGGTTAGGGCTGGAGTAACAGCTCAGTGGTGAAATGCTTGCCTCCTGTGCATGAGTCCCTAGACCTAGTCTTTAACACTGATGGGCGGGCAGCAAGGAAGGGGGGAGGAAGGGAGGGAAGGAGGGAGGGAGGGAGGGAGGGAGGGAGGGAGGGAGGGAGAGAGGAAAGATGGAAGAAAGGGAGAAAAGAAAAAGAAAAAAAACCCCAACCAGTTCAACCCGAGTCTCAGAGCCTCAGAGCATTCAGATATGGGAGGCTCATTGGAGAAAGCCATGCTGTTTAAAATTCAATAATTATATTATAATGCCAGAAAAAGAAACATTTAATTCAGAGAGTACAATAAAGTATAAGTGGGATCTAGAAGAGAGAGTATGACAAGGCTACAGAATTATCCTAATAGCATGTGAACCAAAGGTCAATGGGGTATCAGTCTTGCAATGCCATGATCACGTGTCAGGCTGTCCTAATTCTTGCCCTCAGCCATCCCCACATTTCCCTCACCTACCTCGGCTCACACCCGGCCTATAGTCTCTCCATCCAGCAGTGCACCTCTGCTCTCTGTGGCACAGATGAAATTTCATCTCCTCTCGTTCAAAAGTCTCCGGGGACTGAGTCAGCAGATACTCATGATCAGACAATCCCACTTGTATCACAGCTCCTCTGCTTTCCATGTGCTCATGAAGATGAGCAAGCTTTCAGAGTTTCAGAACTGGGCAGCGGCAGTCGGGGGGGCGGGGGGCGCATGCCATAGGCTTCCAGCCCTCTGCCAGTCACTTTTCTTACACAGGATTGGCGGAGGAATCTGTAGCCCTTCAAACTTCACAGCTCACACAGACTTAGGTCTTGAGCTTCCCCGACTCTTGGTGCACAGGTGGATAACCCATCACATTAAATAGTGGGTGTTCCCAATGCAAGGAAACCATCAGCTCATAACCCAAAGCTGGGAAAATCTTAGCTGCCATTCTCTTTTCCTTCCATTCCTTCAAGGTATCACAAGAGAGAAAGAGCAAGTCCTAAAAGGTCAGCTTTTCTAAGAAGTGCCTAGACCCTTGTGAGAGCTTCTAACGAGCAACCAGCTGGCCAAGGCAGCACAGTCCTGTAAGTCCCAGCAATTGGAGAGGCTGGGAGGGAGGGGTCACGAGCCCATGCATTCAAGGCCAAGCTATACACTATAGTAAGACCCAGTGATGAATGGCTGGCTGGATGAAAAGAAAGTGCAGCCAGGGCAACAAAAACCAAGCTGACAATTACATCCGCCTGTGGTTAGAGGCGTCAGAGACCAGGAAGGGGTGTAGAAGCCTCCTACCGTGTGATGACCACACCGCCTTTAGCTAGCTAGCAGACCCAACAGAGACAGAGGAACTCGGAAGCTGCTCTGCGGCTCCAGGACTTCAGTGCCCCTAGCCCTGAGATCTCAGCCTTTCTCTAATGTCACAAAGGGAGTGGAAAATCGACCTGGATCTGCTAACTGTTTTCCAGGAACAACATTAAACACACCAGAGCCCTGCCTCCGGAGCCAGCTCCTAACTCCTGGATAGATTGGAGAAGGCAGCAGGAATTTAGGCTGTTCATAGTCGTTGGTCAAACAGGGCAGCAAAGACCAGAGCTGAGAGGTAGAGAATACCCTCTGGACACCACCAAAAGAAAAGTAATAGGCTCTGAAGGGCAGTGCTATCCAGATGTAAAAGCCCAAGTCTCCAGCTAACAAGGAAGAATTTTCACCTTGAACCTACAGAACCAACAGACTCCAGTCAGGGTCTGCTCTTTTAGCTAGTGAGTCAATTGTGGATGGTCAATAACTTAACCAGAGTTTTCTAGTCTTGGAAAGGGCTGAGATCACCTATGGGCAGTCTAACTACCAATTGTACTATAATCAGGAAGAAGTGTCTAAGCATTTTTAAAAATATTTTAATTATTGGAGGGGGAGATGCATGCTTGCCATGGTGCATATTTGGAGGCCAGAGAACAACTTTTTTGGAATTGGTTCTCTCCTTCCACCTGTATGTGAGTTCAGATATTAAACCCAGGCCGTCAGACTTGTTCAGCAAGCGCCTTTACCCACTGAGACATCTCGAAGGCCCTTGTTTGCTTTTTAAGATGCCATTGATATGAAGACTTGTGACAGAACCAGAAGTGTGTCAAAGAGAAAATCCCTGTTCTGATGCTTATATCTGAAGACATGAAGACTAATTCCAACCTTAATGACCATGGGATGGTGTCACCAGAAGCAACTGCAGCTTTCCAGAATCCCTCATCACGGTATTCATTCCAAGTAGGCAAGAAATCACATCCTGCCATCTAACTAACAAGGCTACAGTTCTGTTGTACAGACCAAACCTCATTCCTCCTCAGCTATGGACTCTGTATGCTAGATCTAAGTCTCCTAAAGTTAGGGGTATGGCCCTGCTCTTCCTTTGGTGTTGTGATTAAATATCTATTGGGAATTCCCAATATTAACTGCGTTTACTTCTACAATTCAGCATTAAGAATAGTGACACTGTACAATTGTTATCCCCAGCGGTCCCTACAAGTTTTGCATCTGATCCTGCTGCTTACATGACTAACACTTTAGTGGACCATAGCCATATTCATTCCTTTGCATATTTCTAGGCTCCTTCCTCACTATGAAAAGAACATTGTTTAAGGCCAGAGATTATGTTGTTCCACATCATGAGGCCCTAAGGTCTAAAATGTTGCTATGTAGCCCTTTATTTTATATATTAAAAAGTCACCTCAAGCTGGGGAGTGGTAGTGCACACCTTGAATCCCAGCATTCGGGAGGCAGAGCCAAGTGGATCTCTGTGAGTTCTAGGCCAGCCTGGTCTACAAAGCGAGTTCTAGGAAAGGCTCCAAAGCTACACAGAGAAACCCTGTCTCGAAAAAAAAAACCAAAAAAAAGTCACCCCAAACCAAAATATACCCTAGGTTTCTACTTTAAAATCTGTGGCTAAAAACCCCTAATCCAGCCTCTCTCAACTTTCCAATCAAATAACTATAAGGTACCAAAAAAGATCAAATTCCCCCAATCAGTGAAAACCTTAAATGATGGTCAGACAGACTGACAGCCAGAATCTGCAAGAAATCTTGGTCAGTAATATGGGTAGTGCTAAAGTGAGGGGAAAACTCTGTGGCCAAGCCATGCAGCAGCTTCTAAAAACCTGAAAAGAAGACAGGAAGATCCTAAATCCTGCTATGATCAGCCTCATGGCTGGCAATCAGGGAATCAGACAGCTGCTCTTCCATGGCATGCCAACTGCTTGCAGGTAATATTAGTAATTCCTGGAACCCATCTATACCTATGTGACCCTTCTCCCTTTCCTTAGAAGAGGTCACATACAACGGCAGGAAGCACCACCTCCTTTGGGCTGCATAGCCCAAGGTCATGGGCAGCACAAATACCACTACATTAGGCTCTAATCAGTTCTCCAAAGTCAAAACAGTAGAATATGATCTGATTGGTGCTAGCGAACTGCATGTTGAGGAGGGGAAGCTTCACAAGGAAACCTCCGGGAGTTATACATGTGGGAGACTATGGCTTTTTACATCCTTTATTTGTTCAGAGTATCTGAGAGCTTAGTAGTTGGGACAGACAATCTGAATAGTTACTAGACTGTGAGAAACGTACTAAAAAGCTGTGTGCATTAACCTGCCAGCAAAGAATGGAGCTGAGAAGTGGTTCTAACCAATACCATAGAGAATATAAAAATATTTAAAGGCAGTATACACAATCTGTCTTTGACAAATAACAGATCCTCCTTTGAATATGCATAGACATACAAAAAGCCAGCGCAGTTCCTATGAAAATGTCTGGCAGCACATGGAGAAACGCATATCATTCTGGAGACTTGGAGAAGCACAAACATCCAAATTTAGTGTAAGAACCAGAAAGGATTTTAGAAAAACCTGAGAACATCCTGAATAGTATGCAAGAAAACCTGGACTCTAGGAAGCCACCAGAATAAGGCACACTGGGAAGGAAAATCAACAAGCTGAGGCAAAAAGAGAACTCTGCAGAGTAAGGAAGAATGACAAAGTTAAATTTCATAGCAAGGGTGACAGAGAGCAAAATCAATCAAACTCGTGGGAAGGAAGCCAAACATGAGTCTCTTGTAAACACACAGAGGAAAAGAGGAGATTACATTAGCAGTCCTTCAAAAGCTGCAATTAGGAATTCTACCGCCGGGCGGTGGTGGTGCATGTCTTTAATCCCAGCACTCAGGAGGCAGAGACAGGCAGATCTCTGTGAGGTCAAGGCCAGCCTGGGCTACAGAGCTAGTTCTAGGATAGCCAGGGCTACACAGAGAAACTTAGTTTTGAAAAACCAAAAAAAAAGAATCATGTAGAATCATTGTTTTATCCTGGCTGAGGAGATTCAACGTTGTGATGAAGTCAGTGAAATCATAGGATTAAAGTAAGTGCAGTCAAAATCCTGGCAGGATTTGGAACAGAACCTGAGAAAAACATTTAAAGTTCACCTGAAACCATAACACTGATTGAGAGTAGCTGAGAAAAAGAACTGTGGGTGGCAGAGTAGACTGAGGGGGTAAGAGAAATCTGGTCTACCTGCCTGATGTTCCAAACCCAAGGCTTTGAAGCTGGGGCCTAATCTGTCCCTTTGCCCACCCAATGAAGGGCATGATACTCTGTGCCACTCTTTTAACTTCTTGTGGGTTTAGAAAGCTAGCTCATCAGTGAAGAGCACTGGCTGCTCTTGTGGAGAATCTGGGTTCACCCACATGGTGGCTCACAACTGTCTAACTATGGATCCAGGGGACCTGACACCCTCTTCTGGCTTCCATGAGCACCAGGCACACATGTGCTGCACATACATAAAGGCAAAATTCCATACACATAAGATAAAATAAGAAAAAGAATTTTTTTTTACAAAAAAGAATATGAAGCTGGGTTAAAACCCAAGAGAGATGAATAGAATAGTAAAACACACGCCTGAGCTAACTGCTAGCACATACAAGAAGTTACTTGTTAAAGTATGGTAATGACCTTAGAGAATCCTTTGCTGGGTGATGGCATATACCTATAATCCTGGAAAGTATAGTCAGAAAAACCAGGAATTAAGTCCAGCCTCTGCTATATGAACAATAAATACAGAAATAAGAAAACTACTTAGGGAAAAATATAAGCTATAGCCCTACTTCACCCTATTCATAGAACGGGTTTTAAATGGCCACATGAAATACTTTTTAATAGTGTAACACTGAACTTTCTAGCTAATCTCACAACAAGAAAAAGTCTGTTCAGGCATAAAAATACAGGAAGAAAGCTAGTTGTGGTAGTGGATTTGGGAGAATGAAACACAAGAACCAATAATTCCAGGCCGTCCTGGGATACACAGTCAATTTCAAGCCAGTCTGGGCTACATGGTAAGACTCTATCTCAAATAATTAAATACATACATACATACTTACATACAGACATATATCATAGGAAATACTCATGGCCTGAAGGAAGGAATAATCAATTCGACCAAGAAAAATGCAAAATTGACGTGTAGCAAACACTTCATTAAAAAATTAAAAGTTGCGGTGTATGTGGTGCATGTTTTTAATCCCAGCAATTAGGAGGGAGAGGCAGGCAGATTTCTGTGAGTCTAGTCCATCGGGAGCTACATAATGTGACCCTGTCTCAAAGAAAAAAAAATGTTAAAACGTAAGCCAGGCATGGTGGTAAATGCTGTAATCCCAGCACTGAGGATGATCTCAAGTTCAAGTCCAGCCTGGGCTACATAGTGATTTACAGACTAATCTGAGATATCTATCTACCGAGACCTGTCTCAAACTTCCGAAAGAGAACTGGAGAGATTGCTCAGTGATTAAGAGACTTTCCCGCTCTTGCCAACACACATGTCAGAAGGCTCAGTACTGTGTGGAACTCTACTGCCTGGAACTCCAGTCCCAGGAGATCTGACACCTTCTTCTGGCCTCCTTGACACCTGTATACATCTTCACATACATACACACAAACACACACATAAAAATAAGTCCTTTTTGAAAATTAACAACAAAAATGTTAAAAAAGCAAAAGGAGAAGTATTCATTGCAAAAGTAAAAAAAAAAAACTTCTAGACTTCACATGCATATAATTTATTCAACTATGACGAATATCCCTATATAAAACTCATAACATGAATTGATAGCCCACAGAAGAAATTATACAAATGTATAAGGAACATATGAGAATAAATATAATATGTATATATCTGAAATCTGCTGTAATAAAGAAAAAACTGAGGAAAGGGTTAAGCAAAAAAGTAAAGAAAAAGTCACAGTGAGATGCTTAGGAGAGCTGAGGGACTCCTGGCTACTCCAACACAGCCCTCTTTCCTCTCCTTTTATCAAAAGGAAATCTTTTTTTCTCTTTCTTTTTCTTTTCCCTTTTCTTTTTCTTTTCGAGACAGGGTTTCTCTGTGTAGCCCTGGCTGTCCTGGAACTCACCGTAGACCAGGCTAGGCTCAAACTTAGAAATCTGCCTGCCTCTGCCTCCCGAGTGCTAGGTTGGTGCTAGGTGTGCACCAACCCACCCTACCTGACTCCACCTCAGTTTCAAAAGGAAATCTTATTTATTAAGTGTGAGGGATTGCAAGATGGTATATGCCTTTAATTCCAGTGCTCTGAGGTGAATCTGTGTGAGCTGGAGGCCAGTCAGGGATAAAAAACAAGGAGGGAGGGGAAGACGAACTTTCACATAATATGACAGGGTAGGTTCCCTAATGGTGACCGAGACAGGTAACTTACTTAAAAGTTGGCACACTTCAATGCTTACTTCCTCTTTAGATTGTTTTTTTTTAAAGATTTATTTATTTATTATGTACACAGAAGAGGGTGCCAGATCTCATTACAGATGGTTGTGAGCCACCATGTGGGTGCTGGGAATTGAACTCAGGACCTCTGGAAGAGTAGTCGGGCTCTTAACATCTGAGCCATCTCTCCAGCCCGTTTTTTTTTTTTTTTAACAAAAGTTCATACAATGTAAATACTCTGCAAACGTGTTATCCTATAGTGTTTAGGGGATAATGACAAGGAAAAAAAAGCCTCCTGTTCAAACAGATGCAATTTGAAAAGAAACAAACAAATCTTGCAGTGTGCAGTGTGCAGTGTGCAGTTGGTTGAGTCTGGGGAGGTGGAACCTCACACAGAGGGCAGAATGTATTACTTTCAGGCAAACCTGATAAGAAATAAGGATTCTATAGGGTGGCCATAGAAAGTACTGGGGGACCACTCTTACGGAAAAAGCCACTCTAAGCAGCCAAATGAGGAAAGGAAAGTGGCTCAGATTCCAAGAGATGGAGAGCAGTCATGCGTGAACAAATACGACACAACACACAATGTTGGAGCAGCTTGCTGAGCATGCATAAAGTAGGAGCGCCTAGAAACACGAAGATAAGGGGCTTTCAGAAGCAGAAAGCTAACAGGCTGCAATTCCCAAAGTCGGTGAGATCAGAGGGCATAAGACCACCATGCCCAAGGTTGCTGTGGACTGGGTCAAGTAGAAACCCTGCCAATTCTAGCTCTACATCTCAGATGCATGGTTTCTGCTGAGGCAGCCTTTATAGCAGCAGGCTACAGCAGCAGCACTTAGCAAGTCGCATGTCAGCAGAGGTGCACATAAATGAAATAGTCACGACCCAGCTGGAACACTGGCAAACTATCAGTCCCTCCTGTGAAACAGGCCACAAGATCCCTGTAGAGAATCCTGCCCCTTCTCTACCCGCCAAAAGAACTGTCAGTCCCAAACCAGCATGGGGCAATGCAGCCTGCTGTATACATCATAACCCCTTTCCTGCAGTGACTGGGCATGTCTCTGCAAAGAACATGCCAAGCTCTGTTTAGCTGGGAAGCTAGCAAACTCGCAAAGACTGGTACAGCAAAGCAGGAGTGGACAAATAAGAAATAGGTAGGTAGTGCTCGTCCACGTGGCCACAGCAGAGCCTGTGTGTACACTCCGAGTGTGTACACTGAGCCATAAGGACTGCTGAATGACATAGGTTGATGGTTTTAACACTTCGAAGGAAGACTGAAAGGATGAATAAATCCAAGACTTTATTCTACATAGCAATCAAAAATCAATAATGAGCCTGCTGAGCAAATTTAAATACAGAGGAAACAACAGAAAACATACAAGATTAAGCTCAAGAAATAAAACATAACCACACGAGGAAAGATTCTCCAAATGAAAAAGAATACTGCATACTCACCCAAACTTATGGCAATAAATCTGAAGATATAGGATAAGTAGATAATTTTCTAACAAATACAAACAACCAAAATTAAAGCCAAAGAATTTAAATAGATTGGTTTCCATAGAAGAAGACACTGAAAAGGTAATTATGACTCTGCCTAATGAAAAAGATACCAAGTCCGGATGTGCTTTACAAGGGAGTTTCATCAGACCTTCAAAGGACACGTAACTTCTAAGTGTAATTCAAGTATTATGGGCCAAAGAAAAAGAAGAAACATTCTATACTATATGTTACCCATCTTATCTTTAATATTCAAATCTAATAAAAAACACAAAAGATTTCAATCTCACCTATGAATATTGAAGACACATTCTAAATAAAATACTGATAAACAGAATTCAGCTTTGTATCAAAATAGTAACATACTGTGATCAGCAGGCTTACTTCAGTAATATAATAGTAGTTCAAATCCAGAAGTTCTCTATCAACATAATTCATTGTATTGAAAAATAAATTAGATCTGGGGTATAGCTCAATAGCACAGAACTTGACTAATGTGCTTCAGGAAAGAAAAGAAAAAACCTGGAGTAAAATTTCAAACTCATGCAGATGCTATTAAAATACAGTAACCAATCTTGTAAGTAAATGTGGAAACATAAGAAATGAAAAATTGAAACCAAATAAATAAACAAATGCCAATAGCAAATGTAAAAACACAGAAAACATTTTGATTTTAAAATCTTTAGGCAGAGTAGGCCATCAACATGATTTCTATTTAGCTACCTAAGTTTCTACAAAACGCAACAAAAAATGTAAGTATTGAAAAGATAGAAGAAAAAATGAAATTTACCAGAGATAATAGGAGAATCTGCTAAACATAAGATAAATATTCATAAAAGTCAATACTTATTTTCCTTCAGAGCAGATAGCACTTAGCAATGGAGATGAGGAAGGCATTTGAGCCCCAACAGGAGAAAAGTTATTAATTCTTGAGAAATGCATCAAAAAGAGCATAAAATAGATAAGAAGAAAAGAATAGATCTAATTAACACAAAATCAGATGTGAACATGCAAAGAAATACAATTTCTTAGCTAAAAAGAACCTAATTAAAAAGTGAAGCCCAATGTAATGTAATTCTAATTAGAATCCCAGTAGAACTGGAAGGGAATACTCAGTAAAAGGAAACTTTAAAATGTATAAATAGGAAAAGTTGACAAGACGGTGCTAAATGAATTTTCAACTAATGTCATCAAGTCAATATGGTCTTGGTACACAAGCCAACGGAACAGAACAGAGAATCAATAACTTGAGCCTAGTACATAAAACATTTAATAGCTGGCAATGACGGATGTTCAGTTTACAGGAAAAAGCTGGGAGTGTGTAATATACTGTTCGAGTGCAACTGGTTATTCATCTTTGGTAAAGCAACTTTAAATAGAATTGGAAATGAGGAAGCTCCATAAGAATAATATTTGTATAGAAAAGAAAAATATTGTGTAAAGCATTCACATACACACACAAACAAAAATTGAAAGCAACAATATACAAGGTTAGTAGACAGTAATGGTTATCTCAGCATTATGGAAAGAAAGTAAATATTCACTAACAGGAAATGCCAAGATAAATTATGTATTTATGAAATGTTTTACAGCCTTCTGAAATAACACTTATACCAGTAGACTTTGATAGATTTCCATGAGATGTTGCTGAATGAAAAAGCAACATGTATTAAAGAATAAAAACAATGAACAAAACCTTCTAAAAGCCACATGTGCTTGTCCATGCACATGGAGAAAGATATGTATTGGTTTAGTATATGGAGGGATAGTGTGAGTTAGGGGCCAAGCAAAAAGAAATTACAAAGGACCACTATGAAATATGCAGTAATCATATGAGTATAAAATGTAAGTAAACTAAATTAAATTGAGAAAATAAATAGTACAAATATGAGTAAACAATGTGATTTTTGCTTATCAAAAAAAGAAAGGCAATAACCGAAATTATCTCTTGGGGGGAGGATGGAGGTGGTGTTTATTTTCTGATGAGGATTGCTGCTTTCATCCCTAATGAAATAAAAATCAATGACTATTGCTTTAAAAACATTACACTGAATAATTGAGCTCATTTTGAAAAGGCAAAGGAGGGAAGTGAGGTTAAATAGCCATTTTCTGTGGGAGCTGTCCACATAAAATATATAAAGTCAGGATCCATTACCCCTCACCGGGAAGAAAGTTACTCACCTTAGGCAAGAGACTAAGTGGCTATTCTAAGGAGCTGTTTGCAGCGGCAAATGGGGTAGCTTTACCCCTGCCTAACACTCTAATGACTTAAGTAAATCAGAAAGCCATTTACTCTACTCTCAACTAGCCAAGCATCTGCTAGGCCTATTACTTCCTGTTCCCTCCCTCTGGCCATTTCCTTCTTCAGGAATAGCTCCAACATGGCGGTGGGGGTGGAGAGAGGAAATTAATTCAGCCCATTTACCTTCACACTAGCAACTCTAATAAAAGGTCTGATGAGGGAGATGATCACAACTCATGGCGAAAATGAGGGTTCTGGGACACTTACTAATTTAATTTAAGTAAACTTGCCTTCAGAGAAACATGATTGCTTGCTTTATTGAATTTGATGTTTGCTGATATTTGAAAGAAACTCAGGATTTCTAAGGCTAAGGACGTGGCTCAAGGGTAGAACATTGTGCAGCAGGTATAAGACCCTGAGTTCAATTTCCAGAATCCCTGTCACTTCATCTTGCACCTGAAGGAAAAATGCCCATTAAGACACAGGAACAATGGCCTTCAATGGCACATCACCAGTAGGGGTAGTTGGCGGGAGAGGGACTGTGGAATAAAGCCAGGTACTCCCCAGCAGCTCTCAAGAGTAACCTCAGTAGGACAACAAGCTGCCAAGCCACCCTTGGATGTGTAAACACAAAGATTGGTTCAGTAGGATTTGCCAGGGCTCAACAACAGCTACAACCTATATCCAACATGTATATGACAGTTCAGTGGACCTCGACAGATGTTTAATCCTTGTAAAAGGCCAGAGGACCAAGCAGTCCAGTCCAGGGGGGTTGAGACCACATTGTCCTCTATCACCAAATGGAAAGAATAGCCTGAAAAGGAAGGGCCATGGGGTAAAACACAATTTTCTCTTACTTGAAGATGACGATAGCTCCCGGACATGGAGGGCAGGCCAGGAGGAAGATCTGCAATTGAAGAATTAAGAATGGTTAGTGAGCAAAACACTGAGCACGGTGACTTGGTTTTACTTTAATAACATTTAAAAAAAAACCAAAAGTTTTACATAAAAAAGGTAATATAAAAAATTAGAAAAGTAAAATTTGTATGTTTTGTGTGTTAGTTAAAATTTTTATAGTTATGAGGCAAACAGATAGTTTACCAAAGTATATTTGGTGTGTGTGTATGTGTGTGTGTGTGTGTGTGTGTGTGTGTGTGTGTAAGGGAGAGAGAGTTCATTTTTCAGTACCTAACTTCAATATGCCATAAGTAGCCAGTCTTTGAAGCTTTACCCCAGGCCAGGTAAAAATAGATTCTGCACATGGAAGATGCGCACACACGCCATCTGCTTGCCTCCCATGAGGGTAGGTGGGCTTATCAATACTCAGAACTGCCAAATTTAGCACATGAAAATGCAGGCCACCAAGTTAAATTGGAATTCCAGAGAAACAATGAATAATGTTTTTGAGTAAGTAGGCTGGAAGTGTTGCATGAAGCATGTTTCTATAAAAACATTGCTTTGTGTTTATCTGAAAATTGGAAGTATCTGGGGATCCTGAATTTCCCCACAACTCTAACAAACTGCCCCCCCCCAGTCTCTAAATCCCACTGGATTGTTTGTTTCTACAAATTGACCTAGGGAATTTTTTAATGCCCTGTTATCGTGACAGGCAAAAATGCAAACCAAAAGATCTGTCACTCAAGAGGACAGTCAGCTCCCTGCTCTTGGGTGTGACACAGGCCTGGACTACAGCCTCTAAGGACCTGCAGTTGTTTGCCTTTTATTTACCCATACCGTTGTCTTCAACTGTCATCAAGGACAAAACATCCTTTGCAAAATTTGCTAAATACGCAAATTCCTGGGTTCTCACATAAAGCCCTCTGATTCTGCAAACCTGTGACCTCCCCCCACCACATCTGCATGCTGAACAAAAGTTCCAGATGGAATGAGGTCAGCCATTCCTGGTAGCCTCACATGCTATGTGTTTGCTCTTGGACTGAGCTACTCTGAGGGCCAAAGACACATGGGATGGAGGATTAACTAATACCTAAACCTTATGTTTGTAGGGTTCCTTGACCCAAACTGATTTGATTGTGTGGTTTAAAAAACTCATTGATAGCTGACAGATTCCATTATGGGCTTGTTGGCTTTGCCAAGGGTACATGCTTTGACATTTTGTTCCGCCATTCTCTCAGAGTCTACAGTGAGAAGAATAGTCTGTACCATAGGGAAGACATCTGCTTGGCAGCTAGAATCCCTGCTAAGAGGAAAAAGGGGGATTATGGAAAAGAGAAAGAGTCTTAAGAAGAATACCAGTGGGAATCCATCACCTACGATACCCCATCAGAGAACCCCTCCAAGGAAAGAGCCATCTACCAGCACCCACCCCATGCCTTTCCCATGTGGGTCCATTTGATTAAAGTGCAAACTCAATGATAATTTCAGGTCCACAGTCCTCTATTGGACGCCAAATCCAAAAGGCTCTAAAACAGAAAATGTATGCCTGTTCAAAGCATGACTTGAAAAGGGGTAAATCTCACTTTATTTATGAGGAATTTTCATGTACTTCTCACAGAACTAAGATGTATTTCATTGTGTGGAGTAATGCACTCCCAGAGCTCACTGGGATTACATGTAAAATACTCTTACCATCCATCGTGTTGCCTTTCTCAAATACCAAGGCAGCAGATTTCTGAACTACTCTCCTGGTTTTGAATAAGGATCATATACTTGAAATTTTGATTCTGCAAATATTAGTTCTTACCCACACTCTAGCCTAGCCCTCAGGAGCAGTCCAAGAAAGAACTAAATGAAGCTGGTGTTCCTTACCCCAGACACAGCAGGAAGGTTACTTACGTTAGGCAAAGGACCAAGTTAGAGGTTGCACATAGTTACCCAGCATCAGGCCAACCAAAGCCTACACTTTAAAGCTACAGTACAGAGAGGAAACCGGGTCCCAACCACCTTGAAAAGGTCTCCAGTTCATCTGGAATACCCAGGAGAGTCATACCAGCAGCCTTCCTGAGTTTCTGAAATACCCAGGCACTTGCAACATGCCACCAGAAAGTAAAAATGCAATACTGGGCCTCACAATAAATGAAGTCTTACTTTTCTGTGTCTGTAGCCTCGAGGGGCAAGCACATAACTGTTTAACTGGTTCTGGACTTCCCTACAGCAGATATTTAGGAACCTACTAAAGGGATTAAGCCGCCAGTTCCAACCCACTCCATTCTCCAGTTATTCGCCACCACTCAAGAGACAGCCAGCTAGTCTGGTCTTAATGAGCTTACCAATAGTTACTTTCACAGGGCCAAAATGTTCTAATTGACATTCTGGCCTTTCTCACCTTGCCTGTCTATGACTATCACCAGGATAGAGGACTTTTCTTCAAGCAATCTTTGAGTCAAATACAGTGAATACACTAGCAAAAAATCCCACCTCAATATTCAACACATTCCATTTCTAGGTAACCTCTTTCAGCCACTCGAAAGAGTTCTGAAATTGTAAGGTCACAACTAAAATGATTCTTAGTTGATTGTGCCTTGTAAAAGCATTTTAACTTAGCAGCCCAAGGGTCCCCGGCCTTGCCTTTCTTTGCTTCCTTCACTGGGTGGCTCCACCCCTCCAACTTTTGATGGCCTATGTTTTAGACTGGCAGAAGGAAAAACGAAAACATCCCTTGAGCTTTAGGGATGCTTAGCAGTAGGAGAGGACATCTAGAAGTACAAAGATGAGAGATGAGAACACATGCCAGCCTATCCCAGCACCCATGTGGTGCTCTCTATCTAGAGTCCAAACTGCCCAGTGCAGCCCCTAAAGCAAAGAGCAAAAACAGGGAGCCAGGGAAATGGTGCTACAGAGAACTGCCACATCCCCTCAGAGGCGGGGCCATGTTACTTAACCTCATTTCACAGATGAAGAGACTAGGGGAGAGAAGCTCTCACAAGCACTTCTTATGAAGCCCCATTTCAACGCACTTGCCACCTCACACTCATCAAGCAGGCCACAAAGGCTCCTCCTCCCGCCATGGCTCTGCCCATTCAGTGCCGCGTTCAGAGAACACACAGGGCTTTGTGCCAGTACTGCCATACATTCGTGAGATCTATTTTCTATACCATGAGACATCTCAAAACACACCCAACAGGGCAGCCCATCACACGGATCCAGCAATACCTACACAAGTTCATTTTAGCTCAAACTCATCTCAGCCCCAGGTCTGGTGGGTACATGTGATTCGCAAACCCTTATGAAACTCAAGTGTTTATGAGACTTGTCATAGAAGGCTAGTCATTCCAGGAAAAAAAATGTCCAGATGCTGTTGAAACCCAGTCTTAATTCCCTAGGAAAACCCCCATACAAGTCCAAGATCATCTAGCCCAGAACAGTACATTTAACTCTTTCTGGTTACCCAGTTGCTGTCTCAATTCATTTTCTAACTCTAAAGCATTATGGTTCTAGGCCCCCCCTTTGCCTCCCACCCTCTCAGCCATCATTTGTCCTACTCCCTATTCCTGTCCCCAATCATACTGGCCCCAAGTTTACCACAGACCCAGACCATCATAAATGAGCTGCTGGCTTGGTTAAGCACTAGAGGGACATGGTTGAACTCCATGAAATGGAAATCGAGAGTAGGAGGCACAAGGGACTGGCATGGAGCCTAGCACACTCGCCTTCAGGTCCTAGTCCTCTGGCCCCAGTTTTCCTGGCTCTACTTCTGATGAAGACACCCAGATATCTAGGATTCCTCAGGACAAGTGCTTATGAGTGTTACTTACCATAGGGAGGATCAACTCCCTGGGTTGCACAAAGTCTATCCTAAAACTCTACTCACACCTTTGTAGCCTCATCATTTCTCTCTGGACCACTGTGACAATCTCTTCCATGTCACAATGTTACAAGAAGGATCTATCTAAAACGCCACTCTGCTGTGCTATTTTGATCCTCCCAAGGCTGGCCAATACCTCAAGAAAAGCACAGCAGATAAAAACATCTAGGCTCCAGGCTCCATCTATCATGTAAACATGTACAATGCCAACTGTACCCTGAACATACAATATGCTGGTCAATGTGCTTCTATAGCCTCGTTTCGTTGTTCAGTTTAAAAAATACTTTTAAAATGCATAGTATGTCTGCGTGTATGTCTGTGCACCACATAGGTGCAGTGCTCAAGTTGGCATCAGATCCCCAGGAACTGGAGTTATAGACAAGTTGTTAACTATCATGTGGGTGCTGGGACTTGAACCTGGGTCTTCTGCAAGAGCAGGTAGGGCTCCTTACCGTAGAGCTAGCCCCATCTACAGCTTAATCACTAACAGTTTCACCTGACTCAATTACATGTACATGCAATAATTTACCAAGTTCCTTTACCATTTTCTTAGTCCACAGTTATAGGAGACTTTCTGGGTCCAAGGAAACAGAAATAGTTACCCCTGCCTATCCATGGGGAATTGGTTCCAAGACCCCTGCTCCCAGACCCCCACATCTGTGGATGTTCAACTCCACTATAGAAAATGCCGTAACATTTACATATCACCTATTTTTGTTTTCCTATATATTTTAATGACCTTTAAATTACTTACAATGCCTAATACAATGTAAATACTATGTACATGTGTGCCAACTATATCATTAGGGGCTAATGTTAAGAGAAAGAACTGTCTCATACATTCTAATACAAATGGATTTTTTAAAAAATAGTTTTGTCTTGCAGTTGGTTGAATTCTTAGATATGGAGGCAAGATATGGAAAGCCAATTAAATATGCCTTAAGGCTTTTGATTTCATAATGATAAAGTGTGCTCTAAGAAAGTTATTTGAATCAATATTTCCTCCAGGCATATATGAGAATATGTTTTCTTCTGCTGCATCCTGGTCAAATGGTAACTATCATTTTGAAAAGCTCTAAGAAACTTATTTGGGCTTTCGTTGTTATTGTATTTTCAATTTGCATATCTCAGACAACCAGAAATGTTAAACTGCTCTCTAACATGTTTATTAACTAGCTGGATTTCTTTTGGGGGATGTGGCCATCTTTGTATTTTTTCTATTGCAATTTGCCTGCTTCTGTTTTAGTGAGTCACCAAAGCTATCTATATATTAATAACATTTAGAAGCTGTCAGGAGACAGGAGGCTCAGGAGTTCAAGGTCAGCCTTAGCTATAGGTGGAAAGCAAAGCACTTACTCTAGACTACACATACTTTGACTGTAAACATGTCTCCCCGCTGGAACAACTCTACCTATAGTAGTCTCTTCATGTATAGAAGCTGTTTGACCATTATGCCATCAGACATACATCTTATTTCCTTTATGGCTTCTATCTCTGATATCGTGTTTCGAAAATCTTTTACAACCCTGGGGTTATAAAGTGGCTCACCTATTGCTTTCCTAATACTTTTATAGTTTTAATTTCAATTGTAAAATCTACACCATCAGCCAGTTGTGGTAGCTCCCCACTGGAATCCCAGTACGTGAGAGCACTGAGACAGGAAGATGAGATCCAAACCACGCCAGCCTAGGTTACATGGCGAACTTGAAGCCACGGACTACAGTGAAACTGGTGGTCTGAATAAAATGCCCCCCGACCCACAGTCTTAGACATCTCGACCCTTGATCTCAGTTTGGTGGCACTGTCTGGGGAGATTTGAGAGGGGTGACCTTGCTAGTGGAAGTATGTCACTGAGGGCAGGCTTGAAGTGTAAAAAAGCCTCATCTACAGCCAGTTCTCTCTCTCTCTGCTTCTGGCTTGTGATTCAGGACGGAATAGTTCTTCCTGTGCATGCTACTACTTTCTGACACCATGGACTCTTAATCCCTGTGGAACCATGAACCCAAATAAACTCTTTCTTCCATAAATTATCTTGGTCCTGGTGTCTTATCACAGCAATGGAAAAGTAAATGATACAGAAATATTGTTCCACATCAATCAATTAATTGATGGATCTACAACACCAAGAAACTACCCTTGGTAGTCCTAGTCACTATTCCAGAATGGCCTCAGAGGACATCCTTCCCTCCTGTGGGGATACTTTGCAAATGCAGACATAACACCTTTTCCCCAGGAAACCTTCCCCATATACACGCCCACAGTTAAAGGCTACTACTCCCCAGTCCTCAGACCAGCTCTCTCAGCTTACCTCTTTCTAAGAATTTACCATTTTTGTCAGTGTAAGAGGCTTACAAAGAAGCTCCCCTCAAGAACTTAGAGTGATGGAAATAAATATACCCAAAGAGAAGTAAGCTGTAAAGTCACAGACTTAACGGACCAGACTGCAACCTACTTTGAATGATTTCTGAAAAACTATCAGACAACCACTGGGCAACCACTGGGGTGCGGAATAAGAAGAGGTGCAAAGGGATGACTAGGTTTAGTAATGTCCATTACTCAAACAATGGCAATTCCTAGGCTCACAACCAATGATTTCTGATTCAATTGGCAAATCCACCCAGATTAAAAGGCTGGGTATTTTTTGTTTGTTTTTGACAGGATCACACAAAGTAGCCAGGTTAGCCTGTAACTCATAATCCTCCTGACTCAGCCTGCTGGATGCTAGGGTGACAGGCATGTGCAGTTTTCCAGTTCAGGCAGATGGACACACGAATTCATCCTGTGGCCTTGGAAGAGAAGAGGGTTTTTTGATCTGTAAAATGGGACTGAAAATAGGACTTATGTCTCACAGGGTTTCAGAGAGGATCAAACATGATAAAACGAGCCAAAGCATTCGGCACAATGCCTACCACAGAGCCAGCCCTAAATACACAGCAGCTATTAACCTGATTCCTATAGAAAATCCATTCCTAGGGTGAACTACATCAGCAACAGCTTATATTAAACTTGCAATCCACCCTACTTTGTTTTTTTTCTAATTTTATGCTCATATTCATAACATTCTGACATATGACTTGGCTTCCCTTGTCCAGCTGCCTAAAGGGAGAAAATACTTAACCATTCAGACTCAAGTTCCTCATCTGTGAAATGAGGATTACAATGGAACTATCTCAGAGTAGGTGAGAGAATGAAATGTTGGATTGCTGAGTTCAGTGGATACCGTAATATAAAGAATAAAATAAGTGTCACCTATGGAGAGCATCGTCCTTATTGGCTATCCCTTTCCCTTATCCTTATACTGTAAATTCCACCAAAGCACATGGCAAGTTTGATTTCCTCTACAAAGCCTTCTCCAATAACTCCAGACAGCCTTACACCCCTCTTTTCTAAAAGCCTGTTATTGGATTTCATTTAAATGGCTCTTTATCATCACACACAGTTGCACATAGTGGCATAGTAAATTGAAAGCTAGAATCTGGTTATCAATGCTTCCTTTCAGACGTATCTTGAATTGCCAATGATGGGCCACCGAACAAGCCCACTGGAGCATAAGCAAAGAAGGCCCTCGCCAATGTGGCCTCCCAGTGATGCCTCGCCAATATTTTCTATGGAACCTCCATTTCTGCATTTCTAAATGGAAAAAAAAAATGGCACTTAGATGTGATGTCACAGCTTCAACTGTTATATCCATGTAGGCACCAAATTCTCTCTGAGGTTTCCATGTGGATGGTATACAGGCACCTCCGATGTAGCATGCTTAAATCTGAACTTATTGTCTTCTTTCCCTGTCTACTCCACTTTAAAAAATGGGAGAGAAGGGCCTATCCTTCCATATGGTAGGCTTCCCATGAAGAAGGGTAGAAAGGAGAGAAACATAACAATTGCCAACAGCAGCCGTAACCGCTCAGGCAAGCACTAAAAGACACAGTAGTTAATAAGGAAAGTGCCACCATTTCTAAAAGAATCATTTACAGTGGGGAAACCTGACAGAAGCCACCCAAAGCAGGAAACCACATCTGGCATCACATTAATAAGACATGTCACCACGTACCTCTTGGTATGACAGAGAGAGTAAAGAATATGCCATTTTTGTGATAACCTGACTCAAATTACATAATCCCAGTCGAAACATAAAGAACTTTTCCACAGAAACTGGCCAGCACTCTTTAAAACTGCCAGGGTCACAAAAGACACTGGAAGACTAAAATACCAGGACAAGGCAAGGTAATGTGAGGCTCTGGACTGGATCCTGGAGAAGAAAAGGACATTCATGGAAACACCATTGGGACCTAAACAGAGTGTCTAGCTTAGCTAATAATACTGTACCAACACTAACAGTGTTGACATTGTACTATAATTACACAAGATACTAACATTTGGAGGAGCTGGGCGGCAGGTGTATGGAACGGCTAACAGATATCTTTGCTCCCTTTCTAGAAGTCACAATCATTCCAAGAAACAAAATTAAGAACTTCGAGTGGTGGTACACTTGGGAGGCAGAAGCAGGTGGATCTCTGGGAATTCAAGGCCAGCCTGGTCTACAGAGTTCCAGGACAGCCAGGACTACATAAAAGACAGACCCTGTCTGAAGGAAGAGGAAAAGGAGGTAGAGGAGGAGGAGGAGAAGGGAAGAAGGAAGGAGAAATAAGAGGTAGGAGGGGGAAGAGGAGAAGGAAGAAGATGAAGAAGCTGAGAAGAAAATTAAAAGGACCTGTGAGCAGATCACAATCAGCTTATCTTCAAACCTCAGAGGTATTTGGATGCCTCCTATCTTTCTGAACTGAATCTTCACATGCAGCCAGTTCCCACAGCTTGGCATCTTGCCACTTTAACCATTTTACTGTGTCTGGAGTCCATCCTTACTATCTTTTCCTAGTTTCCTCCATATCTTGCTCACTCAACCTGCAGTTTTCCTTGTTAAACTCTGGGTCTCCAACACCTCTCCCTCTTTACCCTAGTTCAAAGTATTGTCATATTCCTACTCCTAAAACAGTGTCTGATTGCCAGGCAGCGGTGGCACACGCCTTAATCCCAGCACTCTGGAGGCAGAGGCAGGTGGATCTCTGTGAGTTCAAGGCCAGCCTGGTCTACAGAGGGAGATTGAGGACAGGCACCAAAAACTACATGGAGAAACCCTGTCTCCAAAAAAACAAACAACAACAACAAAAGTGTCTGATTACATTATACTCCTTAAGAATTTCTGATGACAGATTTACTGCAGTCCTTATCACAATTAATGACAGGCTAATTCTCAAATTTACATGACAGTAACAACCAAAAAAAAAAAAACTTTAAAATAAGAGCACGCAAGACTCAATACTACCTGGCTTCAAAACTCTACCCACGGCAACAAGAACCAAAGCAGTGTGGTACCAACATCAATGATAGGCATACAGATGATGGGACAGAATTTAGTCTACCCTCTCAACTGATCTCAAAGGGAGAAAGCATACTCACTGTAGCAAATGATGCAGGGCCACGTAGTTATCCACATGCAAAAGAATGTCTTATCATACAAATATAGACAATGGTTTACTCAAAATCAAAGATCCAACTGTGATAGTCAAACTTACAAAGTGTGTGAAAAACATCAGAATAAATCTTGATGACTGGGATTTGACAATGAACTCGATATGACATCAAAACACAGGCATCAGGAGGAGGGTCCTGAGTCCTCACTCCTGGCTGAGGAGCTGGCTGCAGTTTTTCCTCAGTATATGGCCACTGGTAGGTTGTCCGTGTTCTATTGGACAGCTCCACACCTAAGTGCCTATGGGCAGCTCTAACTGGACCAAGTGAGTCATTTTTTTAAAGTCAGGCTTGGTGGTGCTTTCCTTTAATCCCAGCACTCAGAAGACAGAGGCAAGTGGATATCTCTGAATTTGAGGCGAGCCTAGTCTACATAGTGAGTTCTAGGTCAGCCAGAGCTATGTAGACCTTGTCGAAGAAAAAAAAAAACCAAAACCAAAAACCAAAACCAAACACACACACACAAAAAAAAACCAAAACAAAACAAAAAAAACCCAACATTAAATGGGGAAAGAGAAATTGAGCGATCTGGAAGTTGTAGGGGTGAGTGGGAAAGTGGTTATGATCAAATACATTGAATACACATATGAAATTTTCTTTTTCAAGATTTTATTTTCAATTATTTGGCAGGGAGAGGTAATGTGCATATAAGTACAGGTACCCGCAATGGCCAGAGGCATCAAATCCCCTAGAGATAGAATTACAGGCAGTTGTGCATGGCTTGAACTCAGATCTTCTGCAAGAACAGTATGTATTCTTTTTTTTTAAGATTTATTTATTTATTATGTATACAATTTCCTGTCTGCATGTATTCCTGCAGGCCAGGAGAGGTTGCCAGATCTCATTACAGATGGTTGTGAGCCACCATGTGGTTGCTGGGAATTGAACTCAGGACCTCTGGCAGAGCAGCCAGTGCTCTTAACCGCTGAGCCATCTCTACAGCCCCAGTATGTATTCTTAACCACTCAGCCATTTCTTCAGCTCCTAATTCTTAAAAAAAATTCATGTGTATGAGTATTTGTCTACATATATGTGCACCATGTGTGTGCCTATTGGCCGCAGAAGCCAAAAGAGAGCATCTGATTTCCTGGAACTAGAGCTGTGGATGGTCATGAGTGGCTATGTGAATGTTAGGAACTAAGTAAACCAAGGTCCTCTAGAAGAGTAGCCAGTGTTCTTCTGAGCCACCTCTCCAACCCAACATGGATGAGAGTTTTCAAAGAAAAAAATAAAAACACTATACTAAAAACATAGGAGACAACAGAAAACATAAAGTGGAATTTTTAAAGATTAAAATAGTTTGTGCTTCAAAGGATAGTGAGAAAGCAAACAGACAGTTATGATGCTGCAAGCCATGCATCTAACAATGACCTAGTATCTGGGCCTTTAAAACCCTTGCTGCTTACTCTAACAATCTGAGTTCAACCCCTGGAACACAAATGGTTGAAGGAGAGAACTGATTCCAGCAAGTTGTCCTCTGACCTTCACACATGTGTGTACATGTGTGCACATGCAAACACAAATAAGTATAATGAGTTTTAAAGACAAATAACCCAATCGCAAAAGTAGACTAAGAGCTCAGCATGGTGGTCTAGTGTCTATAATCCTAGTGCCACAGAAACCCAGACAGGATTGCAAGTTTGAGGTCAGTGAGGGATGATAGCAAGACTGTATCATAAAATAAAAAGTAGAAAGAAAGAAAGAAAATCAAAATGAGAAAATGAACTAAATATTTGAATAGACATTTCTCCAAAGAAAATGTACAAAGGGTCCATATATACATGAAAAGATGTTCACCATCACTAGACATCGGGGAAATGCAAGTCGAATTCACAAGGAGGTACGAACACCCACACAGCAGCATAAATACAATAAGAGACTATTAGCACCGGGAAGATGACCCAATGGACAGAGCCTCTTCCAAGTGTGAGGAACTGTGTTCAGGTGCCTGGAGCCTACATCGACCCGGCTGCGGGAGTACGCATGTGTAATCCCAGCACACCTACAGCAAGATGGGAAATGGGGACAGGAGAATCCACAGAAGCTGGCAGGCCAGCTAGACTAGCCTATGCTCCAAGGAACAAGAATTTCTGCCCCAAACAAGGTGGAAGGCTAGGATTAACACCCAAGGCTGTCCACTGACCTCCAAACAAACAGTCACACCTGTATTCACATGCATATACACTTATTTGCGTAAATAAGCAGACATGCACATGCACACTACACACATGCACATATAGTATATAAATTTTATATAGATTTTTTAATGACAATTATTAGTATTCAAGAGAAGATGGAGAAATCAAGGCCCTCCTACACTGTTAGTAGGGATATAATATAGTGTGGCCATTTTAGAAAACAGTTTGACAATTCCAAGAGGTTAAACATAGTTATCATATGACCTAGCAACTTTACTTCTTTCTTAATTTTATTCTATTGTTTTATGTGTATGAGTTTTTGCCTACATGCATATCTGTGTACCACGTGTATGTGTGATGACCAAGGAGACCAGGAGATGGCATCAGATCCCCTGGAACTGTAGTTACAAATGGTTGTGAGCCTCTAAGTAGGTGCTGGGAATTGAACCTGGGTCCCCTGGAAGAGCAGCCAGTGCTCTTAAACTTGCAACCAGTTCTCCAGCCCCAAATCCTACTCCTATAGCCAAGAGAAATGAGAACATATACAGATCCGAAAGCTAATACATAGAGGTTAAAATATTATTCATAAAAGCTGAAAGGGAGGATTAATTACAGTGTTCATCAATGAATAAAAAGATACACAAAATATGCACACCCATACCAGACAGTATTACATTGACTTAAAAGGAATGAAGTACCAACGTATATGCTACAACATGAATGAACCTCAATAACGTCATACCAGGGGCTGGAGGTGAGGCTCAGTGAAAGAGCCCTTCGCCTAGCATGCATGAAACGAAGTTTGATCCTCAACACTGCAAAATTAAAAATGTAATTACAGACACACACACACACACACAGTGAAAAAGGCCACACACAAAAAGACATGTTATAACTTTATTTATTTGAAATTCGGAAACAGGCGAATCTATAGATTAAAAAGTATTCTGAAGGCTTTGCAGGTGGTGCAGGAAGGCATTTCTTTGGGAAGTCAATGAAAATGTTCTAAACCTTACTATGGTGATGGTCACATACTTACATGAATGTATTAAAAACCATTCAATTGTGTACTTTAAAATTTAGCTATTCATTCATTTATTTCTATTTGAGACAAGGTGTCACTATTATAGCCCAGGCAGGCATCGAGCTCTCAATTCTCCTGCCTCAGCCTTCCGAATGCTGAGACTGCAGATATAAACCACCACCACGAGTTCTCAAAGATACACTTTCAATGAGAGAATTATAGAGTGTGTGAATATATCTCAATAAAGCTGCTTTTAAAACCCACAAACTTTGAATGGCTGCTTGTTAGTTGGTGAATAAAGGCAAAGGCTTCCATTTAGCAATCATTGCCCGCTTCATCACTAGACCCTCCACAAGTTATTGCTCCCCACTCCTTTCACATACATCTTTATACAGCAGATAAATCAGTCACCATTACCCAAATACCTCCATAGGGTCCCAGCTCCATATTTCCCTCCACTACCCCTCGAGGGGGGATTCTCTCCTCCTTACTTATCTTTATAAGTTTCTACCCAGCTTCTCTCACAAGGCCCAGTGCTGAAGCTCTCCTATGCCAGCCCTTCCCTGCACTTATACGGTAGGCTCTTAAAGCGTTATTTACTGAATAAATAAAGGTAAATACACCTCCCATGTAATGATTGCCTCTGCCACAGAATAACGGCCCTCCCACCCCACCAGAACTTTACATCTTTTATGTTTCTGGTTACAGCAGCAGCTTTCTGTTTCGGACCCCTGGGAAACACTTCCAAATTGTACCGCCCTCTATTTCTCCCCCAAAGCACACCCTTGATGAAGACAGCACTAATACATTAATTCATCACGCCAGGAACGTCGAGTTTAGCTGCGCAGGTTGTGCGCTGCACAACCCTAGTGGCGCCATTCAACTATAGTTTATGTGAATGGCACCCCCTCCTAGGGTTGTGCAGTGCATAGCCGTTCGCGGAGGCCCTCCGTGGAAACAGACCTGGAATTTGGGAATAAAGTCAAAAAGAACATTTGACGAAAAAATGACAATAACAATATCATTTCTAAAGCTTGTGAAGATTAGCTGGACCCTGGTACAAACCTGTGACCCCAGCACTCGGGAGGCTGAGCAAGAGGATCAGGAGCACCAGACCAGCCTGGGCTATACATGGAGATCCGTCGGCTTGGACAACACAGTGAAACCCTGTTTCAAAAAAAAAAAAAAAAAAAAAAAAAGACATGGCAAAGAAACTCCAGAAGAACATATGGGTAGTACACAGTTTTTACATGTAATCAGAAAACAGAAACTCTCCAAAATTATTATTGATGTATCCACAGCAATGGAGAAAGCAAAACGCATTCAGGTCATACAACAAAGGTGTGATTGACAAACAAAAAGGGACAATTGTCTATAGCCTACCTGACACTAAATAAATGGACTTTCCCATGGGGCCCTTGAAGTGATTTGAAATTATGAAACAAGCCACTCTGAAATTAGGCTTCAGGAATGGCTGATCCAGTGTTACCATCTGTATGCAGATCTGTCTCATCATCAACCCATCTATGGGCCACAGGGTTCCCAATAGGCCTGAGTAAGGTGATAAAAATGGGACTCTGAACCCAAAAACCAGAGTTAGGACTTATCTCAAGTCCACCAAAGCACAGAGACCCTCAAGCTCAGCTCAAAGAACCAACTTGAGGCCTAACCTTATTCCTCTATATTCCATACCATAGTGTGAGATTCCTGAACTGGAGAGCCACAAGGGCTGGAGATAATTGGTCCTGACGACAGACAGGCTGGTGGACATTAAAGCATGTCAGACACTGTCCCCACTCAAGATGACTTCAGACCTCCACTTGCATATCTTCTCCACCTTGCATATTTTATTCTACTTCCTCATGGAATTTTTTTTTCTTTTGCATACCCACCCAAATTTCTCCTTCTTCCCAAATCCATTGGTTCTTATTGGTACTGTCCAGAAGAGCAGTCCCAAGTTCATCACAGGAACACCTTCCAACACCCCAGTGAAGACCTAAATCTGGATGTACCACCAAACTCTAGAGAGATGTTTTCCCCTGTATCTAGAAGCTTATGACATTTTAATTCAAAACTGAGACACTGTAACAAATCAAAGACAACAATGAAATACAATAATTATCATAATACAATGAATGTCCACAAATGGGATCTCGTGCCTGCGGAATACTGTCACATTCAATCTGGGATGGCTACAAAATGACTACCTTACAGATAGCATACACAATGTGCACACACTTGACAAAGGAATTATTTGTGTCCTGGGCAGGACAGAACAGAAAGCATCTCACCCCTCAGAACGGTGCACAACTTAAAATGTATGAATTATTCATTCCTGGAGTTTTTCATTTAGTATTTTTGGATCACGATTTACTGGAGGTGTCTTAAACTCCTGAGGGAGAAACTGCATGTGAAGAAAAACACCTGAAATGTGTTTGCTGGTGTCAGGTTGTTGTTAATAACAAAAGCTGCAGCAAATATTCATTATGAAGCATTCTGCATGTGCCTGACATGAGAGCTGGAATGTTACACGTGCTGTTTCATGTATTTCCCATAGCAATCCTGTTATGTGACGTCTGCCCTCTCCCCCCACGCCATCCCCCAGTAGACATATAGGGAAACTGAGCTACAGCAGAGTAACTTTCTTAAGGTCCAGGGGCCAGATATTTTGCTATGTATATAGCTCAGATGGTAAGATAAACACATAAACCATATACAGTGTCGCTGGCCTGAAATTTGTAACCTCGGAATTTGGGAAATGGAGGCATTAGTAGGCATAAAAGTAGAGGCGATCCATTTCAATTCTTCTGCAAGGGTACTCTTTCCATTGGTCATAAGAAGCTTGAGGGCTGTTGCTGATTACGTGGAATGCAAGCAATCTGACACTGCCTAGGGAAAGGGGGCTTAGGGAAAAAGAGTTGGCTAGCTAGGGCCTCTGTTCCAGCTCTTCCAAATGGTGGGCCGCCTCAAGCTTTGCCTTCTCCCTCCTAGCCCACTGCAGTTGTCAGATCCTGATGATGGAAACCAGATGGAGCAGCAAGTTTCACCACCTTGTAACATTGCTTCAGTGTCTATGGGGAAGTTCCTTCCTGCCGTGATTGTCTCCTTGAATTATGACCTTAACTTAGTGCACTCAGAAGTATGTATATTAAAGTGTGTGTATGTAGGAACGTACCCTCCCCAAAGTGCCTCCCCAATATGAATTCCTCACACTTTCTTTAAGGGAGGAGCACATGGCATCTTTGGAAGCTGTACTTTCAGCTTCCAAATAAAAATGCTTCTCTCCTCTTTGATGTGCCAGCTGTGATTTTTGGCTTTGCACTGTAAGTTTGTGAAGCTATTGTGTTCACTTCTGGAGAGTAAAGTTCAAGGTCTAAAGTCCCCGGAGCCACCTAATTACGAACGTCGTGAATATAGCCATTCCTACATCCTGTCTTCACCACAAGGTGATTTGTTGCATTCCCTGGAGTGCCTAACCAGTGTGGGGCAAGAAGAGGCACTCTGGGCCATCACTGCCAGAGAGCACAGCCAGGGATGCCATCTGAAAGAGACTGGAGTGTAGAGAGACTTCCTCGTCTGACCCACTGGAGAAGTATGCTGACGTCTGGACCTCAATCCCAGACAAATATTTAGAACAAGATGACCTGGTTACCTTGGAACTTCGAGAGAGTTCTGAAGAAACCAAGGCTACACCGACCTGTAGGAGGGATGGCCAGTGTCCAGTTCCCCTGCATGGAGGTGATCGACTGAGTCAGGGTCACAGGCACACAAACCAGTATGTTTTCTGAGTTCTGCCAACAAGGATCTAGCTATGACTATGCGTGCAACATTGGTGAACGGTCTAGTTTTGTTTTGGTTTTTTGGCATGAGCTGTTGGGTGGGAAAATGCATAGACAAAGGAAAGAGGTTTTCCCACATCCTTGGGCCTTTTTCACTTCTTTTTCCATTATTTATTTTTTCTTTCTTTTCCTTTACTTTTCTTTTTGAGACAAGGTCTCATGTATTCCAGAATAGCTTCAAACTCCATATATAGTCAAGGGTGATTTTGAATTTTTGAATTTTTAATCCTCTTGCCCCCATCTCCCAAATGCTGGGGTTACAGATGTGTGCCACCACACCTGGTTTATAAGGTGCTAGAATTGTAACCCAGGTTTTGTGCATTCTAGGCAAGCACTCTACCAACTAAACCACATTCCCAAACCTGAGGCCCAATTGTTTCTATCTTTTAAAATAGGAATAAGGGATTTGGCATTCTGATCAGTGGTAGAACACTTGCCTAGAAACTGTAAGACTGAGTTTGGTCCCCAGCATTAGGAAAAAAAAAACATTAAAATAAAATAGGAATAAAAACACCTGTCACAGGGCTGGAGAGATGGCTCAATGGTTAGTTAAAAGCACTTCACTGCTCTTGTAGAGGTCCCAGGTTCAGTTCCCAGCACCAGCGTCAGGTGTGTCACGACTGCCTGTAACTCCAGTTTCAGGGGATCTAACGCCATCTTCTGGACTCCACAAGCACCTACACTCACGTGCACACAAGCCACACACAAACACATACACATAATTACACACAAAGCACAATCATTTTTACAAGAATTTCTATCACATGGGGTGTGCCTAAGGAACAAGGCAGGGGAAGAGGAGAGAGCCACAGCCCAGTACCTGTAAGCAGTGTGTGTGCTAGGCACAAGAGATCCTAAGCATAGCTCCTGTCTACAGGAAGCCTGCAGACTGCTCAGCAAAGGAGTATACCCACTCTGGAGTACATAACACCATCAACAATTGTAATTAACCTACCTCCCAGTAACTCATTCCTAGCCAGAATAAATGGTGGCGGGAGTACATACCTTTGCTTCTGTGGCTTTGGTGCCAACATTCCATCCATACCTCTGAATCAAAGAACTAGGGGAAGGACTTGGGCAAGCGGCTCACTCCAGACAGCATTCATGCAGAGCGGCACAGCAGCTACAGCCTCAATGCTGAGGGTGCAGGAGGACAGAGGTATTTTGGGAGCTTGCTGGACAGCCAGTCTAACCAATCCACGAGCTTGAGGTTCAGGGAGTTCTTGCCGCCACACAAATGCATGCACGCTCAGCTCCATGCACACAAACATGCACACACACGTGCTTGCATGTAAGCACAGACAACAGAGAGGGGCACAAATCTCCACAGATGCCCTAAGGGCTGAAAGCAACTGTAATTAGCTCGTGAAAACCTTAAAACCCTGTTTGCTTCTTCCTCAAACTTACTCAAAAAAAAAAAAAAAAAAACACGGGACGTTAGCTTTTACAGAGGTTGTTAACCATCCGTTTATCCCTCACTCTTGCCCTGTGTACCTGACCCAATTGTGAAGCAAGATGACAATGAAACCTGAACTCCACATGTGCTTGGTCTTTAAAAAGGGTTCGTCCTCCGCCTGTGCTCTGCCCCTGAAGCCCAGGTTTTGTTCCTAACCAGAGAAACACTGGGGTGGATAAAAGAGCAGGGGGTGGGGGGCTGCAAATTGAAAGCTGGGGAGATGGCCTTTTCTTCTTTTCTTTCCTTTTTTTCCAAGCAGTGACTATTCTAGAAAGCAGACATCAAAAGGAAAATCCCAGCAGCAAGGGGCTGAAATTGGACAAAATTATGAGGCATAAATGAAAAAGAAAAAAAAAAAGGCAGAAAGAAAGGAAAGGAAAAAGAGCGTTTTTGTATCAGAAGGGGCCCTTCTGAAAACTACCTCAAATTACGGCGGCACTTTCCACATCTGCCTCACAACAGGTAGCTTCACGTTGTACAGAACACTGGACCTTGTTTTGCAGTGTTATGAAGAGAAAGTGAGACGGATGCAAATGGACCACAGTTTGGTGGTTTGGCAGCCACCAGAGAGAAGGAAATACGTGACTCTAAGAGAAGCTCCTTTAGAATTGCTCTGTTCCCTGGACTCAGACAGACAGATGAGTTTCTTCAGGGTGCCATTAAGGAAGGAGCTTAGAAGCAAGTCTCGTAGAGCGAACTGCTGCTGGTCTGATGGTGCACACAAATATGTCTTACTACCTCACCATAGCTGGAGTCGTGGGGGGTACTCTCCTTTATTATGCTGTCAGACAAGCAGCTGTGAAGGAATTTGTGAGGCCGGAGGGAAGGATGCTGATTCTCACAAGCCTTTCTTTAACTGGTTTTGGGACTTACAATCATTTTCTTTACATCCCTGCCAACTAGTTTCTTCATTACAGGGAGAAAAGGCAGTGTGCTGTGAAATTCCTGGTGTGGATCCAACTGTAAACCAGGTAGAGAAGGGAACTATGCCATTCTCCCAGGCAGCCACAAATCAGCCACAGGAAGCCAACTCTCAATCCCAAACATATGCCCACAACAACACGGCCCTCTCTTTTTCTTCCAGAGGCTGCTGATATTTCCCTCTCTTCAAATGGTCTTCCTCCTAAAAGCCTGTGAACTCTCCAAAGGTGATCCATTAGGCTTTGTGCCGTCTACTAACAAATTCTATTCCGCACACTGAAGACCCACCCCAAGAAAAAAAGCAGCATGTGGCAGCAGGCATCCAGGCATGGGTTGAGGACACCTCATCTAAAAATGTGACCACAAATAGTTCAGAGAGCCTTTTTTTTTTTCAGATTTGGGAATGATTGCAGAGACTTAGTGGATAAGCACCCCTAATTCTAAACTTGGAAATCTGATATTTTCAATCACTGTCCATCGTCACTCCTTAGTAAGGAAGTAAGCCAGTGCCCTCGGAGAAAGAAAAATGACAGACAGTTATGGAGCACACTCAGATAGTAGCTCTTGGCTGCCCTGAACCCGAAACCCAGAGATCTGCCTGTCTCTGCCTCAGGAGTGTTGGGATTAAAGATGTGCACCACACAAACAGCTAATAACTTTTTTCTTCATGCATACTGTCTTCCTCACTCACAACTACTTGAATTGTACATATTCAGGAGGTGGAGTACGGAAATTCAATGTGTATACAACATGCAATGATGAAACCAGGACAATAGCATTTTCATCTCCTGAAACATATTTCTTTCTTTGTATTGGTAAACCTTCGAAATCTTCTCTTCCAAATCTTTAGAAAAAGAATTTAAAACATAGAATGTATCACTGATTTGCCTTCCATCCCTTTTAAAAACTGTACTAATTTAATTAGTGGTTGTGTGTGTGTGTGTGTGTGTGTGTGTGTGTGTGTGTGTGAGCGTGGTAGGTACACGTGCCACAGTGCAGTTGGTTCTCTCTTTCCACCTTTATGTTGCTTCCGGGGATTGAACCTGGGTCACCAGGCTTGCATACTGCACAGCAAGCGCCTTCACTCCCTGAGCCATCTCTCCAGCCCACCTGTCATCCTTGTCTGACAGCCAAGCTAATTTTCTATCATTCCAATTTTAGAGCATGTGCTGCCAGGTGAACACTAACTCTCAAATGTTTCAAGCATCATCTCAGCACTCAGAAAGCTTCACATCTCAGCTTTTCATAGTACAGATAGTCAAAATGTATTACCTGTGTCTTAATAGTTGAGGCAAATGACCTAAAGAATCTTCCTAGCTCTGTAAGAACTACATGAAAGCACTGCTATTATTCAGATACGTAAATAAACTTTACCAAACCATGTTTATTAAATGCAAAATGAGTAAAATAAATTCCAAATGGTGGTGTCAACATACTAGTGATACGTCAGCAAAGCACACAATCAGGAACTACCCACTAAGCATGCTGTAAGGTTCTATACTCTCTACAGATGTGGCATCCTAGAACAATGCAAAAGCACCTGCTGTGTGTAGACTGTAAGGAATGCCTTGGTTGAGCTAATCTCTTTTGGCTCTCCTCTAGGCTCTATATTAACTGAACCAAATCAGAGTGCCAGGAGGCACTTCCTTCATTATTGTATTTTTCTGTTTGCATCACCAGTGACAACCCTAGCCAAGTGTCTGAATACCTGAAACATCCATGTGGATTAGTTGACTCCAGCGCATTTCGGCTTTATTTATGAAGAAATACACTCTGGAAGGAAATGCAGTAGCTGGGAATCAGGGTCAAATGACAGAATACATTCTAACTAAACTTACAGACAAGTATAACTGTTTGACATCATGATACGATGTTATCAGCTACAAAGTTCACGCTTTCAAAATTGCCTTGATTTATGACTTTCTTTGTCCTTGAAACTGCTTCCACGGAGGAGTATAGAAGCTAGGGTGACCTAGCTCCATCCACTCTCCTGGGCCTTGGACATTCATATTTGGCTCTAGAATAAACAAATCTCTTATTCCTGTTGAGGTGAGTGTGGCATTTTGGGAGCAAAGAGCATGATAATGAAAACCTTTCTATGTGTATTCCTACTATGTTTTCTTGAATCATAGAGAAGAGGCTTGAATTACAGATAAAGCAGTAAGAAATTATGGATAACCTAAATATCACTGTATTAATGTGAGCTACAATTTAAGTATATTGAGCACATGAAGACTATATTCATATATATATATGTATGTACGTATAAATCTGGTACAAAAAGGTTGAAAACCCCTGAACTAGGTATCATTTGCTTGCCTACCACATAATTAGCTGCCAGTCACCATGCTAAGTACGTAGGGAATAGTGAAACAAGTAACAGAAAAGATATTTGCTTTTGTGGGAGTATTCAGTCTAAGAGAAATTAGCAAAAGCATGTAAACACATTGCAATAAAAAAAAAGTGGTCAGTTTTGAAAGCCTGAAGCACTGGCATTCTTTAAAGGGCAGGAAAGTAGAGGTTCCAGGAAGAGAAAAGAAAGTAGATAAAAGCTTAACTTAATGGTCCAGAAGTTATAAAGACACACTCAGGGAGTACAAAGTAGTCTTTTTGCCTAGAAACAAAGCAATGCCAAGAAAATGGTAAGACAAGATACTGGAGAGGTGAGCGGCTGCCAGGTCACATAAAACCTAAGAGGCCATGGGAAAGAGTTGGAATTGTTCCTTCCACCAACCAAGTCCTATGATTCTGCTAAAAATGAGCTGGGGCATGTGCCTAAGATCACAGGGCTGAATATTGGCTCTTTCCTCCATTAACAACACATTTAGGACTTCTGGTTAGGTGCGGGAGGTCTGCCCTTGGACTTCACTCCACATTAAATAGGTTTTTGCAGGCTGCTCTGGGAACCTGACCCACCAGAAGAATATCGTGTCCATGGGAAAGTGCAATCTGAATTCTAAACAGACTTCCAAAGGAGCTTTGGAAACAAATCCATTCAACAGTTGTTGGAGAATGCCTGGAAAGCAATGAAATACAGGACCTTGCTTTGCTCCACCGAGACAGTATTGAAAAAAAGACTGAAGTCCAGTGTGGTGGCGCAGTCTTTTCATCTCAGTGCTCTGGAGGCAGAGACAGGGGGGGGGGGGTGGCGATATGCAGAGACAGGCAGATCTGAGTTCGAGGCCAGCCTCGGCTACAAATCTACAAATTGAGTTCCAGGACACCCAGAGCTATTACACAGGGAAATCCTGTCTCAAAAAAGAAAAACTGCATTATGCAGTACCTACTATATATGTGAATTACTACAACCCCCCAAATATATTAAGGGTATGTGGCTGCTTTCACTCTAAATAAAGTCAACACCAAAACAGAGACGAGGATACTATAACTTTAAAAGGCAACATGGATGACAGCCAAGCCCTTAACTTACCGTTTTCCTGGGCCCTTGCCCAATCAACTCTCAATTACTCAAGCACTAATTAAGGAGAGATGAGAGTGCCATGTACCATCTGATCTTGCCCAGAGGCTTCACTATTGTTTTGCTTTTCCTTTCACAAGACCCCTTAGCTAGCCCCTCTGGCACCGAAAATGCCAGTTTTGATTGTTTGGAGGTTTTTTCTCCCCACTCCCAATACCAGTAGAAAATGACTCAGAGATATTACGTTTCACTTCCCAGAACCACCCTCCCCCTAGTCCTCCTCAGGTGATTGCACAGTGGTTCTTCTCAAAAGTGAGTGTGCATAATTATCACCTGGAGAAGAGTGGATTAAAATCCATATTCATAGCCAAGCATAGTGACATGTGCCTGCCATCCTAGCACTCAGGAGGCTGAGGCAAGTGGATTGTAACAAGCTGAAGGATGCATGTCAGACCAAGATGGACTGAAGAGTGAAATTCTTTTTTCAGAATAAAATAAAATTAAATAAAATAATAAAATAAAATAAAATAAAATAAAATAAAATAAAATAAATGCATGCTGTATCCATAGAGCAGTCTCCCTCCCTCCCTTCTCCCTGGGATCTGGACTCCTCAGGTCTGCAATAGCACTCAGGAATTAGCATATTTAACAAACACCCTGAGAGACTGTGAAGCCAGAATCAAGGGCTGACAAGCACCACTATGGGTGTTTCAGCCAGCCAAGCCCCAAATCCTGAACCGAGAAGAGTTGCTAAGAGCCAGATGTTCATGCTATCTCCTATTAGATAACAGAAAAAGAACTTCAACAAGGAACCCGTTTCAAAAGAAGGAATAAAAAAGAAAACTTGTTAAAAATATTAATTTGCATGACCCGCCCCAGTTTGTCTCAGCCTCTTACCTCTGGCTAGGTGTTTCCATTTCTGTTTCTATTTCCGAGGCTCAATGGCACTGTGACAGGGAAGAGAGGCCAAGGTGGGCCAGTCTTCTGTAATTCACATTGATGCTTTTCTCTAATACATGAATAATCAAGACTTGGCTGGGCGGAGGAATACGTGAAAGGCAAATCCTCCTCAGCTGAGAGGTTAAATGAGATAAAGAAGGCCCCCTGTTGGTGGGGAGCTATGAGGTGATAAATGAACAGTCAGGATCCCTGCCTGGTTTCATTCGCGCTGTTGTGCCAGGAACAAGGCCTCGCAGCTCAGAGCATCCGGACTAAGCTGGAGAGAAATAATCAAGCGTCTTGGGTTTTTCCACTCTTCCCAGCAATACCTTCAAAGTCGTCAGCACTTCATGTGAGCCTTGACTGGTACCTGACTGTTGGCTCAAGCCAATGGTAGAAAAGGAAGGGGGTTGGATCTCATCCGACTACTTTTATCGTGAGAAAAAATGGAGTCCAGAACAAGCTGACTCCAGAGAAGACAGGTCTGTGGTGAGAACGCAGGTATTCCATAGGGATCTGGCCTCAGGGTTGGGCAGCCGTGGAGAAAGGCTCGTCTGTCTCTTGGGGTTACCTCCGCTCCTCCCTTACAAGCTCCCTCTAACTCGTGGCTTGTCTCCACACAGCACCAGTATGGGCGTGGATCATCACGATTGCCTGTCTTCCAATTTACCCTCTGTCCCTGTTGCAAACCGCCATCAGCGGCCTCTTAGATTCCCAGTTCTAATTTCCTGGGAGAGGAACAAATTGCAAGGGCTCATCTTGTCAAGCCTGTGTTCCTCTCCACATGATGGATGGCCTATCAAAGAAACAGGTGGCCCACTCGTAGTTCAATTGAACCGTGCCAGGAAGGCAGGCTCTCTGGCACAATTGCCTGTTGAGCCTCTACCCCAACACAGCTGCTGGCACAGACACATTTTTACCTTAGGAGGGAATATAGCCAGAAAGAACAGTGCGCTATCTACATGCTGAATGCCTAGCGATAATATGGAAGAAAATGGTATGTCCACCTTTGAGCGTCAAACACCTACAATCTTAATATTCCCCACACACACACCCCACCCTCACATGTTGGAAATGTTCTGACTCTATCTCTGTGTGTGATATTTCTCTCTGTCTGTCTGTCTCTCAGTCTCTGTCTGTGGGGTGTGTGTGTGTGTGTGTGTGTGTGTGTGGTTTTTGGAATGGAAGCCAGAATAGCACGCACACTAGGCAAACATCCTACCACTGAGCCACACCTTCCAGCTCTAAACCTTACCTTCTTAAGAAAAAGTTAGCATTTCACACCAAACCTGGAAACTAACTCTCTTCATCCCTATTAAAGAACCCTCATACGCCGGGCGGTGGTGGCACACGCCTTTAGTTCCAGCACTCGAGAGGCAGAGCCAGGCGGATCTCTGTGAGTTCGAGGCCAGCCTGGTCTACAGAGCGAGATCCAGGACAGGCACCAAAAGTACACAGAGAAACCCTGTCTTGAAAAACAAACAAACAAAAAAAAGAACTCTCATTCTCATTCAACTACTAAAAGAATCGACACAAGCTGAATCCAGGGGAAACATCAGCTACCAAGGAGGGAAGGAAGGAAGAAGAAAGAGCACAAGACAGACAAATGCCGACAAACTGACACCACTGGCCTTTAGCCCATCTCTCTACAAGCTCTCAGTCCATTTGCTTTACACCCTACGATCATCTTATCTTCCTCTAAGTTCCACCAGATGCCATGTGAGGTCAGTGTTCAATGTTAACTAGAACAAGGCAAGCAGCATCACAAACTGACAGATGGCAATTGAGAGCTTATCATTCTTGGATTATTTCATTCCCAGGAGGGATACGTGCCAGAGAGTAAAGCACGCTATGTTGACAGCCACCTAATAATAGCTGTCCATACTTCTACCACCTCCTGGTTAACCCTTCCCCCAGACAACCTTCTTTTCTTCCATCAGTTCCCTGGCGTCACAATAACAAATGCCACACCCGAGAGACTCAATATGAGCTTTACTAGTAACAACTGCCCAGCACAAAGAAATACTGACAACCACTGAGAACAGAGAGATCAGAACTGAATAAAAAAAAAAAATCTACTTGTAGCTCATTTAAGCCTGAAAACCTGGGCTTTAATTCCCAGCATATAAAAAACTGGGCATGGTGGTGCAGACCTGTAATCCCAGCATTCTCCAGAGGTAAAGGCAGGAGGATCAGAAGTTCAAGGTCATCACTGGCTGCACAGAGTGATTTAAACCTGCATGACCTACATAAGAATCTGTCGCAAAGGGCGGGGAAGCCCTGAAAGAATTTGATGTACATTTGATGTGCAGTCTTGCCTCTTAATTATCCCTGAGTAGTTTTAAGAGCTTTCCCGTAACTCATAACACTATTAACTGATTTTTAAAAGGTTTTTATTAGCATATATTAATTATACACAATGAGCTTCATTATGACATTTTCACACATGCTTATAATGTATTTTGACCATATGCAAGCCCTACTACCCTCTCTTGGCCGCGCCCACTGATTCCCTTCTCCCCAGCTCACACCACTTCTATCTTAATACCTATTTTCTCTCTCTCTCTCTCTCTCTCTCTCTCTCTCTCTCTCTCTCTCTCTCTCTCTCTCTCTCTCTCTCTCTCTCTCTCGACTCAATGAGTTTAATTAGGGTGGCTTACAGCAACATAGTAACTTATGTTTCCTGTACCACTGGATACAATGTCTCTCTTTCCCCCACCAATTGCTTCTGGATCCTCAGGGAGAGGTGGGGCCTCCTGAGCCCATCCCAACCATTTGGTAAGTTATGGGAGCCAGAGGAGAAAATGGACAGTATGGTGGCTCCGTTCACACTCCACAGCAGTTAGCAGTCTTGCTATCTAGTCCATATGTCACCTACTATCCCTTCTTCAAACATCTCTTAGCTTTCTTCTCACACAAGGGAAATTATGCAGCTGTTAGAGGATGTGAAGTATTTATTTTCACTGACCTGGAAAACACTCCAGCACTATTACCAAAGGGGAAAGTTTCAGATAACAGGGAGCAGTGTCACTTCTGTGGTTTTAATGTGTAAAGACAAAGCCCTAACAGAATAAGCACTAGCTGTTACTAATGATTATCCGTGGCAGATGGGACTACGGAGGATTTTCACTTTCTATTTTTGCCATTTCTGACTTGCTCAAATTCTCTTTACAATACATGTTTCTGCAATCGGGAAAAAGGCTATCTTTAACCCCTTACAGTTCTATACTTGGTACATTAGGAAAGAACAAAGGTCCAAAAGATCAGAGGAAAGAAACTCACCCTGTCTCCGGCTGATGTACTCAATATGGTAGCTACTCTTACTTTCGTTGGGGGGAACTAACGTTGTAATTGAAAATCATTTTTCCTTTTTGATTATAATGATAGTGATTTTAAACACTTGCAGTACACACACTGAAAGGTGGTGTCAGGCTGTGTTTGTCTGTTGCTTTGGCTAGGCAAGCACTCTACCAGGTTGGCCTTAAATATGCAGTCTTCCTGTCTCTGCCTGCCCAGTATCCAATCATCACAACCCAGTGTTAGTATTCATCTACAACGTATGGTGGTCAGTTAATAGTCTGAGAGTCTAACAACACTGGCGGAAAGCTAAGGTCCCAAATCATCAATTTGGAAGTGTGTCCCTGAGCCTGTGAGGCAATAGGTTTAGTTGCTGCTCAGCCTCAGGAGTTGAGATCAAGAAGCAAGTAACTCCAGTGAGAAAGATGGGCAGAGGGGAACAGTGAAGACCAGGAGAAGGACGCGGACACCAAGAACTCATTCAGTTCTTGCTGTTTACGAACCAGTCATCACACATGGTGTCATCATGAAAAGTGCCTCTGTATACACTCGCTTAAGATGCACAGAGAGGGGATGATGGATGGATGACTCAGTGGTTTTCTTAGCTGCTCTTCTCATGGGTTACAAACCACCTGTAACTCCAGTTTCGGAGGCTCCATCATCCTCTTCTGGCCTCGAGGAGCACTGTATGCACATGGTACACAGGCAAAACAACCATACATACAAACTAATAAAAATCAACATATTTTTAAAAAATACATACACAGAAAAAGCTGCTAGCTGAACTACTGGAGTTGCTGCAACCTCTCCAACCAAGGCTTTAATCACTAGGGACATAGATAAAGGGGACTGTGACACTGATTCTATTTCCCTGGATACGTAAGTAGAATAGGAACATATTCAGTCACTCCACTAAAAGCAGGTTGTAGCTTGGGGGGAAAAAGTAATCTGCTTGAAGCATACCCAATGCATAAAAATATCTAATCACCAAGAAATCAAAGGCCACAGGTTACAATGACTAAGGAGCTTGCCTGGAGATTCTCCCCAGGATTGCTGACTTTCTGCCAGCTGCCTCTCTTAATCTTAAAGGAGGATTTAAGATATAGATTGTATCACGGTCTTCCAAGAGCATGTTTCTTCTTATTCTTACAAAAGCAAGGGTACTGGAATGAGTGCGGCTGAGGGGAGAAGGTTGGAGTTAAGCTCTTAAGGAAGTCTTCACAGCGTTTTATTTGCTATCTAGGAGTATACCTCTGGATTGCTCAAGGCAATCTCATCTTTCTTTTCTAAGATCCCCATTAGGGCAACTCTCTCTCAGCCTCATACATTTCCATGTCAGTACCACACACCCCTCCTTCTCTGGGCCACCCGTCTCCTCCCACATCCATACAACAAGAACCCTTGGAAGTTCTACTCAACCAGGACAGAAAATCACAGTCCACAGTCACTCAGTCTCCTCAACCCAGACCTGCTAGAGCTGTGCTTCTCAACCTTCCTGATGCTGCGACCCTTTAATACAATTCTTCATGTTGTGCTGACCCTCCGCCATGCAATTATTTCCATTGCTACTTCACAACTGTAATTTTGCTGCCTTTATGAATCGTGATGTAAATATCTGTGTTTTCTGATGGTCTCAGGCAAACCCTGTGAAAGGGTCTTTCAACCCCCAAAGGGGTCACAACCCATAAGTTGAGAACCATTGTGCTAAAGGAAGGCTAGCTAGTGCTGTAATATGGGATATGGCGTTGATTGCTGCTGTTATTTCTGAGCATTAAGAGAACAACAGGAAAACTTCTCTTCAACGTAAGCCAGCTTTCCAGGGTAGGGAGCTATGAAACCCCACATAAGGAACTTAAGATTTCTCTGACTCAAAAACAATGTACCCTCTTCCACACCACCTTCTGCAGACAGCAGAGGCCACATTACCACTCTCCAAAAGGCCAGCAGTAGAATCTGCCCCATATCTACCTATGATCAAAATACATTTTATAACCAAGAAAAAGAGAAGGTAAATTAATAAATGCAGTAATTAAAAAAAAGAATCCTTCTAAGTCGGGCCTGGTTGGATAGGCCTCTAATCTCAGCTATCCAAGAAGCTAAGGCAGGAGGATTGCAAGTTTAGGACCTTGTGAGGACTACATGCAGTACAAGTTCAAGGGAAGCCTGACCAACTTAGTGTAACCCTGTGTCAATACATAGAAAACAGGGCTGGGGAGAGAGCTCCAAGAAGCTTACCTGTGTCAATGTATGGGCCTAGCCCCTCAAGACTGCCCCTGAAAACCCTCTTATAAAAACCATGCAAGGCAGACATCACTCTCCCCACTGTGTAACAGGTAAACTGAGGTTTGAAGAAATGCAGAAATTGCCCAAGTTCAAAACAACTAACAAAGACAGAGCCAAAATTTTAATTCATGAGCATCTGATTCTAGTACCTAGCAGAATTAAGCAACAACCAGGCATATTGGCACATGGCTATAATCCTGGCATGAAGACTTCTGGTAGAAAGCCAGCCTAAGCTACCTAGTGAGACTCCATCTTTAAAAAACAATCTACTCTTCTAACCCTTGAAGTATACCACTGACATGATCAGCAGAGAAGCCATACAAATATGCTCGATTTTGCTAAACATCACAGGTGTACAGTTCCAAACTTATTTTTTATACTGGTTCATACGTAACCCAGACTGCATTATGCAGCTAAAATTGACCTTGGATTTCTGATCTCCCATCTCTACTTCCTAACTGTTGAGCTTACAGGCACCCACCACAATTCCAGTTGTATGTAGTGGTAGGGATCAAACCCAGAGCTCCATGCATACTAGGTAAGCACTTTACCACTTCCAGACAACTCCTGCCCTCTGTAAATTAGTGTTTTGTCACATTTTGGTTTTCCCCTTTCTTCCTACCCCACCCCCATGGCAACTCAGTCCAGAACTACTTTGCTGTTTCCTCTAAAGAGGCCTCATTAAGGAAGCTGTTTCACTATGCAAAAAAAAAAAAAAAAAAAAAAGTACTTCTCCTAGATGTTGCAGCTCTCTCTCCAGAGCAAGAAGGAAGACGACGGGCCCACAAAAGGCCCCCTTTTCTCTCAGCCACTGAACAACCGCCCTGAGCACTTAACCATTGGGAGGTGGGAGGTATGCTAACACGTGGAGATTTAACTGCTAGCTGTGTCCCAAGGCCCCTTCTGGGTCAAGGGTTTCTGAAGATTTCTAGGTCTGGTTTAACTAGAACAAGTTTTCCCAAGAAACAGCTTGTCCCTAGACTAGGCAGTCTCTCTGAGCCCAAGGGGCCTGGATGTGCTAAGGACAGGGAGAGCAGAAATGGCAGGGGCTGGGCCGGGTCAGCAGGCACATTGGGGTATGGGAAGTGGGGTTGAGGAGTGGGAGAGCACCCTGAGTAGTCTTTGTCTTTAAAAGGGATTCTAGAGATCTTTAGGATAATAGCAGTTAATTATTAAGCTCATATGTTGAAGTCATGACACGATTATGGAAACACAAGTAACGTAGTAAAGAAAGGGTGAGGGCTGGAAAGAGCAGATAGAAGGAAAAAAAAAACATGAATGTCTGACCTAATTCAAGGTTAAAAATGAAATCAGAACTGGTGTGGTAGTGCATGCCTGTAATCCTAGCACTCGGGCTGAGGCAAGATGGCCGCTGCAAGTTTAAGGCCAGCCAGGGCTATCCAGTGAGGCCTTGCCTCCAATATAAAACTATAAAAACCAATGAGAAATGGAAATGAGATTTTGAAATATTTTCCAAAGAAAGCAGGCAAATGGGAAAAGCATGTGTGGATGCCAGATTGTTTCTTTCAAGGCACCAAGGTATACTAAGGGCATTTCTTGCTGCAAGCACAGGAAAGGGTGCTACCTCCTTCCACAGAAGCAGTCACTCTCTGCCACTCAACTGCCAGACCTTAGCGGTCTCTGCCGCTGTGTACATGAGCTGCAGGAAAACACACAATAACTGGAAGTGAATGGGAAAATAAACAGTTTGTGTCTTCTAATGGGGCTCCTTTTGATGGGAGTCTGAGTCACTCCTGCCCAACCTTATCCAACAGAGGAGCCAATAACGCACATCCTATCACAGTAGCTTGCATGTATGTGCCTGGCCAAGGTGATCTTACAACGGCTTTCTCATCTCTTACTCATCTTTCTATGAATCTTTAATGGTTCCCCCATTACTGACTATATCAAGTTCAAATCCTGCCTCATGGTATTCTCATTTGGGACCATCTCTCTTTTCTCCCATCATAGACCCACTGAAATCATTTTCTATTTTGAACCAAACCAATGTTTTCTGTTCTCTCTTCACAGTTCTACCTAGATCTGAGCTGAAGATTCTAGACTGTCATAATTTCACTATTACTATGAGCATCTGTAAATACTAGGCTTCTGGGCTAGGGACGTAGCGCAGTGCTTGCCTAGCATGCACAAGGACACAAGGATTTGGTTAGTTGCCAATTACTTCATAAGTCAGGTGTGCTGGCTCAGGCCTATATTCCCAGCACTTGGGAGGTACAGGAGTGATGATCAGAAGTTTACGGTCATCCTTGACTACATAGTGAGTTCAAGGTGAGCATAGGATATATGAGACTTTGTTGCAAAAAGAAATTCAACTTCTGTTGGACATAAAAGTAAAAACAATAAGTGCTCTATATAATCTTGCACTGAACAATATAACAGCTACAAGCTACCTGTGGCTACTCTCAAAGTGTCATCAACTAAATAAAATGAAGAAAAATATCAGAACGTCGGCTGCAGTGACCACATATGAAATAGCCACATGCGACTAGCAGCTACCATACGGCATAAAACAGACAAAATCCCCCGCCACCTCAGGGTGTGGTGGTGCACGCCTTTAATCCCGGCAGACGCAGGCAGATCTCTTTGAGTTCAGATGCCAGCCTGAGACCTTGTCTTTAAAAAAATAAATAAATAAAACAGAAACTTCTGAAACAATTCTATACATGTGACTGAACAGCAGTCTCGGGTATACTAAAAATTATTTTTTACATTGCTTGTTAAACTTGATAATCCCAATTTCACAGAGCAAGAATAACCAGAATCTAGAAGACAACCCACCTTAAGTCATCAGCCAAGTTCCTATCCTATCAGTGATCCCAAAGAGTTCTGTAAAGGTTGCAAGGAGTAGCAAGATGGCATATAAAAAAAAGGAACAAGCAACAAGACCTTCGAATCCTTTCAACAAAGTGCTAAGAGACCAACTAGTCTGTCCATTGCATACTATGCCCTCTGCTAAGCTCTGGGGGGTCCATACAAAGCAAACAATGGCCTAGTCCCTGCCCCCACCCAACCCCCTGGGAATGTCAGTACACAGACAGAAACAAAAGGGGGCAGATAAGTGCCCAGAGAGGCACACCGTGCTACAGAGTTCAAAAGCCGAGAGATCATATCGAGGAGGAGGAACTAAGCGAGGCTGTACCGACTGAAGCTCCATTCAGATCCGGAATGGGAACTAAAGGATGAATGAAACTGAGCCAGAGGAATGGACGTGTTAAAAAAAAAAAAAGATAAGGAAAAGGAGAATCGAGTCAGGTCCAATGTGCCTTGAGGGAAGAGCACACCCAAGAAACTATGAAAAGTAGCGGGGGTGGTGGCACACACCTTTAGTCCCAGCACTCGGGAAGCAGAGCCAGGCGGATCTCTGTGAGTTCAAAGCCAGCCTGGTCTACAGAGCAAGATCCAGGACAGGCACCAAAACTACAGAGAAACCGTCTCGAAAAACCAAAAAAAAAAAAAAAAACCTAAGAAAAGTAATAATTATTTGAAATCCTTTCAATACTCATCCTAATAATCCAAGAAGTATACATTAATCTAGATACCATTTTAAGAGGTTGCTTTACTGAGACTAGCTGGTGTTGACAAGGAGAAGGTGGCCCAGGCTCAGTCTCTTCTCATTACTGTGGAAATGTTAATGACCATGACTCTGGTCAACACACCATTGAATTGAACAGCAGCTCAACATTCACATCCTCTGACTCAGTAATTCTGCTTCATGGAAAAAGACCTAAGAAGTCATCTGAAACACAAAGATTTAGACAGAACTTTTCTGTAAGGGTCTTTATAACTACAAAGAATAAGAGGAAATTATCGGGTACATAATGATCTAGTTATACGATGGAATATTATGCAACCAGTATGAATTGACTGTCATCAATTTTCAATATAGACAATGTTTGTAATAATCGCAAAAGTGGGGCCCAGGTTGGTAAGATACAGTACAGTTACAACAGTGAAAATAATATACATAGGAGGGATAGAAGAATGTTCAAATCTCAGTGGTGAGATCATGATTGCTTGTGATTTTGTATGCAGGACCTAGAAAAGTATGTTCTGTAAATCAAATCTGGCTCGCTGACTGATTAGATATAATGTGTAGTTGGAGCACAGACATTTACATATTGTCATTACCTATGACTGCTTCTGAGTTTCAGTAACAGTGTTGAGTAGTTGTGTCCTGGCCCACAAATCTTTGTAATGTTCATTACTAAAGCCCATTACAGGAAAAGGTTGCAAGTCTCCCTGTTTTCCAAATTCTCTCTAATAATGAACGTGTTAGTATTTTTCAAAAAGGTGCATTTCCAATTTGTGACAGCCTTTATGGAACAGGGTCACAATTTGAGATAAACACCTGAGCACAGCAGAAGTTTCTGAAGAAGGTGGGGCATGATAGGACATGATCCCAGCCAATAAAACACTAAACCTGTCATTTAGGAAGACAGAATTTAAATAGTGTACCTGTCAAAGTCAACAGCTCTGATCCAGGGCCACTCCTCATTTATAGGAGGTTAGCCTAAGGTTGGGCATGTTACTGTCTTCAAGTTTCCTCCTTTGAAATGACCTCTGTGACACAGCCTCCTCCCTGTAGCAAGGACCAGTGGAATTTCCCCACCAAAGAAAGGGAAAGGGTATGTGAATTTGTGAGCTCTGACAGGAGAGGCAGTTTAAAGTTTAGGGTAAACAGGCTTCCTAAAGTTAAGTTGTCCATTTCCAAGCTTTTTCCTGTCTCCTACTTTACAACCTAGAAGTACAATGGGAAAATAGGGAGCTGACACGGGGTAAAGTGAGGCAAGAGGCAGAAAGGAGAGAACAAAAACATACTCCAAATGCTGCCTGGCTCAAGAGCCTTCAAAGAGCTGTAAGATGTACCCACCCTCAGAAGCCAGTCTAAAGACTCTGAGACCTGTGCCCAGCTCTGAGACCTGTCCCCAGCAAAAGCGCTCAGTCTCAACAGCTAAGTTTCACTTTTAGGAAACAGTGAGTCTTGTCTCTATAGGCCAAACCTCCATATTCACAGGCGTCCTTTCTCCTAGATCTGCCAGGCCTTCAACGCCCTGCCTCAAGGGCGCTTCCCCAGATGCACACGAGCAGCTGACTCCAATCACTGTTTCCTCTCAGCCACAAACACAGCAAAGGATAGAATGAGCTCAAGAGCAGTTTTTCTTTCAATAAACACACTACCATCTCTCTCTCTCTCTCTCTCTCTCTCTCTCTCTCTCTCTCTCTCTCTCTCTCTCTCTCTCTCACACACACACACACACACACACACACACACACACACACACACACACACACACCATTAATCACTGGAAAAACGAAAAACAGCATTTTCTGTATTTCAACAAATTAATGCCGTGGATTTCATTTGGGGCATCTTAAAAAGTGAAACAATTTGCATGTAACTCTGTTCCCTTTTTTCATTTAATTTTATTTATATTGTACTTTATTAAAAAGAGAAAAGATACAGAATACACCACGATGCTCAATTATTTAACAGATCATACTTAACATTTTATATTTTAACACAGACCCGTACCAACAATTGTTCTCATGAGCTTTCTGAACCATTTAGCTGCACTGCTCTCCTTCTAAATCAAATATAAGTAATTTGTTGTCATAGCAATGCTTCTTCCTACTCCAAAATAGTTCAATACATGCTTTGTTTCAGCAGGCAACTATCTGTCTACCCAAAATTGGTCATTATCTTCCATCTTCTTGACAAATGTCTTATTAAATTTAGCTGCGTGGCTTTTACAATCATCAGGAGACAGTATTTCTATGCCACTTCCTGGCACCTGTACAGGAAAGGGCCTTCCAGGACCTCTCCGGAACTGCCTGCAAGCATAGCCCAGCAAAGTCACTGGGTGACAGCCAATCTTGGAAGTCATGGTGACAACCATCCCTGGCGTTATCACCCAGCTTGTACAGTTTATAGAGCACTGTCACTTGCTTTCCTGTATTCAAGGCAGGGCGGAGGTGCTCCCCAGAATGCTTCTGCTACACCCTATACCACCATCAGTTCCTTATCTACACGCATCACTAGAGGAAGTGACACTTGTTGAGTCCCTTCCTTCCTGAGGCTAAGTTCTGATCTTCTGTCCTTTTGATGTGGTATATAGTAAGGTAATGAGGGAAATTAAATAAATCTGCTACCGGAATTACAGCAACAGCGGAGCCATGGGATATCATTTTGTCAGCGCCCTGTGCAATGGTCCAGTGATGGTATCAGAGATCCTGGGCCAGTCAGTGCAGTGTTACTGGTGATCTTGTATGTGTGGCACCTCACAGAAGTGATCTAACTTGAACCATATCACTTGGCCACCATCCCCCCAACACAAAGACCGTTGGATCAAAGTGTATGCGCCTACAACTTTATTCTCTGTCTTAAAGATTATCCATTGATTTAAAACACACACACACACACACACACACACACACACACACACACACACACACATATATATATGGGGCTAGAGAGATGGCTCAGTGGTTAAGAGCATTGCTGCTCTCCAGTAGACCCCATCCGATTCCCAGCACCCAGGTTTGGGTATCACAGTCATCTGTAACTCCAGTGCTGGGGGACCTAATGCCCTCTGCTGGCCCCCAAGGACCCTAGGCATATACATGGTGCACAGACATAGATGACATAAAACACAGCCCCCATGTTAAATAAATAAATAAATAAATATTAAACATGGACATGAATAACTAATATTGTTTTGAATTGCTGTTCCTTCAAGCTCTGATCTTTACTTCGTGCAGCCACAGTCTGTAGTATCTGCAACCTCCTCCATCTCACACTACACTTTTTCGAGAAATGTAAAGTGACATTCGCCCAGGCCTTTTCAGAGAAAATGGAGGAAAACAGATCTCCAGGAGCAACTCCTTTCTTTTATCCATCTTTTATTTTTACTTATGATTTTATTTCTGTAAACAAAACTAAATAAAGGTTTACTTCATAAAAACCAAGAGACCGAGAGGGGAGGATCACTGTGCTGACATGAAATGACACTGACTCACCTGCTCCCACTTCTCGAAAATTCTCTGCGCGGAAAGGAAGATGACAAGCGAGAGCTTATTTGGGAAATGTAATCAGAACTAGGAGCTGCCCTAACAGAGCCTGAAAATAAGATTTCACAGCACCATGTAGGCTCAAGAGCTGAAGCTGAAAACTTCCATTCCCGCCCGGATGTGCCCAAATGCAATTTGCCTCTCAGTAGGACTTCCCACTTCACATAGTCCAATTCCGTTCAAACATCTAATGAAAAGAGACAGTAGTTGCGATCATTTCTGTCGCTTAGTCCTTGTGAGCACTTGTCTTCCACAGATTGCAGATGCTGCTTCTTTCTCAGCAGAGTGAGCAGAAGAGATTATTTAGAACACCAATGTAACTATTATCTCAATTTTCCCACACCTCACACCTGCCACATAATTATAGCCCCAAACCTAAACAGAAGAGGGAAAGTCACAAGATTTGGGTCAAGTCTCAGAGAAACAGCAAGCAATAGGAAGAAGCCTATGGGTCAGAAGCCTGTCTCACCCACCAATGTCATTAAGGCCAATGAACAACAAAGCTCTGGCCCCCAACTCCATGCCCAAACCCAGAAGTGTGGCGTGTTTAATGGTGTCTGAATGCTGATGAAAGCCGCAGACACTTGGAGGATGTGTGGTGCTTAATTTTGTCTGGCAGTGCCAAATTTAAAAATTTACTAAAATTCTTTAGCTGAAAATGTGCAATTTTGACTTTCTTCCCTGGGGCTCAAAATCCAATTTACTCAGCCCACCTAGAAGGATGCTTTTGTTATCAACATGCCACCCTTATTGATCTTCTACAGTCCAAGTTGCTGTAAGACGCCTATATGAAATATGTGATGAATGGATATGACAAAAACCATAAATAATAACGTAGTACATCTAATATTATAGTCTTAAGATACATCTAGTAAAAGTTGACTAAAAGAAGAAATGGATAAATCTACCCTTGTGACAGTAAACCTTAACAGCTTTTCCATAAAATTCTAACAAAAATCAAGTAAGATCTCTTATTCCCATGCAAACTACTGGGAAATTTAGAAAAGGAAGAAACACTTACCCCACTCATTACATGAGCTAGTAACATAAACTTTGTACCAAAACCTGAGAGAAAAAGATGGCAAAAGAACACTGGAGTCGGATTCACTCAGGAACATAGCTCTCAAGCTACTGAACAGTAGCGAGCCATATCCAGGAATAATAGAGAAGATAATACGTCATACTCAAGGGGACTTGATTCCAGGACTGCAAAGTCCCTTTAACATTACATGATCAATCAATGTAATCCACTACTTTTTTTTTTTTTGGTTTTTTGAGACAGGGTTTCTCTGTGTAGCTTTGCGCCTTTTCCTGGATCTCGCTCTGTAGACCAGGCTGGCCTCGAACTCACAAAGATCCACCTGCCTCTGCCTCCCGAGTGCTGGGATTAAAGGCGTGCGCCACCACCGCCCGGCGTAATCCACTACTTTTTAAAGACTAAAAACAAAAGCGCTATGGTCGACAACTTTTAAAAAGTCTGTAAGATCCAACATCCATTCATGATTTTTTCTTTTAGTCTTAGTAAAGCCAAGAACAAAAGGACCTACTCTAATGTAATGTGTATCATTGAACAAATCTACAGCAACACACCTCGGAGTGGCACAATACCCAAAGCATATCCTTTAAGATAAGGGTATAAACTGCTGCTACTTCTACCAAACATGGTACCAGAACAATAAGACAACAAAGGGAAATAGTAGGGGGGCAGGAGAGATGATGCCTCAATGGTTAGGAGCACTTGCTGCTCTTGCAGAGGATGAAGGTTCGGTTCCCAGGACCCACGTAATAGCTCACAAGTACCTGTAACCCCAGTTCAAGGGGGGGGGGGGTCCAACAGGTATGCACATGGTGCACATACATGTATGCAGGCAAGATACTCATATGCATAAATTAAAATAAATAATCTAAAAAAATAGGAAACAGAAAAATACAAAGTAGCTGCAAATGAAGCCACAGGTGTCTCATTTGTCAACTATGATTACCAACACAGATAACTCAAAAGAATCCCCCAAGTAAATTCATTATCATTAACTTAAAAGGACTTCGCAAGGTTTAGCTAGATCATGAACAAAAATCAATCATATTCCTAGGCACCAGCAACTAACAAAATTATATGCCATTTAAAAAGGGAAAAGGAAGTAAGTATCTGGTTATGCTCCTAGGCTCTGGGTCCAGATCACCTGTTTTTGAATTCAAGTTCTAACCCAGTAATTACATGACTCTGGACAAGCTAATTCTCTTTAAGAACTATTGTGAGTAGTAAATGAGTTAAGACACATCAAGCACTTAGAAGAGTGCCTAGCACAAAGTAAGAGGTAACTAAATGGAGCTTATGATGACTGTGAAGAAGCAGCTAACATGCCTAGTACCCAGAGCTCTACTGGACTCCAAAACATCTCCAGGGATGAGAGTCAGAGAGCTAGCTACCTGTCACAGGAGCCAGTGAAACTTGCCCATGTTTTCCCAAAGGGTGGACACTTAGCTCCCACACCCAGCATACAGCTCATTACCCACACACTCTGCTGTCTACAGAGTAATTAGCAGAAGAACACACCCTCTCTCTGGAGGTTTCTGCCCTAATCCTACCAGCTCTTTAACTGGCAGTAAAAGTCAACAACTTCAAGCTTCCTGGGAAGATGAAACCCAGACTTCCTGGTAGATACCCTTCATTATCCAAAGAAAAGGTCTATCTCAGCCCCCATTCAGACAAAAACCAGGAGCTGTCTATGGGTTATTAGAAGAAAGGTGATGTTACTAACTACAAGCAGGGGCTGTGATATATTTTTAATACTTCCTACATATCACATAGTATCCTCAGGGCTTTAGAAATATTAATTCTTGGGTGGGATAGACTCAAGCTATTAAGAGTGTGTGACAACACGTAGATTAATAGAAATGGGTTAATTTAAGTTATAAGACCTAGTTAGAAAGAAGCCTAAGCTATAGGCCAAGCTTTCATAATTATTAATAATTATGTGTCATTATTTGGGAGCTGGTGGGACAGAGAAAGTCTGAAGATGTGCATGAGGCGGCAAAGAAGGAGGAAAGAGCCCACCCTCCCTGCCATAATGGGCTGACACCTCTTAAACCAGTCCTTTGTTATAATATTCTAAGTTTCTATTAAGTCCAATTTGTCTAAAAACAAGACTTACAGGCACAAGAACACCCCCCTACACACACACACACCCCATAATAACAACATTTTTTTTCTTTAAATCAAAGCTTTAGGACTAGGGATGAAGCTTAGTTATGGAGTTCTTGCCTAGCATGCAGGAAGCACTGAATTCTACCCCTACTACCACATAAACCTGGAACATGCCTGCAATCCCAGCACTTTGGAGGTGGAGACAAGGAGGATCGGGAGTTCACTGCCATCCTTGGCTATGTAACAAGTTCAAAACTATCCTGTGTTGTGTGAGACCCTGTCTCAAACAAGAAAAAAAAAAATCAAAACTACCATTCTTCTAAATGGAGGATGGGGTTTTATAGATTATCAGCCTTGGTGATATTTAAGAGAAAATAGAAAAGTAAAAAGAAAATTATACTAGAACTAGTTATGTACTTACTTAACTCTTAAAAGTTTGCAAAGAGATAATAAACATGTATATGATCCATTGTTTAGACTGTTCTCTTCTGGAAGCAAAGCTCTCTTGCAAAATAGAACACACATTCTTGTAATTCTAACATAGAGCAATAAAATAGGAGTATCTCATACATATTTAAGTCCCCTGTTAACTTTCAGCCTTTATTTGATGTTTATAAATATCTTTAGAGACCACAGCCCTGAAATTAAATAACAATAGCCAATTTAAGAAAACACTTTCTGACATGGTACTAACAGCAAAGAAACTCCATTTCAGCATAAAATCCACAGGAAAACAAAAGCAATGTGTAACTGGCTAAGCATGCTGGAACCATGTGCTGCTGACTGACCCATCCAGAACGCATCATTAAATTCTTCCCTCCCCATTTTTACCTTTCTGACACATTTGGTCCCCTATCCTGTTCAGTTTGTCCATTCCACTAAAAAGCAAGAAATGAACTGATGACGTCACATACTGACTGAAAAGCTGTGTCAGTACTGCCGGCTCTCCCACAGATGCAGAAACTGAGTCTCAAGGAAGGGAAGGGACTTACGCGACATGGCGGGTGATGGGTAGGTCTCCTCAAACAGCTGGTCCCCCAGTACAGAACAGATGTCTTCTGACCAATCCTCTAAAAAAGCTTACAGGAAATTGTCAACAGGCTCGTCACAGATACAATCTGTAACTGCGGAGGTCCTTTAATGGTAGGTTCTGTTATTTTAGCACATAGAGACCAACCCCAAATAAGGACCCCAAAAGCAAACCAAAAAAGAAACAAAAAATACAAGATCCAAACCTTTTTGGGTGCTTACATGAGCTGGCAGTAAAGCATATGCAAGGAATCCAAAATCTGAAAACCTCTGAAATCTAAAGTACTTCTGTCGCCAAGAACTGTACAGATGAAATAGTCAACCATGTTAGCTTTGGAATCAACCAGATGTTAAATATCCATACCAACTTGGCCACTTCCTAGCTGTGTGACTTCAGACACACTAGCTAACCAACATGGATTTTATTTTTCTGTATATAACCTGGAAATGCCAAATTATGTATCTATGCATTCCTCAAGATGCCTGGCACATTGTATTATTCAACAAATGTTGGTACTATTACCACATCCTCAGCACTCTGTGTGAGAAGACAACTCAGGAAGTTCAAGTCCACTATCTTCACTTCAGATTACACCAGCTATTCCAAGAAAACCCCAAACTCGGGGTCTATTTTCTGAACTCTGGACCAACAAGGAATAAGGACTTCAAAAAAAAAAAAAAAAAAAAAAAGGCCTGCTAATGATTCTGGCTGGTACCATTGCATTCATTCTCAGGCCCACGCAAAACCAGACACCTCCAGTCTCCAAGGTGCTTTTCACAAAAGGAAAATATACAGCATTTGGAGGAAGGAGAGGTCAGAAACACACCAGGTCTGGGAAAGGGCCTTAGAAGCAATAGAAAAGGACTCTAGGAACCAAGTCCAAGCTACTCTAGTTAAAAAGAAAGCAGCCACGCTTGGTCTTTGATAAGGCAGAGCTATCTTCTGGGCAAGGTCTTAAGAAAGGAGATATGCTGGGCAGTGGTGGTACACACCTTTAATCCCAGCACTCAGGAAGCAGAGGCAGATGGATCTCTGTGAGTTCGAGGCCAGTCTGGTCTACCGAGTGAGATCCAGGACAGGAACCAAAACTACACAGAGAAACCCTGTCTTGAAAAAAAAAAGAAAGAAAGAGAAAGACAGAAAGAAGGAAGGAAGGAAGGAAGGAAGGAAAGGAGATAGTTAACTAGGCACTAGGGAGACAGAGGCAGGCAGATCTCTGAGTTCGAGACCAGTCTGTTCTACAAAGCGAGTTCCAGGACAGCCAGTGCTGTTACACAGAGAAAAATCCTGCCTAGAAAAAAAAAAAACAAAAAAACAAAAAACAAAACAACAACATCAACAAAAAAAAAAACCCAAAAAGATAGAGAGAGATGGTTGCCTAGGGAGGGTTGTCATTTTCTTCAGGGATATAACCACCGAGACTTGCCCATGCTCCAGTAAATAAGCTCTCACCAACATTCGAGCAAGGAGCTCTAATTAAACTCAGTGGGTCACACACGGAAAGCCCTAACAGTAGGGTGAGGGACATATTGGGAAGAAGATGGGTTTTAGCAGGAGAGGGACAGGGATGGCTAAGGAGAATGAAAGGTGAAAAAACTTTCATTACATACATATACAAAACTGTTAAAACCACACACACACACACACACACACACACACACACACACACACACACAGAAATTCCAGTCCCTCTCTCAAACCACAAGGAAGCCTGGAGGCATAAAGCACAAAATGGAATTCTCATTAAACTTTTAATATGAGACATTAGTTAGGTTCACTCATCCTTCAAATGGGGCAGAGTGTCATATAACCTCAAAGGGTGATGGCGTGACAGACCAGTCATGACCCTGCTACTCCCAAGTGCTGTGGCCTTGGGCAAGTAGCTTCCTCTCTGAGCTTTGTTCCCATCGGTAAAGCAAAGGTCATGAACTCTAGGAACTCAGCTCCCTCCTACCTCTCCCATTTTCTGGACAAGAACTCAGTACGAACCTGCCACGTAAAACTGCAGTAATCTGACTACAAATGAGCCTTGACAATAAATTCCCTGGGGGCAAAAGCATGTACTGTGCTTTCTCCCACTTCCCATGCTAGGCCCAGAGTAATTGCTTAATAACTGTTAAATGATGTAGATTCACCACACAGTACTTAGCATATAAGAAGCTTTTTGCATGCCAAACAGGTCTCCTCAAACCTCTCTCCCACCAGACTTTTTAAATATGGCAGATTTTACCACCCCTGGGCTTTTAATACAAAGAAGCATTGCACAAGACAACAAAGTTCCTTGTCATATTATGTGACAGTGATTGAACAGCTAGGTAGCACAAATTCTGCTCTTTTACCCAGTATGATGCAGATCCGGGCCTGAGTGCTGGTACCCCACCCATCCTACAAGTTGTATGATTCAGGGTGAGTCAGTGAATGCAGCTCATTGCGAGGCCCCACAAAGGCAATGACTATTATGGAAGAACTCCTGAATTTGACATCCTAGGCTTAACCCCACTCTAGACAGAAGCAGAGCTCACTAGCATGCAAGGAGACGAACCATTTATGCTAAAAGTGGAACCCAACAGCTTTGGGAATGCAAAGGAGGAAACACCTGTGTTGAGATATTGTTTAACACACAGACACACAAGTCTCAGCTTAGGCTCTGAATATTTAACACAGTCTCTACAGTAGTGATGGATTCCTAATCCTGTCTGCTGACTAGAATCATGTGAGGAACTTTAAAAGAGGGCTATATCCAGGCCTCAGCCCAGATATGTTTAAGAACGGGATAAAAAGCCAGACATGGTGGCACACGCTTCAAATCCCAGCACTTTGCAGGCACAGATCTCTGTGAATTTGAAGCCAGAGGGCTCTACATGGTGAGTTCCGGGATAGCCAGGGCTACATAGAGACCATGTCTCAGGAAGAAAGAAAGGAAGGGATGGAGGGAAGGAGGGATGGCGGGAGGGAGGGAGGGAAAGAGAAAAGAAGAGAAGAGAAGGAGGAAGAGGAGAAGAAGAGAAGAAAAAAGAGTAGGAGCCGGGCGGTGGTGGCACACCTTTAATCCCAGCACTTGGGAGGCAGAGGCAGGTCAATCTCTGTGAGTTCAAGGTCAGCCTGCTCTACAGAGTGAGTTCCAGGACAGGTTCCAAAGCTGTAGAGAAACCCTGTCTCAAAAACAAAACAAACAAACAAACAAACTAAACAAAAAAGTGAGTGGGGTAGAGGAGCAGGCATATATTTGTCCAGGCTGGCCTCGAACTCACAGAGATCCTCCTGCCTCTGCCTCCCGAGTGCTGCGATTAAAGGCGTGCGCCACTACCGCCCGGGTCATATATTTGTTTTCTATTCAACTCAGCCTCAGTTGACTGAGAGGGGCACCAGATCTTGACAATCTTGTCTTCCACCCTCTCCTTTTCAGTTTCTAGACCCCAAATTAGTGTCAGGTCCAGCAGCTGGTGAGGTCTAGAAGAGGCACCAGCATTCCAGTCCAGTCCCTCAGCACACAGCCCACTAAGCCAGGCGGACAGCAGTACAGTTACCTGAAAACCTCAACAGGGGGGCTCTCCTTGCCTTCTTTTCCTGCCAGAGCTTGAGCTAGACTTTGTCCATGCCAGGCAAGTAAGTACCCCACCACTGAGCTGCACTCCCAGGCCTGGGGGACTTAGCTTAGTCTGAAAAGGCTATTAGCTCCTCCAGCCTATACCACACTGTTACATATGGGCACACACTGAACTGTCCTGAGAGTTCTTCCCTTTCTGGAACCATCTATCCTCCTAAAATTGGTATTTCATACATCCTTTCTCAACTTCTCTACCCTGTTTCAGGCTGACATTTTTACACAGTGGTGAGTGCTCCAGGATCCCTGAATACCTGAGAGCATCAAGTCAGTCTGTCTGTGTGTGTGTGTGTGGGGGGGGGGTGTGTGTCTGTCTGTCTGTCTGTCTGTCTCTCTCTCTCACACACACCAACCACACACATACATGCTTACTTTTTAAAGTCTGTCTTAATCAGCCCCTGCTTGCCTCTAGGGACTTATCTACTCTTCTATTAATCCCTTCTCCTCTTGGCTCAACTTCCTGACACTGAGTAACTGCTTGGTTTGGGCAATAATCTCTCCACTACCAACACTCTTTGTACCACCCAGGCAGCAAGGGGCACAGCCTCCCATACCCAGGATGTTTTCTCAGTTGCCAAATCTTTTCTCCACCTCCTTTCCTTACTCCTATTTATTTATTTATTTGTTTGTTTGTTTATTTTGGAGCTGGGGACCGAACCCAGGGCCTTGTACTTGATAGAGCAAGCGCTCTATCACTGAGCTAAATCCCCAACCCCTCATTTATTTATTTTTAGACCTTAGTGATAGAACCCAAAATGGCTCCATGCATGCGAAACGTGTGTTTCGCCACTGAGCTACACTCCAGCATTCTTTGCTCCTTTAAATACTCTGCATGTGCAACTGTTGTTCTAATTATTTTGTTTTGCTAGGTAAGTGTTCCACCACTGAGCTTCACCCATAAGCCTAATTACTGTTAAAAATCTGCTTACAGCAAATTTACACAATATAGGATGGTAGTAACAGTTTATTGTGTCCCTTCCCTCAACCACTCAGGAACAAGCACTCTTTGGTATATGTTCTTCCAGACTTTTTAGAGTATGCTCATAAAAAAAAAAATGCACCTATAAAGGGTTTTTCTATCCTGCATATTGTTCTGCTATTGTTTCTTTTCGTTTTAGTAACGTACAGTAACAGCTTTCAAAGTGGTTCCAGAAGCCTCCTTTTAGAGCCACACAATATTCACTGACCTGATTTACCATTCGCCTACTGATGGATTCATTCCCAATGCTCTCTGTTTACCAACTGCCATAAAGAGCCACACATACAAAGGTCCTCGCACATTAACATTTATAGGGTAAATATTTAGAGGTGGGTGGAGTGGTTGGCAACAGAGGACAAGCCTTTCCTTGAGGCCCCTGGGCCTCCTGTCTCAGCACTGCTTGGCAGAGGACCAGCCCCTTTCCTGAAAGGCCTGCCACTCTTGGGTATCACCCCCACTTCCCTGGGTGTCTTTCCCCTTCCAATATGGCTGCTGCTTTGCTGAACTATCTTTCTGTCCCGGAAAGGAAACATTCCCTAGAATATTCTTCCACTTTCATTTGAGCTTGAAGGATGTCCCTGGTCTTTTCTTCCTTTATAGTCTCGAGGCAAATGCCTCCTGAACTGACATTTCTAGTCCTAACCACATTTCAGTTGCCTAGGGAATATGCGAGCCTCAAAGGTCTAAATGTCTCAAACATCTGAAATTTAAACAAACCCCAAAATGTACTCGTGACCTTTGTCTCTAAGCCAGTCTCCTCATCTGAAAAGCCAAGGGATTGAACAAAACTCAATTAACTAAAAAACAAGTTTAAAAAGAAGCAGGAAGGAGCCAGGGACACAGCACAAGTGACAGCGCTTGGTGGAATTAAAGCCCTCAACATCCCACAAACTGAGTATGCGAGCACATGGCTATAATCCCAGAATGCCTGCAGGAAGATCAAAAGTTCAAGGCCAGCCTTAGCTACATACAGTTCGAGGCCTGTCTGGAGATGAAGGGAGAAAGGGAGGGAGGGAGGGAGGATTGCCCAGGGCACACCAGAATTTAGGACAGAGCAAAACTGATTTCAAAGAGCCAGGCCTCACATTTAAGGGACACAAACTCTCGGGAAGGGGCAAGGCATGAACAATTACATCACATAAGGCAGAATAACATGCTAAATAGACGAGAATCATGAAATCGGGCTTGGGAGCCTGGAGACAGCTTCATGCAGACTGTCTGGACCAGGCCCTGAAGGACGAGCCTTTCAACAGAAAGAAAATGTATACCTGGTTGAAGGTGTATAGCATGAACAAAGGATAAACTCAGAGAGGCATGGGAGGACACAGTGTACGTGACTCAATCTGAAAGCACAAGAAAGCACGCAACAAAAAACAAAATTGGAAGGGCTGGGAGCCAAATCCCAGCAGATCCTCAGTTTTAATGTATGGAGCTCAAGCGTTGATTCCCTAGAGGGTTTATGTATTCACCAACCCTGTCTGTGTGCCATCTCTGACTGATTTGATAAGTGGCTGACTAGAAAATTACTCTAAAAACATTTTGAACCTGAACAGATACTCCCTGGGAAACATGCCTATGGCTGATTAGCATTGTCAGCCAAGAACACCATAAAAAAGTATATGCACCTCTTTGTCTGCCATCCCCACAAAAGAAACTGGGAGCCGTTGATGGTTTTTCAAGAATGTATCATCCTGGGAGTAGCAAGAGCAGTAGATAGAGCAGGAAAGATACTCGAAGCAGGGACTATCTATCCATCGGGAGACTGCTGTAATAAGACACCGGATACAGATGATGATGGTGATGAAGACGGAGATGATAAGGAAAAATTGGATGAACTAGGACAGAGGAATCAGAAAAGGAAAAGATGGACTGAAGAGAAAATGAAAAGGACTGAAGAAAAAAGAGGAGTCAGAGGGTATATAAATGCCGGAGCTGTCAGGCAAGGCTGAGACCTCTTCTGCCTTCCTTCCCAGCATCCTCAAGGGGCCTTTAAAGTCCCACATCTCCAATCAAGTGGCTGGAAGAGTTAGAAAGAAAAGCATGGACTGTTAGGACAGGCTTCCCAGAATGTGCCTTAGCTCTTGCCATCATAGTTCATCTGGTGACTCAGGATAAACAATTGTCACATTTGCCACCCGGCTCACCACGACTCTTCTGTAAGTTACCTACAAGTTTAAGTTTGCTTGTTTAAAGGATCGTTCCTCTAGCTTGGCATTTTACTCCAAGACCGTGCACGGACCTTCTTTCACTTGATTCCCATGCTTACTTACCCTTGGGACAAAGAAGGGCAGAGGTCATCCATCCATCCCTTCCAGACACCAGCCCTAGCTCATAGCTCTGAACACTTGCTATGCATGACCATTCTAAACCCTTCACAGGCAGTCATTTAATTCTCATAAGAACCTCCCGAGATGGCCCAGCAGTTAAAAGCACTGGTTGTTCTTCCTGAGGACCAGGGTTTGACTCCCAGCACCCACATGATAGACAGCTCATAACTGACTGTAACTCTAGTCCCAAGGGACCCGATGTCCTCTTTTGGTCTCCTTGGGCATATTTAAGGTGCACAGATGTGCATACAGGCAAAACACCTATACAGATAAAAATAAATTTAAAAATTCTGCTGGGCAATGGCAGCGAACACCTTTAATCCCAGCACTCAGGATGCACAAATAGGCAGATCTCTGAGTTCGAGGCCAGTCTGGTCTACATTGTGAGTTCCAGGACAACTAGAGATACACAGAGAAACCCTGTCTGAAAAAAAAATATCAAAAAAACAAAAAGAAAAAAAAAACTTCATGAAAGAGATATTGGTATTATTACCATTCCATAGCTAAGAAAATTACCCAAGCACCTCGGATATATTCACCTGGCAACAAACAGGAGAAAAGGATGAACTTGGGAAACCTAAAGAAAAAAGGAAACAAGAATAAACCAGGCCCAGAAATGTCAACACTTAGCCAAGCTAGAAAGCAGCAGTGCTGGGATTCGAAGCCAGCTAGTCTGGCTCTGAGGCCTGTATATTTAACTAGCCACCATATGTCTTAGTCTATAAGAAGACTAAAGCACAGACAGGCTACTTGACAATCCCAAACAACTCGGTGTTGTCAAGCAGTTAGTAACAAAGCTAAAACCGGGACCTAGGTCTACCTAGTACTTAACCCAGTACTCTATTACTGTGTGTTGTTCAAGTCCACTGGGCTAGCGGATTATCTTGGCCTTTTTCTTTGACCACTGTGGCTTATGCCTGACAAAGCTGCTAACTTCCGATCTGGGTCTCAGATGCCAGGCTCTTTCATGGAGGAAGCAATGGCCTCTTTCTAGCCCCAGCTGCACGTGTAATGAGTGTAAGCAAGCAGCATCTGGAGTCAGGCCACACTGGCTCTACACACAGGCTTGTGTGCTCACACGGCTCCCCGCACCACCTGCCCATGATAGGCAGCAAGACCAGGGTCTCCTGAGAAGTGAAGAGAAGGGGGGAAAAGGCAGAATGGCAAAGGAGCCACTATACCAAACAGTTCCCCAGGTGGACTGCAGCCAAAGGATCGTCATTTGGAGAACTGCTGTGGATCGCAATGTTCAAAATTCACAAGATTTCTGGGGCTGGGGATGGACCTTAGGGGTGAAGTGCTAGCATGTACAAGGCCCTGAATTTAATCTCCCATGCCACAGGAAAGAATTCTGTGAGCAAAAGCAAACGTCTAATTCCATTTTATTCTGCCACAGTTAATAGTGTAAAGAGGCCACACATGGTATCACAATATGAAACTAAGTTGGGGATCCAGAGACCATCCAGAACTGCTTCCATTTAGCTGTGAAACTTTGCCACAGGTAGACATGCGAATCCACTGGACATCTGCTGAGAGTCCTTAGGTTCTTTTGTCCCCAAAGAGATTGGACAGAGATAGGTGAATGATGACAGAATGAAAGGTTTGATTAAGAGAGAATGCACTTCCAAAAGAAGAGAGCAGACTGGTTGGTTGATACATAAAATGCTGACTGGTCAGTAGCCAGGCAGGAAGGATAGGTGGGGCCAGCAGAAAAAGAATTCTGGGAAAAGGAAGGCTGAGGAGATGGCAGTCCGCCATCTAGGGAGCAGCATGTAATGGCACACAGGTAAAGCCCCGGAAAACGTGGTGACATATAGATTAACAGAAACGGGCTGAGTTTAAGTGTAAGAGCTAGTCAGTAGTAAGCCTGAGCTAATGGCTGAGCAGTTTTAATTTTTAAAAAAGGGAGTGTGGGGAGCAGAGCTGGGAGAAAGAAAGCTCTGGTATCTCTGCTGTACAGACTGGAGCCGCTATAGGTCGCTCATTTGCATATCTCAGGCCTCTTTTTTGCACCTGCTGTTAACATGCTGATATTGATGAAGAGGTTTTTTATCCTTCTCACGGAGTTCTTCATACTCTAATTCTGACCTCATTCTCTGCCCTTCTCTGCCGCTTTGGAGAATCATTTCACCTCTCGGAGTCTGTTTGCTCATCTAAAAAATGAGGGAATATTCCAGGTATGGTGGCACACGCCTTTAATCCCAGCACTCGGGAGGCAGAGACAGGTGGATCTCTGTGAGTTCAAGGCCAGCCTGGTGTACAGAATGAGTTCCAGGACAGCCAGGGTGGTTACAGAGAAACTGTGTCTTGGAAAAAAAGAAAGAAAGAAAGAAAGAAAGAAAGAAAGAAAGAAAGAAAGAAAGAAAGAAAGAAAGAAAGAAAGAGAGAGAAAGAGAGAGAGAGAAAGAAAGAGAGAGAGAGAGAGAGAGAGGAGAGAGAGAGAGAGAAAGAAAGAAAAAGAAAAGAAAGAAAGGAAAAATAACGAGGGACAATAGCCACCTCTGAGCTAATCTCTGAGGGTTGTTTGTTTGTTTTTAGCTCTTTTCCCCATCACTCAGCTGATTCAACAACCGAAGAAAGCGCTGCTAGAATAGCCTGCGTCTCCAAGTCAACAAAAGGGCAAACGGACTGGAAGCAAGTGAAAATGCGAGATCAACGCAAAGTGATCTTTGTGGAAGGCTGCAACTGAAGCAGTGCATGGGCAGAAGACTTAGCGCCAAGCCTACAGCAGAGTTAACGAGTGTTCAAAAATGTTACAGATTGGTTTGGTGCATGGTGGTGCACACCTGTAATCCTGAACCCCAGAAACGGAGACAGAAGGGTCCTGAGTTATCGGGCGACCTGGACTACATAAAAAGACAAGACCTTGTCTAAAACACAAAGTCACGAGTGTTCTTATTACTGTCAACTTTTCCAGGAGTGGGTAAGATCACGAAAAATGACTGCGAGCGCCTCCTCTGAAATCTCACACTTCTTTGCCCATCAGCCCCTGTTCCTGGTTTATAGCAGTTCAAAGGTCTGCAGAAGACTCAAAAGGCGAGAAGCATTTCTGTACGACAGTCATGTCACCTGTAATCCCAGAATTAGGAGCCAGCTATGCTTAAAGTCCACGACAAGAAGATGAGAAACGCATTGACAAGGGATGACATGAAGAATGTGGAGGCACTAGATAGCTGGTCAGACAACCATCAGACGGGGAGGTCACTGAGGCTGGCCCCTCCCACTCACACCCAGCTCATTTCTCTAGTACCACAGCAATTTGCAGAAAGGGAAACATCACAATTACTCCTCCTTAAGATTTACAAAGCTGCAGGGCAGTGGTGGCGCACGCCTTTAATCCCAGCACCAGGGAGGCAAGAGGCAGGCAGATCTCTGTGAGTTCAAGGCCAGCCTGGTCTACAGAGCTAGTTTCAGAACACCTAGACTGTTACGGAGAAACCCTGTCCTGAAAAAATTTTTTTACGAAAGGAAGGCAGAGGCTGCAGACTTTGTTGAGGCCCATTAAAGGAAAGCTAACCTCCTCCTAACAATTCTCCTTCAAGTACATGATTTTGACTTAAGAGAATGGGATTTGAGCTCTACCTCTGACTCTGGGTGGAAACAATGTTCTAAACTGCACAAAAGGTCACAATATCAGAAAACATGCTATCACCACCCTCCCTGCCCTCAATCATTAATACACTCGTGCCTGCCACTGTGCCAGGAGACTACCTTCAGGAAAGCTGAAAACATGCTAAGGAGGGACTACTTACCCTCTTTCACTAAGACAATGTACTTAAACTTCCCAGAATCCTTTTCCTCAGTGCACTTGCTGGTAAGCCTGCCCTGCTTTTCTGATCTCTAACTCCTTTGGCTAACAGCTAAAATCCTAAGCCTATACAAATAAAAACTTAAAAATAAATCCTATGCCAGGCTTCAGTGGCTCACCCCTTCACTCCCAAACTAAGGAAGCAGAGGCAGGCAGATCTCTGAGTCTGAGGCCAGCCTGGTCTACAGAGTGAGTTCCAGGACAGCCAGGGCTACACAGTGAGACTGTGTCTCTAAAAACAAAAAGGAAATAAAAATAAGTCCTACATATGCTTGCCCTGACACCAAGCATTTTCGTTCTTTCTCTGATGTTCCCCGTCCCTGACCATGTAGCTACTTGCTAACTTAGATCTAGCTCAAAAAGAAAAATCTCCCTCCTCTAGGCAGCTGCCAGGATATACAACTTGGCTGGACTGGACTGTCGTTTTCTCTAAAACTCTATTAAAATATTTTTTATGCTTCTTCTGAGTCAGTTTTTAAGTTCTATTCTCAATGAAACTGAAGAACCCCAAAAAGGGGCCAGTCTGAGCAGGATCAGGAACTTAATCCTAGGTTACAGTGAACTGCCTGTGGAAAAGGAGGATTTCAAAAATAATAACAGGTGTGGGCCACAATGTACTTTGCAAATTGTTTTTCAGGACAGACCAAAGCAGGGAGTAAGAAATTTGGGAAGCTGATCCATCTGAGCAAACACAGCGCTAGCTGTGAAGTGAGACGTGGCCAAACAAGAACCGGCTGATCTGGAGACCCAGGGACACAGCGGCCTTCACATTCTTTGCAAATCCAACTCAGCCTTGGCCAATAAGACATCATCCCTAACCTTGGCCTAAGACAATACTTCCCCTTAAGGGGCCTTTCCAGGGTGGACAGCCACAGGGCTGGAGGTCAATCTCTTCTCTTCATTTACTGGCCAAAAAATAAAAAAATAAAAATCCCACAAGCAAGCAAGGACACTTGACCTTGGCTGGTGCTAGCTCACAAGGCTGTTCTTTTGAGAGCTGGAGAGGGCAGTTACATGGAGTGGAGACCCACAGGTAAAATGAGTCACTTTCCTCTGGGTGCCCACATTGCTCATGGCTGGGAATGAGAAATGCCCGGGGGAGAAGCAGCAGCTGGCAGCCCAGGGGGCCCAGTGTGAAAATGTTCAAGATAATGAGGCACTTGTGCACATGAGCCTCAGCAACATTCCTGCAGGGTACAGAGAATAAAGTGCAGTGAACAGAATAAAAGTGCAGTGACAGGCACACACACACACCCAAGCGACTGAGGCTCCAATAAAGGAAACCCTTAACAAATGCAAACCGATAAGGAGGAAGTACTGATGTGAACTGGATCCTTCATTGCAGTCCTTCCTAGGTCTTAGAATGGTGAGTTTGGAAAGGCTCATTTCTAATGTGTGCCCTTCCCTTGGGTTGCAGTTTGCTATAGACGTGTGCTCCAAACAGCTCTCCCAGGGAACCAGGACTACTGCAGGAAAACACCTTAGCCTCCTCAGTCCTCAACTAAAGAACTGCCTATTTACCCACCAATGCTTGTGAATATACCCACAGATCTTCCAAGGTGGGGGTGAGGCACCTCCCCATCCTGTGGCTGTAAAGTCACATGACAAAGTAGTAAGGCCTAGAAACCACATTTAAACTGAGTCTCCCTCCCGTGACTGGTGGCTTAGACTCCAGAGCACAGTCTATTTTAAAACAGTGGTAGTTCTTGAAAGGAGAGGTTTACTAAATACTAGGATTGTAGAAGGCACTGGGATTTGCTGGTGGTGCTGTGGCTTTGTTTTGGTCTATTTGCTGACATTGTAAGTAAAGGCATCAGGAATCTGATCCCCTAACAACAACCTTCTGCCACACTGTGCTTTCCTTTTAGCTAAGATACTGGTCTGCTTTAAAACATGCTCCTCTGGGCCTAGGTATGTATGTAGCTCAGAGGTAGAATACTCGTCCAGTATGCACAAGGCCTTGGGTTCTATCCCCGAGCTTGGCAACAAAATAAAAAGCAAAAAAGTAGGGCTGGAAAGATGGCTCAGAGGTTAAAAGCACTGACTGCTCTTCCAGAGGTCCTGAGTTCAATTCCCAGCACCCACATGGTGGCTCTCAACCATCTGTAATGAGATCTGGCACCCGCTTCTGTATATGTAATAAATAAATAAATCTTAAAAAAGTAAAAAAGTAAACCTGCCTTTCTCTAAGCTCTGAGTGGTTCATTCTCCACAATTACCTCAATCAAAAGACATTAAGAAAAATGTAAAAATGAAACCCATTCACCTCTCTCTACCTATCCCACCCACAGAAAACCACACCCTTCATACTTCTGCTCATCACTGGTTTCCTAGACTACCAATCTCAAGATAGCTTGCATCATGGAGTCAGCCCACTAATACAGAGCAGGAATACGTAAGCCAAGAGGTCCCTGGAAAGCCACCAGAGCCACCTCCTGCCCCCCATTCTCCCAAAGGACTGGTTAACCTAAGGTAATCTTCATAATGTCCACAATCATTACCACCCAGGTGCTAGCTTCATGAGAACCAGTATTTCTGCCCACGGCATGCCTGACACAAAGATTGCAGGGATTCTTTTGTTAACAAAAATTCTAAATCCAGTATCAAACCCTACCATCAGGCACCCAAGGTCGAAACAGCAAGTCATAATGCTAACCATGAAGGAACCTCTCAGTTTAGTTGCCATCATGGTAGTTGGGGTAACAATAGTAGTAGTGACTGTCGGTAGCCTCATCACTATCACAGCTAAAAGATACTGAATGCACATTATGCGCATACCATTTACTACAGTAAGTGACTTATTAATGGTTTCTCATCTTTACACAATCCCAGTATATTTATATGTGATCATTTCATTTCACAAATACGGAAACACAGGCTAAGCTACCCAGGGTCACATAGCTAAAAGGAGTTGAACTCAAGACTGTAACACCTCAGCCCACAGACCCACCATCTACCACTCCTGCCTTGAAATATACAGTACTACAATGACTGCCAGTAAAAAACTAACATCCTTTGCTTTGCTCACAGTGAGCCAAGACTACTGCTCCATTCTTGATTGAAATGATTTCATTTAATTCTCACAACAACCCTGTTTGGTAAGTGCTGTTAGTACTCCTATGTTACAGATGAGTGAAACTGATAGAGTAGTTAAACAGCATGCCTAAGGTCACATGGTAATGGGCTCAAAGCCAGACCTCGGAAACAGAACTCAAAAGCTCTCTCCACTAGGCCTAACTTACATTAGGACAAGGAGATATTTCTATTGCCCTACTTAGTCAGGAACCCTGCTGTGTCCCAATCCCGATGTGTTGAGTCTCAGCAAGTTAATGGCAGTGAGGAAACCTCTCTAGTCCTCCTGTGTACATGCCAGCAATTCAGGTCTGGTTACTCTAGGAAAAGAGGATCCATCTCCTTCGAGAAGTGTCTCCTAGCTCCCATTTCCTTCAACCGGATTTCTGAAGATAACACCTCACCACGGTCTTCTGCTAACGCTGTGCCCAGAACATCTAATAAATGTTTACTCAGAGCTCCCAGAGCCACAGTTAAGGGCCTTAATGTGCAGTCTGGCTCTGTGCCTTATTTAATCAGCACCTGAATGAAATGTCTCTTTGCTAGCAACAGCCAGAGCACAGTCAGCTAGAGTTTTTCTGCAAACACAGCTGGTGAACTGGCAGAGGCCATTCCTCTCACAGGTCAAATATACCCCAAGGTGACAGCCCTGCTGATGTGTGATGGAGACGGGGAGATGGAAGGCACTGAGCTGGAATGATGATGGACGCATGCTTCCTTTCCCTCCAGATGATCTCGTTCTCCTTCTACACACCTGAGCACCTGCCGCAGGCCAGAGTTTGCACTGTCCCTGCCCAAAGCACCACACTTCCAGCACCTCCACATCCCCGGCTGCCCACATCCTTTGGAACCAACCAATACAGAACAATACTGCACCTGGGTGGAAAGGTATTGATAGCTGCAATACTGTCTGGAAAAGGAGGCAGCAAAAAGCACCAACCCTGGGCAAGGAATATGGGAAAAGCCAGCTGCTTAAAAACACTAGACCAGGCTGGGCGATGGGGGCGCAAGCCTTTAATCCCAGCACTCAGGAGGCAGAGCCAGGTGTATCTCTGTGAGTTTGAGGCCAGCCTGGTCTACAGAGATCCAGGACAGGCACCAAAACTACACAGAGAAACCCCATCTCAAAAAAACAAAAACAAAACAAAACAAAACAAAACAAAAAAAAAAAACCACTAGACCAGGGTAAGGTAACTAGAAATTTTTGTCATTATTTTTCTTTGAAAACAGGTTTTATTGATTTGATTTGGGGTTTTTGTTTGGGGGGGTGGTTTTTTTTCAGACAGAGTCTCTTATGTAGCTCTGTCTATACAGAAACTTATTATGTAGACCAGGCTAGCTTCGAACTGAGAGATCCACCTGCCTCTGCCTCCAAAGTGCTGGGATTAAAAGTGTGTGCCACCATACCTGGCTGGTTTATTTATTTTTCTTTCTTTCTTCCTTCCTTTCTTTTGTTCATTTGCTTTTTTGTGTTTTCTTTTTTTTTTTTTAATTTTCAAAACAGGGTTTCTCTGTGTAGCCCTGGCTGTCCTGGAACTCATTCTTGTAGACCAGGCTGGCCTTGAACTCACAGATCTGCCTGCCTCTGCCTCCTGAGTGCTGGGATTACAAGGTGTGCACCACAACTCCTGGTGAGGTCCATTAATTTTTAAACTCAAATAGTCATTACAAAAAGTGTTTTTCCTTTTAAACAAATTCACACAAAGAAATAATAGAAAATGACAGCAGCGACTAGTAAGAGGAATAATAACTATATTCATTTTGTGTGTGTGTGTGTGTGTGTGTGTGTGTGTAGCAGTTCTGTTTACACTAACATTAGAAAACATGAAAAATCCAAAGCCTGAAATCTTCGAGCAGAATGTCTTAAATAAACACATAAAGTCAAAGGGTTTTCTGGCTCCACCCTTTTAAAGAACTATGCATAAAAGGCCATCTTCCTTCTTTATACTCACAGTACTTTGAATCCAGTCTCAGTCCTCTGTCTAAAGAAACTCAACTTCCAGTCCAACACAAAAGCAGAATTTCTAAAATAAACAATGCAACAGTTTTCTTTAAAAATTAATTTCTCTTTTCCTTCTTTTTTTTTTTTGAGATACTGTCATATTACATAGTCCTGGCTAGCCTAGAACTCACTATGTGGACCAGGCTGGCCCCCAAATCACATTGATCTGTTTGCTTTTTCCACCCCAGTGCTGGGATTAAAGATGTGTGCCACCATACCAGCCTGGCTTTTTTACTTTTTAAAATGAAATAAAAATGGGATATAAAGATAGCTCAGCAGGTATTTGGTGCCAAACCCAACCACCTAAGTTCTATCTCCAGGACCAACACGGAAGGAGGAGCGAACCAACTCCCAAAATTGCCACACATGCACATAGCATACACACACACACACACACACACACACACACACACACACACACACACTACTGCATAATAAAATAAAATATCCAAGAATTCGAAGTTATAAAGAATGTTGAAGGGTAATATATTAAAACTGGAAAAGCAGGGGTTTTTTTTAAATCATTCTTTCTCAGATAGCCAATGAAGTCTGTCCACATGCCATTCTTACTTCATTGTGAACCTTTAAAATGGAGGTAGTTTCTTCCCAGTTCCCCCAGGCATGTCACATTCTCTAATGAAATGGAGATTTTCATTACATCTCTTTACTTCGTGTGATCAGAAGACCACTTGCAGGGGTAGGTCCTCTTCTTCCATTATGAGTCCCAGAGATTGAATCCAAGTCAACAGGCTTAGCAGCAAGTGCCTTTACCTGCTGAGCCATCTTGCCAGTCCTGAAACAGGCATTTTTACATTGTAAAAGGCATCGTGTTAGAGCCGTGAAATACTCTGGAAGGAGGCCAACTTGAATGGAGTTGTCAGGTAGAAAGACAGAGCAATGGGAAAGAAAGAATATGAAAAAGAAAGGTAGGAAGGCAGCAACAAGTCTTGAAAAAAGGTAAGGAGGGAGGGGGAGGGAGAGGGAGGGCAAGAAATAGAGAGGGAGGGAAGGAGGGAGGGAGGAGGGAGGGAGGAGGGAAGACCTCGTGTTGAATTCTGCTGTGGAGGGCATTCAGGAGAGCAACCATCTCATGAACAACTAAATAATCGCCCCCAGGTTGTACACAGGTGCATGCTATCTCCACTCATCTCTGCTAACTTACCTCAGTGTTCTGGGCATCTGTCCTTGACGGCATGGGTCTTCCTTGGGACAGGGCAGAGAACATGATTCTCTGTATTGCATATCCCCTAATGAAACTTCATGAGCATCTGTGACTTTTATCAATGGCCCAGAAATGACAAAGCATTCTTAAAGCTTCACTTGCCTTGGCGAGGAAGAAACAGGAAATGTGACCCTGATAAGATGCAAGGTTACAGTTGAGACACTGTCATATGAAGGAGGCAGCAGCAGTATGTCTAGAATTTTTTGCTTTTGTTTTAGCAGGGATCAGGATCAAATTTAGCTTGAACATGAACACCCTCAGCTCTTCACACATTCAATCTTTCTTTCTTTCTTTTTTAAAGACAGGATCGCTCTCTATGTAGCCCTGGCTGGCCTGGAACTCATTATGTGGACCAGGATAGCCTAAAACTCAGAGATTGGCCTGCCTATGCCTCCTCAATGCTGGGACTAAAGGCCTATGCTCCTGTGACTGACCCATACATTGTGTCTTATGTCCAGAATTCTCTTCTTTTCCCTCTTTGTTGGGCCTCATTCTAGGTATGCAAACAGAGAATAAGACTACCAAGGGCCCCTGCTCTCATGAAGTTAACATGCCTCCTACATGTGCCAGCTCAAATCAAATGTCATCTCAAGGGGGGGGGATCTTCCTTAAATGCATTGTCGAAAACACCTTCCCGTTCTATTTCATTCGGGTGTTTGACTTTACACATAACATTATAATGAGTTGACCCCATAGTCTTGTCTTTCTCATCTAAACTTATTACTTCTTGTTGAATCTCCAGCGCCTGGCACCAATGTTTGGCATGCAACAGATATTCATAAACATTTATTAAATGAATACAGGAATGAACAAATTTGGGGCTGGAGATATGGCTCAAGAATTGCTCTTGCAAAGGATCGAGGTTCAGGTCCCAGCACCCACATGGTAGCTCCCAACCATCTGTAACTGCAGTCCTGGGGAGATCCCATGCCCTCTTCTGACTTTCCGCAGGCACCAGGAACACACGTGGTGCCCAGACATACATGCAGGCAAAACATCCATATACATAAAATAAAAATCTCAAAAAAAAAAAGTTTAAGAAGGAATAAATTCTTACAACCATTTAAAACAACAGTCTCCCATACAGAGAGCTAGCATGCAGCAACCAGGTGTCAAAATGGCCTCCTGGCAATTGAGAGAACTTACTGGCCTAGAGGAGATAAATGGAGAACTAGAGGATAACAAAGGCCTGCTTGAAATATTCTAATGATAACAACTCACTTAACATTCCCCTCACAAAAACTTGTCCTTACCATCTCACTTAAGCCATACTACGTACATAAACTACCTATATAGCCTATACTACCAACCTATATACACTGCTTTCAGAAGCCTAAATGCTTGCCCACAGGCCACCCAGTTTCATGTCAGTCATGAAGAGCACTCAAGTGCTCTTCCCACTTATTACTTATTTCAGCCACCAGATATCTCCCCAAATGGGACTCAAGACTGATCAACATTTGAACTGTGAGGGAGTTTAGTTTGGGGGTAGTTTTGTTTTTGTGAGAGACAGTCCATTTCTGCAATATGACCACTATACCTGATCACATAGTGCTGTTCTATTCATGCTGGGCACACCCCCAGTCCACCAAGGAATTTCTTTAAAATTCATGATACAGAGCTGGGCAGTGGTGGCGCACACCTTTAATCTCAGCACTCGGGAGGCAGAGGCAGGCGGATCTCTGTGAGTTCCAGGCCAGCCTGGGTTACAGAGTGAGATCCAGGACAGGCGCAAAGCTACACAGAGAAACTCTGTCTTGAAAAAAGAAAAGAAAAAAAAAAGAGAGAAAATATATATATAATATATATTTATATATATATATATATAAATTCATGATGCAAATCTCAGTGTAGTGGCGCATGCCTTTAATCTCAGCACTTGGGATGCAGAGGCAGGCAGATCTCTGTGAGTTCGAGGCCAGCCTGGTCTAAGTAGTGAGTTTCTGGACAGCCAGAGCTACATAGTGAGACCCTGTCTCAAACCCCAACAAAAAATTCAGAAGGCAGCCCCACCCCTTGTGGTACAATCTTTAATCCCAGCACTAAGGAGGCAGAGGCAGGCAGATCTCTGTGAGTTCTAGGACAGCCAGGGTTACATAGCCTATCTCAAAAAAAAAAAAAAAATCATAATGCCATCCTTACCCTGGACCTGCTTAGGTGTCTATTGAGGGAGTCAGGCATCTGCATTATAACCAGCTAATCACTCCTCTCCATATCCATAGCTGTCTTCATGCCTCTTCAGCCTGGCCAGATAGGGACCTTTGAGACGAATGTACTCTCAATGTAACAAAGCATATGCACACAGCAAAAAACGAGGCTTGGTTATAGCTCATTGGCATGACACTTACCTAGTACACACAAAGCATGGGATCCATTCTCCAGTACTTCAAAATAAATGATAATAATAAAAAGATATGAAAGACAAGGACAAGCTGAAAAACTTGGCTCTTGTTGAGGATATTTCAAGTAGACACAATGACAATGAGCTACCACTCAAAAGTACAGGAGAAAAAAAGAAAAGTGAGTCACTGGCCTAATAACATTCTTTTTATCTCTATAGTAAAGCAAGAAATTAAAGTTGCCGTGCCCAGATGTCTGCCAAGGAATAAAGACGTAGATCCTGCATCCTAATTTCCTGATCTGGATGAAAGTCATACTTTGGATCCAGAGTGGGCCACGGTTGAATAACGGGCTGTTTGTGGTAGAACTTCTCTAAGACTTGTGTGCTCTGAGCCTGTTTCTGTCCTCTGCCTATTTCAAAAACAGATCAGAGCCAGGCGATGGTGGTGTACCTCTTTAATCCTAGCACTGAGGAGGCAGAGGCAGGTAGATCTCCGTGAGTTCAAGGTCAGCCTGGTCTACAGAGCTAGTTCCAGGACAGCCAGGACAACACAGAGAAACTCTGTCTCGAAAAAACAAACAAACAAACAGATCCAAAGATAAACTCCTTGGGCACAACAGACATAAGAACCATGTCCATGAGACCTCAAGGGAACACAGGCCACCATGGGAGCAGGGAGATACAAAACATCATCAAGTCTTGTCAGTCACTTAATCACCATTATCCAGGCCCACAACAATTAACATGCATGTACATCATTGTAATCATGGAATTAAACTATTACATGCCTTTCTTATAAAAACTGTCCCTGCTAACAGTGGAAACTGAATAAGCATACAAAAACAAGAGCCCTCACCAAACAACAGCAAAAAAAAAAAAAAAAAAATGTGGTGAGGTGCTGGGGATTGAACCCAGAGAGGCATGCATGCTAAGCATGCCAACTCTGCCTCTGAGCTATACCCAAGCCCTTGCCCAATATTCTGAGAAGTGCTGAGAAAGATTGGGAAAGGAGGACAAATGACTTTAATAGAATGACAAGAATAACTGGAGTCAGGTCAGGATCATCTAGAAAGGTTTCAAAGAGGAGAATCCTCAGAGGAGAACTTGCAGAGAGAACGAATCGAAAACAAGCCCCATGAAGACGGAGAAGGTGGTGGATGTGCGGTTAGGGAACAAAGTCCAGCGAGCCTGCAATCAGATACCGAGCAGGAGCCAGAAACATACTGTTATTTAAAAGCAGGCGTGATGATGTTGGGTTGTATTCACAGATGCATGGCAGGAAAAGGCTGAGAGGAAAAAGCATTCCTCCCTGCTTGGTATGGGCTGGACCGTAAGCGCTAGAGAGCCCAGTTTTGCATGCTGTGCATTACAAGGCCATGGAGACATGGGCAAGAAGCCAGAGAAAAGCAACAGGCATTATTGGAAGAATGGATCTCAGCAGCCATCGGGAAAAGTGAGAAGGGGTTGAGATTAAAGTAAAACCACATTGGTCATCTGCCACTCTGATTAGCTTTGCCCAGCTTCTTCTCTGGGTTAAGTGACTATATAGTTATTTAGCAGATTAAAAAGCTTTGTTTTCCCGGTATTCATTTTCATGGTGTAGATCTGGAAAGGAAAAGGTTAAATAATTTGCTCAGGTTCCCACAAAAAGCCATAGGCATCGTAATATTCAACCCCAGTGTTAGATGTAGATGCTTAATCCACCAGTCCACAGCAACTCTATGTATAATGAATGTAGTCTCCTAAAGACTGCACCGATGAAAGATGGGAGAATTCTCTGCCATTTTCTCTGGAGGGAAGAATAAAATAATGTCATGTCTCAATGCCAAGGCCCATATAAACATACATTCCCTGATGCCCTCCTGGTCTGATGACACAGGACACAGCCATCAGCAAATGGCTGGATCCCTCATTCCACCCATTATCCATGGACATCAATCCCATGTAGGAAGAGTAATCAGTGCTCCTGACAACAGATGGGGAGTGAGGAAGTGAGTCTGATCTGAAGTTGGGGGGAAGAGAAAGACTCATTCTCAGTTCTTTGACTGATTTTCTCTAAAATGAACGCATCAAATGGTAAATGGAATGTACCAGTGAGTGTTCAGTAAGTCAAAGAGGGTGCCACCAAAAACTCGGTTTCGTTTTGTTTCTGTTTTTTGAGACAGGTCTCATATATCCCAGAATGTCCTCAATCTTGCTTTGTAGCTGAAGATAACCTTGAACTTCTGACTCCTCCTCTCTCCACCTCCCCAGTACTGTGATTGCAGGCCTGTGCCACCGTGCCTGGTTTATCAAGTGCTGGGACAGGAACCTGGAGTTCCAAGCGTGCAAAACACATACCCTTCCAACTGGGCTCCAGTCCAGCCCAAAGCTCAGAATGTGTGAAGATATACCACTCCATACTTTTAGTAAGATGGGGCCCACATTTTTATTCCCATCACTCTGGAGGCAGAAGCAGGCAGATGTCTGTGAGTTTGAGACCAGCTTCATCTGTAAAGTGAGCTCCAGGCCAGCAAGAGCAACATGGTGAGTTCTCGTGTGGAAGGAAGGGAGGGAGGAAGGGAGGAAGAGAGGAAGGGAGGGAGGGAGGGAGGGGGAGGGAGGGAGGGAGGGAGGGGGAGGGGGGAGGGGGGAGAGAGGGAGAGAGGGAGGGAGGGAGGGATGAAGAGAGGGAAAGAAAAAGAGAGAAAGAAAAGATGGGGGGTTAAACTTTAGCAGACCCAAGGCAGGAAAGCCCTGTCTGGTAGAAATCAAACCTCTAACATATTATATATATTTTTAAAGGCAGAATATGTAATAAGCAACACAACTCTAAAATGAGAGGCCTAGGCTGCAGAGGTGGTTCCAAGAATAAAAGTGCTGGTCATGCAAGCTGGACAACCTGAGCTCAAGTCCCAGGACCTAGAGTAGATGTGTAGGATAACCAACATCTGGAAGGTGTCCTCTGACCTCTGTGTATGCACTGTGGTATGTGTCACACACACACACACACACACACACACACACACACACACACACACACACAATAATAAAGTAAATTTACAAAACAAGAGGGGGCTCAGAATTACTGACCAAAATTTTTAAAAAATTAAGTACTGGCTAGGAGCTACAGGTCAATTATCATGAATTATAATTTGCTGAATGCCTGGCCCGCTTCCTGTGTACAGGCATGGAAGATTAAGCTGCAAATGTTGTACCTGGCTAAGTTCAGCACCTAACCGGATGTTAACACAGACACATTCAGAACCCAAAGAAATTTTGCAAATTTTGCAAAAAAATTAAACAAAGCATGAAAAAGGAGATCTTTTCATTAAGTTCTTAAGACAAACACAACATAATTGTATTCAAGAAAAATAATATAAGTTAAGATGTATTAAAAGAAAGAAAACAAAGAACCAGTAAGTTAAAGTTAGTCGTAGACCCCTATTCTTTACAGACACAACTAACCAGACTGTATTTGTATTTGAGTCTCATTATGTAGGTCATACTGGCCTTGAACTTGCCATCCCCCTACCTAAACCTCCTGGTAATGAGATTGCAGGCATTCGCCATCACATCTAGCCTGTCTGGCATTTTAACTCTTCTACTGAGAAACTGTAGATTTTTTCAGACTTAAACAGCTACAAGAATCTCTCCCGACTAATCCGAGATTCCCACTGTGGCAGCTGAGATCTAAAGCCACCTGTGCCACTAAACTGCTGGGAGATTTTTGGATAAACAGACCAATGGCTCAGTAGGTTCATTCCCCGGAATGCATACCTGCCAAAATTCATGGGCAAAAGAGGATTGAGTGGCCATGCTTGAAGAAATCCTTATTGGTGTAGTTGGCAGACAGACCCGATATTTAGCACAGGGTTTAACAATGCTGTGCTAACCTGGGCACTTGCACCTTCAGCTGGAACTGAGCTGTGGGCTGGTACCAATGTAATCCTCCAAGCCACTATCAATCTACAATCCTCAAACCTCAGAGAAATCACATGAGACCAAAAAGAAACTCAACAGCAGGAATGTTAATCAGGGACAGAATTCAGACGCAAGTTATGCCCTTCCTTATGTTACTACAGTTGGCAGCCACCCAAAGGCAGCATGGCTCTGACGAGGAGGGTCTGTGTAACAAGGCGTTGCAAATGAATATTTTGCAGACTGAAAAATGAGAGCTGGAGAAAGGAACCAATTTCCCTCCAACTCCTCTACTTCCTGGCGTAAAGTAACATGGCCCTTGTTACACTTAGTGATTCTACTGGAAAAGAACTTTCTAGAAAGCCAAAAATGGAGTCATGGAGTTAAGAGACACTATCAAACATAAGCATGTCCACCTTGAAACCCCTTTTCACTTCAGCTAACATCCCCCTTGCCTGGTCAGTACTTCTAATCTCCGAGGTCTGTTGCTGCATTATAGCCTAATTCATCTAATTCACTTGCAAAAAGCATTTACTGGTTCATAATATCTCCCCTTTGCAATAGACACAATCACAGAAAACATTTTAACATCTTTTTCTCTGGGCCTAAGCTGATCTATCACAACCTCGAATAAGATAATGCATATTAAAGTGCCTGTGAGCAGTAAAGTGCTAGATAAATGTAAGGTATTAGTAGTCCTCCAAACTATCATTAGTCATTTTTGCATCCACGTCATAACACTGGTTGCTACCATCTGCTGTCCATTTTCTTTTAACTGACTCTCATCAACTTTCAAAAATCCATACAGTCCTGCTTCTAACGAAGAGCCACATAGAAGGCACTAGAAAGTTCGATGTACCAAAGCCAATGTAGGACCTTAGTAGGATACAAAGCAGTGATTGGGGACAGAGGACAAAGGAGTACAGTGTCCCCAGGACACTGCAAGAATGTATCAACATGAGTCCTTTCCCTGTGTCCACCCTATAGCTTCAAGGCAAAAGCTAAGGGGAAAAAAACCCCACACATGAGGACAAGAAATCAGCCTGTAGTCACCCAAACATCTATCTGTCCTGACATCAAGTGCATGTGACCCCGAAGGTCGCCTCAACAATTTTACTTTACTGGGAGCCATGTGGAGCAAAAGCTAAGGGTGAACTGGCTGGCTACCTGACCTCCACAGAGGAGACCGATTTCTCTTTTTTGCACAAGGAAGTCAAAAGCCTTTCAAAGGCTTTTGTCATAGTCCCATTAGTTATGGGACAAAGAATCACGGAACAGACTGTCGAGGGTTAGGAGTACAATTCTGTTCCATCTTACAGGTAGAGAAACTGAGGTCCAGAAAGGGGACTTTCCCCAAAGCCGTACAACTAATTAATTCCCGAAGTAGGTCTCCAGAGTCTTCTAAAAGCCTCTAAAATCTTTCCTTTAAAAATCCCAGTCGTTGCCAGGTTTGATGTCATCATCACACCAGTAGCAGCCCCAGTGAGGCTGAATTTAGCCCTTTGTTGACCTTCTAGATCTGTGGTTGCCAGAGGCCTCAAGACCCCTTTGTAGAGGCACCCTCTGACCCTTACCACCTGCCGTCCTAAAAAAGCACTCCTGTCTGAAGAGGCATACACAACAGCAGCTCAGACGCATTGTTTCCTCTCATTAACAAAAAGGCCATTCATTTCAAAAGAAATGAGAAAGAGGACTGGTCAAATTTGCACAGAAGGTCTAGCTAGGACAACCCTGGACTTGCTGTGAATGACACCCCTTCACAAGAAGCCCTAAAAAAAAAAACAAAAACAAAAAAACTGGGCCTACCCCATCTTACCCCAACTCTTTTTCCATGCTTTTTAGTGACCCAATCAACAACGTCCCCTTTATTCCAGAGCCATCTACACCTTCTTACCATCTGCAAGATGCCAAGGGGCCAAGGTCATCCTCATTTTATAGATCAAGAAACTGAGGCCAAGAATGTGTAACCAAATGGATTTCCAGGAAAAGTGAGCTACCAAATACATGAGCCCCAAGTATACAGCAAAGTCCTACAGGATGGCCTCACCACCCTCTGCCACCCCGAGTTGAGAGCTGAAGGTTTGCAACTCCAAAGGAGTTCGCTTCTATCCCTGAGTCTAATCCATCTTTTGCCTTGAGGCAAGCGACCTCTATCCTTGAACCCTGCAGGGGCCGTAAAGTGAGGATAATAATCTCAGCCTCCTGCTCTAAGCAGAGTTGTCGGCATTCTCCTGAGAACAACCTTCAACAAATATAAAAGCAATAAAGATGCTAAAGACAGGCTTCAAAACTACCCCCAGTAAAACACACCAAGTTTTCCACAGCCCGGAATGTAAAAAGACCTAATTGCTTTCCCGGTCTCCCTTTCTCCTCGTTCCCATGAATTTATAGCTTCAGAATATCCCTGACCAGGCTGAGCAGAGAAGTCTCCCTCTTTGGTCCTCACACAGATTATGTGTACCTTGCTGGCAATTTCCCCCTTCAAGACCATTTGTTCGCCTTAGCATATCTAATGAATAGAGGTCAGGAGAGCAAAAGAAATCAGCTCTCTGAGTACCCTTGGAGCATGACCAGAGGACAGAATCAGAGAATCAGGTTTGAAAAAAGTAAATTCCCTCTCACCTCCAATCGCGATCTCCAACCTAAAGTTCACAAATCAGCATGGAGCCGAGTTCAGAGAGCTCTTAGTAGCTTTGGGTTGCTCAAGCTTCTCACAACCCAAAAGCAGACCTCGCCCTAAGAGCATAAACTCCCAAATGAAAGAGTCCTTAAGAGAAACCCCTAAAAGTATTTCCCCAATGTACCACAATGGAGACAAGGAAGCTTGTGTAACCACCTCCAGGAAAACGTGTAACCAGGCCCCGGGGAAACTACTGCAAAAGGCAAGAGGGCTGGGCCATGGGCCACAGATGTGATTCTGAAGGGGCACCTAGCTGGGGTTGGACTTCCTGCTGGTGAAAAGGCCAGGCCCCAGCGGGGCTGGGAGCCAGAGGGAGGAAGGGGGAGGAGGGAGGGGGAGGGGAGGAGGGAGGGGGGGGCATGGGGCTCGGAGTGCAAGTCGTTTCTAGGGCTCTTTACCTCCGCTGTAGGGCTGTTTGATCCATTGTGCAACTCTCAAGTTAGCACAAAGGCGGCCGCTGGTTGGAAAACCATTTTTAAGGGTCCCACTTCCCAAGGGGACAAAGTGCTCTCTACACTAGTGTCCTGAGCACACAAATGACTTTTATCACTTAGGCTGCCCAGGAAAAAGTCAACAGACTCACATGCATCATGGTGACCAGGTGACAAGGGTTGAGCAGGTAGATGACGGTCTTGTGGCGAACTTAAAGCCCACCTCCACCCCGAAGATCAGGCACAGGGCTACTAAGAGCAGATTCTTGCTCAGGCTCTCCTTGCCTTCCTCTGGCCGCTGGGTCACCTGCTGTGGCTGGCTGCCACGGCCACCCCTACCGTCCTCCGTCTGCCTCAGGATGTGCCGAAGGGCCACCAGGATCTCCAACAGGGCCAGGGTCAGGACCACCACACTTTCCAGCAGCCGCTGCTGCCAAGACAGGAAGGCAGCACAGTCGGGGCCCCCATTGCCTGCAAAACTGGGGTCGACACCCCCATAGAGCCAGTCCAGGAGACTTTGGTAGCTATACCGGGACATGATGCAAAGTGGCTCCACTTGACTACGGTACAGAAGCAAGAGCGAGATGGAACACGAGACCGAAGGGGTTGCCCGGGCGGTGGAACATTAAGGAGGGCACACCCGCACCCCCCTCTGGACACTGGGGCACCTAGAACAGGGGAGGGAAAGCTACACGCGAGGCCCGGGGGTAAAGTGCTGGCTCTAACTTGTCCCCACGGCTGTCTGGGGAGCCCCCCGCGCTTCTCAGTGGCCACCAACGAGGCAGGGTTGAAAGGAGCCGTTGGCCAATCTAAAAGGAAGGAGAGGAAAAAAAGGTCTCAAAGAGGCAATTGCACGGGAATTAACGAAGCGGGAGGGGTAACTAGCGAGGGAAGAAAAGGGGAACAGGAGTCGTGGCCAAGCAAGCAGGGGGTCGAGGGAAGTTGGAGGGCCGAGAGGGTCAGGGCAGGGACCCTAGGGGACCCGGCACTGCCGAGGGAGCCAAGCAGGAGGGGGGGGGGGGAGCGGGGGTGAGAGAGAGGGGACACCGGAGGCTAGGAGAGGAGCTAGCAGGGCCGGGCAGGCGGGGAGGGCGACGGGGAGGGCAGGGACGCCGGACTCCTCGTCTCACGCACTCCACGAGAGGGGGATGTCTTACTCCTGCAACCGCGTGGCCGTCTCTGCCCCCAGCTAGCAACTTCGCCGCCGACGGGGCCCCCTCTCCAGCCAATTTAGAGCGGTCCCGGTCCAACCTCCCGCCCCCGGGTACACCCCGAGCCACCAGCTCCACCCCCCCCTGGCCCATCACGCCCGCCCTCCGGGCCAGCGCCACCCTCAGCCCGCGGCCCGCCCGGGACCAGCCCCCTAGGCGCAGGCGGGCGACGGGAGGAAACTGAGAGGGAGGGCGGGGAAGCGGGGCCAGCCAGGGGCCGAGCCATGGGGCCGCCACCCTCCGCCCCGCCGCCGCCGCATCTTCCCGCTCCTCTTCGCCCGGCCCCCAGAGACGGACCGCCGCGTCCCCTTGGGGCTCCACTCACCCGCTGCTCGGCCCCGCCGCCCGGGCTCCACCGATCGCTCCGTCTCCCCGCACTTCCCGCAGCCCCAGGCGGCACTCGGCTGGGCTCCCCAGGCGGCTGCAGCAGCCGCCGCCACCGCCGCGGCTCAGGGCTCCTCCTCCCTGCCTTCCTCCCCCAGCAGCCGCCGCTCGCTTCCTCCGGTTTCCCCTCCCTCTCTCCTCCCCCTCGTCGTCAACTCCCTCCACCTTAGGCCCTCCTCCCGTCCACTTCACCATCACCACCACCCCCGCCCCCCCCCCCTCACATGCACACGTCCTCAAGCCACTGCCCCGCCTCGCTGTCTTCCCTCCACTTCGTCCTCCACTCCCTCCCCCCAACCCCCCCCCCCCCTGCCCTGCTTCCTCTCATCTCCCCCTCCACCCTGCTGCCCTCCCGAGGCCCCATCCCTGCCTCTTTCCTCCGTCTTCTCCTTGCCTGGTCTTCTGCACTCGAGGCGTGCACGCGTACACAGTTTTGCTCCTTCGCCACTGTGACTCAATTCACCTCCCTGCCTAAGCCTGGTGGACTAACTCCTCAGATGACCCGGTTCTCAGATCACTCCTTTGTACACCTGGACACATACTAGGCACTCAGCTGGCCCTCACTAACTTTTAGGAGTAAGGCTGCAAAACTACTGGACAGGCTTTGACTTTTGGAGTGTGCTGGGTATGGTCTTCCCGCTTCCTCCCTTCCGCCTTGAAATGGGACATTGATAAAAGACCATAAAAGTATCGTCCCTCGCCCCTTCCAGTTACAGCCTCACTTCCTACTTCAGTGCCTACGTTGGGGGCTTCTCCCTGGACTTCCTCTAAGCCAGTTCTGATGTTTTTCCTCTCCCCTCCAGCTACACAAACCACCCTAGCCTTCTCTTGCTCTCTCCCTCCCCCACCCCGTCTCTCTGTACCTCTCTCCTTCTCTCTCTCTCTCTCAATCTCTCTCTCTCTCTCTCTCTCTCTCTCTCTCTCTCTCTCTCTCTCTCTCTCTCTCTCTCTCTCTCTCCCTCTCTCCCTCTCTCTCTCATTCTCTGTGTCTCGCTCTCTCCCTCTCCTGGGTCTCTCTTGCACTGTCTCTCTCTTGCGATCTCCTCTCTCTCTCTCTCTCTCTCTCTCTCTCTCTCTCTCTCTGCCTCTTTTTCTCTCTCACTCTGCCTCTCTCTTTGTCTGTCTCTTTGTGTCTCTCGGTTTCTGCCTCTCTGTGTGTCTCCCTCCCTCCTCCCTCCCTCTCAGTCTCCCTCTCAGTCTCCCTATCTTCCACCGCGTGCAGTCCCTGAAAGACTAGCTGCAGGAAAGGAAGTCTCCTGACCTCTCCCCCTCCTCCCTCCCCAAATGAGAGCAGCTGCTTCCTAACCCCGCCTTGGAAAAAGCAGCCTGGCCAAAGTGAGTGCTAGCTAGTGTCCAGGGGCCCCCTCTTCCCCGGCACTTTCTACTTAGTGACTGTGTTGGCTCTTCTTAGGATCAAGAATTAAGGAAAGGACTACTCAGAATGTACCATATATTGGTTTAATATTTATTGAAGACTCACATAAGTTAGAAGAATATCCAGAAAAAACGTGGTTAGGCACCTTGCCTAGGAAACACTTTCAGATGTTGGCTGCATGCCAGTCTTAAAATGTAAAATACAGTCGTCTGTTTTATCAGGCCAATACCCTCCCATCCTTTCCAACCTAACAAATACAGCCAAGCAAGCTCGTCTGACTTCAAGCTTTGTGAAGCATCCACCATAGGCAGGATGTTTTCCAAGTGCTAATTAATAAAGAATGGCAACAAACAAGACTCACTTCAGAGGCTCACTGGCTCTCCTTAGGTGTTTTGCTAAATCTCAGCAATATGACCAAAGAACAAGGCAAGGGAGCTCCTGGCTGTGGAATGCAGCATCTGGCGGCCTCACGTTCCTATCTTCAAAGAAGTAAAGATGAGGGTATAGCTCTCAGTAATGGCTTCATTAATCCCTCTCATTTCCATGCTGACCTTCAGGAGGGAATTTGGCCTAGCCACTCCTGTGCCTGCAAGAAAAGAGACTGTCTTTCATGACTGGAACCAAGCCAACTTCTTGATCTAAGCCACAAATTCCTTTTTCTTTTTTCATAGGTTAGACAAAGTGGGTTTTTCTTCAATATTTTATTTATTTTTATTATATGTGCATGAATGTTTTACCTGCATGTATGTCTGAGCACCACTTCCGTGCCTGATTCCCACAGAGGACTAACATGTGAGCCACTGTGTCTCTGCTAGGAATCATATCTGGGTCCTCTGCAAGAGTTGCCAGTGCTTTTAACCACTGAACCATCTCTTTAGCCCCCCCCCAAAATGTTTTTAAAGTGTACATTCTGGGCTGGACAGATGGCTCAATGGTTAACAGTTTTTGTTATTCTAGCAGAGGACCTGGGTTCAATGCCCAGCACCCATATGGTGGCTTACAACCATCTGTAACTCCAGTTCCAGAGTATCTGACACCTTCTTCTGGCCTCTGGTCACCAGGCAAGCATGTGGTGAACACACATGCATGCAGGCAAAACACCCATACACATAAAATATAAACCAATTAATCTTTAAAAATGATTAAAAGATGCATATTCTAACTAATCCTATGTATGCCAGTTACTTCTGTAGCCTTGAGTAATTTGCCCAACCTCTCATTGCTTCCATTTCTTATCTATTAATTGAAAGATAGTGCTATCTAATTCATAGGGTTTTGCACATTCAAATGAGCTGAATTCTGTAAAACTTATTTGGTGTCTGATACATAGTCTGAAGACTGTTGTTAGCAAGCCGGGCGTTTGCATGTGCCTTTAAGTGTGTGGGCACACACACTTCACTTCTGTGCCCTTCTGGCACATCTGCAGAAGCAAAGCATCCTCCAACACCCATGGAAACGCACACTCTTCTCAGTCCCCCACCCCGTCCCCAGATCCCCATCCCTCCTCAAAACTTGTACAGCATTTATTGCCTGCACTACTTATTTTCTTCTGAATCACATACTGCCTTCCATTGTTTTCTCGGAGGCCTGCCTCCCACACCCAGCTCTTTGACAGCATGCAAGGGTCTTAATCCTTTCTACACAAGCACACCCCTCAGCACCTAACAGAGTGACACATAGTAAACACCAAAGAAACACAAAGAAACTATTGTCCCTATAGGTAAAGAGGCAAGCACTGAACTGAAATGATGGGTCTAATTTTACAAACAACCACCAAAATCTTCAGACAAACGTCTCCATGTTTCTTTGCTGGGAGAGCCTGTTGATCTCCAAACACTGACAGGAAGAAACAGATTTTGCTTTTTAAGAGGGTATATTTTAAATTATGGGATTTGTTTAGTCTGTGTGAGCACTGGACACTCGAGCACCATGCCATGTGTTTGGAAATCAGAGGACAACTTGCAGGACTCAGTTCTCTCCTTTCACCACCCCTCTTCCCCAGGGTCCAAGTCAGGTCTTCAGGCTTGGCAGCCGGTCCCTTTGCCTGCTGGGCCATGGGCTCTTAAAGAAGTCTTAGTGGCCTAAGGTGAAAAGGGAACCTGAAGTCCACAACAGCTCCAGCAGTGCAGAGTGAGGCTGGGCTAGGAGGACAGCTGGGTGGACAGGGAGATGACAGGAAGCTGGGTGGGGGGTAGAGGTGGGGAGGAGGCAGGTGTAGGTGGGGGTGGGGTGGGGAAGGAATGCTGTGAGGTGGGGCAGTAGTGGCCTGAGGACCTGTGTGTCTGGGGAAAGTGGACAAGGAAAGGAGGGTCAAGGGTGGAGGCAGTTGGTAGGTGTATGTGAGGGGTATTTTGTGGTGGTGTTGTCTGTTTGTTGTTGTTTTTGAGACAGGGACTCCCTATGTAGCCCTGGCTGTCCCAGAACATAGATCAGGCTGGCCTGGAACTCACAGAAATCTGTCTCCCTCCAGATTGCTGGGGATAAAAGACATGCAAATCTCCCTGGCTTCTTGGGGATGTTTTTGACAATAGTCTCTGAGATCCTTGTAGGTCACAAAAGGGTATAATTCTATATAATCTGCCTCCCTGTCTTCTCAGGCCTGTCTTAAGACAGATAGTTGATCTCCCGGTTTGGTGGCATGAGTCACTTCTCTGCTTGTATAGACAGTCTCCTAAATTCTTTGGGCTAAAGCGTCTTCCCAGTTATGAGCTCAGGTGACTTCCTGGAGCGTATAGGTCACCAGAAGGGCCTTCTCTTTTGTTAGACTCTCAAGTTAAACTTGGGCATCTAACTTTCTCCTCAGGCAGGTGGTTCTTTGAATCTATGTCTGCCTTCTATCTACAATGAAACCTTGTTTTGTGTAGCCATTTCCTCCCAACTGTAACATTTCCCGAGAGAGAGGGAAGAGGGAGCCTCTTAAGACTTGAGAAGCTAACTAAATTTACAATGCTGGGAAAACTCAAAAAGTTACAAGATGCACAGGAGCACTTCCTAAGGTTAGGTACACAGTAAACAATTCTGTTGCAAAGAGAAGACTGCATCCAGTGCAGTTGCCTACAAATTGTGCACGGGGAGGTCCAGGGATGTGGCTTGAACTGAGCCCTCACCCATGCTGGGTGAGCTTTACAGTGACACAGCTGCCTTTGAGTCACCCATGCTCCTGTAAGGAAGCCCAGATAAATACACTAGTTCACTAAACCAGACTTCAGTGGAACGATTTTTTTTTTTTTTTTTTTTTTTTGTCTATTATTAAAGCCCTATCTGGGATGAATAGATACTTGTCCACATCTTCCCCAGGAAAAGGCACACAACAAACCCGCAAGTCAAGCGCAAGCCAAAAACAATGCACAATCCTGATGAGCTGTGAAGTGCCATCAGGAGTACTGAGCCACATGTGGATGGAGGACCATGAAGAGAGAAGCCTTTGTCTTGGTCTGTCTGCTTACTTTTTTCTCCCCGCTCCCATTCATTCAACACCAGCATTCTTTCTCTACATGGTCACTGAGTCTCTGTAATGTGCAGAGGAATGCTCTGGGCCTGTGAGCAATTCTTGCCCTAAGGAGCTTAAGATCCACCCTACAGAGCACTTATGAACAAGAAAGATTAAATAATAACACATAGGGGTGGTGAATAATAAAGCCAAGCCGGTAAGAGCAAATCCTGCCTGTACGAATGACCTACACTGGTAAGATCTGGGGAGTCACAAAAACTCAGAGGTAGAGCAGTGTGGTAGTACTTGCCCATTATCTCAAGAAGCAAGAGACTTGAAACAGGATCATCAGAGATGGAAGCCAGCTGGGGCTATAGAGCAAGATCCTGTCTCAAAACAAAACAAAACTGAAAATCAGGGATGTGGGGGAGCCAAGGAAGCCATGCGTGAATGTGTAAAGAGCAAATGAGCTCCCGAGTGTGTATTGTTGACGTGGACACCGCTACATCAAGGATCCAATGCTTCAGACCCATAGAAATAGCAAAACCTCTGGTCCAAATACAAGTGTGTACTGTGATCGGCCAATGTGTGCAAAAACTAGCAACTTTAGCGTCTTCCTCTTCGTTGTTGACAACCTGAGATTGCTCGCCTATAGGCATCCACCGAGATTAGCTATGGCTTCCTCCACGTGCTATATACATAATAAACAAGTTGAGATTCTGGTTGTTGCTGTGGTTGGCTCCACATCATCAGATTCCACCTGACCCCAGCTTTTCTCTATGTGTGTCTGTGTCTGCCCTTTCTTCATTCCCTTGTCACCACAGTCAGGTCAAATCCCCACCACACCAGATGTAGCACAGGGGTAGTTCAAACAAAGCTAAAGTCATCTATAGCGAGAAAGGTCAGCATGATATGTACCATGGAAGGTACCCTAGGAGGAAGCCTTCAAAGATGTTAGTCCTGTTCAGTGTCTTGATCTAGGGAGTGCTACATATGGAAACAGTCAGAGCCCCACACTCCAGAGTTGTCTGTTTATGTTGGATGGCAGTTGCACATCGTTTTTTTCAGAGTTCAGAAAAGAAAAAAACACACTAGGAGCTGGAATGACCAAGAGCGTCTCCTGGATAAAGAGGCAGCCCATTTGGAGGTGCAAATAAATCTAACCCCATGGAGATCAGCTGTGGCTACACTTCAGAATTGTCTGGCTGCTGTTTTAAAACACCAAGTCTCAGGCTGGAGAGATGGCTCAGCAGGTGAACGTGCTTGCTGCTAAACCTGACTGCCTAAGTCTGATCCTGGGGACTCAGAGTGGAAAAAGAAGCAAGTCCTGTAATTTGTCCTCTGACTTCAAGTGTACCCTGGTATACACATGTTCTCAAATGTGTGTGTGCACACACACTCAAATAAATAAATAAATAAATAAATAAATAAATAAATAAATAAATAAATAAATGCAACAAAAGGTTAAACACACAAGTACTAGGTCACATCTCAGGCCAATCAGACCAATGTAATCAGAACCTCTGGCAGTAAGTCCTTACAATGGGACTTCAAAAAGAAAAAAAAGATAGATAACTACTAGTTTAGTCACTAAAGTTAGAAAACCTAGAGGCTGTGGATTTGTGTAGTGGGACAATGCTTGCCTAATATACAAGGTCCCGGGTTCTGTCCTCAAGCCCCAGCCCCCATATACACACTGGGAGCTGGCAGGATAGCTCAGTTGGTAAAAAAGGTGCTAGCCACTGACACTTCCTACTTGAACTACCTGGGCCTCACACGGCAGAAGGAGAGATTTGACTCCCAAAGATTGTCTCCTGAGCTCCACATGTGTACGCGTATGTACTGTATGTACACATGCACAAAATAAAATAAATACATAAGTGCAACAAAATATTTTTACATTTTAGTTGTGGATGATCAAACCCATTAAAGTGGCCCAGTGAGTCACTTAAATTATCTCATTTAAACTTTGTGACCAAACAGCCTGAGACATAGTCACTATACATATTTATATCCATAATTCCTATTGCTATGATTCCTATTTTACAGACAGAAAATTGGAAACTCGGATCTTACTGCCTCCAAGTGCAACAGCTCAGATTTTGTCCCAGATCTTCGAGCTCTAAAGCGAGCGACCTGAGCATATATACAATATTGTCTCTCAGGGGGACCATGCCACAGAGACAATACTGCAGAGGCTCTTGGTAGAAGAGCTGGCTAATCTGTGAAAGATCACTGCATTTAATTTTTTTCTTTCTATCCAGGGCAGGACTACCTGACATCCACTAAGATGCATTATTAGTCTTAAGTGTACAGCTTGGTGAGTTTGACAAATGCATACACCCCCGTAATCACCATTCAGATCTTCAGGCACGCCTCCCAATCAATCCTCACCTCTAGAGGTAACCACTGCTCTGATTTTCATCACTATTCATGTGGCCTATCCTTGAATGCCACACAAATGGAATCATTTTGCTATTGTGACTGGCTCCTTATGCTCAACATTCTATCCCCGAAGTTCATCAAAACAACTCCTCTCTCTCTCTCTCTCTCTCTCTCTCTCTCTCTCTCTCTCTCTCTCTCTCTCTCTCTCTTCCCCACCCCCGTCTCTGTCGATCTGTCTCTACTGTCTCTATCTTTTCTCTCTATCTCTCTGTGTCTGTCTGTCTATCTCTCCTCTCAGTCTCTCTCTCAGCTCATCCTGTCCCTCTTTCTTTTCTTGAGAGAAGGTCTCACATTGTAACTCAGGCCGGGTTAGAACTCACGATGCAGCCCCCAAACTTACTGCAGTTCTCCTGCCTCTGACTCTGTAGTGCTGTGATTACAGACATGAGCCACAGGCATGATGAAAATCATGGTTCTTAAAAAAAAATGTTTCTTGTTTTGGTATTGTTTTCTTCCTTTTGTTATAAGATCAAGTTATGTAGTCTAGCCTAACCTGGAACTCAGAACTCTGCCGCCTTCAGCACCTGAGGGCTAGTATTTCAGGTGTGTACCATTATGCTCTGTCAGATCAGGTCTTATATTCAGAAACAAATGCTGATTGTAGGAGACACTAAACTTTCAGACTCAGGACCTAGCTAGCACAGGGCTTTAATGAGAGGCCTGGCAAATACTGCTTCTGGGGAGCCTTTTCCCACTGCACCCCTGGAAGCTTTAATTCCAGCGGTGTTTTCAAAGCCCATACTTTTTTTTTTTTTTTTTTTTTGGTTTTTCGAGACAGGGTTTCTCTGTGTAGCTTTTCGCCTTTCCTGGAACTCACTTGGTAGTCCAGGCTGGCCTCGAACTCACAGAGATCCGCCTGCCTCCGCCTCCTGAGTGCTGGGATTAAAGGCGTGCGCCACCACCGCCCGGCTCAAAGCCGATATTAAGAGTGGAGCCTGCATAGCTCCCATAGAACCGCTTGAACACTTTGGTAATATATCAAGCTCACACGTCGTAGGAAACACCAAATCCAGCTCTCACAAGTAAATAAAAGGTATATGCTACACAGATTGCAGCTTTATGGGCTTTAAGATCACAGGAAGAAGCCAGACAGTGGTGGCACACGCCTTTAATCCCAGCACTCGGGAGGCAGAGGCAGATTGATCTCTGTAAGTTCAAGGCCAGCTTGGTCTACAGATTGAGTTCCAGGACAACAGCCAGGGCTACACAGAGAAACCTTGTCTCGGAAAAACCAAAATTAATTAATTAAAAATATATATCACAGGGAGAATTCTTTTTATTTCGTTTATTTTTACTTTTCTTGTTTCTTATAATGAAGAATTCTGATCCACACAATTTCTGATTCAAGGTCAATGGTTAAGAGGTGAGGGAGAGGGCTGGGCAAGAAAGTACATGGCCAGCACAATGTTTTGGATGCAGTTTTTTTTTTCCCAAGGCTTCATATGTTGGAGACCGAGTCCTCAGTGTAGTACTGTAGGAGAAGGAAATGGGACCTTTAAGAGGTGGGACCTAGAGGGAGGTCCATAAGCATTGGAGGATCTGCCCTTGGAAAAGATTAAAGTAGTTCTTGAGCAACTCTAGATTAACTCTCAAGGTGGGGGCTGGAGAAACACTCTTTAAAAGGATCAAACCTAGCTCTACACACTCTCTCTGGTTCCCTGTCTGGCAACACGATTGATCACTTCCTCAGACACGAACTCGGGCTGTTTGTCATGAGGCCCTTGTTTGGGCTATCTCCATGCTGTTTAAACTTTCAACCTCAAAACGGTTGAGGCCAACAAGCTTCTTCTTCACAGGGTTTTCCTCCCTCGGATACTTCTTGATAATAACAAGAAAGTTCTCTCTTCCAAATACCCCACTCAAAATGCCCTGGCTGACCTCAAAATAACACCAAATGGAGACTGCTATTCTCCGTCTTTCCTTGATCCTTTCACCCCGCGCAAATCCTGGGCCTGTCTTCCATCCTTCCATATGTAAGACAGGGTCTTGCCATGTAGCCCAAGCTATCCTTCAACATATGATCGTCCTGCCTCTGATTCCTGAGTTCTGGAATTACAGGTATATACTACAACATCCCTCTTAAATGTGTAGACTTCTAGATCCATGGTTGCAACCACGTTAAATGGGTTTAGTCATGGGCATGGTGAAAGTGCAGGCCTTTATTTCCAGCACTCAGGCAGCAGAGGCAGGCAGATCATTGTGAGTTCAATGCCAGCCTGTTCTAAAATACCGAGTTCCAGGCCAGCCAGAGCTATGTAGTGAGATCCTGTCTCAAAACACTGAAATAAACAAATGGCTTAGTCATGTTGCTGCGAGTTACTCTTTCTCTTCCTCACCACTCTAGGTCTTCAGCAGAAGCAACGATCACTTGGACTCTTGTTACCAGCAGAGTCCTTTAATAACAGCTATGATGTAGCTCAGCAGTAGAGTATATGCTTAGCATGCATAGGCCCCTGGTTCAAATCCCAGTATCTAAAAAATATCAGGGGGGAAAAAACAGTTTTGAGAGGGAGAGAGTGAAAATCTTGACATTTTCTTTCTGGCTTCATTTTACTTATTGCTTCATTTTAAAGAAATATGATCTTACTATGTGATCCAGGTTTGCCTCAAACTCCCAGACTTGACTGATTAATGCTCCTGACTCAGCCTCCCAAGTCCCTGGGATGACATGTATGTGCCACCATGCCTGGCCTTGGTTTTATTTCATTTTGTGGTGTTTGGGATCAATCCCAGGATCTTATGCATGCTAGGCAAGTGCTTTATCACCGAGCTCTACATTTGCTGCCCAGTTTTAAAGGTTTCCTGTCTAAAACAGTTTCCTTCAATATCTGAACTCTATTCCTACATCTACTGCAGTCTCCAGATATGAAGCTAACTTCTCTAGATGGTTACCTAACAGCCTGTGGGTGTTTTGCTTGTCTCTTATTATTTAGATCTCTGATTTCTAACCTACTTGATCCTTCTAGCAATAACTTTTTCACTTACTCCCCAGAATTGAGTGAATTTTTGTTTTTTGAGACAGGGTTTCTTTCTCTGTGTAGCCATGGGTGTCCTGGAACTCACTATGTAGACCAGGCTGGCCTTGAACTCACAGAGATCTGCCTGCCTCTGTCTCCCTGGTGCTAGGCCTAAAGGCGTGTACCACTACTCCTGGAAGACTCGATTAGATTTAAAAAACACCTCGGTACCTTGGAGCAGGTCTGTGAGGGCATTTACAAAGAGGCTTAACTGAGAGAAAAGTCACCTTGAGGATGATGGGCATCATCACACTGCCTAGGGGCTCAGACTGAATGAAAGAGTCAAATGGAGAAAGCCTGAGGAATGCTGCCTTCCTTTTCTGCTTCGGACTCTCCATGATCTAAACAGCTGCGGCAGACTCCCACATCTGCAGACTGTTCCCACCAGCATGCCTCCCCCACCAGCATGAACTGTTGTTATCTCCCTCAACCAGGAGTAGAACGGAATCCTCTCAAGTTACTTCCTGCTTGGTATTTGGCCACAGGGACAAGAAAAGCTACCAATACAAGACAGAGACACAGGTTGAGACAAGCATTATCTTAGGAGACACAACTGCCCAGATAAAAACCTTGGGTCCTTATCCTGTTATCTAACCCACTTCCTGCTTTGCTTTCCTCATAGCTGGCAGAAAGGCACTCCTTGTTTTTCCAGAATATTCCCAGAGTCAACAACATTATACACGAACATAAGGCTCTTTTGAGTTTTGGACAGGAGTTTGTGGTGGTGGTGTTATTGCTGCTGTTTTTAATAGTGTCTCCCTGCATATATCCTGACTGTCCTGGAACTTGCTATGTAGACGAGGCTGGTCTGGAACTCGCTATATAGACAAGGCTGGTCTGGAACTCACAGACTGCCTCTGCCGCCTGAGTGCCAGGATTAAAGGTGTGCTCTATCATTCCGGCATACAAATAAGGTTCTTAAGTATATTGCTGGCCTATCTTCTCCAAAGATTACTGCCATCATCAAATCCAACGAAAGTTAGAAGGAAAGTTGTTAGGCTTTCACAGGGCAGCCATTTTAGATATATATGTCACGTACATACTAAAGGGAAAAAAATTTGATGGAAGCACTTAAAAAGGTTTTGGTGTGATGGAAAGCAACTTTAAATACACTCTGACACACCTAAACTTTTTATTTATAATCTAGAATGATTGTATTATATATTATATATTATAATATATTCTATTTTGTCGTTGACAAAATATTTTCTTGGCTTCTAGTTCTAAATTACCACTTACCTTGTCATCCAAACTTCAGTTTGGCATTATTTGGCTACTTATATCACAAAGCCATGAGACAGCTGTCTTTCTTACAGGGGTTTCAAGAAAAGACTTTGGTTAAGCATCTTGAGTTCAAATAGGGCCATAACAATGTTGCTGAGCAGGCAGTGGTGGTGCACGCCTTTAGTCCCAGCACTCAGGAGGCAGAACCAGGAGGATCTCTGTGAGTTCGAGGCCAGCCTGGTCTCCAAAGCAAGTTCCAGGAAAGGCACAAAGCTACACAGAGAAACCCTGTCTCGAAAAACCAAAAAAAAAAAGAAAAAAAGAAAAAAAGAAAAAAAATGTTGCTGAGGAATACTGGGCAAAGCAGAGAACCTTTCAGGTTTTGCCTGGCCCTTGGCATAGGCTGGGAAAGCCTGGCTGGACAGCATCATTTCATAATTGAAACTACAGTGGTCCATCCTTATATGCAGGAGATATATTCCGAGACCCACACTGACTCATATAATCCATTATGTTTATGTTTCTTTTCTGTTTGTATACAAATGGGATGCCTTTTCCACTGAAACTAAGCACCATGGCCATAGCTTGTGCAGTTTGAGACACAAGGCAATGCTAACATGAATTTTTCCCCCTCTTCACAGTTTCACAGGTAGATTTATTTTTACCATAGACCTTAGCAATCTAAGCATAATTTTTTTTTTTTTTTTGGAGACAGGGTGTCTCTGTGTAGCTTTGCTCCTTTCTTGGAACTCACTCTGTAGACCAGGCTGGCCTTGAACTCACAGAGATCCACCTGCCTCTGCCTCCCAAGTGCTGGGATTAAAGGCGTGCGCCACCACTGCCTGGCCTAAGCATATTTTTTTTCTCCTTTCCCTCGGCATGTAACTTCATTCTTATCATGTCAAGGAATTTTGCCTTTTTTTTTTTTAGCTGATTATGATGGTGTACATCTGTAACCCAAGTACTTGGGAGATTGAAGGTAAAGGAACAGGAATTAGAGGCCATCCTGAATTACATACTGAAACCCTGTTTAAATAAAACTACAAAACAGCCTTTCATTGTTCAATTTAAAGGCAGCTCTTTGCAGCTTCTCTTCATATCTAAACAGCAGCCAGGGAGCTAGATGGCTCATAGGGTAAAAGCACTTGCCGCACAAACCTTCTGATTTCAGTTTGATTCCTGGAACCCAGTGGAAGGAGAGAGCTGACTCCTGGAAGTTGTCCGCTGACGTTCACGTGAGTGCGGTGGCGTGTGAGCACTCTCATTCCCACAAACCATCACACACACAAATAATAACGATAATAATAAAACATTAAATAAAAATTTAAATTGTAACGTTACGATGCTTGCGCATTGGAGTCATTACTAAGTGAAATAAGTCACTTGAACACTCGCACTGCCAGAGTAGAACAGTGGGGGGTAACAGAGATACAATGCATCAGCGGATTTTTCATGGCCCTGCAAAGTCAGGAAGGAATACTGTGAAATCTCAAAATCCCACTCAGAAAGGTGTGGAATTTAAAACTTACGAGCTGTTTCCTTCTGGAATTTTCCACTAATATTTTCAGACTGAGACTGAACACGGCTGACAAACTTCAGAAAGCCACATCATAAAGAAAGGAGCGATATTGGACAGAAACAGACCGTTGAGCTGGACACCAGAGTTGGTTCAACTAGCATCAGTCAATCTTTGGGCCTCCATTTTCTCTTCTAGAATCTACTGGACTTTTAGTTACTCACTTCTGGATTCCCTTCTAGCTTTAATAATACTCTTTCAAAGAAACTAGGAAGATTATTAGTGTGAAAGAGCTGACCTTACAAATTTAGGCTGCAATTTGAAAACTTGAATTCCAAGCTCATTTTTCTCTTTTCTATGTAGACCCTGATACACTAATGAAGGAATCGCTTCATTAAATACAGATATAAACTGATTCGTTCCGGGCTAAGCTAGCCACAGACGCATGGAAGATGGAAGACCTTGTACTTCCTTGTGGAAGATTCATTTCTACGTGTGCTATTTCCTTACATTCTTTGCTTCTGTTACCATTATTGTTACGATAAATGTGAATTGAGTGTTGCTATGTTCCAAGTAACATGTACAAATAAGTATAACCAAAATTTCACATAAGGTAATATTTCAAGTATTAGGACACACACACACACACACACACACACACACACACACACACACACCACATTCTTTGTTTTCGCTGTGATTGAATATTGCAAGAAACATTTTAAGTCTCTGATGTTGAAAGTAACAAAAAAGTAAGTAGGGGCTGGAGATGTAGCTCTCGTGGTAGAGTGCCTGTCTAGCATGTCCAAACCTCAGGCTTGATTCCTAGCCCCACACAAAACTGGCTATGATGAGCCACATTTGTAGTCCTGCAGTAGGAAGGTCAAGACAGTAAGACCCAAATTTCATGGTCATCCTCAGCTACACAGTGAGTTTGAAGCCAGCTTAGAAGAGAGATCCTGCCCCCACCCCTCCAAAAATAGGAGTTTTATTTCATGAATCAATATTTGAATAACAAAGTAAATGAACAAATTGAATCTTAAATGAGAGAAGTGAGTTCTAGTATTTACCAATGATGAGCCCTTGCAACCCTAGGCATGTGGCTTAACCACTCAGAACCCTTTCCCTTATGTACAACGTACTATTCCCTGTTTGCCTTGTAGTGTGCTTGTGAGGTTCAGTGTGGCCGTACATATGGAAAGTAACTAGCATCTCATCTGGCAAGTAAATAACTCAGTAAGTGTTTACTTTAGGTCCTTCTTCCCTTTAAATGTCAAATACACACGTTCTCATCACAAGGCAAAAATGAAATCTACCCTAAGTGGCTCGTGATGCCTGAATTTCTGTTCAATACCCTTTTACCTTTGTAGCCTCAGGTGGAGCTAACGTCCTGTGCTGCCTCAACATGGCGGAGTGTTATTAGAAACCACACACTTTTCCTGCAGGGGAGGAGGAAGAAAAGCAAAGAGAAACCCAAGCATCTGTTACATGTGCAATTGATTTGGAGTTGTGGGCAAGCTGGCAGTTTGTAGTTGCTCTTTTCCTGGATCGGAGTGCTGTCAGAAATCAATATGCTGAAAGCGCTTTTAGAAACCTCGCATGGGAACCCCTGGAGGATTCTGAGAGCTGTTGGCCACATCCACACCAGCTTTAGGCAAGTCCCTTCTCCTAATCTGCTACACTGTTTGCAAGCTGTACGTGTGGGGCTGGCTGTCTTGTTCCTGTTCCAAGGGAGGGTAAAGCTCTCAGCCCCTCCTGGGGGGGGGGGGAGGCCAAGAACTCAGCTTCATGGCTCCAGCAGTGCAGTCAGACAAGGAAAGCAGACAGACTTTTGTTCACTTGAGATTACTAAGGGATACAGTTATTAATAATAACTCTTGCAGTGAGTTAAACAATCTCTCCCATATTGCTAGGGGGTTGAACCCATGACCTTGCACATGGTTGTAAGCATGCTACCTCTGAGTCACACTCTCCGAGTCTCTTTTGAGAGCTCTGCAGGGAAAGCTCTGAAGAAGCAATGGGTTTCCCAAGTTACACTCGGATCTTTATCTAAACCTGTGATTAAATGACAAACGTCATAGTAGCAATCATATATTAAGCAGTTACATGTTAAATTATCTCTGGAAGAGACTGAAGGAGAAGGGGAGGAGGAAAAAGACGGGGAGAGGAAGGAGGGGAGAAGGAGAAAGGGAGGGGGGAGGGAGGAAGGGAGCAGGAGAGTTGCTTTAAGTAGAAAGACATGTTTCTACAGCCGATCTGTCTAAACTCACAGCGTGACCAGCTAACCTCACACCACAGTCCCTCTTGCTAGGAGGCTCATATGACCTGTGGCTCTTTGTGACATGACTGATGAGGTGTGGGGGATGGGCTTGTAGATAGGTACTCAGACTCTGCTGTTCTGGGCTGGATGGAGACAAGCAAACAGGCCACAGGAGTTTGAGTCCAGGATCTGGCCTCATGATTTGAACCATTCGAGAGCTTAGTTACGCCTCCTATGATGAAAGATGGGTAAAATATTTCTTTTTTTACTTATTGCTTCAGATCAGGAAACAACTTGGCTCTTTCATAGACTCATCTGCATCTGCTTTCAAAACAACGCTTGGGGATTGAATATATCTTTGGAGCAACTCCCTCTTGAATGGGGTGCTCCAGAATTTGATGGATTTGTTTCTAAGGAAACAGGCAGAAAGAACAGATGGATTAAGAGATAGGTGTGTCTCTATTTTGTCCTTGGATTGACCCTTAGCATGTATCCCTCTCTCTCTCTCTCTCTCTCTCTCTCTCTCTCTCTCTCTCTCTCTCTCTCACACACACACACACACACACACACACACCCCGCATACCACGCACACCACACACACCCCGCACACCCACCCACACACCAGGGATCCCAGAAATGAACATTTTCCACTCATTCTTAGTTCATCTCCAAGCATCTCAGTTACATCCAGAGCTTCCTCCATCTCATGCTATTCCTTGTGGCAGAGCCTTAACTCCAGGCTACTTCCTGCCACCTTCCTCCACCCTGTCTCTTCATCAGCCTTCCATCTGTTCTTTCCTCCAGACCACATCTTCAGATGCCCACTTGCCCCTGTAAGGGATACACAGCACAGTGTGCGTGTGACCCACACAGCTTATGTTATGCTATCAGTCCGAGGAACAAATATAGATTCCATGATTTTCCATATTTGATAGCTCCTTTAACCTGGTTTAGAACACTTGGCAGGAAACTCTGAAGGAAAAAGTAGAATTTGTCATCAAGGCAGGTAAGTAATGAGCTGTGTATACTGTGTGAGACTCAAGTGCAAGTTTTCTGTTTTCTGTTTCTACCTTTGAAATGGACTCTGTGTGTGTGTGTGTGTGTGTGTGTGTGTGTGTGTGTGTGTACATCTGTACATGTATGTCATGCAGCTGTGTACACATGTGTGTGGAGACTAGAGGCCATTGTCTAGTGACTTCATCAATTGCTTTGCACCTTACTTGAGAAATGGTCTCTCAAAATTGAGGAGCTTGTTTATTCAGCTAGAATGGTTGGGGAGCAAACCCTCAGAATCCTTATCTCTGCCTCCCCAATACCAAGATTACAGGCATGAACCCCCACATCAAGCTTTTTTTAAGTGAATGCTAGGGATCACTTAATAGTTGAGCCATCTCCCCAGACTTTGAGTGTAGCATCTTTAATGGTCTCTATATAATATTATATGGATATAATCATGAGCATGGCAGTGGGGAATCCACTATCATAAACCTTGATTGGTCTTTTTTTTTTTTTTTTTTTTGAGGCAGGGTCTTGATGTGTAGCCGAAGATGGCCTCTGTCATTTGATCCTGCTGCTTTAGTCTCCTGAATGCTGGGGTTATGGGCAGGAGCCCCACCACTGCCTTCTAATTGTGCTTTAAAAATCAAATACAAGTGAGGCTACAGCTCAGTAGTAGAGCATTCACCTAATACGTGTAAGGCCCTGGACTCTCCCCAGCAACACATACAGACATGGGAATGTAGCTTAGGGATAGTGTGCTTACTAAGCATATACAAGGCCCTAAGTTGAATCTAGGATAAAAAATAAAAGATGAAAAATTAAAACAACTAAGTAAATTGTATATGTGGTGTTTCCTTAGCATTTCTTACAATTATGTGTGGATCTGAAAACTTCAAATCAAAAGGCTTAGAACAATAGGAGATTTCCTAACGTGCTTTCTACAGCTGCAGTGTGCCTGTGGAAGGCAGAGGGTGACTTGTGGGAGTCAGCGTGGCTTCTTTCCTTCTATCCAGTGGGTCTGAGGACTGAACCCAGGTTTCCGAGAGTCTTTACCTGCTGAGCCATCTTGCTGACCCTAGAATTGTCCCACCCCCATCCCACTCCAGGGCTTCCCTATGTCACACTGACTGGCTTGGAATTCTCTATGTAGAATAGTGTGGCTTTGAACTCACAGAGATTTGTTAGGCTCTGACTTCCCAGTGCTGAGATTAAAGAATGATGTGTGTCCGGACCCTGGGGGTATTCTTTATTTTTCCCAATTATTTTCTTTTTTATTCCTTTTTCCCCCTTGTGGTGCTGGGGATTGTACCCAGAGTAAAATGCTTGCTAGGCAAGTTCTCCACCACTCACCTGTACCCACAGCCCTGGCATTGCTTATTTATCGTCATTCAATATTTTCCCCTTCATTTGGGTCCACAGCAGTCACCAAAACTTACTATAAGAGAGCCACATCAGCAAATGGGACTGATTGTGTCAACTCAACCTTACACACAAAGGTGTGCCACAAAATGTTGATTTTAGAAAAACAGAATTTATCAGAACTTGAGGAGTGTTTGCCTCTGCTGGGCTTCTCCCAGTGTGCTTGGCCTCTCTCTCTTCTTATCCTTTCCTGACACATCATCTCAAGATTGAATTTCATCCTGTTTTCTATAGGAGACAGAACAGGCTTGCCTGGAAAGAAAAACATCCCTGCAGAGATTAGACGCTGACTAATTCTCATTTCCAGTATCTAAAGGCAGAGGATTAGATTAAGAAACGAATAACACAATACTGTGTTCCAATTGTACTCTATGAGCTCTCTTAATATATGGCATGTTTAATGGAGGCCAGCCAAGGTGGTTCTTAGGAGCAAATGCTGAGGACTGTATTGGTCACAGGCCCTGCAGACACAGGAGGAAGACAAGAGGAGTAACTTAGCTTCATAGCAGAACAATGACTTCTAGTTTTTCTTCTTGCTCAGAGAGAAGCATTTGAAAGTCACAAGTTAAAGTGTGTGTGTGTGTGTGTGTGTGTGTGTGTGTGTGTGTGTGTTTCATGTATATGTGTATTATGGGTATTCATATGTGTGGTTGTGTGTGTGTGTGTGTGTGTGTGTGTGATTGTGAATTGTAGCATGCATGTGGATGGCAGAGACCAGTCTTGGGTGTCGATTTTTGACTCCCACTTGGTTGCAGACAGGGTCTCTTACGTTGTTTGCTGTTACATATGCCAGGCTAGCTGACCTACAAGCATCTGGAAAGTCTCCTTTCCTTGATTCCCATCTCATTGCAGAGCACTCGGATTACAGATGTGTGCTGTGGTGCCTGGCTTTATGTCGCTCCTCATGCTTGTGCAGCAATTGTTTTACCTCCCGAGCTCACTTCCCAGCCCCTAAAGTATGGTTTTATGGTTTAAATGTGGAATGTTTCCCACAGACTCATATATTTCAGCAATTGGTCCCAGATGATTCAAGCTGTTTTGGCAGGTTGTGGAATATTTTAGACATGAGACATAGCTTTGAGCATTAGGGCCATATGGAAGGGGCCGGTAAGTTGTAACCCTGCCTCTCTTCTGGCCCAAGGGCTCTACTTCTTCATCCCCCTAGATTTGAGCAAGCTGCCTTATGGTTTTAGCTACCTTGGACAGGAGCCAGTCTCCCAGCATGCCTTTCCCAACATGAAATTGTGAGTGAAAATAAATCCTCCATCTCCTAAGTTGTTTCTGTCAGGTATTTGCCCCAGTGACTACAGAAGTGATTAATACATGTGTGATCACACAAACGGACATGCTGGTTTGCTACAGCTAGCATCTATGGGTAAGGAGCCAAATACTAATATTGATCATTAAGCAGAAGAAGCCTGGGTGTTGTGATTTCAGTGAGAAATGTCCTCCATGGGCACATAGGTTTCAACACTGGATGCCCAACTGGTAACATTGGTTTGGAAAGATGTGGAAACTGTAGGAGGTTGAGCCTAGCTGGAGGAAGTGAGTTACAGGGAGAGGAGGTTTGCTAGAGGTTTTCTAGGCAAGTCTACTTCCTGTCCAATCTCTGTTTCCTGTTTTGCTGAGATCTAAGGAACTCAGGAGTCCCACGCTACATACTCCTGCTGCAACGAATCCAGATGTTGCCCTGATTTCCTTGCCCCAAGACAATTTTACTCACTTCAAACTGTGATCCCAAACAAACCTTTCCTTCCTTCCTTCCTTCTTTCATTTGCTTCTTGCCCTATTTTTTTTGTATCACAGCAACAAGAAAACTTAACTAAGGTGCTGGGTTTTCAGACACAATTGCAATATCTTTTACTGATCCATCCTTCTCACTTACATCAGCTTTCTTTTCCTCACCCTGTCCCCTTCCATTTCTCCTTTTTCTTCACTCAGAATGTTGTGTTCAGCTTCAAATACAGCCAGAAAAATATCCAAATAGTGTCATCTGACTTGGAAAGTCGATGTATATTGTTTTGTCTTTCATCTTTCTCTGCTGCTCCAGGTCTCCTCATCTTTCTGGAGATAGACAATTCAGCCACCCAAAACAGACCATGTACTTCTCCAAGTGTCCCAGATTAGCACATCTAAATCTTGCTTGCCTTGTGGCTTTCTAAGGTGACGTGAGAATGTCACTTACCTACACTGAAATAATCCCCTTGGCTGTTTGCCAACCCTACAATAAGGCATAATTGCAATAGGGTGGCACTAGTATTTTAGTACTTGCTGTATGGTGGTTTCCTACTCATTGGAACGTTCCCTTCAGGAGGGAGAAGGAGGTCCATGCAACTTGGGAGGTAACCAAAACCTCAGATGCCTGGGAAAGCAGAAACGTGGAAGATTCTTGAATGCCCCCTCTTTGGTTTTTTAAAAAGAATGAACAAGCCGGGCAGTGGTGGCGCACGCCTTTAGTCCCAGCACTCAGGAGGCAGAGGCAGGCGGATCTCTGAGTTTGAGGCCAGCCTGGTCTATAGAGTGAGTTCCAGGAAAGGCACCAACACTACACAGAGAAACCCTGTCTTGAGAAGAAAGAACGAAACAAAGAAAGAAACAAACGAACAAAGGAACAAAGAAAGAAACAAAGGAACAAAGAGAGAAACAAGGAAAGAAAAGAAAGAAAGAAACAAAGAAAAAGAAAGAATGAACAAGCACTGGTGGCAGAGACTCTGCTCATCTGCGCTGCTGATTCCTGGACCGTTGAGCTGCCTGCAAGCTATGCAGAGAGGTCCAGGGTTTCAGTTTCCTTGAGTTGTCACCTGTGTTGGGATGGGCTTTTCAGCAATGCAGCTGTTTTTGAGTCATCCCTGTTCCTTAGAAGCAACCCCTCATGGATGCTCCTTAGAGGCAACCCCTCACAGATGCTCCTTAGAAGCAACCCCTCACGGATGCTCCTTAGAGGCAACCCCTCACGGATGCTCCTTAGAGGCAACCCCTCACGGATACTCCTTAGAAGCAACCCCTCACGGATGCTCCTTAGAGGCAACCCTTCACTGACACTCCTGTTAGCAATCCCAATACAAACTCACTGCTTCACCAAGTTGCATTTTTTCCCTCTTGTTATTTATTCTTCTCTCATACAATGCATCCTGAGTACAGCCTCCCCTTCCCTTCACGCCACACCCCGCCCCCAGTCTCTCACACACACCTCCCTTCTCTCCCAGATCCATTGTTCCTCCTTTTCCCTTCAGAAAAGAGCAGGCCTCCCAGAGATATCAACCAAATAAGGCAACAAGTTACAATAAGACTAGGCACAAACCCTCATATTAAGGCTGGATGAGGCAACCTGGTAGGAGTAAAAGGGTCCCAAGTGCAGGCAAAAGAGTCAGAGACATCCCTACTCTCACTGTTAGGAGTCCCGCAAAACCCACAAGCTAAACAACCACAATGTATTTTCAGAGGACCTAGTACAGACCCATGTAGGCTCTGTGATTGCTGCTTCTATCTCTGTGAGCCCCTATGAGCCCTGCTTAGTTGATTCTGTGGGCCAAGTTCTGCTGGTGTCCTTGACACCTCTGGCCCCTACAGTCCTTTCCTCCCCCTCTTCCACAGGGGTCTCTGTGCTCCACCCAACGTTTGGCTGTGGGTCTCTGCATCTGTTCCCATCAGCTGCCAGAAGAGTGTCTCTGATGACAATTGGGCTAGGCACTGATCTATGAGTATAGCAGAATATCATTAGGAATCATTTCATTGATTAATTTCTTTTTTTCTTTCTCTTTCTTTCTTTCTTTCTTTCTTTCTCTCTCTCTTTCTTTTTTTTTGCCAGTTGTGTTTGGTTCTACCCTTGGTCTCTGGGCCATCCAGCTCCGAGATCCTGGCCATCCAGGCAGTATCAGGCATGGGCTCCCTCTCATGGTGTGGGCCTCGTTAGACCCGTCGTTGATTGGCCACAAGTACTGTGCAGCCTTTGCCCCAGCACATCTCGCAGGCAGGACAAAGTGTAGGTTGAAGATTTTATGGCTGGCTTGGTGTCCCAGTTCCACCACTGGAAGTCTTGCCTGGTTACAGAAGATGGGCTGTTCAGGCTCTTTATTTCTCATTACTAGGAGTCCTTACTAGGGTCACCCTCATAGATTCCAGGGCGTTTCCATTGCACTAGGTTTTCATATTGATCCCCAAGCGCCCACCCAATTCCAGTCATCTCTCCCCATACTCACTCCCTCCACATCTCCCCCACCCCTGCCTGATCCCTCCTGTTCCCATCTCCACCCATCCCTAGTCCACCTACAAAATCTATTCAATTTCCCCTTCCCAGGGAGATCCAAGCATCCCTACTTTAGCTCTCCTTGTTACCTAGCCCCTCTGGGTCTGTGGATTATAGCATGATTATCCTTTGCTTTACAGCCAATATCCATTTATGAGTGAGTACATACCATGTTTGTCTTTCTGGGTCTGGTTACTTTACTCAGGATGATTTTTTTCTAGTTCCATCCATTTGCCTTCAAATTTCATGATATCATTGTTTTTATTGGTGGAGTATTACTCTATTGTGAAAATGTACCACACTTTTTTTATCCATTCTTCACTTGAGGGGCATCTAGGTTGTTTCTAGTTTCTGGCTATTATGAATAAAGCTGCTATGAACATAGTTGAGCAAGTGTCTTTGTGGTATATATTGATCATTTCTTTGGGTATATGCCCAAGAGTGGTATAGCTGGATCTTGAGGTAGATCAATTCCCAATTTTCTGAGGAACTGCCATATTGATTTCCATAGTGGCTGTACAAGTTTGCACTCCCACCAGCAATGGAAGAGTGTTCCTCTAGCTCCACATCCTTGCCAGCATGAGCTGCCACTTGTGTTGTTGATCTTAGCCATTCTGACAGGTGTAAGATGGAATCTCAAAATAGCATGTAGAAGAATGCAAATAGATTTGTATTTATCACCCTGCACAAAACTCAAGTCCAAGTGGATCAAAGGCCTCAACATAACCTGATAGAAGAGAAAGTAAAAAGTAGCCTTGAACACATTGACACAGGAGACTACTTCCTAAATATAACACCAGTAGCACAGACACTGAGATCGACAATTAATAAATGGGACCTCTTGAAACTAAAAAGCTTCTGTAAGGCAAAGGTCACTGTCAATAGGACAAAACGGCAACCCAAAGAATGGGAAAACATTTTTACCAACTCCACATCTGACAGAGGGCTAATATTGAAAACATAAAAAGAACTCAAGAAACTAAACATCAACAAACCAAATAATCCAATTAAAAAATAGGGTACAGACCTAAACAGGGAATTTTCAATAGAGGAATTGCAAATGGTCGAAAAACACTTAAAGAAATGTTCAACATCCTTAGCTATCAGGGAAATGCAAATCAAAACTACTCTTGGTTACATCTTATACCAAGTTGCATTTTCAGACAAACATCACTTTGGTCTGTCATGTGTGCCCTTTGTGGAGATGAGCAGATGTGTATTGTGTGTCCCTGGGGAAAAAATCTCTCTCTCTCTCTCTCTCTCTCTCTCTCTCTCTCTCTCTCTCTCTCTCTCTCTCTCTCACACACACACACACACACACACACACTAGTGCTTTCCACCATACTTCTCATTCCCATCAGCCAACATTCTTGCCTATTCCTTTGAGCAGATGAAAAAGCACCTACAGGAATGACTATTGCTTCTAAGATTGCTCAAATTACTATCAAGAGCAATATTAGATACGTGTACAGGAAAAAAATGGGAGAGAAATAGTATTCTCTCTCCATTAAACCAATATTACAGAAGAAAATAACCCACAGCAATCACTGGATTCTCTAATGCAGTCCTCTCTCTACAGTGACAGGAAAGTCCAGAGTGGGGAGGGAGAACTTTTAGGGACCATAAAATAAGCCAGAGACATGCTTTAGAAATTGAATTCTCCACCCAATCAAAGGGCAAGTGGAAATGTTGTCCTGAATCCCAAGGAAGCAAATGCGTGAGTATGTAATGTACAGAGTGGTGTGGAGTGTCTGGGTGGGAGAGGTTAATGGTGGTGGTGGGGTTGTCAGTGAGAAGAGAGGTTTGGTTTTGAGACAGTGTCTCGCCATGTTTTCCACGCCAGCTTTACATATTTGCATTTAAACTATCTTCCTGTCTCAGGCTCCAGAGTAGCTGAGGCTACAGCTACATTCCACCGTACCCAGCAAAATAAGAAAGATTTGGCTCAAATTCTAGCTCCTTCACTTACTATCTCCACTTAAACCCTTAATCACATCTCCCAAAAATATGATTCTAGGCTGGAAATGTAGCTCAATGGCAGAGTGTTGTTTTGGCTTCTATCTTAGCACTACAAAAATAAATAGTATAGAAGAACACCTTTTTCTTGCATCATTAATTTCATCCTCCACATATTGCAATAGCCCTGGTTTTAAAAAGAAAGCTTTCTATTCTATCTACAAACTTCTTTTAGCTTCTGACCATTTCTCATCTCCTTATTACAACAGAATTCCTTGAAAGAGCTCTATTTAGTGTCCCCAATTTTATTCCCCTTCTCTCTTAAATCATCTTCACACAAGCTTTTGTCTCTATCACTCAACCAAAGCAGTACTTCTTAAGTCCTCTAGTGATTTTCCATGTTTCAAAGCAAATGGCTGATTCAGGTCATTTTTGCTTGACACTTCAGTTGCATTTGAATAGATGAATGTTCCTTCTCCTTGAAACACTTTCTTTCCTGGGATTCTAGTACACACACACACACACACGCACACACACACACGCACACACACACACACACACACACACACACACACACTATGGCATACCATATGTGTGGAAGCCAGGGGACAAATTAACAGTGACAGTTCTCTTCTTCCACTATGTGGGCCCTGGCGGTCAAAGTCAAGTCCCCAGGCTTATAGGAAAGTACCTTTACCTGCTGAGCCACCTCTTTGTCTTAGGACAAAGACATTGTTTTAAAAGAATTCCTAACTGTCCACTTCTCCAAAATTTTCCCATTTGTGCAGATGACAATTCTATGCTTCCAGTTGCTAAATCTAAAACGTTGGAACCATCCTTAATGTATACCCCATAACTAAGGCATCTGCAAAGTATACCTGACTCATCAGAATCTACCTGGCATCCTGGCCCCAGTCACTACCTTAACCAGATTGAGACCACTACCCTTTGTCACTCAGTCTCCTTTTCTGTTCTTTAAACATGCCACACCCATTCCCACTTTTAGGGCCATTGCACTAACTGTCCATTTGTATGGACAATGTAAATAAATAAATGTAAGACTATCCATATCAGCTTCCTACCGGTTTCTTCTCAAATGTCCTTCAGAGTTCTTTTCTGAATACACCCCCAACATTCCCTTCTCCCCCCAACCACCTCATTGTTTCACTTGATCAATATCCCCACTGGATTGACTTTTTTTTTTATTAATATTTGTCTCTTTCCACCAGGACATGAACTTTTGACAGGATTTTGCTTTATTCCTTGATCTGCTCACCAGCACTTAGAATACCTTGCACCTAATATTTAGCTAATATTTGCTAAATGGAGGAGTAATTAGACAATGTGCCTCTCCCTGAAGACCCCTCCACACAGTGCCATGTAGGACAAAGCTGCAGTAACACATGAACAAAGGAGCTAAAAAGGCCCGCTCATCCTAAATCAAACACATCTCAGGGAAAAGATATGTCAAATAGCAGCTCCCAACTCATCTCCTGTTTTTATGTCTAGTCCTCATAAGTGGAAGCAGAAATTGGGATCCATTTCACAAATGAGGAAAATAATGGTGCTTACAGCTTATTAATTTTTCCCTAAGGAACCCAATCAGCATGCGTCTTTTCATTTGCTTATTCTATCAACAAATATTTGTTAAGTGCTTCCCTCTGCCAATCACAGTTTTAGATAGTAGAAAAATGGTGTGAAAGATGAATGAATTTCCTGACCTTCATGAAATTTAAATCCAGAGTAAAGAGTCTTCTTTGTGTATTACTGAGACAGGGTCTTGTGTATTCAAAGCAGGCCTTGAGCTTAAGATGTAGCTGAGGATGAATTTGAACTTCAGATTCTCCAGCCTCCACTTGCTAAGTGCTAGGATTATGTGCATGTACCACCACTTCTGGTCAAATTATCGTATAATCAAGAGACACTTGAAGAAGTTTCACCGACTTGGTAGTGGATCGACTGCTAGTTCAGACATATTTCTGAAATGTAAATTCGACTTGTGAGTGGGGCCACATCTTCTGCATTTCTAAAAAGCTCTCAGGTACTTTCGGTCTAGTGAGCACACTTCAGTTAAACTCCTAGTATAAAATGTACTGTCAAGGGAAATAGGAACCTCTACTTCTCTCTTTATCCATCCCTGTACCACAGAATAGCAGGAAATGTAATTATAGCAGGTGAAGCAAGTGTCCAGGGATCGTGACGTGGGAGCTCTTGCTGGGTATGTTAAACAGCATACGGGGTGGGGCAACTCCTGAAGCAGTGGGTATTCAGAGGTTCAGCTGGGAGTCAACCACTGAGTTGCAAGGTTATAGTTACTGAAGAATTGCAGTTCCTAGGGAGGGGAAGTCTCCCAATTATAGGGAATTATTATTTTTAAATATTTACTTATTTATTTTTACATACATGTTTGGCCCGCATGAATGTGCACACATGCATGCAGTTTCTGTGGAGAGCAGAAGAAAGGAGCAGATCTGGAGTTATAGATGCTTTTGAGCCACCATGTGGGTGCTAGGGACTGAACCCAGGTCCTCTGGAAGAGCATTTCTTACACACTGAGTCATCACTTCAGCCTCTATAAGGGATTATTAAGGCCTGAACAGAGACTTGGGACAGGAGGGACCAGAATCAGAATGAGGCTCTAAGACAGGGGCTTGGACTCAGGACACAGGGTAAGTCCTCATCACAGCATCATAAGATGACTGACCTTGAACCTGAACTGAAGGTCCTTAAATTCTTCTTGGTGGAGTAGAGTTGATGCAGGGCCCAATGCAGCTGGAGTTTGGGGGACAAGTTATTTGAGGAGCATCATGACCAGAGGAGGATTTTCAGGACAGGGAACAAAGCAGATTCCACAGTGCCTGAAGGAAGCCGAGTAATGCTTGGTGCTCCCCTCTGGACCCCAGATTAGGCACAGACCACGGCCAACACCAATTTCCAAACACAAACCAAACACAAAGACATCCTTTATCAAGCAAGGCAAAGAGACAAGGTGGCTGAATCTGAATCAGGCAGAAACAGCAGCAGATGGTTTTGCAAGTGTTGATTTTAAGAGGTTTAAAAGGGGGGGAATGAGTTAGTATGTGTTGGTAACCATGATTGGGTGTTTAAATTAGGTTAGCCAAAATAATGAATTTTGATTGCTGGACCTTGATGTTTTGATAGCTGGACCTTGGTGATCAGTCTCAGGAATGAGTCAGTGGCCAAATAAGAGAATAGACCTTGGTGGCTAGCTTTAAAAAATGTAATCTAACGGTTTAGCAAGGGGGAGAAAGGCAAAAGGCAAAATCAGTCAGGACCATGTTTGCCATGCTCAGGTCTGTGGTTGCCCTGCTCAGGCTTGCTATAACCCTTCAATGCCCCTCTGAGAAATTCTTAGAACTCACAAAAAGGTAGAAAATGTGTAGAGCTTTGTTTCCAATGGCATGGTACCAAATGGGAAATTTAATATTGATTATTAGCCAAAGATAATGCAAAAACATTCCATTGATTTTTTTTTCTAATCTGCCAGGCTAAAAAAACATGTGGATATGAACTAATATTAAGAAAGAGATAGAAGACATATCTGCTGAGAGAGGACTTATAGAAGAGACTGAGAAAAGAGGACAGAGTATCTGCTATTTACTAACAATGCCCCTGATGAAATAAGGAGAAACACAGGACAAACAGAAGGAAGCCAGAACTTCACACTGGAAGTAAACCACTGTGTTCTGAGTGAAGTTCACAAAGAAGGGGGTCCTGTGCTCTAAGTTCTTACAAACTCCTTGTGGCCAAGAGAGCCTGAATGTTCCCTTCAAAGGCTCTGTTCATTTGGAGGCTGTACTTGGGAGAAGTGCTGGTCTAGAGCATGGCTTGTAGAGCCTGGTAAGTGTGGGTCCATACTTCAGCTCTGCTACTTTATTTCTCTGGGTGTCTGTATTACCATCTGTGAATGATAAACCACCCATATCATGGAACTGTGGTGAGAAATACATTACTCCACACACTCAAAATGCCTGGAACACATCATTAGTGTTCAATAGATGTTACAGCTCCTGCTGCTGTTACACCAGGAAGAGATGCAAGGAACATGAGTATTCAAAGTCCCGCTTGCTTACTAACACAAAAGCCTGAGATCTAGAGAGAAGGGGCAGGGGGGAGTGCTCCACTAATAAGCACACAGTAGAGCAAAGAAGTGACACTTGAGCTCCGTGCTCTTCCTACAACACATCAGTAACTTTTATTTATTTAACTATTTAGTGTGTGTGTGTGTGTGTGTGTGTGTGTGTGTGTGTGTATGTGCACGCGTGTGTGCGCGCATGTGTGTTTGTGTTTGTGAGAGGACACCTTGTAGGAGCCCATTCTCTCCTTTCACCATGTCCTGGGTGTTGAATTCAGGCTGTCAGGCTTGGGATCAGGCACCTTTACCCACTGAGCCATCTTGCTGTCCTAACACACCATTAACTTCTTTTTCTTTTTTCTTTTCTTTCTTTCTTTCTTTCTTTCTTTCTTTCTTTCTTTCTTTCTTTCTTTTTCTTTTTCTTTTTTCTTTTTCTTTCTTTCTTATTTTTTTTTTTTGATACAGGGTTTCTCTACATAGCCCTGGCCATCCTGGAACTCACTTTGTAGACCTCGGGCTCACAGAGATCCAACTGCCTCTAACACCTGAATGCTGAGATTAAAGGTGTGTGCCACCACACTGGATTCCCAGCTTCTTTTTTTTTTTTTTTTTTTTTTTTTTTTTTTTTTTTTTTTTTTTGGTTTTTCGAGACAGGGTTTCTCTGTGTAGCTTTGCACCTTTCCTGGAACTCACTTGGTAGCCCAGGCTGGCCTCAAACTCACAGAGATCCGCCTGGCTCTGCCTCCCGAGTGCTGGGATTAAAGGCGTGCGCCACCACCGCCCGGCCCCCAGCTTCTTCTATCACAGTCCACAGAGAAAATACTTCACATGCTCACATAATTGTACAAGTGGTATGAAATTTGTATGGAGCAATATTTTGACATATTAACTCTAATATTTCTTATTCTACTCTTTAAAATTAAATAAGTAAGTTAATAAGTAGCTATGGGGTCAGGAGGCCAAGATAAGAACCGAGCAAAGACAGCTGGAGAATATGACCCCTAGCTCAAGAGTCTGAGATGATTAAAATATTGTCAACTTGACAGGCCCTAGAATCACGTAGGAGGTACATCTCTGGGCATGCCTGTGAGGGAGTTTCTAGACTCAGTTGGTAGAGGTGGGAAGAGCCATCCTGATATGGGTGTTACCTTGGTCTGGGCTCCTCAGTTGAGTAAAAAGGAGAGAGAAAGATGAGTACCAGCATTCATCTCTCTCTGCTTATGTACAAGTTTTCTTTTCTTTTTTTTTTTCTTTTTCTTTTTGGTTTTTCGAGACAGGGTTTCTCTGTGTAGCTTTGCGCCTTTCCTGGAACCCACTTGGTAGCCCAGGCTGGCCTCGAACTCACAGAGATGCGCCTGCCTCTGCCTCCCGAGTGCTGGGATTCGTCCGGCTATGTACAAGTTTTCAATCACCTTTTTTAATTTAAAAACTGAATTTTATTTTACATGTATGGGTGTTTTGCCTGCATGTTATGTCTGTGCACCACATGGGTGCCTGGTGCCCCTAGGTAACAGAAGAAAAGGCATCTGATCCCCTGGAACTGGAGTTGCAGATTGTTGTGAGCTGCCATGTGGGTGCTGGGAATTGAACCTGGGTCCGCTGGAAGAGCAGCCAGTGTTCTTAGCTGCTAAGCCCTGTCTTATGTCTATTTTCAGTCATCTTGGTTACATTAAGAGTGAATTACTGGTCCTCTGATAATTGTATGCAATAATGTTTTTGGAAACCAACAAACTGTTTTCCCAACTGATTGTAGCATTTTACACTGCTATGAGCAATTAAGATGGTTACAGTTTTAGCATTTCCTCATGAACAGTTATTATTGTCTTTTTGATTATATATCTTAGTGGATGTGAAGTATTATTATATTATTATGATGCTGATTTGTATTTCCCTAATGATCAGGATATTGTGGGTCTTGTCATGTGCATATTGGCCATGTGTATATTTTCTCTGGAGATATGTTTAGTCACAGACTTTGCCCATTTAAAAAAAAAATGAGCTGGGTGGTGGTAGAGCACATGTTTAATCCCAGCACTGGGGAGGCAGAGGCACGTGGATCTCTCTAAGTTTGAGGCCAGCCTGGTCTACAGAGTGAGTTCCAGGACAACCAGGACTACACAGAAAAACTCTGTCTTAAAAAACAAACAAACAAACAAATACTATGAAAGTATTATTAATAACTGTGGAAAAACAGGTGTAATACAACCCCTCAATTAATAATTGTCAAGAATGACAATTGTAAAGATGATGGGGGGGGAGGGAAATTTAAACTGTACTTTGCCATTGGTATATGATTATGACTCTTAACTGGTAAACAAATCATTAGTAAAGTCTCTCAGAATTATTGCTGTTGTTTTGGGTGCAAGGTTCAAACTCAGGGTTAGGGTTAGAATATATAAGGCACATTCTATGTATGCATTTTACCACTGAGCTACATGCTCAGCTCCAGTAAAGCTATTTTTCCACTGTTGCTTATTTCTGTGATGCTGAGAATGGAACTGAAGACAACACACATTCTGGGCCAGTTCTCTAACACTAAGGTATAGCTTCTGCCTAATAAAACTGTTTTCATTAAATCATTTTCCCTGATTCTGTGGGTATAATCCTGGCACACATAAGGCAAGTATTCTACCACTGAGCTACATCCCCAGGCACCCTCAGAATTATTGCAAAATTATTAAAGCTTTGAATGTAGTGAAGTCCTTAGAAAGACATGAGGTCATTTTGATCAACTGTTATAATCATAAAACATTTCTAGAAATACAGTAATTGCCCCTAAAAATATTTTTATCGAGGGGCTACTGAGATGGCTCAGCAGGTAAGCATGCTTACTGCTTTTCCAGAGGAAATGTGTTCAGTTCCCAGCACCCACATCAGGTGGCTCACAACCACCTGTAACTAGCTCCAGTGGATCCTTCCTCTGGCCACCTTGACCACCTGTATACATGTGGCATATACTCACATAGACGCATGCATGTAAAGAAAGACATTTTTAATGATTAAAAGTAGTGTTGTACAGTCAGTGAAGTGCTTGCTTTGAAAACATGGGTTCCTAAGTTCCATCTTCAGAATCCACATAACAAAAGCCAGGTATGATGGCATCAGTTTGTGATTCCAGCACTGGGCAGTAAGAAACAAGGGTTTTTTAAATCCCTGCTACTCACTAGCCAGTGAGCCAAGTTCTTGATAAACTTGGCAAGTTCCAGAAAAAATGAAAAAGAGAGAGAGGGAGAGAGGGAAAGAAGGAGTGAGGGAGGGAAGGGGGGAAGAGATAACAACAAAATAGTAGATATCCCCTGAGGAACAATACCTGAGGTTGCCCTCTAGCTTTTACATGTATGCATACAGATATGCCTATACACTCAAACATGGATACACACATAATATTACAATGTCTGAGAGTTCAGTGAATTTGTATGCATGAAGGTATGTGCTGTGTAATCACTAGTCAGATTAAGACATGGAATAGTTCCATTATTTTTATGCTCCTTTCCAGTCTGAACCCCTTGCATGAGAAAAACAAAGTGACCTCCATCATGCTCAATTATTACTTCTATTCTAGGTCTAGCTCCTGTTAAACAGAAACAAGCGCTTTACATTGGTCTGCATCAGTTCTTCTCACTAGATTTGTTAAGACTCCTTTATACTGCTGTGTGTCACCTGCAAGAGGACAAAGGGTGAAAGAAGCCAGGGAAGAGAGTTACAAAGAAAAGAAGAGTGAACTTTGGGTGGCATTAGGTTGAACTTGGAGACGTTGATACAAAGTGTATTCTTTTTCTGCTCTAGGAAATAACCGTGTATCTACTGGCTTAACAGAAACAAACAGAGCCTGGATATGTATTTCAATTGGTAGAGTGCTTGCCTTGTGTGAGAATCGACGGTCCTCACCTTCACAATAACAGTACTGGAGTCTTGGAGTAGGGAAAATGAAGCAGTTCATTTTACAACCTTGCAAAATTGGGTCTCCAACTAAAGAAAAGGCCATGTGCCAACATGGCACAAAACAGTGCTTTTTATATTCCTAATTATATTTATCTGCCCCCTTTAGTTCTCATTATCTGAATTCTCCAGGGAAGTACAATCTTCCAGACATCTAACATTGTCCCCTCTCCAAATTCCCCTTCCTATTGGTTCAGGATACAAAGATTTACTTACTGAATATGCTAGGGCCTGAGATTCCCTCCATTTCTGATATGTGGGCTAAGTCACATAGCAGACTTCTATAACTTTTCAGTCTGAGGACAAACTGAGAGCACCTAGCTAGACAAGCAGGCACCAGCTGTCCACTAGAACAGACAGGGGCCTGGTGCTCCCTGCTTATCTCTGATACGTTGATGAGTTCTAAATGCACCTCATATTGAAAATAGACCATGATGATTAATTTCTTATGTGGAGCATGCACAAAGCTCTAGATTTAATCTCCAGTATAAACCCACTGTAGTGGCACATGCCTTGCGATCCCAGCACTCAGGAGCCATGGAGACAGGATGATCAGAAATTCAAGGCCATTTCTGGCTACTAAGCTATGCCAGATCCTGTTTCAAACACACAATCAAATGAAAGCCACAAATATGTTACTTTATGGTATTGGAGGAGAGAACTCTAAAATCACGGGCTGTGTTCATCCTGGAAGCTTAAGAGGAGAAATAGTTTCCTTCCCTTTTCTAGTTGCTGGAGGTTGCCTGCATGCCTGGGGTGGTACTCTCTCTCTCTTCTCTCCCTCCATTCTCACTTCCTCTTTCTGCAGTGCCATCTTCATTTGCCTCTCCCTTGTGATGGCATCAGACCTTCCCTGGGAATGCCAGCTCATTTGCCCACTGCAATGAGGTCTCCAGCTTAGAAGATCGTGGAATACGAGCATCCTTCACATAATTGTGGGAATGAGAATCTGAGTCAAAGCAACAAAGCAGAAAATATACACCAGGAAGTAAAAGAAAGGAGAAGCTCAGAGAATTAAGGGAGGTGATAGAAGAGCTAAAAAGCATCAAGACAGCTCAGAGAAAGCACAAGTTAAGCCTGGAGAGTGCAGCCAGCCAAATCATAATAAAAGATTGGCAGTTCTCCCTGCAGGAGAAACACATAGTTCTTGGAAACTTGAAATCTGCTACCAGGATTTGGTCTGAAAGTGACGCTTGCATGGCAGCCCAGCATCAGGGAGGAAAACCCTTGCACTGCTCACTGTCTCTTTAGAGTGCTATCACCAAGAGCTTTCTTCTTAGGGACTGAATTAGGCTCAGAAAGTGAAAACAGCAATTCAGGATCCCAATATGCAACCAGCTACAGTTACTGGGTGGGTGACAGGAGAGATGGTCATAGAAAGCTTGGATGTTCATCACCTCTAGAGCAAGTCACTACGTGCCTGGCCCAGACACTGTGGAACATGGTTGGAGTTAGTACCAGCATGGAGTGTGCATTTAAAAAATCATCTATAGTAAATGCAGATCTTTTCAGACAGTACAATTTATTTGCCCTGACCAGTAAGGATGAGAAGTGAGGCTTAACCAACATATAGGACCAAACTTTGTGGTAGAAGCAGAGAGGAATTATGATAGATACCAGTTGAGACACATAGGCCCTCCATATTTGGTGGATTCCAATGTTAGAGGACCAGAAAGTAAGTTTCTCCCATCTAAGTATGTCAATGAGAAGGAATCATTTGAGTAGATACATACATGTATATTTATTTATATATTTTTGAGACAAAGTCTCATGCAGTCCAGGCTGGCTTCAAATTCATTATGTAGCTAAGGGTGACCATAAAATTCTGATCCTTTTATGTCCAACTCCTAAGTGCTGTGATTCTAGGTGTGAGCCACTGAGCCCAGTATTTCATGGTGCTGGGGAGGGAACACAGGGCACGCTAGCCAAGCACTAACTAAGCAGCATCCCTACCCCTGTTCCACCCCTGTTCCTATATTTTCAAATCTGGCTTTCTTTTCTTTCCCTTTTTTCTCATTTTCACATTTTCCTTTTCAGAAAATTATTTCACTGTTATTTTTCCTATTACTTGTTGGCTTTTTAGTTTATTTTCTCCTTTTTTTCCTGCTTTTGGTGATACCAGCTATTAAACTTTTATTTTATGTATTTTTATTACTTTTTTTCTGTGGATGGGTATTCTGCCTGCATGTATGTCCATGTACCATGTGCAGGCCTGGTGTTGGAAGAAGCCAAGAACTGGAGTTACAGATGGTTGTGAAACATGGGTACTGGGAACCACACCTAAGGCCTCATGAAGACTAGCCATTGTTCTTAACTGCTGAGCCATCTCTCCAGCCCTGTTAATTGGTCTTTATTATATTGATGTGTAGCGATATTGCGTCCCCCAATATATTGTGCACCTTAATAAGCTTATCTGGGATCAGAGAACAGAACAGCCACAATATTAAACATAGAGGTTAGACAATGGTAGCACACATGCCTTTAATCCTAGCATTCCAGAGGCAGAGATCTGCCTGGATTTCTGTGAGTTCAAAGCCACACTGGAAACAGCCAGGGTGGTGGTGACTCATACCTTTAATCCCAGGAAGTGATGGCAGGAAACAGAAAGGTATATAAGGTGTGAGGACCAGGAACTAGGGTCTGGTTAAGCATTTAGGCTTTTGAGCAGCAGTTCAGCTGAGATTCCTTCTGGATGAGGACTCAGAGGCTTCCAGTCTGAGGAAACAGGATCAGCTGAGGAATTGGCAAGGTGAGGTGGCTGTGGCTTGTTCTGCTTCTCTGATCTTCCAGCATTCACCCCAATACCTGGCTTCAGGGTTTGTTTTTTTTTTTTTGTTTTGTTTTGTTTTTTTATCGATAAGACCTTTTAAGATTCGTGCTACAATATTGCATTGTGGGTTTATGCTCTTTCTATGGCTTGTTTCCCTCTCTGTGAGCAGTACTGGGGATTGAGCATTCCTTAAGAGTGCTTACCTAAAATAGAAAAATAATTCTTCCCCAATGGAGTACCAAAATCTCAGAAAAGAACACAGGAAACAGGAAAGAAACAAGTCCTCATGACCCCTCCAGAAGTCCAGAAGTCCAGAATGCTTCAGGGACCATACATATTGAAGTAGAAGAAATGTCAGTCACATACTTGAAAAGATTAATGTTAAAAATAATCTATGATAAAAAAGAGGATACAAATGAACACTTGGATAATTATGAAAGATATTAGATGGTATGAAAAAGTAAGTCAATAAAATAGAGATTCTGAAAAAGAACAAATGTAAATCAGGGAAATAAATTGTTGAATGAGGGGCTGAGATATAGCTCAATTGGTAGTGCTCGCTTAGAGTGTATAAGTCCTGTGTTCAATCCCCTAGGCCACATAAAATCTGGTGTGATGGCATACATCTCTGCATTTGGGAGGTGGAAGTGGGAGAATCAGAAGTCAAAGGTCATCTTGGACTGCATGGTACATTTGAGGCTAGCCTGTGATACACAAGATGCCATCTGAAAAAAATAAGTCAAATAAAACATTCAGCTGAATTTATTTAGAAATAAAAAACAATAAGAAATTATAAACAACATACAAGAGGTCTACAGAACTTCAAAGACCAAATTTATGGTAATTGCTATAAATGAAAGAGAGCTTAACCAATGGCTAATGACAGAAAATTTATTCGGTGAAATAATACAAGAAAATTTCCCAAACTATTTTTAATTTCTTTCTTTCTTTCTTTCTTTCTTTCTTTCTTTCTTTCTTTCTTTCTTTCTTTCTTTCTTGTAGCTAGAGAGTTTTCTCTCTGGGTCCCGCCAAGCCCCTGCAGCCCAACAGCCCACTTATAAAATAAACATACAGACGTTTATATTATTTAAACTGTTTGGCCTAATAGCTCAGGCTTCTAGCTATCTAGTTCTTATATCTTAAATTAATCCATTTCTATAAATCTATACCTTGCCACGTGGCTCGTGGCTTACCGACATCTTCACATGCTGCTTGTCATGGCGACGGTTGGCAGTGTCTCCCTCACCCAGCTTCCTGTTCTCTCAATTCTCTTCTCTGTTAGTCCCGCCTATACTTCCAGCCTGGCTACTGGCCAATCAGTGTTTTATTTATTGACCAATCAGAGCAACACATTTGACATACAGACCATCCCACAGCTCTTTCTTTCTTTCTTTCTTTCTTTCTTTCTTTCTTTCTTTCTTTCTTTTCCTTCCTTCCTTCCTTCCTTCCTTCCTTCCTTCCTTCCTTCCTTCCTTCCTTCCTTATGTGCATAAATCTGCATAATACTGGGGCTCCAGGAACAGGCAAGAACACACTAACTCAGGTTTTGTTTTGTTTTGTTTTGTTTTGTTCTTTTTCGAGACAGGGTTTCTCTGTGTAGCTTTGCACCTTTCCTGGAACTTGCTTTGGAGACCAGGCTGTCCTCAAACTCACAGAGATCCACCTGCCTCTGCCTCCCAAGTGCTGGGATTAAAGGCGTGCACCACCACCACCCAGCTCAGGTTCTTATGGTTGTGTGGCAAGCACTCTTAACCACCAAGCCATATTTCCAGCCCATTCCTGAGTCTTTAGAAAGATGTATGTATTGAGGTAGAAGAGGCATTTAGAACCCCAGATATAAATAATCAGAAAATAATCTCTTCATGTAAACTGTCAAAAGACCAGAACATAGTAAGAATATTGAAAGTTTCAAAACAAAAACACCAAGCCACTCATACAGGTAAGCCCATATTCCTCAGCAGAAATTCTTTTTTTTTTAAATGTATAACCCAGGCTGGCCTTGAACTTGTGATCTTCCTGCCTCTGTCTCCTTCAGCAAATCCTACTGGTGTGGGCCAACTGGCTCAGCAGAAATTCTTGAGGAATGAAGGGTATGGAATGTTGTATTTCAGGCCCTAAAAGAAAATAAATGCCAACCTTGGTAACATTATCCAGAAAAGTTATATCTCAGAATAAAATAAATAAAATAGTCTTCCAAGGTGAGCAAAAATTAAGTACCTCATGACCACTGAACCAGCAATATAGAAGATACTTGAATTAATTTTTCAGAACTTCAAAATAAGGATAAGAAAAGTAGCAAGAAGACAAGAATTAAGAGAAACCTTTAATAATAACTCTGAATGTAAATACTCTTCATTTTCAATTAAAAGACATAGATCAGATGATTGATTTAGTAATCAAGATCCAACAATAGGCCGGCTGGAAGAAATTCATTTCAATGGGAGCTACATGCAGGTTGAAAATGAAAGTATGGAAAAACTATAGTCCAAGCAAAAGAAAGCAGAAGTAGTTGCACTCAAATCTGAAAAAGATAGACTTTAAAACAAAATCAGAAGAGAAAAAGAGTCACAACATTATTAACCAAGAGAGCAATCCAAGAAGATACAACGATTAGATTATGTGCGCTTGTGCATGTACATGAGCACTAGATATCATCAAACTAAATTTGTAAGTCAAAATCTACAGAACATAAATAAAGAAGTAGGCCATGATGCAATAATGGTGGATGACTTCAGTTTCCCACCCTCACCAACAAATAATTCAGACAAAAGCATTAACAAATAAATACCAGTATAGGTGGAGTTTTCCTGTCCCACAGCTGCTCTCAAGTAAACACACTGAGGCTTATATTAATTATACATGCTTGGCCAATATCTCAGGCTTATTACTAACTAGCTCTTACATTTTATGTTAACCCAGATTCCTGATTTACACTCTGCCACACGATGGTACCTTTATTAACATGGCATGTTCATCTCCTGTTCCCTCTGTGTCTGGCTGGTGTCTCCAGACTCCACCCTTCTCCTTCCCAGCATTCTCAATTTGGTTTTCCTGTCTAACTTCATCCTGTTCAGCTATTGGCCAGTCAGTTTCTTTATTAAACCAATCACAGCAACAAATCTTCATAGTATAAAGGATTATTCCACAGCATACCAGAGTTTCATTAAACTCTGGAAGTGTGTGTGGCTGGAGAGACGTCTTAGCAGTTAAGAATACATATCGCTTGTCCTAGTTAGGGTTTCTATTGCTGTGATGAAATACCATAACCAAAAAGCAAGTTGGAGAGGAAAGGGCTTATTTGGCTTATACTTCCACATCATGGTTCATCATTGAAGGAAGTCAGGACAGGAAATCACACAGGGCAGAAACCTGGAGGCAGGAGCTGATGCAGAGGTCATGGACAAGTGCTGCTTACTGACTTGTTCCTCATGGCATGCTTAGCCTGCTTTTTTATATACCCCAAGACCACCAGCCCAAGGATGGCACCACCCACAATGGACTAGGCCCTCCCCCCGCAATCAATCACTAATTTATAAAACGCCCTACAGACTTGTCTCCAACCCAATCTTATGGAGACATTTTCTTAATTAAGGTTCCCTCCTCTCAGATGACTTTAACTTGTGTCAAGTTGACATAATACTATCAGGCACATCCCTCTTCCAGAGGACCAGAGTTCTGTTCCTAGTATCCAAGTCAGGCAGCTCACAACTGCTTTCAAGTCCAGGTCCAGAGAATCTGATGCCATCTTCTAGCCTCCTCAAGCCCTACACTCAAGAGCTCAAGCACACATACAGACACACACAGATACACATAATTTAAAAATAAAAATAAACACTATAGGTCAAATTGACTTAATAGGCATCTACAGAAGACTCTGCCCAACAGCTGTTTCTTGCTGCAACCTAACCACAAAAGTAAATTACAGTCCAAGTAAATAAAATTGGAGGCAAAGATATCATTGAAATCTAGAGGCTCATTATTGGCTATTTTGAAAAATTGTATGCCACAAATTGGAACATCTAAGAAAAATGGACAAATTTTTAGATAAGTATGACCTCTCAAAATTGAACCAAATGGACTGGATAGAGTACAAATTTAATGTCAATAATGAACAATGAAATTGCAGCTGTAGTAAAAAGCAAAAAAAAAAAAATCTATCAGCAAAGTAAAGTACAGTATTGGATGGATGCACAGATTGGAAAAAAAAACTGGTGTCAACACTCCTGAAACTATTTCACAACAGAGCATGGGAAAAACATTCTTTCAATGCCTTTCTGCAAAGCCAGTATTAGACTCATAACAAAATCTGATAAAGACAAAAGAAAAGGATAACCTGTTACCTGTGCAAAATAATAGGTGCAAAAATCAGCAACTGTATGTCTATTAACTAAATGCAGCATCTATATTAGTTATCTATTGCTGTTTAACAAATTACCTCAAAACTTAGCCTTATAGTAGCAGAGGCTATTACCTCTTTTTATCCCTGCTTTCATAGACAGTGTCTTACTATATAGCTCAGTCTGATCACACACTCTGTATGTAATCCAGGACTTGAAATTGCAACCCTCCTGTCTCAGTCTTTGTAGACCTAACTATAGGCTGGTCATTACCACACACAACCCCTTTTTTAAAAAAAAAATCTAAGTTTGGGGCTGGAGAGATGGCTCAGTGATTAAGAGCACTAACTGTTCTTCCACAGGACCCAGGGTCAATTCCCAGCATCCACATGGCAGCTCATAACTGTCAGTAACTCCAGTTCCAGGGTACCCGATACCTTCATGCAGGCAAAACACCAATGCACATTTTTAAAAAAATGGATCTTCCCACTTGAAACAAACAAACAAAAAAATCTAAGTTCTGGCGGTCAGAAATATGAGTATAATTAGTCGAAATCACCCCATTGGAGTTTCTTACAAAGTTGCAACCAAAATGTTGGCTGGGGACTTGATCACATGAAGGTTTAAAAAGAGCAGACGGCGGTGGTGGCGCACGCTTTTAATCCCAGCACTCGGGAGGCAGAGCCAGGCGGATCTCTGTGAGTTCGAGGCCAGCCTGGGCTACCAAGTGAGTTCCAGGAAAGACGCAAAGCTACACAGAGAAACCCTGTCTCAAAAAAACCAAAAACCAAAAAAAAAAAAAAAAAGAGCAGAATCTATGTCCAAGTTCACATTCTTGGTGGAATTCAATTTCTCAGAGGCTGTTGGACAGAGGGCCTCAGTTACTTGTTGCCTGTTGGCCATAAGCCACCTTCAGTTTCTTGCCATATAAGTTTCTCCATGTGGAAGTTCATACTGTATCAGCTGGCTTCAGCAGAGAAAGTAAAGGAGAAAGAGAAAGAGAGCAAAAGAGTAAACAGGAAGTTGATAACACAATGATTTATAAACTAACTCCCAAAGAGCAATCCTTTCAAATTTTTTTTCTCCAGACAGGGTCTCACTAGGTAGCTCTGGCTGGCCTGGAACTCACTCTGTAGACCAGGCTGGCCTCAAACTAAGAGAGATCTGCCTGCCTCTGCCTTCTGAGAGCTGAGCTCAAAGGCATGTGACACTATGCCTGGCTGCTTTCATTTTTTCTAAATTCTCCTTGCTATGGACAAGTCACTAGGTTCAACACCTACCCAGAGGGACGGCATTCATAACAGAGGTCAGGGTCACTGGAAGCCACATCTGAACAGTCTACTCTCAGCTCCTCCAATAATGTATGTCCCTCCAATGGAAGCATTTGCCCACTCCTCATGTCCCTCAGAATCTACCATGATTATCAGGTCAGTTTAGAACTCAGGGGTATTGTCAACTCAATGTGATTCAGGGCTGTTTGAAATTTTTCAGATATAGTTACATTTTGAGATATGTAAAATGAAGCCAACAAGCTGTCACCTCATGCAAAACAAAGAAAAACTTCTCATAAATAATGGTAAATCAGACAGAATAGGATAACTGCTAAAGTACTAGAGGCATCCCTGTTCCAAATAGGATGAAATCAGATCCACATAAGAGTTTCTGGTCCATAGCAATTCTGAAATCCAGTCATCCAAACATTGTAAGTTTCTTTTTTTCTTTTTCTTTTTCTTTTTCTTTTTCTTTCTTTCTTTCTTTCTTTCTTTCTTTCTTTCTTTCTTTCTTTCTTTCTTTCTTTCTTTCTTTCTTTTTTTTTGAGACAGGGTTTCTCTGTGTAGCTTTGCGCCTTTCCTGGAACTCGCTTTGGAGACCAGGCTGGCCTCGAACTCACAGAGATCCGCCTGCCTCTGCCTCCCGAGTGCTGGGATTAAAGGTGTGCACCACTACCGCCTGGCTGTAAGTTTCTTAATTACATTTCATGGCTTGGGAATAATTTTCCGTGGCAGTAGGCACCATTCTCCAAGCTTTTGCTTCCATTCTCTGAATATTCCTTCATTTTAAGATGAAAAAATAGCACATGGTTGCAAATGTGTAGTTTCCTCAGTCTACTTATTGCCGATAAGATTGTGATCTGTTTCCTTACTGTTACAAACTTTGTGGAATTTCTGAGTCTCACTAAGTATTACTGCTGTGGGATGGTCTGTATGTGCTCTGATTGGTCAATAAATAAAACACTGATTGGCCAGTGGCCAGGCTGGAAGTATAGGCGGGACTAACAGAGAGGAGAATTGAGAGAACAGGAAGGAGGAGGGAGACACTGCCAGCTGTCGCCATGACAAGCAGCATGTGAAGATGCCGGTAAGCCACGAGCAATGTGGCAAGGTATAGATTTATAGAAATGGATTAATTTAAGATGTAAGAACTAGATAGCTAGAAGCCTGAGCTATTAGGCCAAACAGTTTAAATAATATAAGCGTCTGTGTGTTTATTTTATAAGTGGGCTGTCGGTCTACCAGGGCTTGGCGGACCTGGAGAGAAAACTCTCTAGCTACATATTACCACAATTAGACAAATAGTACCTGCAATTATCTTTAAAGATATATATTTTTTTATGTATCTGAAAGCTTTGCCTGCATGTATGTGTGTATGTGTACTACATATACTACATACCTGCCTTGTGCCTTGGAGGTCAGAAGAAGGTATCCAATCCCCTGGAATTGGAGTTATGAATGGTTGTGAACCACGTACAAGTGCTGAGAACCAAACCTGGTTTCTCTTCAAGAGCAGTAAGTGCTCTTAACCATTGAGCCATTGCTCCAGCTCTAACCTGTAATTATCTTTAAAATAAATCATTTTCTACACTGCAACTCTGTTTATCCAGCTCAAGGAAAATGTCATTTGGCTTGGTAAGAGCCATTATTATTGTTCAATAAGAAGATCTGAGAACTGAGCACACATTTAATTGCTTTTGTAGGTCCTTGATATTACTGAATAATATTTTCAGTTCTTAATATAAGTTATAAAATTATATAATCATGTTTCTGTGGACCATGTTTTTGTGTGTGTACAAGAAGCAATTTCTCTTTTATTTTCCTTTCCTTTCCTCTTTCCTTCTTCTTTCCTTTCTTTCTTCCACTGTTTATTCCATTTCTTTCTCAGAGTCTTGCTGTGTAGTCCTAGTTGGCCTGGGACTGGATATAAAGACAAGGCTGGTATCAAACTCTCGATGATCCTCCTAACTCTGTCTCTTGAATGCTTGGATCACAACTGTGCATCACTGTATTAGTTAGGGTTCTATAGAAGAATAGAACTGGTAAAATGAATATATATTAAAAGGGGATTTATTTGATTGGCTATGGCTGTGATAAAACGCCATGACTAAAGCTATTTATAGAAGGAAGCATTTATTTGGGCTAATGGTTCCCAAGGGATAAGAGGAAGTATAAGCCAGGCAGTGGTGGTGCACACCTTTGATCCCAGAACTGGGAAGCAGAGGTAGGTGGATCTCTGTGAGTTCGAGGCCAGCCTGAGCTACAGAGTGAGTTCCAGGAAAGGCTCCAAAGCTACACAGAGAAACTGTCTCGGATAAAAAAAAAAAAAAAAAAAAAAAAAAAAAAAAGAGGAAGTATGGCAGCAGGAAGGCAGGGTGACCTGAAGAGCAAGCCGAGAGCTCACACCTTAAACCACCTGCAGGAAGCGGAGAGGGCACACTGGGAATAGCTCATGACTTTGAAAGCTCAACATCCACCCCAGTGACATGCTTCCACCAGCAAGGCCACTCCTCTCAAGCCACCCCAAATACTACCAACTAGAGCCCAAGTGTTCAAATGCCCAGTGGTTAGTCCAACAATGGCTGTCTTCACACTGGAGAGGTTTAAGACATAGTAGCTGCCCAGTCCGTGAAGCACCAACCCCAGACTGGCCCTGAAGGGTTGAATGATTCCTGGCTAGAGCTTTAGTTTTTAATTGAATCCCGGAAAATCTGGGTTCTGGTAGCAGTAAAAGAATGTAGCAGCAGCAGTGGCAGCCATGACAGGATACTCAAAGTCACCAGTGAAATGTTAAAGAAACAAAGCAAAACTAAAGCCTTTCCGTTAGACCTCTGTTGTTTTATCTTTGGCACAGTGGCTGTGCCTTAATCTACTGCTATTTCAGCCAGCAATTGCAACTCCACAGTTACCAGCCTGCTTCTCTCCTGGCTGCTCAGGCCACAACCTGGTGGGGATTCTGTTCCCAGAGACACCGGCTCGGTTGCTGCCGCTAAAAGTAGCTTTAACTCCGTCTCTATTGTTCTAGTTATAAATAAGCCTCAAGATTCAAAGGCTGGGGTGAAAACCTGCTAGTTCAGAGAGGCTGGGTTGCAACTAGCTGACCTCTTCTTGCCAGCATCTCTGAAAGACCCGCGCTTCAGCTTTGCCAAACCAGAAAAACCTGTGCCACTCCAAATCCCTCCCTGCTACTTCTGATACATCTATCTCTTCCAGATGCCCTCTGATGCTCTGTGATTACTCGCTGTCAACTAATTGCTAACTCAGCCTCCTGACCCAAGGTTAAATTTATTTAATCAGCACAAATGCAAATTCAGAGTTTACAGTATGATGGACTATCCCGCAACAGATCTCTTTTAATCCAGGCCACTGGAAGGTGCCACCCACATTTAGGGTGAGTCCTCCCACTTCAAATAATCTGATCAAGAAACTCCCTCACAAGTGTGCCTGGCAGTTTATCTCTTAGACCTAAGATGTAGTGAAGCTCACAAACAGACTAACCACCACCATCACCACGGCTACAGGAAGCAGTTCTTCAGTATCTTTTACTCCCTGGATCAATTTCTGGTTCTATTACATTTAAAAATTCTCCTCTTGTGACTGGAGATGTGGCTCAGTTGGCAGAGAGAGTCCTTGTCTAGCATACACAAGGCCCTGGGTTCAATCTCCTGCACAGCATACACTAGCATGCTAATGCAGTGCTCAGAAGGTGGACGAAGGCAGAAGAGAAGTACAAGATCACCCTTGAACTTGAAACTGAAAGCTTGAAAGATGATAGACTACTGAAAGACTCCAATGAGCAACCTGGCAACTTGACTAAATGACCAGAAAATCAATCCCAAATTTGAAGAAGTAAAGGAATAAGACCATAGAAAAGAGATGAAACTGAAGAAAAAATCAATAAAACCACAACATTAAAAAATTCCCCACTCTTTTTTTTTTTTTCCCCAGAAAGGGGCAGGCCTCCCATGGGCATCAGCAAAGCATGGCCATCAATCTGAGGCAGGGCCAAGCTCCTCCCCCTGCAACTCAGCTTGGGGAATAGGTTCAAAAAATCAGCTCAGGTGCCAGGGACAAGTCCTGATCCCACTGCCAGGGGCCCCACAAACAGACCAAGCTACACAACTGTCACCCACATGCAGAGGGCCTAGGTGAGTCCCATGCAGGCTCCCTAGCTATCGATCCAGAGTCCATGAGCTCTCACGAGCTCATGTCAGCTGTCTCCGTGGGTTTTCCCATCATGATCTTGACAGGACTCCAGGAGCTTGACCCAGTGCTTGATGTGGATCTCTGCATCTGCTTCCATCAGTTACTGGACAAAGGTTCTTTGATGACAATTAGGGTAGTCACTAATCTGATTAACAGGGTAGGCCAGTTCAGGCACCCTCTCCACTATTGCTAGGAGTCTTAGCTGGGATCATCCTTGTGGATTCCTGGGAGTTTCCCTGGCATCAGGTTTCTCCCTAACCCCCAAATGGCCCCATTATCAAGATATCGCTTTCATTACTCTCCTACTCTGTCCTGTTCCCAGACTTCCTAACCTGATCTCTCATGGTCCCGTCCACCCCTACCCCCCACCGCCATTTACCCAGGAGACCAGTTCTATTTCCCCTTCCCAGGGAAACTGTGGTTGGTAAGTAAAATAAATGAAAAAAAGTTCAATTTAAAAAAATCAGGTAACAAAAGATACATACACCTAATTCTTGCTCACAACCTTAGCCCTCCCCAACCTCTTCCTTCCAGTGTTTCAGTTTTAAACACCAACACTTATAAAGACATTATCTTTTACTCTTGTTTAACATAAAATGCACATTGCTCTGTCTATATTGTTGGGAATGTTGTTGCCATTATTACTGTTTTATCATAAATTTAAATAGAGTGGAACCTTCTCTTTGCCCAGAAAAACATTTTCCACTCAATTTCTTACTCTTTTCTTATCTTTTACTTTAAATGAGAAGAGGACACACAGTAGTATCTTCAAAAGTTGGCTTGAAATTCAAGTTTATTAAGCATGTGGTTTGTTATCCACGACCACGTCACTAAACTTCATGTTTCCATATAATAAGCACCCCTCTTCTCTAGTTTCTAATTTCATATTCTCCATTGGTTTGCTCAATACAATCTAGCCTGTCATTAGCATGATCCTCAAATAGTCTTCCAGTTTTCATCCACTTTGAGGCTCCAAAGTGGCTCTCACTTTCTCATGTATTTATAAACAGGGCTATACTCCCTAGTACCCAACTATTTAGCACTATTACTATTTAAGTATAACAAATTAGCACTAAATTTAGAAACATGAAATAATAGTGTTTAAAATGTCTTGGTTTCTGTACTTTAAGATCGCTCAGATAGATTTCGGGATCTTGTACATGCTACAGTGTCTCATTGCTCAACTGAGGAAGAATCTGCTTGCACACTTATGCCTGTAGTTCATAGGACAGTTTCTTACAGCCTTTTGCACTGATGACCTCGAGTCATTAACGGTGGCTGATCATGGATCTTGTCATTGGGAAATTCATAGACATTTACAACCTAATCTCAGAAAAGCCATCTTTAGCCAGGTGTGGTGGTGCACGCCTTTAATCCCAGCACTTGAGAGGCCAAGGCAGGAGAATCTCAGTGAGTTTGAGGCCAGTCTACAGAGCAAGTTCCTGGACAGCAAGGGATACACAGAAACCCTGTCTCGAAAAAAAAGCCATACTCATTAAGAGAAAGTCACTAGATCCAACCCAAACTAAAAGGTGGGCACTAAAGAACAGAAAACCAGGAGGCGAGGATCACTGAGGACCATTTTCCAAGTAGTTTTCCACAGTAATAAAAATGATTCAAAATAAAACACACTGACAGAAGAAAATTAAAAAACAAAAACAAAAACAAACCAGCAGAGTAGCAGTGAGCAGTGAGACAAGCAATATGTGTAATGGATTGTCCAAAGTAGAAGCAAGGTAGAGAGAAACAAAAATACTTGAAGAAATAACAGCCCCAAATTTGATCACAGCTATAAAACTACAGGTACAAAAAGATTATATAACCCCAAGCACAACAAATAGAAAGGTAACCATACCAAGCACATCATCATCAAATTGCTCAACACCGGGGATGAAGAGAAAATCTCCAACACAGAAAAAAACATTCTATACAGAAAAACAAAACTAAGGATAATAACAGATTTTTCATCAGAAATAGTACAAACAAGAAGACATTGAAGCAATGCCTTTAAAGAGTTGAAAAAAAATCTACTTACAACTCCATACCAAGTGAAAATATCTTTCAAAACAACAACAACAAAAAAAAGTAGAGGATTATAGGTCTTGTGCTTCAGGGAAGGTACAGAAGATACTTTCCCCAAACTCTTACCACTATATGCAACTAAAAGCCCTGGGAATTATATATAAAACAAACTTAAGAAGATTCAGAAAAATAGAGACAACAGACTGTCTATGACTTTAAGAACCCAACAAACCATGTGGTGTCTAGTTATCTCATTTTTCTTTGGCCTCAAGAATCTCATAATTGAAGCTGAGGAAGCCAGAAACTCAGAGAAGCTAACAGGAAACAATTTTGGTCTTTCTAGCAAAATGGGTAGCCTAGCAAGACAGACCAATTTCATAAGATAGCCCTCCAAATCAGCCAAGCACTACTGGAAAAATTTATGATACTACCATCATTTGTACCAGCACTCACTAGTGGGGTGGGGGACTGTCTTAGTTAGGGTTTCTACTGCTGCAACAAAACACCATGACCAAAAAGCAAATTGAGGAAGAAAGGGTTTATTTGGCTTACATTTACACATTGCTGTTCTTCACTGAAGGAAGTCAGGACAGGAACTCAAACAGGGCAAGAACCTGGACTGGAGGCAGGAACTGATGCAGAAGCCATGGAGGAGTGCTGATTACTGGCTTGCTCCACATGGCTTGCTCAGTCTACTTTCTTATAGAACCCAGGACCATCAGCCCAAGGATGGCACCACTCACAACGGACTGGGCCCTCCCCTACTGATCACTAATTGAGAAAATGCCCTACAACTGGATCTCATGGAGGCATTTCCTCAACTGAGGCTCTTTCCTCTTTGATGACTCCTGCTTGTGTCAAGTTGACACACAAAGCCAGCCAGTACAGGGACCTTTATTTCTAGGCCCACCAGGCAATAATGAGGTTCCACAATCCACATTGCCAAAGAGGTTTCAGAGTAGCCACCTGGGACTTCCACCACTGCTAGTTCATAACAACACCCTCCACATTGTCAGTGGAGACCAAATGAAACATCTGGGCTTCTACCACTGCTAGTTCATAACCACACCCTCCACATTGTCAGTGGAGACCAAATGAAATGTCTGGGCTTCTACCCTATCAACATGTCAGAGGTACCATGCCCCCCTGCCTTTCCCACGTGTGAATAATATCAAAGGTAGCTTATCAAAGAGTCAAGATGGTAATGAATGGCAATAAAATTACCTCCATTTACCATGTCAGTAACAAGTCATTCTTATTTTTCTCAGCCAGAGAATATAAATGAAGGCTCAGTAGAGATCTGGACTTCCAATTTCCATTTATAACTAATGAGTAGTTCCCATTCTTGATTGTCAAGAGAAGTTGATGGGGAACAGAAAATATCATTCTCCACATGACAGTAATATGTACATGAGTCACTGATTCTTGAAAGAAGCCAGTGAAAACAGGGGCTTAAATAATACCTGGTAGCCTGAAATAATCAGATTTCAAACATAAATCATGTGTCATGCTAAGAGTTAGGAAGATCTCAAATTGAATGCAAAAATCAGTCAATAAATACCAACATCAAGATGCTAGATCATCTAGAAAACACTTCTGCACTTGAGGTTCAGGGAACATTGCAGAAGAGGGAGCTAAGAGATTTTAAGAACCACAGGACAGTTGAAGAGCCATGGGAGTTTCCTGTGAGGTTATATATCCTAGTAACATCAGAAGCTACACCCATAAATTCTTACTAACATGGCTGCCCAAACATGAGCTGGGGAAGGGTGACGTCAGTAGACATGCCAAAGTGGATGAGGAGAAGCCCATGAGGCCTCAACCATACACGAAGAACTCCAGGCAACCTAGAAAGTTGGGAGGAGAAGTGGTTTTCCTCAGAGAAGAGCACATCATCTGCTTGTCCAGTGTCACATGGCCAGCCTTGAAATCATACATACAAGTAACATTATACAAACTCAACAGGTTATATTTAGGAATATATATGTATGCATATATAAGTACATGCATACAATATGAATTAGTGAAAAAAGAGGCCATGAGGGCCAGGCATGGTAGCACATGCCTTTAATCCCAGCACTTGGGAAGCAGAGGCAGACGGATCTCTGTGAGTTCGAGGCCAGCCTTCGAGGCCAGCCTGGTTCTTTAAAAAAAAAAAAAAAAGAAAGAAAGAAAAAAGAAAAAAAAGGCACCTTGAATTTGAAGGAAAACAGGAAGGGATAAATAGGAGGGTTTGAAGGGAGGAAAGGGATGGGGAAATGATGTAATTAAATTAGTCTCAAACATAAAAACATTCTGACTGAAGAATGAAAAAAATGTCATATGTCAGAATTATCTGATAAAGAGTTTGAAAAACTCATCATACAATGTTTCAACGAACAATTACAAAGACGAGTACAAGTATAAACATCAGATATTCTCAGAAAAAAAGTAAAGATACAAAGGAGATCCAAGTGCCACTTTAGAATTCAAAGATCTCAAAGGCAAGATAAACATTTCAAAGAATGGGTTCAGCAGCAGAGTGGAGAAGATAGAAGAATCATTGAACTCAGAACAACTAACAAAAAGGGACCAAGCTGAACGACACAGAGAAAATACACTGGGAAAAACGGACAGAACCTGACTGCCTAATAACAGAGATTCGGCACACATGAAACAGACAGTGATGAAATTTCAAGGAGAAATAGGTAACTCTACTAATTGCATATTCCAATAACTCTTCTCAATAATTCATGAGACAAGAAGACAGGAAATCAGTATGGACATAGTTTAAGTCAACAGCACCATCAATCGACTGAGCATAATTCACATTTATAGAATGCTCTATCTAACAAGAACATAACCAACATCTCTTATAAACATACACGGATTGTTTTCTAAGATAGACCATATTTGGGACCACAAGTTAAGTTTCAGTAATTTATGAAGGTTCAAATCACAAAATGTGTATTCTCTGACCACTTTGGCATTATTTAGCACATTGGTAACAAACTCCTCAGTATGTAGCTGATGGAAATTCAGTCCCCATACTACACAAATACTACACAGTCATATTTACTGAGGCACTATTTGAAATAGCCAAGAGAAGGAATCTAACTAGGTGTCCATTAACAGGTAAATGAATATATATATATATGTAGTACCTTGCAGGAGAGGTAGCTCAGCAGTTAAGACCACTGGCTGCTCTTACAGAGGACCCAAGTTTGATTCCCAGCACCCACATGGTGGCTCACAACCATCTGTAAGTTCAGTTCCAGGGGATCTGATGCCCTCTTCTGGGCTTTGTGGACATCGGGCACACACATGGTGCACAGATTTAAATTCAGACAAAATACCTATACACATAAAATAAAATTACATCTAAAAAATTTTAAAGGACATATGGTACATACCTACAATGGCAATTCATTCAGCTGTGGGGAAAATGAAATTATGCCACTTAGAGGGAAATGGATGGAACTGAAAAACAAGCCAGACTCAAAAAGACAAATGTCAAATGCTGTCTCTCACATGTGAGATATAGATTAAACTAATATGTACATACACATGCACACACGGAGGTAGATCAGGGACTACTCACAGAGAGAAAGAGGACCAGTAGGAGAGGGTAACTTAAAACAAGCGAGGATTATGGGTGGCTACCATGAGCAAAGTCCATGATCTCCGTATGGGAAGATGCCGTAATGGAATTCATTATTTTGTTTGTTGATTTAAAATATTAAAAGTAAAATCACTTAAAATATTTAAAGCAAGGAAAGTGCTGTGGGAGATTATAAAGGCTATAGCTTTTTAGGGTTATGTATTTGTTGTCCTCCACTCATCTCCCTGTTTGAAGGTGCTCTCTCAAAATAAACCTTAGTGGGACAGTACTCAGCCTTAACTGCAGAGGTGCACTTCCCTTTTCCTCCTCCTCTGTGTCTATGAATCTAGAACTGATGGAGAGATAGAGACGATGTGTCTCTAGTAACTGTTTTGAGGATGCTGAGCCTTGACTATAATGTCTTGGACAGACTGCTCCTGCTAGATGTTTCTGATGGCCTCTGGAGCTCTTTTAGCTCATGTCCATCTTCCAATCCTTGTCTTCCAGCATCTTCTTGAATCTGGAAGCCCATCACTCACGATATCCTTCCAGCAAATTCTTCTTTGATTTGCTTTGTTTGATTACATTAGTTACATTTGTTTCTGTTGATGATACAGACTGATTATACAAGAGAATACAAGAACATTGGTAATACCAAGAAAAGGAGTACTGGGGAGAAAAATTCTGCAAAGCCCACCAAACATCTATCAAGAAGGAACCAAATACCTATTTTTGTTTAATAAGATAGAAAAAACCCCACTGAAATCGAACTCTGGAGTCCCTTTCCCAAGAGTCAGGAAGAAAGAAAAGATGTTCATCAATATATCATACCGATGTGGCCTTCCCTTCTAGTTGGTTCCAGATGTGCAGACTATGATCTTACCTTCAAAGGCTCTGATGACTAATGTGAACAAAAACTCATGAAAAGAAGCGGTGTCTGCAGGGACTGATTGATTAGAATTCCAGGACTGTGGAGAGATTGGAATGTTGCAGGTCCAGAGGCTAATTGCCTTATCTTAGGCTAGTTCTAGCTCTCTGGAGCAGCCATGTCTTGCCTACCTCTGTGTCCAAACTAATATCTTGTGACTAATAAATAAAACCGTTTTGGAATCTATTAACAGACCACTAGCTTCCACCCACCCCACAGCTAAGAATGACATCAGACAGCATCTTGAACCTATAGAAAAGCTTCCCCCATCCCATGTACTTGCCTCTCTGATGTGCCCACCAATGTATTTAAAACTTGCCTTGATTTATGGCTTTCTTTGTTATATAAAACTATAAAACTTCATGAAATTGCTTCCACATGGGAACATAGAATTTGGGGTAACCTAAATCTGTGTTCCAGGGCCATGGTTGCTCAGAATGGCTCCATAATAAACTGGGAACTAAACAGGAATATCTCCCATCAGATTCCTCTGTCCGCATTTTCATGATTATTAGTTGTTATGTGAGGGACCAGCCCACTGTGATCCTAGATAAGTGGTCCTGGGATGTATAAGAAAGCTCGCAAAGAGAACCCGAAGGGCAAGTCAGTAAGCTGTGTTCTGTCCGTTGGTTTCTGCTTCAAGCTCTTGCCTTAAGTTCTTGCCGTGGCTTCCCTCAGCGGTGAACTATAACCTCCTGTAAGCTAAAATAAATCTTTCTTTTGATCATTCTGTTTATTACAGCAACAGAGAGCAAACTAGAACAAAGGTTTGCCCCATAGGTCTGGTTTGGGTGGTTGAGCAATAAATTTGCTTTTCCTTTCTTTTGTCAGTAAAGATTGGGCTGAGTTTACAGAGCAAGCTGAATGGTAACAGCTCTTTACCATATATGGCGAGTGCGGAAAATGGTACAGTGACCCTGGATTTGACCTTTGCTAGCATGACTCAGACTCTAGGCAATTCTCCATAACCTACTCCAAATGTCTTTATCCTTCCTTATAGCTGTGGGACATGCTTCAAAATTTCTCCTCAATATAATTCTCAGAGAGAATCTAAACCTGTGCTTCCCTTTGCAGGGGCTGGCCGGCACAGCAAAAGCTAACATTCCTTTAGCATTCTGTAAGAAAATGAACAGGCTGCTTGCGTCCCAGGGTGACTGTTCAGGGGCCTTCTTTGTTATCCAGGCACACTAGTTAGGAAACTCTGAGCTGCAGCAATTGAGAACAAGTTCTGTGTGTAGCTATTTCAAACCTTTAATACCTGAGGCAGCCTGCTCTTGTTCCACTAGTTACTGCCCAAGTTGCCCTTTTCCCTCTGCATAACCGAGTCCTATTCATTCAAGTCCACCGGCTTTCCAAGGCTGACCCAAAAAGAGCTCTAAGGTTTGGCAGAAGTGAGACTCAAAGGAAGAAGGTTTTAGAAGCATGATTCGGCTCCTTAATGACCTCTTCTTTCCCTTACCTTATCTTGATTTCTTTGTCACAGATCCCACTCAACTTTGTATGTAACATTTCGGGCTGGAGAGGTGGCTCAGCCTTTAAAGGCTAGGCTCGCAACCAAAAATATGCATAACGTTTCATAGGTTGTGTTTTGTCTTGTATTCCCAGTGAAATTGGAAAGTTTTGGAAGGTTCAGAGCACAGCTCATTCCAAGCACTTAACAGATACTCACAGAGTGAATGAATTAATGCATGAATGAAAATAACTAATGCTTACTGATTGCTATGTGGCAGGCATCATGCTCAGCAGTTTGCATGCATTATCTCATTAACTCTTCATAACAAACCTACAGAAGTGAATATCATTAATAAGCTCATTTCACAAATGAGGAAGTCGAGGCTCAGAAGAGGGCAACGATTTACGAAATGTCACTTAGTCAGTGACTGGCTGGCTGTCACTGAAACTAGTAGTAGGCTCTTAGGAAGGATGCCGCTAAGGACATTTAAGACTCACATGCTTTAGGGGGCTGGAGGGATGGCTCAGTGGTTAAGAGTACTTGTTATTCTTGCAGAAGACTCGGGTTCAAATCCAAGCACTCATATAGTGGCTGGCAATGGTCTGTAACTCCAGTTCCAGGGGTTCCTATGTCACTTCTGACTTCTGCAGGTACCAGAAAGGCATATGGTACACATACACACATGCAGACAAAGCACTCAAACATGTAATCTAAAAAAATAAAAACAGACTTACATGCTTGAGATGCCAGCTGTTCTCTAACAGAGATGACAGGTGGCATGGTGGAAAACTCAGTGAGGGACTTTCCTTGACAGAAAAGGAAACTATCACAAAACTAGAATGAATGAACTTGCTTTTCCCTGCCACCCTCCCCTGCCCAAAGTCTTTCCAGACCCAAGGCAAGTTTCTGCTCTCTACTAAGTGAATCTAGTAATCCACATTCTTTCAAAAAGCCCCAATTAAGCAGCTCTTTAAGCCTTCCAGGTCTCCTAGATAGAAACCAAACAAGTGAAAATGAGCAATTTATGTAGAAGCCATCACCGTGCCTAACACATATGCATGCAATGGTCACTTTATAATGTACCTATGATATTGCTAGCATTATTAAATATAATATTCATTGATTGCCTAAATGTCCAATATTCTAGACGTTTTCAAAGATCCCGACTCACAGTCCCTTACAACTACTTCTTGAATTCAACGATTTGACTATATTTTAACGAAGAAACTAATCCTCATTGTGGCTAAGGTTTGGTCAAAGTCACACTAATCTGATACCACAACCTTATTTTTATGATACCTTGTATGGATAAACAAAAATACATTAATATAAACAGATACACAGGGGCTGGTGGGGTGCAGCTCAATTGGTAGATTGTTTGCCAAATATACACAAAGCCCTGGGTTTGATCCCCAGAACAGCATGAAATTTGACATGGTGGTACATACCTGTAATCCCAGGATATGGAGACCGGAGGATGAGGAGATCAGCATTATCCTAAGCTATGACTTGAAGGCCAACCTGGGATAAATGAGATCCGGCCTTAAACAAGACAACACACAGCAAAATCAAGAAAAACAAAACAAAGAGATGGTCAAAGGGGAGAGAGAGATCTAAAGAGAAAGGGGAGCTAAAACAAAACAAAAACAGATGAACAAGAAAAGAAACCAGCAACTGGGTTTTTCAATAGTATTATGCCTTGGAAATAGGGCCTGTAATGAGTTTAGTGGAAAGACAACATTCACTCACTCACATCAGACCCCCTCCAGCAGCTTGACCAGACTCCACAGATAATGTGTGCTTGGATAACACATAGCCAACTTTCCAGGGCAATCTTACCAGTAGTTGCCCATTAGTTATACTCTCAACTGTTCTGATAAGAAAGACCTCAAACTATCTAGTTTAAAAGAAAAAGGAAGAGGAGGAGAAGGAAAAGAAGTAGCAGCCGCCACCAGGCCTGGTGGCACAGGCCTATAAATCCCCTGTTCAGGAGGCTGAGGCCTAGAGATGAGAAATTTAAGACCTACCTGGAGTTTACAAAGAAAGTCCAGGGGCAACATGAGCAACTCGGTGAGACCGAGTACCAAAACACAAAAAGAGCTGGGGATAGAGCTCAGTGATAGAGTGCTTTGACTGCTGACCAGGCCCTAGTCGCAGAATCACACCTAGATACAAGGGATGCTGAGAAATATCGTCTTAACCTATGCCATGTAGCTAAGGCTCCTATTACTATAGGAAAAGGTGAGAATAATTATTCTAGGGGGTCAAATCGCTTTGTCTCTTTTCTCCTCACGACTCTTCAGTTCGTTGGCTTGTTCCTCACTGGCTATTACCAAGCAAGCAGCTTCATTTTATCTTTAATTTTAATTTTATTTTATGTTTGTGGCTGTTTGGCCTGCATCTGTGTCTGGGCACCACTTACATGCACTGTGCCCACAGAGGCCAGAAGAGGGCACCAGATCCTTGAAACTAGAATTACAAATAGTTCCTGCCAAGTAGGTGCTGGGAATTAAACCCCAGTCCTCCGGAAGAGCAGCCAGTGCTTTTAATTGCTAAGCCACCTCTCCAGCACTGGCTTTGAATATTTTGCTTTCAGTGTTTAGAGAAAAAAAAGGCCATTGGCTATCATGTAGTCCAATATCCGGGAAGGAAGAATTCCTCTGGGACTGTACATTCAATTACAGATTTAGATTCCTATCCCGTTGCCATCCAACAGAGCTATACTCTTTATGCTCTTGACATTATTAAAGGCCAAAAATGAGTGCCCTTCTGAGACCTCATTTGTCTTTGTTTCCAGACAGGCCAGTTTCTAAAAGCAGATGTGTGGCAGCCCCTTGAAGGCCAGCACACTGATGGATGGCAGTGTTTGACTGCTTTAAAAATACCTTCTCTTTTAGACAAAGTTTTATTTACAGCTGTCTTGCCTGCATGGATGTCTGTACACCACCTGCATACCTAGTACCCTCAGAAGACAGAGGAAGGTATCAGATGCTCTGGGACTGGAGTTACAGATGGTTGTGAGCGGCCACGTAGATGCTAGGAATTGAACCCGGGTTTTTTGTACGATCAGCCAGTGCTCTTAATCACTGAGCCATCTCTCCAGCCCCAGTGACCAATCTACTGAAAACAGTGGCACCGAATGAATTCAGCAGGGAGAGCGTTATTTTTCTTCAGTGTTTATTTTATGATTGTTCCTGGCTAGCTATCTCATCTCAAGATGAACCCAGTGCTCAGTAACTCGCGTAAAAGTAAGAGTTTTTTTTTAATTGCTTTTTTTCGAGGGCTCATCTTAAGTAGACAAACAAATATCTAACAGTTACTTTGTAAATAGCGGGTATTGTTAGAGCTTGGACTGAAGTAGACAGTGAATTGGGAAAGTTGACACTTGGGAGACAGGCACTCAGCACTGCATCAAAAATCTGTTACTTGGAAAGCATGCTTGAAAAGCAGTTTTGTAACAGAGTGTCAAGCCAAACAAATATCATTGTCCAGAATGCTGCAAGCTCAGGTAAACAGAGAAGCCAATTACTCTCAGCAAACAGGGCTGAATGCCAAAGACGGTGTATTAGGCCTGCGAAGAATGTGAGAAGAAGAAGAAGAAAAAAAAAAGATCTGTTCACAAAAGAATGCTACAGATAAGTTACCTTCCCCCACGGTAGAGATCTCTCTACATCACAGTGGTGTATTCAGGATGACTATGCCCTGGTAGGTAGGTTTCAGGGAGGGGAATGTTCAAGAGGACACCGAGATGGATCACTGAACAGTAAGGAGTTGCTTAGAAAAGATTTTAATGCCATGGACAGACAGAGAGACAACAGCATGAGAGGAGAGATCAGACGCTAGCACCAGAGACTGGAGAGGTGGGGTCTCTGAAGAGATGATTCAGAGCCCACGTGGGACGTTTCTTTTTTATACCTTTCAGAGGATGGGGAAGGTTTCACAGCACAAGTCTGCATTCAGGCTTTCTGATTCCCAGACAGAAGGCAGGGAAGAGGAAAAGGGAGCAGGATGCTTGGCCTATGTCTTCTTTGATGTTAACTCACCCCCTAGGTGAGAAATCCTGGACCCAGAATGCTAGTCACTGATAATGTCTCAGTGGGGTACCTGTCAGTATCTATGAGAGGAGGCCACTGCAGATACTGTGACCTGAGTAGAGGCTGGATTCTAACAGTTCATTTTCACAAGCCGGGTTAGAACCAGCTTCAGAGGGACTCCTGGAGGCAGGGTACAGTAACCCATCAACTCAGATCATCCCCTTTGTAGCCGGATGCTGCTCCATTTGAATCCCATATCTGCCCCATGCTATTCATTTCCCGTTCACTTCTGAAACTCTGGGTTACATTATCATTGAGATACATACACTGTTTTCTCTCTCACATGGTAGTTGAAAAGATTCAATCTAAAAGAATAATGTCCAAGGCACTTGGTGCAGTGTTTGGCATATGATAAATGTTCAGTAAATACACACTGCCAGCTATTGCCACCATGTTTATACGTGCCTGCAACATTGGAGCTGATCTGAGGAGAAGGCGCAGGAACCACCAAACCAAAGCTCTCCAAAGGCCTGTGGAAGTAGCTCAGTTGGTAGAATGCCTGCCTGTGTGCAGGAAGCACTAGGATCAGTCCCCAGCACTGCTTGGACTGGAAGCACATACCTGTAATGCCAGTAACCTGGTGGTAGAGACAGGCAGATATCAAGTTCAAGGTCATTCTCAGCTGCTTGGCAGGTTTGAGGCCAGCCTATGTAATATGGACCTCATCACAAAAACAAACAAAAAGAGAAAAAGCAGACCTGCTCCCAGAAAGAGGAGCAGCTCTCATCTTTAGGGGTATAATATATTTCCCAGGAAACTTGAAGAAAAAATGCAGATTCCTGGGAACCCCACTGCCAGAGATTCTAATTCAGTAGTCTGAGATGAAACATTTCTGAACAAGCTTTCCAGGCGATTCTGGCAGATGTGTTCCAAGGACTATACTTTGAGAAAGACTAGCCTAGGACATTGGAATGCATAGAGAAGCTCTGGAGAAAAGCCGTTAGATGATTTCAACAGTCCAGCATTCTTGGCTAAACTCTGTGATACTGGCAACATCCCAGTTCATCTTCTTGTTTGGAAAATGGGGTTGGGATGTAGGAGGACTCCAGCTGTGGATGCTCAGTTCCCTCGGGCTATAGATGTTTCAGCGTTAAAGAAAAATAAGAGCCAAAGCAATGGAAGTTTCTTCAGCACCTGCATTCTGAGAGGTCTCTCTCTCCCCCTCTGTGATCTCAGAGGACAAATGATTGATGACCAGGCAAGAGGAGGCTGTTACAGCTATGGCTGATTAAGTGGTTGAACGAGGAGCACTCCACTTAACAACTGTCTTGTTCTTATCAAAATTAGAACTGCAGAGTGGCTGATAATGGTATGAAAATGGCATCTCTTTTGTTTGGTGCACTTTGCCCCTACAGTTAAAAGATCCCAGGCTCCCTTGATCTCTTCCCAGAAGGCTGCAACTACGAGACACACTCCTTTTAAGCTGAGCTCAGAAATCGGGGCATTAGACAAACAGTCCCTCCTCATGAAGCAATAGATGAAGCAAGACCCAGGTATGATAGTGCATGTCTGCAATCCCAGCACTCAGGAGATGGAGTCAGGAAGATCAAAAGTTCAAGGCTACCCTCCCTCAAGGTTATGCTCAGCTACATATTAAATCTTCTTTACCCGTTATTTAGCCAAGAAAGTGAAAACAGATGTTGGAATTGCTACAGAAGGATGTGTGTCCTGGTTGGGTGTTTTTTTTTTTTTTTTTTTTTTTTTTTTTTTTTTTTTTTTTTGTCAATTTGAAACAAGCTAGAGTTCTCTGGGAGGGTGAATCTTAGTTGAGAAAATGCCTCCATCAGATTGGTCTGTAAGAAAGGGGGCATTTTCTTGGTTAATGATTGGTGGGGGAGAGCCCAGTCCACTCAGGGTGGTGCCATCCCCAAGCAGGTGTATAAGAAAGCAGGCTGTATAAGAAAGCAGGCTGAGCCAGGCAGTGGTGGCGCACACCTTTAATCCCAGCACTTAGGAGGCAGATCTCTGTGAGTTCAAGGCCAGCCTGGTCGACAGACCGAGATCCAGGACAGGCGCCAAAACTACACAGAGAAACCCTGTCTCAAAAAACAAACAAACAAACAAACAAAGGAAAGAAAGCAGGCTGAGTAAGCCATGGGGAGTAAGTTAGCAAGCAGCACCCCTCCATGGCCTCTGCAACCACTCCTGCCTCCAGGTTCTGGCTTGAGTTCCTGCCCTGACTTCCCTCAATGGACAAACTATAATCTGGATGTGCAAGCCAAATAGATCCTTTTCTCCACGTTGACTTTTCTTATGGTGTTTATTACAGCAATAGAAAATAAACTAAGACTATATAACGACTTGAGGTTAATGAGGATTACTTGTGTACTGACTTTGATAGTAAGTATCTAATAATGGTTGTAACTGAAAAAAAAGGAATTTCTAATATTGCCGAAGAGATTCTGGAAGATTTTTGATTTGCTCAAGGAGGCTTTCTTTACATTGTGAAAGGGACATGTGGAACAAGAATAGGACTCCACTGGGACTGGCCCACTTCAATTCCTTTTTCTTTTGAAATTTGGTCTTCAGTAACAGGTCACAGTACACATGATTTTCTCCTAGAAGCCCATTAAAGAAGATGCTCATAAATCCAAATATTTTGATTTTCTCAAAATTTCTAGTAAGTTGGAGGCAGAAAGAACCATTGACTTTTCTTCATTCTGTGAAAGGAAGGAAAATGAGAGATTGGTCTGTTTTTTGTTTTTTGATTTTTTTTTAAGATAGGGTGGTCTCATGTGTCTCAGACTAGCCTCAAACTCAATATGTAGTGAATTTCCGATCCTCCTTTCCCAACCACTTAAGTGCTAGGATTAGAAGTATATGCCACCACACCCAGTTTATGTAGTCCTGGGGACTGAAGTCAGGGCTTTGTGCATGTTAGGCAAATATTCTACCAACCGACCTACATCTCCAGCTCCTATCTAATTCTGGTGTTTTATGAAAGTCCACCATTCCATGTTTGAAGAGATCTGGCATTTATCCTAGGCTACTCTGCCTCCTCTTTCCAGTACATTTCCTGTCTGCCCTGGCTACAGACTATAGTACAGGACACTTCACTTTTGCTTGTAGATGACAATTCATTGGCAGCAAAACCCTGGCCTGAAAGTAGGGAGATCTGAGCTCCAGTTTTAGCTGTTACCAACATGCCATGCAACTTTGAGGAAAATTCTGTCCTCTGTCCAAGAATCAATTTTCTTCTCATTTGTAACAAAAAGGAATATTTTTAATGCCCTCCCTTAATTTTTCATGCCCATTAGTCTTCATAAAGAGGCTTAATCAAATGTTATCAGCAACCCTCAAACTCTATGGTCTCTGTAAAAACAATTTCTTTTGTAAAAACAATATCCTACATCTGTAAAATGATGCATGTATGAGATAACTCATAATATCAGTTGACTATATTACTCAACTATTGGAACCATTCACTTGTCCTTCAACAGGGAAACTACTTAATAAAGCTTGGTATAGTTGCATAATGGACTGTACATTTGTAAAAAGTAGTAAACATATCCCTGATGAAAAGGGAAAGACTTTTAAATTATATATTTTTTGTGACAGGGTCTCACTATGTAGTTCTGGCTAGCATGGAACTCACTACACAGACCAGGCTGACTGAACTCTTAGAGAATTATCTGCCTCAGTCTCTTTTTGTTTTTGTTTTTGTTTTTGTTTTTCGAGACAGGGTTTCTCTGTGTAGCTTTGGTGCCTGTCCTGGATCTTGCTCTGTAGGCCAGGCTGGCCTTGAACTCACAGAGATCTGCCTCCCCAGTGCTGGGATTAAAGACATGCGTCACCACTGCCCGGCCTGTCTCAGTCTCTTGAACACTGAAATGAAAAGTGTATGCTATCATACCTGGCCATATTTTTGTATTTTTAAGGTTTGTGCCATGTGATTGTGTTGTCTTCTCAAAAATTAAACTCCCAAAATTCATGCACATGGCTGCTAGCAAGCAAGGCAGATGGTTGAAGTTAGTGAACCGAAACTCAGGGGTCCAGAACCTACAATTTCTCCAGTATGTTCTCGTGCAAGTAGTCAGTAAATCCCACTTTCAAAAATCACTGGCCCAAAGTCTTTACAAAATGGGAAAGAGGACAAAGACACCTGTGGATCACGATTTGAGAAGGCTTTCTCTTTCCCAATTCCTGACCCAATCTCTCCCACCACTATGGAATCACAAGTCTTACAGATCCACACCTTCCATTTTCTTATACCTCCTAGTGATGTTCCTTCTTGGGGAAATCCTGAAAGATTTTTTTTTTTTTTGGTTTTAATTTTTAAGGCAGGATTTCATGTAACCCAATATCTTAGTTACTTTTCCTGCAGCAAAGAGACACTATAACCAAGGCAACATATAAAAGAAAACATTTAATTTGGGGGTTTGCTTACAGTTTCAGAGGATGAGTTCACGATCATGGTAGAGAGTATGGCAGCAGGCAGGCGGGCATGGCACTTGAACAGTAGCTGAGCGCTTACATCTTATCTGCAAGCTGGGGGCAAGGAGAGAACTAACTGGGAATGGCAAGGGCTATTGAAACCTCAAAGCCCACCCCTGGTGACACACCTCCTCCAAAAAGACCACCCCTCCTAATCCTTCCTGAACAGTTCCACCAACTTGGAACCAAGTACTCAAGTGTATGAGCCTATGAGGGCCATTCTCATTCAAACCACCATCCCCAGGCTGGCCTAGAACTCAATTATGTAGGAAATAATAATCTTAAACTTCTGATTCTCCTACTACTACCTCTCAAATGCTGGGATTATAAACACATGCCGTCATGCTGGATGGAATCCAGGGCTCCATACATGCTAGGGAAGCACTCTACCAACTGAGCTCCATTCCCCAGCATTTCTGATAGTTCTTGGCAGTGGGAGACAATGCTCCAGCAGTTCTATTTGTAAGTCAGTGTCAGCAGCTTTTCTCACCACAAGCTCAGGTTAGCACGGTCTGCATACTTAGAGGAATACATGTTGTTGGGAAACAGAAAATCCTCTTGGAAAGACAGGATCAAGGAAAGATTTCACTTGCCTGCACCCTGCTGCCAGCTGGACAGAGCAGTGGTAGCCTTTGCAAAGCTAGCCACAGGAACAATGGCAGTAGTACCACCCTAGCCTTGTGCTCAGGACACCTGCTTAGGGATTTCATGAGTATGAGTAGTATGCTTGGAGTTGGTTTACATTTATCTTTTAATGGCCTTTAAAAAAACGATGCTAGGGGCTGAAAGGATGGCTCAGCATTTAATAAAACCTACTACCCTTATGGAGGATCCAGATTCAATTTCCAACACCTACCCACCTGGTGGCTCACAACCACCTCCTGTAACTTCAGTTTCAGGGAATCCAGCACCTTCTTCTAGTCTCCATGGGCTCCTATGTGAATGAACATAAACCCACACAGGTACACATATGAACAAATGAAAAAAAAAAGATAGCATTAAAAAGTACTTCATTTATGTATACTTCATTTGCTTCTTGCTAACTAAGCCAACACAGTGGGAATGAACTGCATTGCTTACCTTTTGCATATGTAGAAAGAATTATGAAGGTAAATTCAGTAACCACAGGTCACACAGCTGACAAGCAAGACTCATTGGTGATCTAGGATGACAGTCTGATGCTAGAGGCTATGCTTTTATTTATTTCACTGTGCCACTTCCTTTTGGTGATACTAGTGATGGTGAGGGAATCTTGCTCAAAGGGAAGGTCAAGAGACCCATAAAGGGCTTCTGCAACACTGTCAAAGGACTCAGAGAATATGTGTTGCTCTCACCCTGACTTCCTCTTGCTCTGGCCTGCTGTTCCTGAAAGGTTTTGTTTGCTTATTTTTGTTTTGTTTTGTTTAAGACAGGGTCTTACCATGTAGTGTGTTTTTGGTTTTTTGAGTTTTTCTTTTGTTTTGTTTTTGTGACTGGTTTTGCAGAGACCCGACTCAGTTCTGTCCCTTTGGTGTACTCATTGAAATTGGTGTTTCCGTTGGACTGTTTACCTAGATCTCATCTTCTGCTTCCTTCTGATTGGTGACTTTTGACTCATCTTTGTCTTCAAGCTCAGAAGTTCTCAGTGTGTTCTAGCCCAATTCCCAGTACCATGATCCCAATATCAATATAGAATCCTGGGATGTTGTAGCCCTGCTAAGAAGAGGAGAACTGACTCTTCATCCCTTTCAGAGCTATCTGCATCTGCTGGCCCCTTTCACATAGTCACATGAAGGCCTCCTAATTCTTTTCTTCTTCTTTTTTTTTTTTTTTTTTTTTTTGGTTTTTTGAGACAGGATTTCTCTGTGAAACAGTCCTGGCTGTCCTGAAACTCAATCTGTAGACCAGGCTAGCCTCAAACTCACAGAGATCCGCCTGCCTCTGCCTCCTGAGTGCTGGGATTAAAGGCATGTGCCACCACCACCCAGCAATCTCTTAATTCTTTTTATTTATTTATTTATTTATTTATTTATTTATTTATTTATTTATTTACTTATTTATTTTAAATTTTTTATTTATTTTTTTGAATTTTATAATTAATTTAATTTTACATATCAGCCACGGATTCCCCTGTCCTCCCTCCTCCCACTTCCCTAAGTCTCCTAATTCTTAACGAACAATTTTATTACTTCTATCATGCAAGAAAAAAAAGCTAAGCCAAGAGCAAGGACTTATTCACGGTCCAGGATAGGATGTTGGCTCTGTAACTGCATTGAATAGCATTTGTTGCTTTCCCTGCTCACAGCTGGGATATAACCTAACCAGTACAGGAACAGGAAGAAGGAGTGCTCAGAACAACCTCTGTATTTCCAGGGCCTGTTTGTTTTTTTCAGAAGAGGGGGCAAATTTGTCCCAAACCGGTCATTTGTTACTGTCCCCTTTTATGATTAGAGACATTGATGATAGCGGGCTATAGCAGAAGAAAGGATAGTTAAAAGAAGCTGGTATCATCTCAGAGTGACCCAAAAGTTTTTATCAATTGTGCTAACCAATCACATGTAAGTAGATAATAACAGCCCCGACTTGGTTTGGCAGAAGATGTACTTAGTTCCAGTAGCTTTGTGGAAAGCCTGATTGTGCTCTAACTTTGACCATTTTATTTATTTATTTATTTATTTATTTATTTATTTATTTATCTATCTATTTATTTATTTATTTTTGACACAGGGTTTCTCTGGGTAGCTTTGTGCCTGTCCTAGAACTCGCGTTGTAGGCCAGGCCTACCTCTGCCTCCAAAGTGCTGGGATTAAAGGCGTGTACCACCACCGCCCGGCTGACTTTGACCATTTTAAACATCTTCTTGACATTAGTCAAGTGCTAGGGGCTGTGTGCAGGTAACGGTCTTCTCTCTTTTGCTGCTTTGACCACATCATTCCTTCTTTTTCCTGAAACCACTGAGCAAGTCTCTCGTGAGAACATCAGAACAGCTATGCCAGATCATGGTCTGTTTACACATAATTGACTGCATGGATTCTGGAGCCTCACTAAACACCCATGAATGGTTTTAGACAGGATCTCATGTGTCCCACAATGTCCTTGAACTCACTACATCGTCAAGTATGACCTTGAAGTCCTGGTCCTCCAGCCTTGGACTATCAAGTGTGATATTGTACTTGGCCTTTTCTTTTCTTTTCTCTTCATTGAGATGGGCTCTTACATAGCCTAGATTACCTTCAACCTTGCTATGACCCAAGGCTGTCCTGAAACTCCCAATCTTTCTGTCTCCACTTCCCATGTGTTATAATTACAGGCGTGGTGCATTATATCTGATGAATGCCTGAGTTTTATAACCTTTACAACAACATCTGTGATATTGTGTAACATTACTAAATATCTCTATCTCCCATTATCTCTCCTAACATGAAAATAGTTATCAGGTTGTTATAAGAAATGAATTAATATGTATAAGGCACTTAGAACAGTGTTTGACAGTAGTGAGTGCTACTGTAAATGTTAAACACATAAATAATATATGTTCATAAAATAATTATCTGTTGAATATCTTTGAGCTAGCCAGGGCTTGACAAACATTTCCATAGAAGGGCACATGATAATTACTTTAAGTTTTTAGGCCATATGATCTTTTAAAAATTAAACTTCTCAAATCTACTACTATAGCATGAAAGAAGACATGGATTATATGTAGATTAACAGCTATAGCTGTATGTGAGTACATTTTTGTTTTACAAAATAAAGTGGGATGGATTTAAGCCACAGGTCACTGACCCCTGTGCCAGTGAATATGACAATATGAAAGACTCATAAAATTATTCTAATTAGGATAGAAGACAAATATTTCACAAAAATGATGGAGTCTTTCTGGGGTATCAGTTGCTGGGATGTCTTTCTGTGTGCTGTGAATGTGCTGCTCTGATTGATTGATAAATAAAATGCTGATTGGCCAGTAGCCAGGCAGAAAGTATAGTATAGGCAGGATAAGCAGAGAGGAGAATTCTAGGAAGTCAGGAGATGCTGCCAGCTGCCACCACCATGAGAAGTAAGATGTAAAGATTCCAGTAAGCCATGAGCCACATAGCAAGGTATAGATTATAGAAATGGGTTAATTTAAGATATAAGAACAGATAGCAAGAAGCCTGCCACAGCCATACAGTTTATAAGTAATATAAGTCTCTGTGTGTTTACTTGGGTCTGAGCAACTGCAGGAGCCTGGTGGACACAGGAAAACTCAAGCTACAAGCAGCAAAGTCTTTTCTGAGAAAGCAGTATCAAGACGACACTAAAGATGGACTTAACCAGGTAAAGCAAGGCCAGGAAACAGCATAGGTGAGATACACTACCTCATAGACATCACCCTCAAAAACCACAGATGTGGAGCTACAGCGATGGTTCAGTAGTTAAAGCACTGGCTATTCTTCAAGATGACCCCAGTTCAATTCCCAGAACATATATGGTGTTAAGAAACATCTGTAATTCCAGTTCTAGGGGATCTGACACCCTCTTTGGGTCTCTGTCAACACCAGGCATGCACTGTGGCATATAAACACACATGTAGACTATGGTGGTTTAAATGTGAATGGTCCTCATAGGTTCATATGTTTGAATACTTGGTCCTCAGTTGGTGGTACTCGTTGGGAAGGATTAGTTGATGTGGCCTTGTTGGAGGAGGTGTGTCACTGGAAGTGGGCCTTGGGGTTTCAAAAGACTGGCACCACTTATACTTAGTTCTTTCTGCCTCCTGCTGTGGATCAAGATATGAGCTCTCAGATGCTCCAGCCAACATTCTTGCTGCTTGCTACCACACAATGATGGACTCAAACCTCTAAAATTTTAAGCCTAATTAAATGCTTTCTTTCATAAGTTGCCTTGGTCATGCTGTTTTATCACAGCAACAGAAACGTAACAAATATAGAGGCAAAACACCTGTGCACATAAAAATAAATAATAAACAAACAAACAAATAACTTTTGAAACTGGATCCCCTGGACTAGAGATATGCCTCAGTGGTTTAAAGCACTTGTTCTTCCAGTGGACCTGGGATTGATTTCCAGTAACCACATGGTAGCTTATAACCATCCCGGGGGATCTGATGCCCTCTTCTGACCTCTGTGGGCACCAGGAACTTACATGATGTACAAACATACATACATGTAAGCCAAATACATACATACATTAAATAAATCTTTTAAAAAATTAAAAAATGAATGCCTAAGTGCTTTCCATGTTACTATTCATCTAGCTAAGGGAAAATTATAAAGATGTTTGTGTTTTAAAACAGGGTATCACTACGTAGTAGAAGATCAGTGTGGCCTTGACTCACAGAAATGCACCTGCCTCAGCCTCCCACATGTCTGGATTAAAAATGTGTGCCACCACACTTGGCCCAATAACTAAGAATTTTATCCAATATATTGTGGTTTTTAAGTTATCCCTCAGTATCTAGAACTGGAATTACAGATGTTGTCAGCTGCCACATGGGAGCTAGAAATCAAACTAAGATTCTCTGGAAGAGTAGACCACTTTTAACCAAGGAGCCATCTCTCCAACCATGGTTACATTTTTTGTGGGGTGGAGTTGAGACAGGTTCTCACTTTGTAGCCTCTGCCTTCTGAGTGTCGGAATTGAAATTGTGCATCATCAGGCCCAGCCAATCTAAAACTTTTTAAACACACATGTCCAAGAGTCTGGGCTGTACAGTTTATATTCAAGTCTTATTTAACCCTTAACGTCTTGATGCAACCATTTAAGTTATAGAAACTGAGGCTCAGAAATGGTCAGTGACATCTCTAAGGTCAAAAAGTTAGTAAGTAGGGGCTGCAGAGATGGCTCAGTAATTAAGAGCACTTCCAGTGAACCTAAGTAATTCTCATCACCCATGCCAGGCAGCTTACAACTATGTATAACACCAACTCCAGAAGATCAAGTGCCCTCTTCTGGCTTCCAAGGGAACTTGTACATATGTGGTATATACATATACAGGGAGAGATACACACATACACATAAAAAATCTGAAATAAAATCTAGTAAGTACAGCAGTCAGGATTCAAACTCCAGACTCTTAAATCCTTAAGCAATATATTATACTATTTCCTACATGCATTAAATAGCGAATTTTAATGGCATCCTCTCCACCTTTTTCCACTAAAGAGAAGCAATCTTTTGAAGGCTCTGTTATTTCACAGCCCTTGATTCCAAGATGGTTACTTCTCTAGACCTTCTCTAGCTCATTGTGCTATTGGAGATGCTACTTACACATGGTAGTCCAGGCCCATCAGCATATAGGGCAAGGATATGGGTTTTGTCAGGGCTGGCATCATGAACGAGTCGTATCAGATAAACATCTGTGGTGGAGAGAAGCTCAGAGGTAGAACATATACTTAGCATGCACAAGGATTCCAGGTTTAATCATGAGCAGAATAGAAAATAAAAATTGAAAGGGAAATAAAGTTCTAATCTTTGTGGAGCTCTCATATGCCAAACACTGCTAAATTCTTTATAGTCATTAATTATTTTATTCAATCACCATGTCATGGCTAGGGTACTAATAATGCAATCATTCCCGGGATATGGGTGATGAAACAGAAGCAGAAACCTCCTTTGCTCAAGGGATGGAGAAAACATCTTGGCTCACTAGAATATGCCTGAGTAGTTCCCCTCCTCTGTGAATTCCAGTGATTGAAGAAGTACTAGTTTTTATTAAAATGCAAATCTCCCTGGAAGAGGTGATACATTCAGCCTTCCCCAGCTACACCTCAGTTGGAATTAACATATTGCAGTTCCTTTCTCAACACAGAGAAGCATAGAGAGAGCAAGGACACATTGAGGGAGGGAACCGACTGTGGACAGAATTTACTGACTAATAATATGTGGGCAAAAGCCAGAGAGCTGGCCTTCAGCTCTGTTTCCAAATTGCTCACTTGGAGGAATCATCTACCACCCACTTAAAGCAATTCAAAAGAAACAGGGCTGAGGGGAGGTAACTCAGTGGTAAAGTGTTTTCCTGGCAATCCGCAGGCCCTGGATTTAGTCCCCTGCACTACAAAAACAGAAACAAAAGGTAAAATAGAAAAGATTGAGAAAAAAAATGCTTTGTGTCCATTATTACTTAAGCCTCCTTAGTAATGGTTCAGTAATCACCCTTGAATCGGTATTTCTGTATTAGCTGGCATCCCATGTTGCCACCTAAACTAGTCAAGGGAAGAAGAGAAAAGAAATGTGTAAAGAAATCATCCCCACATGTTCCATCCTGCATCCTCCCTTTCCCCACTCCCACCTCCAACTGAAAATAGAGCTGGAAAATGGAAAGACAGCAGGTGCCTGTTCCAAATAAGGTGAGCTCTAGTGACATGCTTGGAGACCACACACCTTCTGTTACTAGCCATGAAAACATCACTCCCAACCTGCGCTTTCTCACATCCACTCTAACCCTCACCCCAACAGATATGTACCTTGTAATGCACAGGTCCCCAGATCTGGCCTCAGTGGAAAATTGCCCAGGCTTAGAAAGAAGATTTAAACCTGCCATTCCATGCTCTTCCTCCCTCCTTTTGTTCCTAGTCAGTATGGGCTTTGCTTCAGCAGTGTGCGTGTGTGCGTGTGTGTGTGTGTGTGTGTGTGTGTGTGTGTGTGTGTGTGTGCGCGCGTGCGCATATGTATATCTGTTTACATGCCTGTCTCTGTGTTTGTCAGTAGAAGGAAGGGAGTTAAAAGGGAGTTAAAAGAAAGAGGAAACATCTGTCATAGTTTGAGACCACCCACCAGAATGGCCTGACTTTAGGGCATGCTCTAGTGGTCCTAGTTTGAAACATGAATCTGAGTAGAAGCCTGATTCCCTTTTTTTTTCTGCTTCCTCAAAGTCAAAGGCAGTTTTGTTAGGGTAGGAAAGTGGGAGAAATAAAGCTGGAGTGGTGCCCGATGACTTACGGCTTCTGCCAGGTTGATTTTCTGTTTACTGAAATCAGTCTGCCTCTCTTAGCAGTAGAGCAAGCTTGCTCACTATCATTCATTAGAGCTGAACTCTAGTAAGGCCAGTAGACTCGTCCATCAGTGTCCAGTGTTCCTAAGTGGCATAATCACATGTATAACACATCTAGAATCCCATTGCCCCCAAGAGACCTTCTGTAACATGCTAGGAGTCTGTTCCTCCCCAAGGGGAGGATCCTCTCTCTGTCTAGGATCACAAACAAGTTTTACTTGGTATACCAATCCTAGCTGAATGGTAGTTAGCTGCTGTCTTAAGAGAGTTTTGAAAGTGCATTTGACTCAGTGGAGAAATGTGTATGCATGATCACTGAGGCCTGCTATGGGCTGGCAAGGAAGGAAGGTATGCATGAGAGTATCAGTTCTCATCTAGGCCTGAGGAATCCAAAAAGGACAGCTAAGAAATGTGGGGTATGTGCTGAGTCGGCTAAGGGCTGGCTGGTTAGGGACATTCCTTCAAACATCTGAGGGAATGAAGTAATTCACCAGGAAGGTTGCCCAATGAAGTTATTTGTGGTGGAATCTAGAACACGTTCCTGCCCTGTGCTGATAGCAGTATCGCCTGTGTTGTTTATCATCTATATTCATCGGGGCCAGCTCCCATCTGCTGGGTGTTGCATGGGTACTGGTGGGGCCCAGCAAAGATGAATGAAAGAGTGCCCTAGCAAAATGTTTTCTTTTGTCTAGTGGGAGTGAATGATATGCAAATTAATACCTAACCCATGGGCTGGAAAGATAGCTCAGCAGATTGTAAGTCAGTCTACAACCACCTGTAACTCCAGCTCCAGATCTGACGCTTTCTTCTGACCTCCATGGGCACTGCATGCAAGTGGTACACACACAGATAGGCACACATACAGAATATAAAAACAAAAAACAAACAAACAAACAAAAGCGAAACAGTTCCATAGATAGGAGCAAATGCTGTGAGAACACTTTAGGGAGAATGCTGTAGGAGCAAAGAGAAATGAAATGGGCTGTAACCCATAGGGGTTCAAGCCAGGGACTTGGAGAGGGAGCTTGGGATGTTTCTTTGGAGTTGCCTTGTGAACTAGGCCCCGGAACAAGAACTAGATAATAGTGTGTGGAGAGGATGGTGAGGAACTGCTTCCTTAAAGGTCTCACTGCCAGTGTTCCTAAGTGGCTAGCAATCCCATTGAAGAAGATGATATATCCATCAAATGTCTTGGAGTAACCAGTGTGTCTGGTTGTAAGCCAGAAGCTGTACTTCAGTGGCATCGATATGGTCTAGCCTTTCCCATAGAGGACCATGCTGTTGAGATGAGACTTTCTTTTCTAGTTTCGCATTGTACTAACTCACACTTCACATCCAACCAGAGCCTGCTTGCTTACTTTCATTTACGTTTTGAAGCATTTTACTTATTTCCAATGGGTAACACATACAAATGGTGCAAAAGATTCCAGAGTATGAATAAAAAATAAGCTTTCCAGATTGAAGGTATGGCTCAGTGGTTAAGAGCACTGGCTGCTCATCCAGAGGTCCTGAGTTCAATTCTCAGCAACCACATGATGGCTCACAACTACCTATAATGGGATCTGATTTCCATTACTGGCATTCAGGTTTACACGCTGAAAGAGCATTCATATAAATAAATCTTTAAAAAAAATAAGCTTTCCTTCTGGATAATGTAATGTCTAATTCTGTGTGTTTACCTGTATGCACATTGCCAACAAACCTAACATCAGAATGTGTTACCAAATTCTTCAATTGGATGCTTGAAAAGTGAGATTGTAGAGGCTGTGAATATAGCTCAGTGAGTGAGTACAAGGCCTTGAGTCAAAAGAAAGGATGGAAAAAAAAGAAAAAAAAAGAGATATCAAGATTTCATTGAGATAATGTTTTTAACTTTTTTTCATAATGAGCAAAATTAACCATCTTTTCATACATTTAAGATTCATTTACATTTTCTTTTCTGAGACCTGTTTTTTCAATCCCACCCCCCCATTTTTTTCTTGCCTTGATGTTTGGTTTATTCCCCACCCCTTATTATTTTTTAGTAGCTCTTTAAAATTCTTTGTTGTTCTTGTGGGTCTTTTGAAATGGTAGCTAATGGTGTCAAACTGGCCTTGAATTCACTAGGTAGTTGAAAATGATAGTGAACTTCTGACCTTCCTGACCTAGTGAGTGACGGAATTACAGATGTGTGATGATGCCATGTTCAGTTTGCATGCAGTACTGGGGATTGAATCCTGTGCTTCGGGTATGCTATGTAAGGACTCTACCAACTGAGCTACATCCCAACCCAAGACATTAGCTGTTTGTGGTATAAGTTGCAAATATTTTTCTCTAGCTTAAAAGTCTTATGGTTCAGCCATGGTGCATTTAGTAAGTTCTCTCATTTCTCAGCTGGCACATACAAAGATTGGTACTGAGGATTCTTTCCTGTCTCTGTATCTTGGGGAAATTTCTTGTTTGCCCACCCCTTACACTCTGAATTCTATTTTGCCATTCCTTGCTGAAATATAAACCTGGTAAATGAGTGTGTGTCTTTTTCAAGTCAACAAATCAGTCAGAATCTGATTAAAACTAAGATCCAATTGTAGCAGACTTTCTTTGGGCCACCAACCAGCTCCCAAATCACGATGTAGAGACTTATTATTAGTTATGAATGTTTGGCCTTATCTTATGCTTGTCCCACTAGCTCTTTAACTTAATTTAACCTGTTTCTCTTCATCTATGTTTTGACTCAGGGTTTTTTTTAACCTTTCTTTCATTCTGTATGTCCTACTCTGGATGGCTGGAGGATGCCTAGCTGGCTGGACCTGGGCATCTCCCTCTCTTTATCCCTTGTTCTCTCTCTCCCTCTCATTCTCCGGAGCCTAAATTCTTCATCCTCCTTATTCTCTCTGACTGCCAGCCACATCTATCCCTCTACTGTCTAGCTATTGGCTTTTCAGCTTTTTATTAGACCAATCAGATGCCTTAGGCAGACAAGGTAAAACAGCAACACATTTTTATGTAATTAAACAAATGCAGCATAAACAAATGTAACCCATCTTTACATAAAGTAATATTCTGCAACACCCAATGCCTAGAAATAGATTCATATGTAACATACCTACAACTTTGCCTCTACTTTTAAGGAGTTCATAACCCACCTAAAGAGTAACAGGGTTTTGTGGTAGTTTCATAATTTGGGGTGTGTGTGTGTATGCTGTGCACCTCAGGGATTGAAACTAAGATTTCACATATGTTAAGCATACATTCAGATACTGAGTTGTCCCTAATACTAGGAGTATGTTGTCTTGAAGTGTAGTCTAAGGACAACCTCTGGGGGGGTCTTGTTTAAAACGCAGATTCCCTCGACTGAAGGAACCAGACTTTGCAAACAGACAGAAGCAGACATGCATTTAAACATATTCAGATAATCTGAAGACATACTAAAACTATTCTCACAATTTAGGGATATTTGTGGGTCCATGTTAAAAGTCCGTTTTTTAAAAATCTTTTGTTTTTAAAGTGCTTGGGCTCAAAGCCAGGGCATCACACATACCAAGTAAGGTGTGCACCAGTGAGTTTACATTCCTAGCCCAGAGCATATTTGAATTCTGACAGGAACATTTGAAAGATGAAAAGTTCCAGAATGAAGCTGTAAACATACAGTGATTGATGAGGAAAGTGATACTTGTTCACAGAACTTTCAAATTATACTGTGTGGTCAGTCATTTTAACATCAATACTGTGTGTGTGTGTGTGTGTGTGTGTGTGTGTTTGAGAGAGAGAGAGAGAGAGAGAGAGAGAGAGAGAGAGAGAGAGAGAGGGAAGGAGGGACTATCACACATATAGTTGTCTTTACTGTTTTCTATATGTAGATTAAAAAAAATTTCTATTCCCTCTCTCTTTCCCTTTCTCCTTTCTTCTCTCAAACTACAAGCAAAGTACATCTTAGCTTGAGAAATACCTTGAAAAGCAAAGTGGCTTTATAGAGCCCCGAATCCCACAGGAATAGGCAGCTAATAAAGGTGGTTTGACTGGCATTGTATTCTTTTTCATAGTGGAGTGTGCTGAGGGGAAACTGTCATTTGGTTGTTAAGATCTCAGCTCTTGCTTTCTGGGCAGGAACATTCTTTCAGGTTGGTAACAGCTTCACCTCTTATAGGCAGCTTTCCCCCTGGAGACCCACTGGCCTTTGGCTGATCAATGTCTGCTCTTTCTTCTCACGGAATACACAGTGTAGTCTGTCTACTCTATTAGAGAAGAGCCTCTCTATTGTGAGTGTCTACCAAGAAACAAATACCAATCCAATTTGCAGAGAATGTCAGGAGTCTGTTAAGTTCCTGAGACCATCCATAAACCCACTTGGGGACTACTTCCTGAATTAGTCATGAACTGAGGAAGATCTGTGTAGCAAGTCTTTCTCTTTACCACCAGCTCCCAAATAATGACATGGAGACTTCTTATTAATTATTGAAGCTTGGTCTTAGCTTAGGCTTGTTTCTGACTAGCTCTTATAACTTAAATTAACTCATTTCTTTTAATCTACATGCTGTTACATGACTTGTGGCTTTTACCTCTCCTCCTGCATGTCCTGTTTACTTTACATCCAGCTGGCAACTCCCCCTTTTCTTTTTCCCAGAGCTCTCTCTGTCCAGAAGTCCCATCTATACCTCCTGCCTAGCTATTGGCCATTTAGCTTTTTTATTAAACTAATCACAGTGATATATCTTTATACAGTGCAATCAAATACCTCACAACACATTTGAATGACTGTGTTAGAAATCCCAGTCTCTAGGTGTTTTAGTTAGGGTTACTATTGCTGTAATGAAACTCCATGACCAATGCAACTTGGAGAAGTCAGGACTCAAGGAGGGCAAGAACCTGGAGGCAGGAGCTGATGCAGAGACCATGGAGGAGGGTTGCTTACTTGCTTCTCATGGCTTGCTCAGTCTGCTTCTTTACAGAACCCAGGACCACCAGCCAGGAATGGCACCACCCACAATGGGCTACCTACCCCAACATCAGTCACGAATTAAGAAAATGGCCTACAGGTTTGCCTACAGCCTGATCTTATGGAGGTGTGTTTTTTTAATTGTGGTCTTCTCTGATGACTTTAGCTTGTATCAAGTTGACAAAACTATGCAGCACACTAGGCTTTACTCCGATGGACCAAACCAGAATCCACGGAGCTTCTGTTTATCTAAACTCACCAGGTGGTTTTGAAACACACAGTAACATCTGGGAGGTACTAACTCTATGTGAAGAATCTGCTGAAGATGTCTCTCCTGTGTGAATTGAGGAGATCCTACTGTTTGCACTGGAGTCCTTTTTGAGCCATGACTTCTTTTTTTTTTTTTTTTGGTTTTTGGTGTTTTGAGACAGGGTTTCTCTGTGTAGCTTTGCGCCTTTCCTGGAACTCACTTGGTAGCCCAGGCTGTCCTCGAACTCACAGAGATCCGCCTGCCTCTGCCTCCCGAGTGCTGGGATTAAAGGCGTGCGCCACCACCGCCCGGCTTGAGCCATGACTTTTCCATCAGGGTGGACAGTACCTTCAAATTCGAAGCCCAAAGAAAGTGTTCCTCCCTTAAACTGTTTTGTCAGGTATTTTTGTTGTAGAAGAGACAAGTAACTACTACAGTGTGTCCCACACAGCTGTAAGAGTTGAGGCTAATGTCTGTTCCTTGTGTCAGAGCCCGTTTTGTTAGCTCACGATCACGAAGAATGACAAGGAAAGAGAGCATAGGAAGGGCTAGCAAACAAAATTTACAGAGAAGAAACAGCACCCTGTAGGAGAAAGGGGACTTGAAAATGAGTTGCCAAGTAGCATTCTGGATCAGAGGTTCTTTTACATCCTGGCAACAGGCCATTTTGGTTCCTCCCGCATGTAAATGAAGCCCTGAGCTGGTATAAATCTGCTTGGTAAATTTGAATGTGGCAAGGAGTTCTGATTGGCTGATGGGCCGGGTGAAAGCATGCCACCCCAGGGAAGCCCACAGGTAGGAAAAAGGCCTGCCAAGGGGAAGAGCTGGAATGTAAAAGGCAAAGGCTTTTGGTTAGCTGATGTCTTGACGAGCCAATCTTTTTGGATTTCAGTTGCCAAGCTCGCTTGATTGGTCAGGGTTTCTGATGAAATGTTGGTGCTCTCAGAGCTGCATGTCCTTCTAGGACATGCAGACATTTTTGTTTTTCTGGGGCCTGTAACCCTGACTACCTGCCTATGGAATAGGGCTACCTTGTCCCTGACTCCTATCACTAAGACACTGCTTTGTTTCATCCCAGATCAGACAGGGATCATGCTGGTAGGTCAGGTAGACCCAGGAGATGAGCATATGCAATAATCCAGCCAGAAAGCTATTCATTGGATTGTCTTTCTGCATACAGCCTTTCTGAACCCTCCAAAAATCTAAACATAGGCTTCAAAATTGACGGTGGCCAGCCTGCTGCAGCTCAGCAGGGGAAAGAGGCCCAGGTGAACCGAAGTCTGGTGAATAATAGGCCATCTGGCCATGGCAGCCTGCCTAGGTTTCAGCAGGCTCCAGAGCATTTGGGATAATGACACCCTTTTCTCAGCTCCATCCTCCAGTCTCAGTCTCCAATGCCCTCAAAGCTTAGTCAGGGGCTACCCTCTGGGGAGCTGCCTGACTCTGCAGTCCAGGTGCTCTCTGTCATGCAGCTTTTCTCCCAGCAAGGGATCTTTGAAGAGCTGGCAGGCCAGCCCCTCTGTGAGCTCGCACAGCAGAGAGAGGGGGCTGGGCGTGAACAGGTTGCTATGTGCACACAGATGACTAGAGGCCCCACTCAAGAGCCGCTGCTGGATCCTTTTGGCAAGAGACGCATGCTATGGTTTGATTCATGGAACTGAGGCAGGAAAGCCAAACAGGAATTATGGGGACATGCGAAGGGACAGAGCCCATTATCCCAGGCTCTGAGAAAGGCTCTTGGCAGCTGAGAGGCAAGGATTCCAGCACAATTAACAACATTTGCTGCAAAGGCTGCCTGCATAAGACTTAATATTCCTTTGTTTGTTTGTTTGTTTTCGAGACAGGGTTTCTCTGTGTAGCTTTGCGCCTTTCCTAGGACTCACTTGGTAGCCCAGGCTGGCCTCGAACTCACAGAGATCCGCCTGGCTCTGCCTCCCGAGTGCTGAGATTAAAGGCATGCGCCACCACCGCCCGGCTCATTTGATATACAGACATTTGATGTTAAAACAGCACTGGATGCATAGGAGCTTGGGTAAAGCCTCATTCCTTTCTCCATGCATTGCCTGAGAATCTCAAACAAAACTTGGTTTACAGTAAAGCCATGGCACCCCACCTTCCTACAGCCCTTTGGGCTAGGCTTTTACTTTAGTAATTGTAATCCTGTCAGGCCGCAAGCCCAAACACCTAATGATAATTGAATAACTTCAAATCGCGCCGGAACCCTATAAGTGACTATTTGTAACAATGATCTATGGCTCGCCTTTGAAGAGCCTGTACCCACATTTGAGTTTGTCCGACTTTCTGAGACTCAGCTTTGAGAAGCCCACTCCCATGTTCTCAGATGTTGCTTCTTCTGACCACCCATCCCTCTTTCTCCTAATCTTCATGCTTAAGCCTACATTAAAATATCCTTAATAAAATCGCCAACTCTGCTTGGTAAGCTGGCTACTCTTGAAATTATTTTCAAAATTACTTTCAGTGTGGAAGCCGAGAGTCCTGATTTGGTCTGAGGTGAAGTCTCTATAATTGTGGAACGCCTCAAGCTGCTGAGGGAGACAATGGGGAGCTGTGTCTGCTTTAGCTGTACCCCCAAATGCCGAAAGGACAACAAAAGCATATTTGGAGGTAACCACCTTTGATGAAGGGTCTCCTTTGCTGTCCAAGATGTTTCATCCACCAGTTCCACAAGGAGCCACTGGGCCCCACGGGTAAACAAAAACATATAGAAAGCATCCCATAAGACACTTTTTTTTTTTAAGTTTTTGAGACAGGGCTTCATTCTGTAGCCCAGGCCGGCCTCAAACTCAAAGCAATTCTCCTACCTCAACTTCCCAAGTGCTGGCATTATATGCACAAGATTTCTTTACAACTGCAGCAGTAAGTATTTCTCACTTGGCATGGCTTGGCATGGTCTGAAAGTCAGTCCATTTTGGCCTTCTGTTTCTCTGGCCACTGCTGGAGTAAGTAAAAAAACAAAACCCACCATTTTCCCAGGCAAACTGCCCTAGCTGAGTCATTTAGAGGGAAGCAGTAGGTTGAAGGATGAAAAGCAGTTAAGGATTTGTGAAGGGTGGCTGGCTTATAACCCAATTAGAATTTCAAAGGCGGAAGCCTAGAGCCTAAATTAATTTAGAACGGCAGCTTATCTTGCCAACACTCACCTCGGAATTTATAGTGTCTCTTTCTATCTCAAATTACATGAGAGTACTCTAAATCGGAGAAGGCTTCTGAATGATCTTTGCTATGGGCTGGTGATGCCTGATAACAAAAGGGCTTCCCACCATCCGGTTTGGGCATTGATCTCCCTGCTGACAGGTCTTCACTCACCAACAGCTGCCTCCTTGAGCAAAGCTGTTTGTGGGAACTGATGCATTGCCCCCCACAACCTACTCTGGAGGTGGGCTAAGTGGCCTTGTTCCTTAGTGCTTCTTCTTTTTCCGGTCACACCGAAACCTCTCCTCCTTTGAAACTCCTTCTCTCCTTGGGCATTACAGTCTGTCACTAACGTGTCATTCAGTGAATAAGCGGGAGCTTGCCTCTCTGTCTTCCTGTTCCACCCCACACTCTCCCATCTTTCAGCATCTCCATTTAGCATTTGGAATTCCTGTTTACATTCTCCCCACAAGAAACAAACGAAGTGTGTGTGTGTGTGTGTGTGTGTGTGTGTGTGTGTGTGTGTGTGTGTGTGTTGGTGTGTGTGTGTGTACTTTTTTTTGAGATAGGGACTCATGTAGCTCAGACTCATCTTAAACTTGCTCTGTAGCCAGGGATGACCTTGAACTTCCTGATTCTCTTGTCTCCACCTCCTGAGTTCTGAGATTATAGGCATGTACCACCATGCCCAATTTATGTGGTACCTAGGAACTATACCAAGCTTTTGTGCATGCTAGACAAGCACTCTGCCAGCTTATTAGCATCCCAAGCCCATTCATGTGTACATAGATATTTGTTTACCTTTTTAGATGGGCTCCATACCGCCCAGGCTGGCCTGAATGCTGTTATGTAGCCCATGCTGACCTCAAGCACAGGAATTTCCTGCTTTACTCAACAGAATCCTGGGATTACTGGCATGTGTCCTGCTGCAAAGTGATATTTTTTATTAAAATGTTTTCATATATCTCGATTGTGTTTTTCCCTCCCTCAACTTCTTCCAGATCCTCCCTACCTCCCCTACTCACTCAACTCAATGTTATGTTCTCTCTCTATATATTTCTCCAAAAACAAACCCCAAAACAAAACATAAAAATGAAAGCAACTGAACAAAAACCCCAACAAGACAAAAAAAATAAATAAAATAAAACAAAATGAACCCCCAAACACACACAACCAAAACAAAACAAAGCAAAAAGCCCCTGGAGTCATTTTGCGTTGGTCACCTGCACCTGGGAATGAAGCCTGGCTTGGAGTGTGCTTGATACACCCAGTAACATTTCACTGGAGAATATTTTTACCTTTTCCAGCAGGTGTATACAATATGAAAGGAATTTAAATGGAGTTAGCATATAATGGGGAGATAATGCCCCAACTAGACATTTTATGCTACCAAATAAACCCTCCAGTGACAGGAAGGGGTTCTATCTTGAGTCTTTGGCATAAGGGGTCCCATAGACACCATCCTCAAAACATTATAGGCTACTGCCCAGGCTATTTGTTACTCTCTACAACCTGATGGTAAAGCGCTGTTGCTGAAGGTATTTTTTAAAACATCAGTTGTGAGCCAGGTGGTAGTGGTGCACGCCTTTAATCCCAGCACTCGGGAGGCAGAGCCAGCCAGATCTCTGTGAGTTCGAGGCCAGCCTGGTCTACAGAGTGAGATCCAGGACAGGCACCAAAACTACACGGAGAAACACTGTCTCAAAAAAAAACAAAAAAACAAAAACAAAAACAAAAAAAATCAGTTGTTACCCCCATTGTTTTCAAACCCATTAATAGTTTCCTGACATTCTTGGGCTACAATTCCATACTCTCCGGTATCTCTATTAGATATCACACTGCATGAACTGGCTTGCACGTAGGTTTAGTTGCTTTTCTATGGTTTGGGTCTTCTGTTTCCCTTTTCTGGCCACATTGGCAACTTTTGAGTCTGTGAACTCGCAAAATTAATCCCCTCCACCAGGAAACTTGTTCTCAGTTGTTTTTTTTCCCCCCTGAGACAGGGTTTCTGTGTGTACCCCTATCTGGAATTCACGTCGTAGACCAGGCTAGCCTCAAACTCAGGGATCTATTTGCTTCTGCCTTCCAAGCGTCAATGTTTTTCTTCAATAGCTGCCCTTTATTTTTTCCCCATTGCTTAAGTATCTCTACAGAAGCATTCCTTAGCTTGCTTATCTAAAAACAACTCCCCTGCATCTAATCCTTCCAACCACTTTCTTAAATATTATCGTGGTTTACTACTGAAGTACATATTGTTAAGTGATCTTGTGTTTGCTTGTTTCTTTTATGCACCTTGACTGTCTGTCTATTTTGTTCATTGCAGTGTCTCTGGCATCTGGAATAGGGCCCCTGTCCATAGCAAGTATGGCAGGCACTCTATATATACAGCTCACAATGATCCCTGACATGTGCTATGGACACCTTCTCTGAGTATGGATCACTCTTACTCACTTTTTAAATAATTATTTTCCTTATTTACTCTGAGACAGGGTCTCTCTACATAGCCCTGGCTGTCCAGGAACTCACTATATAGACCAGGCTGACCTCAAACTCATAGAGATCCGCCTGCCTCTGCCTCTGCTTCCCGAGTGCTAGGACTAAAGGTGTGTGCCACCACACCTGGCTTATAATTTATTTTTAATTGGCATACAAAGCCACAGGTTTTCTCATGGCATTTTTATGCATCCTCAGTTTTGGTTAATTCTCCACCCCAGTGATCCTCCTATATCCCTCTGCCCTCTGTCCCCACTGAACCCTTCTGACCCCAGTATTTCCTCTTCCACTTTCATGAGTGTTTTGTTACCTTCTCCATTCCCACTTAAAGCCCACTTCTCTCCTCTCCCAAGTCCCTTTAAATTTCATGATCTCTACCCATGATCCCCAACTTCTGTTGTCATTAGTTTTTCTGATAACGATACTAAGTAGAGTGAGATAGACTCTCAAAGTAGTCTTAATCTGCTGCATTTCCTCCATTGTCTAAGGACAGTGAGCATTTAGTATTTATTGGCTACTTCTTTGAGAACTGTCCATTGAGCCATGTGTTGACTGGCAGGCTTGTTTGTTTGGTGCTTATTTTTTGCAGTTATGTATGTACTCTTGATAGTAACTATTGAGGAAATTCCACGGAGTCTATCTGATAGTCAAAGGAATTTATTTGGGGTTAACTCACAACAAGCCTGAAGGGGTTGGTCTCGGAATCCAGGAGGGGTGGGGCTCGGTCCAACTCGGTTCTTTGGAGAACTCTGCCTTGATCAGCAGCACCGGCATCCAAGACCACGAGGTAGCCAAGACAGAGCAAGTGCAAGTACATACTCATCCCAGGTCTTAAGGGGTCTCCATCTGTGTGATCATACTTTTCTGTGGCCACATCCTTCTAACCTTCTTATTCACTTGGTTATTAAGAAGTGACATCAGGCCGGACATGGTGGCACATGCCTTTAATCTCAGCACTCCAGAGGCAGAGGCAGGAAGATCTCTGTGAGTTTGTGGCCAGCTGGTTCTAGGATAGCCAGAAGTGTTACACAGAGAAACCCTATCTCAGAAAACAAAAACAAAACAAAATGAAACAAACAAACAAAAAAGTGACATCATGATTAATGTCTTAGAAAGGAGAAGGAAACAATCAGGAAAAAATTCAGAGTCCAATGAAGACTGTGACAGACCTGGACAAACCTGCAGCAGAGTTTGAGCTCTGATGCTGCAATGATCCTTCAGTATTGTTCTGAGTTTGACCGAGATGGCTACGCCTGTCTTTATCACTAAATGTGGCCTCCTAGGTAGTGCTGAAATGATATAGGCATCTTCATGCCTATCTAGGACATCTCAGGAAGGCCTGACAGCTCAGCTGACAACAGCCTGTGATGCTATGCATAACAAATGGGGAAATAAGTTTTCAATTGCAAGGCAATTGGATGGCACATATCAGTGTTTACCCCACCCCAGTCTATTGGTCTTTTAACTACAATCATGTCTTTCCCTACTTAGAACCATTGTTCAACAGTCCAACTATATTTAAGTATCTTCAAATGCTTGCACCACTACTTTTGCCCAGGCAAAACTTCAAGTAACTGTCTTTATATGTATGCCTTGGCTGCTGTACATTGAGAAAATATAATAATTGTCAACATTGGAGTTTCCATGTTTGTGGTCTGTCAATATTAATATATTCCCCTCATCAGTATTTTCTCAGTAGTCCAGTAATTTCAAAACAATATGTACTTCAAAGCACTCAACTTCTTACCTCTCCCACCAGCATCCAAACAGATGATCTATGTTCTGGGAGAAAATCATTATCAAAAAAGAGTTTGTACAGTTTCTTGCTGACAAATGTCCAAGCAGGCAAGATCTATTAATTATACCTTCCAAATAACTTTCAAATTCATTCAGTTCTTTAATTTTTTTTTAACATTTTGTTTTTGGGTCAAGAAATCAGAAGACAACTTGTGGGAGTTGGTTCTCTCCTATCATGTGGTTCCCAGGGATGAAACTCAGGTAGTCAGGTTGGGTAGCAAGTGCCCTTACCCACTGAACAATCTTGACAGCCCCTAACTATTCATTTCTTACTATGTCCTCATTTCAATTCACTATCTTTGTACATTTGAGTGCACACAACGGCCTTCTAGCTGGTCTCCTTGATTCTAGAGTTTTCTTTGCCTCTACAGAAATGAAACAGTCTCTCCTTTGCTGTTATTGGTTCTTTTTGCTCTTTTTGGGGCCCGTCACCCAGATCCCAAATAAATAACACACATGGAGGCTTCTTCTTCTTCTTCTTTTTTCCTTCGAGACGGTTTCTCTGTGTAGTTTTGGTGCGTGTCCTGGCTCTCGCTCTGTAGAACAAGCTGGCCTTGAACTCACAGAGATCCACCTGGCTCTGCCTCCCAAGTGCTGGGATTAAAGGTGTGTATCACCATCAGTCATAGGTTTATTCTTAATTATAAATGCCTGGCCTTAGCTTGGCTTGTTTCTTGTCAGCTTTCCTTAATTTAAATTTTCCCATCTACCTTTTGCCTCTGGGCTTTTTCCTTTTCTTCTGTAAATCTTACTCTTACTCCATGGCTGGATGGCTGGCCCCTGATGTCCTCCTCCTTCTCTGGCTACTTCTTCTCTCTTATCTCAGAGTTCTCCTTCTATTAATTCTTTCTGTCTGCCAGCCCTGCCTATCCTCTCTCCTGTCTCACTATTGGCTATTCAGCTCTTTATTAGACCATCAGGTGTTCTAGACAGGCATAGTAACACAGCTTCACCAAGTTAAACAAATGCAACATAAACAAAAGTAACACACCTTAAAATAATATTCCCCAACACAAGGTCTTCAGGCATGTTGCTCTTGTCCAAGAATACTTTTCCTTTTCCACTAACTCTTACATCATGGCTAATTCCCATGCTCTAGTCTGGTCATACCATAAGTCATCCCCCAATAAGCACTTATTTCATTCTCCAAACTAGAAAAATATCTTGTGCTGTATGTTTTTTTTTTTTTCATAGCACACAAAGATTTCCCTTTTATAGCACTGTGGTGGTTTGAATAGGAATGGCCCCCATAGGCTCATATATTTGAATGTGTGGTCATTAGGGAGTGGCACTACTTGATAGGGATTAGGAGGTATGGCCTTGTTGGAGGAAGTTTGTCACTAGGGGTGGGCTTTGGGGTTTCAAATTCTGAAGCCAGGCCCAGTGTCTCTCTTTTCCTGCTGCCTGTGGATCCAGATGTAGGACTCTCAAGCTACTTCTCCAGCACTATATCTGCCTGTACACCACCATGTTTCCCAGTATGATGACAATGGACTAAACCTCTGAACTTTAAGCAAGCCTCAATTAAATGCTTTCCTTTGAAGAGTTGCTGTGGTCATGGTGTCTCTTAACAGCAATAAAACACTAAGACAAGCACCTTTTTCATAATACTTTGGATTAATTATCTTTGCTTTAAAGATGCATTTTTATTATTTTGACTATTTATATGTAACTGTATGGGGATTTGTGACTGTTGAGTGCAGGCATCCATGGAGGCTGGAGGCATAGGATCCCCCTGGAGCTGGAGTTAGTAGTGGTTGTGAGCCTCATGACAAGGGTTCTGGGAACCAAGCTTGGGTCTTCTGGAAGAGTAGTATGTGTTCTTAACCACCAAGCCATCTCTCCAGACCCTATTAATTGCTTCTTAAACATTTATTTATTTATTTTTGGTATACTTTGTGTGTGTGTGTGTGTGTCTGTGTGTGTGTGTGTGTGTGTGTGTGTGTGTGTGTGTGCATGCACACTGTACCAATTGAACTACAACCCCGGCCCATTACATGCATTTTATTTCATACCTGATGGAGTCTCAAAAGTCTCCATTGATTACAACACTGCTTCTAGGCATCTACTGAGAGATGGAAGTGGCCAGGAACCCCCGGAATGCAAATCTTGACCTTTACTGTCTGAAGCTGTTATGGGCAATGACTTTCTTGTAGGGTCAGTTCAGCGGTATATTTTTGAATATTGTCTTTGGTTTCTTTGCCTTAAGTTTTGTTCTTCACCCCTCTCAATTATTCTGCAAAGTGCCTGAATAAATCCATTATCATCTTAAATTAATTACAGTTAGTCTCTTGCAGCTGAGAACCTTGACTAATACAGAGAGCTACAATTATCTGCTCAAAGTCACTAAAGCAATAAATCATGAAAATTTGCTTTAAATGTGTCTACGTCTGACTCTAGGGCTAAGTTTCTTCACCCTTCTTACCCTTCTTACCTGTGCAAAGCTTTCCTTCCAAACAAGTCTGGAGCCCCAGTTGTCTCCCCCACAGTGGTATATCCTTGATTAGTTCTGATAGGTTAAACAAGAATCATGGAGTCTCTAGTTTATAAAAACCAAATCCAGATTCTTGGGGTGGGGATGGGCATTCCCATGGTTGAAGGCAGAGCTTCACCTAGAATCTTCTTTTTCAGAGAGCAAGTATACTATCTTAAAAACAATTCAGGTGATATTAAGCACCATTATAAAGGGCTGCAAAGTAGAGATGCCATTAATTGGGAAAACCAGCAAAAGTACAAGAAGGTGACATAGGTCTAGACTATGAGAAACTATAGGAGACTGTTTGCTTAACAGATAAATGACAAATAGAAGACAAGAGGGCTAAAGATTTGTAGATGCACAAAAGCTTATTAATAGTTGCAACATGTGGATCTTATTCTTTCTGATTGCAGTAAACTTAATTAACATTCCTTAACAATGTGTGTGTTGGATGATTAATGAAATACAGAATTTCTATCTGTGTTTTCTATGAGATGATCTCTCATCTTTTTTTAAAAATTTTTATTTTTGAGAGAAGGTTTTTCTGTGTAGCCCTGGCTGTCCTGGAACTTGCTCTATAGACCAGATAGCCTTGAACTGAATCCAAAGTTTCACCTGCCACTGCCTCCCAGTGCTGAGATTAAAGGTGTGTGCCATCATGCCTGCCTTGATCGCTTTTAAATAAATTGAACAAGTTTTGTTTTGTTTTTAGTAAGGTCTTGCTATACAGTCCAGATTAGCCTTGAATTGGCCATCTTCCTGCCTCAGACTCTAGAATGCTCCACCACACCAGCTCAATGGATTTGGTTTAAAAAATAGCTTTATCTTACAGAGGTACCTAGTAAAATTGTAGCAGATAAATGATGTAATGACAGATTCATTTCACAATAGTGCCAGAGGAAAAGTCTTTAGAAGCAACAATGTTGACCATACATAGATAAAACTTGAAGCTGGATGATGGGTAAATGATGGAATGTCACTATACTATTCTTTCAATTTCTGAAAATATTTCATAGGCAAAAAAAATCACAAAGGAGGAGGCATTATATGGCATAGACTAGTGGTCTAATGCTGTGCGACCCTTTAATACAGCTTCTCATGTTGTGTTGACCCCCAACCATAAAATTATTTTCATTGCTACCTCATAACTGTAATTTTGCTGCTGTTGTGAATTGTAATATAAATATCTGATATGCAACCCCTGTGAAAGGGGTTGAGACCCATGGGTTGAGAAACATTGGCCAAGACAATTAGAAATGAACTCTAGAGTTACATGCCCTGAGTTCATATTCTCTGTTTTTAATAACTTTGTACCTCAGGACAGATGTGTGCGATATTTTTAAGGGTGAGGCCTAGGAATGGCTTAAAATACTTCTGTTCATATTGTGTTGGTTAGACACCAGCCATAAAGTCTTAGACAAGCTATAAAGGGGAATGGAGAATATGTGCTTGGGAAGATGAAACAGATATGGTAAGCATATAACATGGTTTGTGCCATGGTAAGTAACTTCACTTCCCTATTGTCCAGTCTGCTTCTCTGTAGCATGGGGATGATAATGGGCATATTTCCCTGGGTTACATTAAGTATTAAATGAGTTATATTGAATGGATAGCTCCCACAACAGAATATGACATTGAAAGTACATGTGTGCTATGGGATAATCCTTTTGTACACTGGTTTAATAAAATGCTGATTGGCCAGCAGCCAGGCAGGAGGTATAGGCAAGATAAGCAGACAAGGAGAATTCTGGGAAGGGGAAGGCTGAGTGTGGAGATGTCAGCCTGCCGTCCAGGGAGCAGCATGTAATGGCACACAGGTAAAGCCACGAAAAATGTGGCGATATATAGATTAACAGAAATGGGATGAATTTAAGTGTAAGAGCTAGTCAGTAGGAAGTCTGAGCTAATGGCCAAGCAGTTTTAATTAATATAAGCCTGTGAGTGTTTACTTGGGTCTGAGTGGCTACGGACTGGGTGGGACACAGGAAAACTTCTGGCAACAAATGGTGTCCAATGTGGGGCTTGAACCCACGACCATGAGATTAAGAGTCTCATGCTCTACTGACTAAGCTAGCTGGACAGTTTTACTTAATATAAGCCTCTGTGTGTTTACTTGGGTCTGAGTAGCTGTGGACCAGGTGGGACACAGGAAAACTTCAGCTACACATGTGTCTTTTCTTTCTTTCTTTCTTTCTTTCTTTCTTTCTTTCTTTCTTTCTTTCTTCCTTCCTTCCTTCCTTCCTTCCTTCCTTTCTTTTTTTTTTTTTGAGACAAGGTTTCACTGTACAGACCAGACTTGAACTCATGATCCTCTACTTCAGCCTACTGAGTGCTGGGATTACAGGCATGTACCTGCATACCTCATTATTTTTATTTATGTATTAATTCTATGTAAAGGTCCATTTTGACACATGAGGGAAATTAGGGACAGTCAAAATATAGGGCCCTTAACTTCTAAACTGGTCTCCAATATCTCTTATTTTTATAGCCCTTAATTTTCAGCTGGAAATGACTACTGGAATAAACTTTTGTACTTCTACTCTTCTTTAGAGCTGTGAATGGCTATGTAGGTGTATTCTGGCCAACAAGCCATTATCTATGTGTCTTTGGTATAATATTTAGGGAGTAGCCTTCAAAAGAACACAGGAAGCTACTACTATGCTTCCTATTGGATGGAATTCTGACACAATGGCTGGAGCAAGCATTTGGAGTTATGATGTACCATTGATCTGTGTGAGGAAGCTAGGTTTTAGAAGTACAGAGCAAGGGGATACAGTCATTCTTAATTCCAGAGACTGAGGAGTTAACACACTAGCCCTAGACTTCCTATGGCTACATTAATGTGAAATAGATCTTTATCTTGTTTATGCCACGTCATTTTGACTGTTTGGGTACTTGCAGCTGAACACTTACTGTAACTGATCTAGGAGACAGCTGGTGCACTAGCTGGGACTGGGAGCCTGAACTCAAGAAGTGCAGGTGAAGCTCATCCCCCCCCCCCCGGTAGAAGACTGGATGACCTTTGTCAGAAACGAGGAAGTCAGCAGAAGAACCGGCTTGAGAGAGATAATGGCATTTAATTTTAGATATGAGTGACTGGAGGCATGTTTAAGATATCAACTGAACATTTAATGCCCAAATGACAGCTGCTTTCAGAGACACCTGCATACAAAAGGACCCAGTCATTCCTCAAACACCCCCTTTCTTACTTTTGCTGACTTTCCATAAATACCTGTTTTTTTAATATTTATTTTTATTTTGTGTATTGTGTATTGGTGTTTTGCTTGTGTGTATATCTATGCACCATGTGTGTGCAGTTCCCAAGGAGGCCAGAAGAGGGCATCAAATATCTTAGAACTGGAGTTACAGTTGTTAGCTGTCATGTGGGTGCTAGGAATCGACCCCAAGTCTTCTGGAAGAGCAATTATCTCTCCAGCCCTCCATGGACATAATTACTTCATGCTTAGAACCATGTTCTTTTATGTACTTTTATCCCAGCTTTTTTACAAAGTCCTTTGCCCCTTCCATCCCCCAGAGCCATGAGGACATTTTGGCTCATGTGCAGCTGTGTTCTGAATGTCTCTGTTGTCTGTGGCAGGGTGTGAAGTAGAGAGATGGTTGGTGTATCCTCTACTTTGTGTCTCATTTTATTGCTTTAATTATGAAACAATACAGTTTATGCTCACAATCATGCCAACATCCATAGATTTCCAGCATCTGAATCTAACTGGACTTCCCTAATCACTAAGCAATCTTTTGCTAATCACTACAGCACATATATAGATTGAGTGATTTTGCTGGACAGCCTCTAAGAGGACTCTTTTCCATCCTGATCTGATACATTGCTGTATAATCGCTTGGTTGCCAGCTAACTCAGAAACTGACTTCTAATCAGCAGAACACAGCTAAGATGACAAATCATTTCTGTGATTATGTTATGTAAGATTTTTAAAGGACTTACTTATTATATTTATGTATGTATACGTGTGTCCGTGTCTTAGTATGTTTATGTGTGTGGCGGGCCCAGACAAGATTGTTGGATAACCTGGAGCTGTAGTTACAGGCAGCAATGCTCTGACGTGGGTGCTGGGAACTGAACTTGGCTCTTCTGCAGGAACAGCAAGTGATTTCTTAAAAAATGAAATTTCTTGAGAAGTTCTTACATGAGTACTGTGTTTACACCATTTCTAGCCTCCCTCTTTCCCCTCTAGCTCTTCCTGTGCCCCTCCCACCTCTCAAAGACCCCTCCTTCTTTAAGCTCTTAGCCATTGAGCTATTTCTCCAGTCTCATTAGTTACATGAGGTTTTAACTGTCTTACTAGCCGACTCTGACTATTGCTGTCATTGCTGGCATATTTTGATAAAGCAAGCAGCCAAGCTAAAAGGACTCACATGGTAAGGAATTGAGGCTTTCTCCTACCCAATAGCCAGGAGGGAGTCAGAACTCTCCATCCAAAAGCCAGTGAAGAACAAACTTGCCTCAGTAACCACATGAGCTTAGAAATGAACTCTTCCCATGTTGATCTAATCAGATTCCAATCCTGGATGACAACTTGATTGTGTGAGGAACCTCAAAACAGGAGACCTAGATAAGCCGTAATCCCATTTCTGTCCCATAGAAAACGAGAGCTAATAAATGGTTATTGGTTTCTGCTGCTAAGTTTCTAGGCATGTTATCATGCACCTACAGATAGCCTTCCTCCAAGACCAAATCTCTACCAGGGTTATTAACATATGCAACTGTGTGCCTTCAGGGACCACTAACTAGCCCGCTAGTTCAGCCATCACTAAGTTCTGCACACTATTTTCAGGTACAGTACAGCCTGGATAAATACAGAATTGGTGGTGAGTTTATATGTGGTGCATAGCACAGCTTCATGTAATGCTAGATTGACCCTCTGACTTCTTTCCTTTTTTGGCTCGCTGTGTTCAGTTCCATTTAAGGTTGTCCTGGGGATCCAAGGAAGGTCAGTTATGAAGTCTCCAGATAGCTCTCTCAAAGCCTCAATTTTTCTACTACAGCATTGGCTTCAACAGAGCCATTCAAGTCTCCATTTTGACTTTCCAGCAGCGAGGGAAGGACTCCCCTCTGGGTTTCTTGGATATCTATACTTTCATTCTTCCTGTGAGCTAATTTTTTTCTAATCTGAAGGTATTTCTGAAAATATCTATGTTCCTTCCCAAGCTAGCTGGTGCTTTCTTTTCATATTCCATCCCCATTTAGTAGTTACCCATGTTATAATATTGTCAGTCATTCTCAAATGACAGTATGTGTACTTTAAAAATACTCTCTTAGCAACTTTCAAGATGTTTCAGATATATTAATTACAAGTTACATTACTTTTCTTTTGTTTTTGGCTTTTGGCTGTCCTGGAACTCAACTCACTCTGTATACTAGTCTGGCCTCAAATCTGCAGAGATCCGTCTGTTTTCTACCTCCCAAATGCTGGGATTAGAGCCATGTACCATCACCTCCTGGCTTGTAAATTACATTTGAATGGATTTATTTTGTGTACATGCATACACATGGAGGTCAGAGAACAGCCCTTCTGAGTCAGTGCTCTGCTTGTACCATGTAGGTCCCTGGGCTTATCAGGCATGGTGGCAAGTGCCTTTATGGGCCTAGCTATCTTACTAGCTCTTAAATTTTTTTTCAAGACGGGGTCTCACCATGTAGCCCTGGCTGGCCTGGAACTCACTATGTAGTCCAGGCTGCTCTTGAACTCACAGTGATCTGGATGCCTCTGCCATCTAGGTGCTGGCATTAAACACATGAGGATTAGATATTAGTTTTATATATTAGTGGGGTTCTATTTTGTATTTCAACATATGTGTGAAGCATACACCAACAAAATCCAGAAAATGGCTTTAAAATTTTAATGTTGGGTATAAAGTTCTCTTCTTTGGAAACATATCTATTTTATTATGATAATTTGCCCTTTTAAAATTACATTTCTTGATGTGTGTGCGTGTGCTTATGTATCTGCATGTATGGTGTATGAGTGTGCTGCAGCACTGGCGTAGAGATCAGAGGACAGCCTATGGGAGTCAGTTCTTGCCTCCCACCACATGGCGTCCAGGAATGGAGCTCGTGTCCTCAGACTTGACGACCTTTACCCAGTAAGCCATCTTACCCGTCTTGGAGGTTAAATTGTTATATCTCTCTTAAGAGCTGTGCCATTTTTCTTAATATATCTCCAGAGTGAAAAACAAGGTCCCAGGAATTTTTTTTTTAAATCACTGGTTATTCATCTACTATAGTTTAGTTACTAGGAATACAAAGATGACTAGGCATGAGGCTTTCCCTCAAGAAGTTCCATGAAATGCAGGACACAGAAAGATAAACCAACACTAGTAATGGCCTGTGATGAGATCCTTAATAAAAATGTATAGAAAGGACTGAGAGAAAACCAGTGGGAGTGAAAAAAATTCCCTGTGTAGGTAAGAAAAAAATTGACAAGGTCTCACTATGCAACCCTGGATGACATGGAACTTGCTGTGTAGATAACACTAGCCTCAAACTCACAAAGACTGGCCTGTCTCTGTCTCTTGAGTGCCAGGATTAAAGATGTGCACCACCATGCCCAGATAGTAAAAGAAGTTTTATCTAGAAGGTGACTGTGGAGATGAACTTTGAAGCTTATGTAAAGTTTTCGTACATGAAGAAAGGCAGTAGAACATTCAAAGAAGAAACAGCATAATATCACATATGTCCAAGAAGATATTTTCTTTAAATAGAGTTTAAAATGGCTTTAAAATTGGTTTCAAGTGGTTTTATTATGCCTTCTTCTAAAGTTTCAAAGATACTTCAAATGATTAAACACATATTACAGTTTGAAGTAGCTAGTAAGTACATTTTTTTTCAACCTTCCGATTAGGACACATGATCTGAAAAGTAAAACTATATAATTTTAGGAATACTAGAATGAAGTGTTTAAATTTGAATTTGTCTGAGAAAATCAGGCCACCACATGTGTTCTGCAAGAAATTAGATGCCGTGTAGAGAAATGTGTTCTTACAGCCATTGACAATCTGAGAAGGAAATTAGAGTGTCTGAAGGTTTCTTCGTGGATTTGCTGACTCGATTGGAGGCTCTATCACAGGAATCCAGTCCTTCTAGTATGCTTGCATCTTTTAGCTGTAAGGAACGGGAATGGCACTTTAGGCAGTAAAATGTGTTGAGGGGATCATTTTGGAAGATCCTGGGATACCTCCTGGAAGAGTGAAACAGTCTTGGTTTCTTAGGTCACTTTCTGTGGCTGCAGTAAAGCACAAAAGGCTGACTGCTTCATAAAGAACAGAAGTGCCAAGTGGTGGTGGCGCACACTTTTAATCCCCAGCACTCAGGAGACAGAAGCAGGCAGATCTCTGTGAGTTCGAGGCCAGCCTGGTCTACCGAGGGAGTTCCAGAACAATCAGGGCTACACAGAGAAATCCTATCTTGGAAAAAAAAGAGAAAAAGAAGAAGAAAAGGAAAAGAACAGAAGTTTGTTTAGATGACAGTTTGGGTGATAAAAGTCCATGACCACATGGCTCATCTCTTTGGCCTCCAGTGAGGGTCTCCAACCTGCATGGCAGATGATGAGGTGAGGGCAGTACACGCACAAGACAGATCACATGATACGATGGGAAGTAAGAGATTCAAGAGCGAGGTTTGCTCTTTTAATAACCATCTACTCTCTTAAGAACTATATAAGAGCCTTCAGGTACTACATTATTCCCTTCTCGGTGTGATGTCCCCCATAGCCCAGTTGTCTTCCACCAGGCTCTCCCTCCTCCAAGTTGCACCACCTCAACACCACCAGACAAGAACCCAATGCCTTGTCCACAAACCTTTGGGGGGCAAACCCTATACAAAGTATGGTACTGGGCAGTAGCAGTAGAATGGCCTTTCAGAGCAGGGTTCACGAACTCTGGACCAAGCAAGGAGAAGACAGGTTTAGTGGGCTTATTTCCTTCTAGCCAACTATTGCCATACAAGAACTTGGCCTGGTGTTTCTAGAGCCAGGAAAGCCAGAATTAGTTTATCATCTGACATTCCCTCAGTTTTCAATATTGGCAACTAACTCAAAATTTAAAAATACCAAATACTTTAAGGGCCAAACAAAACATGTCTACAGCTTCTGTTTCAAAGTGCTGCCACTAGAGTGATTCAATTTCAACAGACTGATCTCTCTATTTTGCTCCATTCTGTTTACTTTTCCTGGAACGAGATTTTGACTAACCCACCTAAAGTCATTCTCTACCTCAGCTTTTTCAGCTATTATTGGAAAGCAGTCACTTAACATGGGCCCAGGTCCTGGGAATGACCGTTTTTATGAGCACAATGAATCATTTCGGGAGACTAACAATCATACCAGCCTGTACTGAGCTCTTAGGCCCATACTAAGCACATGATATTTACTGTCCCATTTCACAATAACCTAATGAAATGCCCATTTCCATTTTACAGGGGAAGGAAGAAGACCAGTATTGTTTATCTTCTTTGAAACGCATATGGAAATTGAATTCCCATTGTGAGACAGGAAGAGGTGGAACTTCTAAGAGATTAGGATTCTGTCCATGTAAATGTATTAATTAATGCATACAACTAGTGGGTTAATAGGTTCTCTTGAGAGTGGGTCTGCCCTGAGATGCTGCAGGATTCTGCCAGCAAGAAGGTCATGAGCACATGCATTATCTTTGCCTTGGATCAAATCTTGGAATCCAAGTCATCTTCTTTAGAACTGTTTCATTCTGTGGTATTATTATCAGCAACAGAAGATGTACTGCGGCCAGGAGGTTAAGACACATAGTTGGCAATGGGAAACCCAGGCAGTATGTTCTCTGATCTTGACCTCTTGACCACCTCACATGGCATTCCTAAGGCAAAGGAGGTTTTGAACTAGACAGCTGCTTCACTTGCTTGATTGAGCAGGCAATTTCAGGAAGCATATGGACGACAGAGTTACAGATAAGGGGCTACTGGCCTTCCAGATTCTGACATCCAGGAAACTCGGCCTCAAGCTGGAAAAGCGGCTTGCCTGAGGTCACAGAACTACTGGTAGGGGACTTGGATCTCTTCATCATCCCTCTTTTCCTAACACCAGCTCCCATTCTCAACTAATCAACCAATAGCTGTGCTCCACAACACCTCCTTTGTGAAGTCTGGGTTTCAGAAAAGTATTCAACTTCTGCCTTTCGGTCCAGTCTGTTGGCTGCAATTCTGTGAGATCTACCATTTTATCCCAGATGTGCTTGTTTATTTATGAAAGTCAAGGGCAGTCCCAGGATGTTTTCCAGAGCAGGAAGCATGCCATTTCCCATCTACATTGCCTTTCCTCTCTGCATTGATCTCCCCACTGGAGAAAAACCAGAAGCTTTCCGACATTGGCCAGTGGAACATAAATAGGAACTCAAGGGTTAAAGTTCAGAGGACAATGTTCCTGCCATTCTCACCATGCGTTGAGGTTATCTTTAGGTTTGAAAGCACATTCAGATTGCAGAAATGTGAGAAGGGGGGGTGGGTTAGAAAGAAAGTATTGGGTACAGTTTTTATAATTGGCCTGAAACTTTAGATCATATAGAGACGGCCCATTGGTTCATCTAGTATACTTTAGGGAGATAGTCTCAGATATCAGGCCCTCCAACAGAAGGCTATAGTTAAGATTGGGAGGAACCCAGAGTTGGAGTTAGCACTTAAAGCCACCCAAGTTTGCCTGCCTTCTCCTTTTAGCCTCTCCGTGAAGTCCTGTGGAACAAATGTGCTGCTCACTGCCTCTGATGCATGACGTTTAAACCTTGCCCAGGAAACGAGTGTTCAAAGCAGTAAATTTCCACAGAGGGTTCCGTATCCTGAGATGTGGAGCATGAACGGGCTTTAGGAAACCCAAGAATCTTCACAAGATGTATAAACATATGGAAGAGTGGTCACAGATCTGATCAGGTAGTTAAGGAACCCACATTCTTAAAAAAATTACAAGCCATTGCCATATAAGCTTTAAGGTGAGTGAAAAAGTGTGCCATTTCAGAACAGTCCTTAAAAGCCACTTGAAAGGTGGGAGGGTGATGCAGTCAGTAAAATACTTGTGGACCAGAATGAGAACTTGAGTTCTGTCCCCAGCACCCAAGTAAAAGCTGAGCTCATGGGCCCATGCCTGTCATCCAGAATTGGGGAAGCACAGACCGTGTCATCCAGAACTGGGGAAGCAGAGACGGTGTCATCCCAGAACTGGGGAAGCAGAGACAGTGTCATCCAAAACTGGGGAAGCAGAGACAGAGCGCCTGAGGCTTTCTGGCCCAGCAGTGTAGCTGAATCCCAGAATGACAGGTTCAGTGACAGATTCCTTCTCAAAAAGCAAGATGGGAAGTGATTGGAAAAGACATCCAGTATTGACCTCTGTCCTCCAGTTGCATGGTGCACCAGTTCACGGACCCCTCGCCACAAAGCCACATGAACTTCATGAATAAAATCACAGAAATCACTTGGGAGACAGAGGCTATGGCCTGCAGGAGCAACAACATCAGAGGATAACGTCAGCAGAGGCAGCAGAGGTGGCGGGAGACTGGAAGGCAGGCAGGAATCCAATCAAAGCCAGACTCGTGGAACTACCTCAAGCAAAGCGGCCGATTTGGCTGTCCGGCAGAGCTCAGCAGAGTGAGGAAGCTGATATCCAAATGACTGACAACAGAAGCTTTCTTGAAGAAGAGTTCTGTTTAACTGTGCCATTGACATTCTTTTGCAAGGCTACTTAGCAATCCATGTGAAAGTAAGGGAACAGCTGTGGCTCCCCAAATCCTGTCAGCAAGACAGAAAGTGTGAGAGGTGTTATGAATAATGGCTGCAATTAAGCAGAGCTTCCAAGGTTATGCTGATCAAGTTCAATGTCAGAAGAACTACGTGTGTGTGTGTGTGTGTGTGTGTGTGTGTGTGTGTGTGTGTGATACAAGTCCATTTCAGTGTCTACATATGTGCACATGCAACTAAGTACACAAATGCAGAGAGCTAGGAGAAACCAAGGAAAGACTTCTGTAGCTGTAGTTTTCTCCAGCCCTGCTCTGGCCCCTGCAGTTCTGCAGCCTACTTATACAATAATCACTCAGAAGTTCATATTAATTAAAATTGCTCGGCCATTAGCTCAGGCTAACTATTGACTAGCTCTTACATCTTAAATTAAGCCATTTCTATTAATTTATAATTTGCCACGTGGGCTTGTGGCTTACTGGTACTTTTACAACTCGCTTCCTCTGTGCCTAGCGGGTGACTCCTGATTCAGCTTTCCTGTTCCCAGAATTCTCTTCTCTGCTTGTCCCACCTATACTTCTTGCCTGACTACTGGCCAATCAGCATTTTATTTATCAATCAATCAGAGCAACACATTGATAGCATCCCCAGCAGACTTCAGAGAAGGAATCATGAAGAGGAAAGAAGAGAGTGAGATACAGAGACCTGGCGGTAGGAGAGGATAAAAGAAGAAAAGAGAGATTACAGAGAAGGGAGAATAAGAGGGTTAACTTTTCATAGTAAGGGCCAAGGCTTAAGCATGCTACCACGTCTTAGCACCTATATGAAGTAGGTAGCTTGTTTTGGTTTGTTTGTTTTTTGAGTCAGGGTCTTTCTATGTAGCCCTGGCTAGCCAGGAACTCAGAATCTGCCTGAGTCTGCCTTCCAAGTGCTGGTATTAAATCTGTGCATGGCAGCCCATGCCTGTAATCTCAGCACTAGGAGACTGAGGCAAAGGGAATCTTGAGTCAGAGGTTAGCCTGGGTTACATAGTGAATCCTACACTAGTTATATCTCAACAAATAGGTGGACTAGGTCATGTGCACACATGGGCATACTGTTAATAATTTTTATAGTGTATTGTTTTCCTCAATAATTCTCTTCCTTCTGCCTTTTTCCTTTTCTCCTATTTTTCTTATTTATGCATATCTTCTATTGAAATGTAAGTTCTATGAGGACAATGACCACATCTATCTCATTAGCAACTTGTAGGAATTTGCTTAGGGTAAGCAACACTGTGGCAAACAATTTACACAAACCAACGTTTATTTCTTGGACAGGTGACATGCTGGCTATGCACTTGTTATGGCTCAAGTCTATTTGTCGTCACTCCGGGACCTAGATTTGCAGAGAGAAGAAGAATTTGGGATATTGATGTTCTCATGGCAGTAAGAAGGCAGATCACAGTGATATGACTCTGCCTTTTCTGAAAGCCTCTGCTTGGAAGTGACACCATCACTTCTGCTCATATGTCAATGACCAACACAAGTCATATGACCAGACTTCAATTAAATAGAGTGAAGTGGTATAATGTACCCCTAGGGCTGTGTGATGAAAAATTTAACTGGTAATGCAATCTGCTACACTGCTGCATTCTCAGCACCATGCATAATACTTCCTGGAACAATGTGGATCCTCCTATTAATGATGCCATGTGGCCCTTGGGTGTTGGGAAGCTTTTTTCTAGTGTGTGCTATGAGACTGGATGGAAGTGCTTCTCCATGGTTCATATTGTGTGATACAGAAACTTTATATTTTCTCAATCATATGTGATATGCAAACAAAGTATCTTTAGAAAGCATTGCTCTTTTTATTGTTTTGTAGCATGCAAGTGAACCATGCACCTTTTTTTTTTTTTTGGTGAAATGGTAGCTTCTAGAAAAGTCTGCTAGCCTCCTTCGAAACCAATAGCTTTCTTTAAGCTCTTTCAATGTAAAAATCTCGAAACCACCAGTAGATGGGAAGTGGAGAGCTGGGTGAGCCTAAGGCATGGCTTTTGAGCTTTTCTAAACAATACAGGGAAGTGGAAACACTGTTTCTCATTCAGTCTATAATCCTGAACATTCTGATAGAACCACTGAACTGTAAGACATGAAATAAATGGTACAATCTTAACATGCCCAGCACTGTATTTCTATTTTTTTTCTTACAGTGCTGGGGTAACCAGGGCTTTGCACATACTAGGCATGCACCCTAACACCAAGCTTTACCCCTAGTTCCCCCCAAATTAATTTCTGGTATTTTCCCCCTGCCCCTCGGCCTGCTCTGTCTTCAGTCTTCCCCTTTCATTAAATGACAACTCTTCTCCAGTTGCTCAAGCCAGATATTTTCATGTTGTCCTTGAAAGTTGCCTCTGTCTCCATCTCACTCATACTCCACCTCTAAATATCAGCACTCCTGGCAGTTCTATCTTCAAAATAGATCCCAAAGTGGAAAATTTCAATCATCCCCATTGCTATCACCTTGGTCGAAACACATCATCTCTCGGCTGGATTATTGCATGATCTGTTCTAGCCGTCGGCTCTTCCGCTGATGTTATTTCCAAACAACCCCTAATGTCAATTGCTCACAATAAACATTTGTTTTGCTTGCTCAATGGTCTGGGGTCAGCTGGAATAGCTTTGCTTAAGGCTTTGAGGCAGTTTTTGTATCCTCTCCATATATCTCCTCTGTGTAGGCCCAGCAGCCAGCTGGGGCATGGTCTTTTGGCAGATGGCAGGTGCACAAGAGGCCATACTAAAGCATACAAACATTTCTGTGCTAGCATCATATTCACTGGCGTGCCATCAAGCACAGAAAATTACATGGACATGCTCAGCAGCAATGTGGTATCAAAATGTGGTCGGCTTGCTCTCTAGGGAATGATTGCAAAATCGTCTCATCAGGGAACGCATGTAAGATTCTGCAGCAGGAAGTGAAAACATAGTATGTCTCCTAACTATTCTCCTTATTTCTACCCTTTTCACTGTTGAGTGAAATTTAACTTAACTTCATCTTGTGCTATATATGGGTCCCTGTTTCCACATTACCACTCCTTTCTTTTCCTTTCTTTCTTTTTTGATTTTCTTTTTTGAGATAGGGGCTCACTATGTAGCCCCTATGCTGGCCTGGAATTAGTTATGTAGTACAGGGTGGCCTCCAAATTGTGATCCCCATGCCTCAACCTCCAAAATGCTATACTTACAAGTTTTCACCACCATGTGTAGACTCAGACATCATTTTCCTGTGTACACTATTTTTTTGTTCATTTATTTACTTGTATGCTTTTGAGACCGTTTTACTATGTGTAGTCTTGGCTGGCATGGGGCTCTCTATGTAGACCAAGCTGGCCTCAAACTCACAGAGATCCACCTGCCTCTGCCTCCTGAGTGCTGGGATTAAAGGTGTCTGCCCCCATATCTGGCTTTGTATACACTTTTTAAAATTCAAATTCTCTCTCTCTCTCTCTCTCTCTCTCTCTCTCTCTCTCTCTCTCTCTCTCTCTCTTTCTCTTCTTGTTGTTGTTTTGAGACAGAGTTTCTCTGTATAGCTTTGGAGCCTGTCCTGGAACTCACTCTGTAGATCAGGCTGGCCACAAACTCACAGAGATCTTCCTGGCTCCACAGATTAAAGGCATGCACCACCACTGCCCAGCTAAAATTCAAATCTCTTTACTGTGTAAGTTCCTCTACCCCTCTTTCTTGTCTGTTGTGCTTATCACTTAGTGTACTGCGGATTTTGCCTGGTTAATTGTCTCTTTCCTTTCGGTATAATATAAGCTCTCTGAGGGCAGGTGTTTGGACCACATTTATTTACTTGCTGTACTCCAAGTGTCTAAAACATTCAATAAATATTGACTGAATGTGCAAGTTATCGGTGGCAGGAACAGGGCTAAGGCGAGAAAAGGCTAAACATGGCAGTAGAGTATACCCATTATGCGAAAGCCTTGCCATATAGAAGTAGAGGAGACCAAAAAAAGCATTTCTTAGTGAGGGGACAGTGTCTCTGTATTCACGATTATTTGGGGTCTATAGGCAGTGGAGATGTGAGGACTCAGAACCAAATGCCTGTTGTACTGTTCCTGTCTGCTTGCATTTGCGTGCAGGGAAGCAGAGCCGGCACCACCATTCAGGGTTCCTGAATTCATTTTCTCTCTTCTCCCTTGGTAGCACACAGTCTGTAGTTATCCGTGACTAAAGGCGAGGGGTTGGCCAAGAGGGCCAGTTTTCCCTGAGAGGGTCTCAGTGGGCACCTTTGAAATAAACCCCTGATTAAGACCCCCCCCCCAGTCTTCCCCATAAATTCCTGGGATCTAAGAAACCTAGCTGAGCTATCAGTTAGGGTCCTGAAATACTTAACTGGATACAGGCCTGTGAATGGGTTTTGGTATTAGCTACATTTGCATAGTGCTGACCAGAACATCTGACAGAAACTACTTAAAGGAGGGGAAGTCACATATGGCTCACTGTCTCCAAAGATGACCACCATTAATTACTTCTTTCAATTATCTGCATGCATGCAATTCCATTCACCAAAATATAGAATCTATATTTTTTCCCTTTTGAATTTAGTCTAGTCTCACTGTCAGTTTTCACCATGGCAGCAGCAGCCCGCCTCTGCCGTGGAAGCAGTTACGTCATCACCTGTCGCCGGGTGCCTTTCCACCCTCAGCTATGCAGCGTGTGTACCCTTAAAAGTGCCCACCAGGCACAGCACAGCTCGCTCTCTGTCTCTCCCTCCTCTCTTGCCTCTCTTCTTCCTCTTGTCTCTGGTTTTGCGCATGGCGTGTTTGCTTAGTGGCATACCTTGGCAGGGCCTGAAAGGTACCCACTTTGCCTGCCTTTCTTTCTTTCTTTCTTTCTTTCTTTCTTTCTTTCTTTCTTTCTTTCTTTTCTTTCTTTCTCTCTCTCTCTCTCTCTCTCTCTCTCTCTCTCTCTTTCTTTCTTTCTCTCTTTCTTTCTTTCTTTCTTTCTTATCCTTTTACTCATGCTTTACTTTGAATGGTGAAATATGCTGATGACATGCTCACTTCTAGGTCTATCCTGGAATTCACTTTGTAGACCAGCTGACCTCGAACTCACAGAGATCCACCTGCCTCTTCCTCCTGAGTGCTGGGACTAAAGGTGTGTGCCACCACTCCCAGCCTAGGGCTGGGTTTCATAAGATCTGGAAGCTTCCTCCTTTTTTTTTCTGAGACAGCTACCTACCATGTAAAGAAATCTGTTTATGATGAAAGCACCTTACTGTGAGGAATCTTAATGCAGCCATATGGCAAGACAATATGAAAGAGAATCAACGAAGCCAATAGACAGGAGAACAGAGGCCCCCAACAGAACTCCCCCCTTCTGCCCTGTCAAGCCTTCTCAATTATGCTATCGTAGTTGAGGCTCTGGGCGTTATAAAGCCGATATAAACCATGGGTGGTACTGTTGGAATTCTCAGCCCACTAACAAAATAGTTGTGGCTTTGAGCCACTAAGTTTGGGTGGAGTTCTAAAACAATAGAAAACTTCAACAACAGAATATGGGTAGCATGAAGCAGTTTAGGATGGAGGCAAGGCTGTGAACCCCAGGTAAAGGCTGCCTGGATACCAGCCACATGACCCTCGGCAAGTCCCTGAATCGCTCTATGCTTCATTTTTTTTTTTGCTTGCCTTTAAGACCAGAGTTAATATCTCCAATCAGAGTCGTGATGATTGTGTTCATGCACGTAAATCCCTTTCACTTCGGTGATGGCGCATAACAAGAGCTACGCAAATAGGTACTGTTGTGATGATGACAATAATATGTAATTTCCCATTCTCATTTCCCTCCCATTTACTTTATTCCATCCCTGGGACCCCTGAGGAACAATACCACCCAAAATACCCAAGTGGGAAAAAAAAATTACTGCTTCCCTAGATACGAGGCTTTGTACAGAGAATTCACTTAGGATTTTTGGGTTCAATTAAAGGCCTCAAATCATTTCTGACTGGCAGAGGAAAGAACTAGATTTCCCCCCTCCTCTATCCAATTTTCCTCTGTATTTCCATTTTGCGTAGGCAAATGTTCAAGTTTGCATTCTTCAAGCATATATTCATAGGCTGTCATGGGAGCAGGAGAAAAAGACAAGTCAGAAACCCACTGGGAGGCAGTGGAGGCCAGCTTAGTGAAAGGGCCTCGGATAATCTACAAAGTCAACAGTTCTCTGGGAGAATCAAGGGCTGATGGTAGTAAATCACCACTTGCCAAGCTTTCCCAGGGGCCTGGCAAGTTCGTATGGCCTCTCCCCATTCCCACCGCTGCTACAGGGCAAGAGTATAGACCCTGGGAAGATTGGCTTCAATGCAAAATAAAGTAGATAATATGTGTTTGCACCCTCCTTGTCACTCTCATGGAAATGCAAGCTGCCAAGGCTGAGGGAGTGGGAGTGGAGTGTTCATCTGACTAATCTGTACATCAGCAGGATGCAGCCTGGGCCCAGGTAGTAGGAGGCAATGGGAGGAAAGAGCTGGGCCTTGCCACTGAACAGTGATGTGCAAACGGGGCTTGGAGGGCTCTGGGAGAGGACCAGGCGGTGTGGCCAGAATCGGAAGTCAGAAACAGGGGAGAGGTGAGAGGGCAAAGTCCTTCCTCTGCCTTTCCTTATCTCTCTTACCACCTGGGTCCACTTCCTTTACTTTTTCCACTTCCTCCCTCCGGTCGTGCCAAGTCTTCTACCCCCATCGAACTTTCTTCTCATCTGCTCTCCAAACATTAAACAATAACCCTGCTCTGCTGTGATGCCTTTCTCTGTACTCGGGAGTGTCGTTTCCTTGAAGAGCTGAGCTCATTCTCATCAAAGCCCCTAATGTGTGTGCAAATGGGGGAAAGGAGAAAGCGCTGGGGAGGCAGCTCATTTGGTCAACTGCTTGCCACGCACGCTTGAGGCCTTGAGTGTGGATCATCACACAAACAGCCCGACATGATGGCACATGGCTATAATCCCAGAGCTGGACAGGAGGGTCCCCCCCAGCTTGCTGGTAGACCAGTCGGTGAGTTTCAGGTCACTAAGAGATTCTGCCTTAAAAGAACAGACTGGAAGAGTCAGGCAGGGTGGTGCATGCCTTTAACCCCAGACACGTAAGAGGCAAAAGCAAGAGCATATCTGTGAGTTTGAGACCAACCAGAGCTACAAAGTGGGACCCTGTCTCAGAAATAAACTACCTGGCCATGGTGACACACACAGGCAGATCTCTGTGAGTCCAGACCAGCCAGGGCCTGAATGAATGAGCCAGGGTCTCAACGAATAAACAAACAAACAAACAAACAAATACATGTGTTTGCGTGTGTACACACACATTCAGAATGCCACTTGAGTGAGGCCTGTGAGGGGTAGAGGTAAAAGAACCAGGAAAGTTCTAGAATCTAACTGGTGTCTGGAGAAGCAGGGCAAAGAGAAGTGGACAGGCTAGTTTGGGCAGCTTTCCAGCTGCTGGAGAAACCCTGGAGCTTGCTTTGGACACTCAAGGCCCCAGGGTGCTGGGGAGGATCTGCCACTAATTTCTGACAGGTTTGTGGGGTGAGAATGTTGAAAGGCCAGTGTGGAGTGAGCTGAGAATGGAAAAAAACCAAAGCACCCTCTCTCTAGGGAGCTACCAATTGCTGTGTCTCTTGGCTCTCTGTGCATTCCAACAGGGCCACTGTCTGCTGGGCATGTGATGTTGTGAGAAGCAAAAAATAGCCTCTGGTAGCTGCAGAGGCTCTGTTTATAGAGTTCCGGCCTTCACACCACCTGTGAGTTACACATATCCAAGCAGTCCCTTCGGAAAAAAGGAATTCACTGTCTCTGAAGAGCCCATGAGCTAGAAAAGGCGGGTTGCTCTCTGGAACCCTTTCTCCTTTGGAATGGGGCCTTTTATCTTCCTCCTATCCACAGGACCAGGCATGCTACCAACCAGGCCCTGGCCTTCCTGGATGTGTCCTTGGGTCCTGAGCACTTCTCCATCCCCTCCTCTCAGTAAAGCTTATCTCCTTCACTTTCTCTTTAAATTAAAAAAAAAATTACTTAATTTTCTTCCTTCAGGTCTCGGTAGACAGTCTAACCTAGTCTGGGCTGACTGACCATGCAATCATGATCCTCCTGCCACAGTTTACTGAGTGCTAGGATTATTGGTGGCATTTCCCTTCTCTTTTGCTAGAGGCCAGCTAAGGAATCTCAGCTGGTTTCAGCAATGCTAACCCCTTCCAAAATGCTGCCCATGCAGATCATGGTATTCCTGGAAGCTAGCATTAACAGGGTAAGATTCCCTTGCCCGGCTAGTGTTTTGTTTGTTTCTAATTGCTTGTTTTGAGACAGGGTCTCATGTAGCACAGGCTGGCCTCAAAGCTGTTGTAGCCACGGATGACTTTGAACCCCTGCCTCCCCTTCTGGAGCACTGAGATTACAGGTGTCCACCACTACACTTAGTTTATGGAGGCTTCAGGATTGACCCCAGGGCTTCATGCTCGCTAGGCGAGCACGCTACCACTGGAGTGCTGTCCACAGCCGGATGGATCACCAAGTTCTTTAACCAAGGAAGTGATTGGTAGTGTGACTCTCACGAAGGCTGGTCACAAGGAAGCTGTTTTTGAGGCCTGGGGGGCTTTGCCTGGCCAGTTGTCCCAACAATCTAGCAGCTATAATCCCTGCTTATGTCTCCGACTTGCGTCGTCCTTATGCCCTTAGAGCAGGGATTAGACATTCAAAAACAGTCTTAAGGCTCAGGCCGCCGGGTAGGCAATGGAAATAAATCTAGTGGGTAGATAGCCTGGAGAGTGTGTGCCTATCTGTACTATGAAATAGTGTGCAAAGGGGGATCATAAACTGTCACAGAAAGCTTTGCTTCAGTGCTGGGCAGATAAGAAGGAGTAATGAGGCAGAGATGAACCTGGGAGTCAGTGTGTGCTCTGTTCAAACAGGGCAGCTTGCGATACAGCCCCAGCCCCATACTGCTGCTATGTGTTAGACTGTGTAGCGAGAGCTGTCAGGGCTTTCACGTTTTTAAGAGAGCCCAAAGAGCTGATGCTTGTTAATGCAAACATCTTCTTACTGTTCAGTGTTATCATCAGTTAACTGGAAACTAGGATATAAATATTTAGCATGAAAGCAAAGCCCATTGCTGGAGTGCACTGGGCCATGGGTAGTCTCTGCTGGAGGGTATCAGAGTGTGTAATTTAGCATTAAATCAGCCCAGAATTGTACTTTAACATTAATGGTATATATATATATAATATGTATGTGGAGAAAGAGACAGAGAGTGTATACATTTATATGGCACAAGGTGATGATATTTCAATGCATATTCCAAATGAGTAATGATCAGATCTGTGCAATTAGCACACCCACCACCTCAGATATTTATTATTTCTCTATATTGGGAGCATCAGCAATCCTCTCTACTAGGCATTTTCATGTCTCCACTTAATTGTTGTCACCCATGTATGTAATACTAGACATTATTTCTCCTATCCAACTGTATCCCCATACTTAGCTACCTTCTTTTCTAATAGCCATCTTCCTGACACTAAGCTTTATCCTCTCAAGTTCAATGAGTCAACAATTTTTAGATGCCACATATGAGAGATCATGGGGTACATGCCCTTCTGAACTTACCTTATCTCCATGATCCATCCATGTTATCAGAATGTCTAGGAGCCCAGACTATTTAAGCTTGGGCATTTTTTTTTTTTGCTTGTCACTGCTTTTATGTCCATGAATAGAAGAAGGTGGTGTGTGTGTGTGTGTGTGTGTGTGTGTGTGTGTGTGTGTGTGAGAGAGAGAGAGAGAGAGAGAGAGAGAGAGAGACAGAGAGACAGACAGAGAGAGAGAGAGAGAGAGAGAGAGAGAGAGAGAGAGAGAGAGAGAGAGAGAGAGAGAGAACAAGATTTCCAACTGCATTTTTAAAAAAAATCTAATGGAATGTGTCTGGGTAAGGCTACTGAGTGGCAGAACCTTGAGATTTAGCCAATAACTAAATTCAGTCACTAATTATGCATAGGAGGACTACCTACTCCATGGCTTAGGTATAGGCATTTAAAGGTCCGTGTCTTCTTTCTGGAGAGATTGCCCAGTGGTTAGGAGCACCAGCTGTTCTTCCAGATGATCTGATTCAATTCCCACCACCCACATGGTGGCTCCTATCTGTAACCTCAGTTCTAGAGGATACAATACCCTCTTCCGGCCTCTGCAAGTACTGCATGCACGTGGTACATAGACTTATACAGGTAGGCAAAAACACCAATATACATAAAAACAAAATAAATTAGTTAATAAAAAGTAAAATCTACTATATAACTTTTTTCAATAAAAATGCCACAACAACAATAATAATAAAAACCAGAATGACAGAACAATAAAGTCTATGTTTTGTTTGTTTTTGAGACAGGGTCACTCTATGCAGCCTTGTATGGCCTGAAACTCACTAAGTTTGAACTCACAGAGTTTGAACTCACAGAGATATGCCTGCCTCCATTTCCCAAGTGCTGGCATGCAACACCATGCCCAGCAAGCCTATGTCTTCTGTTGGTGATTGTGTCTCTGAATGCTGATTGCCATTCACCTATGTTAGAAAATACTGGGACTTAATCGCTAAAGCACCTACCAGTTAGGAAAGCCAATCTTCAGTGAGAATAACTCAATACCCATCCCAAATTTGATGCTGCTAGGAACCTCTGGCAAGACAGAGAAAGAGGACTCCTCCTGTGACACCAACTCTAATGAACAGAAGTTGAAAAGAAGAATTTGCTTGGCGGGTATGTAAGCAATTTCTTTTTGTCTAAAACCTTCTCAAGTGATTCACCAACACAACCAGTCTAATCTCCATGTGTCAAAAATTCTTTCCTTCTTGCCATTTACTTCCTTTCTCCTTGTTCTCTCTTTCATCTTTAAATATTATTTAAATCACAGCCTTCAGGAGGCTTAGGCAGGAGGATCACTAGTTGAATGCTATTATAGGTCATATAGAAAGACCTTGCCTCAATTCAGCCCTAAAAGTTCCACAACTGTTTATTGAATGCCTTCTGTGAACTGGACACTGTGCTGGTCATTCAGCATAAAACAACAAGCAAGACACATGCCACCACTACTGTCCTCTGGAGCTAAAGGAAGATTGATCTCATTCAGAGAAGGACATTCATGAAGTACAATCTGTGACTTGGGATGATGCATATGCATGGAGATGCTAACATATTCTGAGGCCATAGCACAAGATCATGCTTTTTTGTTTGTTCGTTGTGAGACAGGGTCTCGCTATGTAGCTTTGGCTGGCTTGGAACTCGATATGTAGACCAAGCTGGCCTTCAACTCACAGAGATCCACCTGCCTTGGTCTCCCTACTGTTGGGATTCTAGTTATGCACCACCACACCTTGCAATAGTATGCTTTGTAAGAAATAAAAGGAGCTGGAGAGAGGCTCCGTGGAGAAGAGCATATACTTCTCTTGTAGAGGACCCAAGCTCAATTCCTAGCATTTGTGCCAGGTGGCTCATAACTGCCTGTCATTCCCGTTCCAGGGGCATCTGATGCCTTTGGCCTCTGTGGGCACTGGCATTTACATGCACATACCCATACACAGATACACATATACATACAAATAATTAAAAAAAATAATATAAAATCTTTAAAATAGAGAAAAAGTTAGTGAGCCTTAGAATCAAACAATCTTCTACTAGACTTGGCTTGCTACCTGTGTGTCTTTGGACAACTTTCCAATATGTCTTTATGCTTTAGTTTTTCTCATTTAAATGAGATGGGACAACAATAGTACCTACTATACACAATCCTTTGCTTAGCAGAGGAATTGGTGACTAGTCCTCAGAAACACCAGTTCTGTACTTTAAAAGACTTGGGTTCAAACCCCATCACCAGCATGCTAGCTCACAACAGTCTGAAACTGTTGTTGGTTGTTTTCTTACTCTTTGTCTCTTTGGAGGCCCACCACCCAGCTCCCAAGTAAATCACACATGGAGGCTTATTCTTAATTATAAATGCCTGGCCTTAGCTTGGCTTGTTTCTTGCTAGTTTTTCTTAACTTTAAATTAGCCCATCTGTCTTTTGCCTCTGAGGTTTTTTTTTTTTTTTTTTCTTTCGAGACAGGGTTTCTCTGTGTAGCTTTGCGCCTTTCCTGGGACTCACTTGGTAGTCCAGGCTGGCCTCGAACTCACAGAGATCCGCCTGGCTCTGCCTCCCGAGTGCTGGGATTAAAGGCGTGCGCCACCACCGCCCGGCTGCCTCTGAGTTTTTACCTTTCTCTATTTCTGTATACCTTTTTTTCTAACTCTGTTGCTGGTTGTGTAGCTGGGTGGCTGGCCCCTGATATCCTCCTCCTTCTCCTGTTCCTAGATCTCTCCTTTCCCAGATTTCTCCTTCTTTTAAATCTTTCTTCCAGCCTCGCCTATCCTTTCTCCTGCCTCACTATTGGCTGTTAAGCTCTTTATTAGACAGGTGTTCTAGACAGGCACAGTATCACAGCTTCATAGAGTTAAACAAATGCAACATAAAACAATGTAACACACCTTAAAATAATATTCCCAACAGAAACTCTAGTTCCAGGTGATCTAATTCCCTCTTCTGATTTCCATGGGCTCCAGCATGCAGATGGTACACATATAAACACTCAGGCGCACACAAATATACAATAAATAAATAAATAAATAAATAAATAAATAAATAAATAAATAAATAAATAAATAAATAAAGAGATAAATAAATAAATAAATAATTAAAAAAAAACTCACCAGATCGCCTTCCTCATTTCGCCTACCTAATTGGCAAGTGATGCCACTAGTTTTCCATGTGAAATAGGAACTTCTGAACTCATTTTTATTGGTGGAGATGGGCAGTGCAAATTCACCCAAAGTTGTTACTCTCTCATTGAAAACCTTTATACTGGCTCTGGTTGCATTTAGTAATAACTCAAGAATCCAGTGGTCTGCTAAAGCACACTGGCACCAGCTTACAAGAGCCCATTAGCCACATGGAGATAGCATGTTGTTAGCTTGAAATTAGCTATGGCAGGGATACTTACACCACACAAATCAGCAAATGTTACAAATCAGAGCTCTTCAGCCCCCAAATAGCTGGTGGATAACCATTTACCAGCATACTACTGTTTAGGGTTATATGGACCAGGAAACTTACTAAGTCTCCTGGTGCGTTCCCTGCAAGGATGGGCCTACACCCCAAAATTTAATAGACAAACTTACTTTAAAGTTCACATAGGCAGTCTGGGTGCAGTATTCTTTTTTCAAACATTATTTTGAAAAACATATTTATACAATATATTTTGATCATGTTTTCCCTTCCTCCAATTCCTCCTAAATCCTACCCTCCTCCCTACCCACCAAACTTTACCCTTTTCTCTTTAAAACAAACAAACTACAAACAAAACAACAACAATACAAAAGAAACACACACAAAACCCCCACAAACCAAATCAATCAAAGGAAACCAATATGAAAAAAAGAAAAAGAACAGAAAAAGAAAAAAGAAAAAAAAAAGCCCAAACAAAGCAAAGTGAGTCAAAAAGTCTAAAAAAATACCATTGACTTGACTTTGTTTTGTGTTGGCCAACTACTGCTGGGCACGAGGCCTGCCCTGAGATTTGGTTACTATACCCAGTGAGACTCCAGTGGAGAAAAGTGATTTTTCCTTGGCCAGTGGGTATCAGTTACAGATAGCTTCTTGATTAGGGGTAGGAGCCTGTCCACTTCCCCCTTGCTACAGTACTGTTAGAGCTTATCTTATCCTGGTCCCTGCCCTGCTCTGACTTTCTTCCATATGAGTGTGCATTCAATCAATACTCATTCATCATTTGCCATTTACCCGCATCTTATCTCAAAACATACAAAATCCCTGGCTTTATGGAGCTTACATTTCAATGGGGTGACACAGGTATAAACATAATAAATAATTAAACATATTGTAAGCTAAGGCAAAAACAAATCAGTGAAAAGGATACAGGAAATGTTTTGAGGTAGCAAGGTTAGAAAAGCTCATTGGAAAGTGATCTTTGCTTAAAGACTTAAGTGGGTAAACAACTTAATACTAATGGTTCATTCACAGCTCTAAGCAAAGAGAATCCATAAGCTTCCACACTAGGCTTATGCATTGATCCATTTATACATTCAGCCACAACCTATTGATTGAATGCCTCAAGCCAGGCATTGTGTTCACTGGGGGATGAAATAACTGTTAAATATGTACTGTGTGCTTACCATGCACACAGCAATGTTGCAACCATTTTCCATGCACCCATTCATTTACTCATCAAAACAACTTCCAGAGACAAGTTCCAGAAATCTTCTATCTCCATTTTACAGATAAGGAAATTGACACAGAGGTACAGAAATGATCAAGACGTTACATATCCTCAAAAGCCTCTCAATTTAACAAAGAAAATAGATAAATAATTATAATGCAGCCCTCAAAAATCTGCTTGTCTGATGACAAATCTAGATATGTAAGTAATTATAATATAACTTGACACAAAGAAGAATACATTGGTATTCCAATCTAAGAGGTAGGACATGGCAGCCAAGGATTTCTCAAAGGAAGCCATTGTTTTGCAATAAGGGACTAGAAAGAAACACTTCACTATCCAATTCATCATAAGATGTGTAAACGATGTCATCCACTACATCGTATGGTAGTCTCTTTAAAAAAATAATCCTCAGGAGATATTTATCTCAAATCCCAGAAAAAGAGAACCCTGGAGTTTCATTTACAAGGGATGGGGATAGTTTGAATGCTATGGGCACTGTTAATTTTGTAACTAATCAGGTGTCTATCCTTGTCTTAGCTTCCAGACAGCTGGAAAATCAATTTGTGGTCTGCCTCTCTAGGAATGGAAAAATCTTTTGGCAGGCATTTTTCTAGGTGAAGCTCTAAGTGACATTTTGTTTCTTTTCTTAACTCTTTGTTTCTCTCTTTCTTTGTTTCTTTGTTTCTTTGTTTCTTTGTTTCTTTGTTTCTTTCTTTCTTTCTTTCTTTCTTTCTTTCTTTCTTTCTTTCTTCTCTCTCCCTCCCTCCCTCTCTTCTTTTCTTTCCCCTTAACACCCTCCCTCTTTTCCTTCATTTTTGTTGTGCTGGGATTTGAACTCAGAACCGTGTACATACTGAGCAAACCCTCTACCATTGAGCTACACCCACAAACACCTCACACTGATCGTCTTTGGCCATGAGTTTATAAGTTTTTTTTTTTTAATTTTAAAGGCTCCCTCAAATATACCACGAAGTGTGGATTGGTATGGTCCCCACTTATTTGTGGTTTCATTTGCCATACCTTCAATAACCTGAAAATACAGTGTACCACAGTAAAATATCAAAATATAGGGTGGAGACTAAATATTTTATGCAAGGAGGAGGCAGATGATATTTTTATTTTGAAAAAATGAAACAAGGTTCTTGTGTCCAAGTGAAATCTCTTTTCCTGTGGTTTTGTGGGCACATGTCTATCATCCCATTGTTCTTCTCCCTCTTCTTTTTTACTCATTATTCCTTCTATTCCTACTAGCTTTCATTTCTTTAAAAATGTTTATTTTAACTTGTGTGTTTGTGTGCCTGTGAGAGCAGGTGGCCATGAAGGCCAGAAGAGTGGGAGTATTGGATCTATTGGAGCTGGAGTTATAGGTAGTTGATCCAACGACATGGGTGCTGGGAACTGAACTCTGGTCTTTGGCAAGAGTAGTAAGCATTCTTAACCACTGAGCCATCTTTCCAGCCTCTAGCTTTCATTTTTATATTATCACAAAGCTAGGCACTGTGCTGAGATCTTTTTTTTTTTTTTTTTTTTTGAGACAGTGTTTTTCTGTGTAGCTTTGGCTGTCCTGGAACTCAATCTGCAGACCATGTTGGCCTTAAATTCATGGAAATCCACTTGTCTCTGCCTCCCAAGTACTGGGGTTAAAGGTGTGCGCCACCAGTCCTGAGATCTTAATTGTACTTAAGGGTACCCACCTCATAGGCTTGTGAAGATTATCGCTTCCATTTCACAGAAAAAATGAACTTCTGAGAGGTTAGGTAACTTGCCAAGGTCACATGGTTAGTAAGTCATGGAGTTAACTCTGAACCCAGGGTATCTACAATAATTTGATAGTTATTTCATGAGCGCCAAGCATTCCCTGTGCCGAATTACATCCTCCACAACAACCTTGCTAGACAAATATTACTCCCATTTTATAAATAAATTGAAGTCCTGAGAGATTACATAACTTTCCCAAAGTCATATAGCTTACATGTAGTGTAGCTCACCCTTAAAATTTTGGCTAGTACTACTTTTTTGATGGGAAGATTTATAAGGTTGATATTTTAATCTCAGGTTGATATAACTTAAATTCTGCAGGCCAGTAGATACGCCAGATAAACAGTAGTTTTTGTTTTCATTAGGACACCTTTTCCTAATGAGTCTTGTGAAAGAAATATAAGCAAGTCTCAGAAGTTGACATCCCCTCCCTGGACAGCTGTTTCTGAGACATTAGCCTTTTAGCATATTAGAAGCTAGAGCCCTACTTTCCAGACCCTTCTACCATTCTATTAATCCTATCCCTCCCTTACAACCTCCCATATTCCAATGCGACAAAAGAAACTGAACATGTGTGACAGAGCATGCACAGGGACATTTAGCCTGCCTGGGTACCGAAGAAGCCCACAGAGCTAGAAATGAATGACTCTAGGCCTGACAGGTCCGTTTCCACAAAGCATCATTCTAAAATGCCATTGCCTCTTGAAGCCTCTCGGGCTGGCTCCTGATTCATGAGAAATAAGCTCTGAGTTGTAGTCTTGTCACCTTACTGCCACACAAAGCATTAATCTTGTGAGGTTTCCCACCCGCCCAACAGCACAGGGTAATCAGACAGAATTACAGCTCTGAGTTGGTCGTGAGCATGAGATTCACACCATCAGAACTGCTCAAGCTTCTGATTTAGTGGTTGGAGTTTGGCTTTTCTCAAGTGGAGGGCAGCTTTTCGCATTTCTGTTCTGCATAAATTTCTTTAAGAAGCTTCGAGTCTCTGTTAACAAAAGCAGCTCATTCGTGTCACTCACAAGTAGCATCTGCAGATACTGGGCAGGGTGGCCAAAAGGACCAGAGCAGGGGCTAGGATTGGGAAACGCAAGGTGTATACAGCCGTAGAGCAGGTGGTACTGCAGAGGTCTCCCCTTAGACTTGCTGCTGTTCCTGTAGAAATGCCTCAGGTTCGAGTTTCTGTTTGAATGAAGATGTCCTATGGACGTGCACATTAATGTGTTTCAGAACATGAGTTTGACACTTCACATGCATCACTAACAGTGCTGTTTTTCTCATAACTTAGGTTTATGTTTTAATTAATGTTTTCAATTAATCATTCAGTTAACCATTCACAGGATTTAAAATCTGAGACTGTTAAGCCAGGCAGTGATGGTGCGCACCTTTAATTCCAGCACTCTGGTGGCAGAGGCAGGTGGATCTCTGAGTTCGAGGCCAGCCTGGTCTGCAGAATGAGTTCCAGATAGCCAGGGCTACACAGAAAAAAACCCTGTCTTGAAAAAAGAAAACAAAAAATTAAAACTATTTAAAGGTCTACATCAAGAAGTCTTTTTCTTATCCTGCCTTGATCTACTCTATAATTTCCCAATAATTAACCAGCTTCAGTAACTTTTATTTTGAGAAATGGTATCACTATGCAAACCTAGCTGGACTTGAACTCATGATCTTCCTGCTTTGGCCTGTTTATTCACTTGTTTGACCATATGGTTGCTGTTGGTTGGCCTTTGGTCTTTTGAGGGGTCCACCACTCAGCTCCCAAATAAAGCACACATGGAGGCTTATTCTTAATTATAAATGCCCAGCCTTAGCTTGGCTTGTTGGTAGCCAGCTTTTCTTATCTTAAATTATTCCATCTACCTTTGACCACAGGGTTTTTATCTTTCTCTATTCCTGTACACCATTTCTTTCTTTCTTACTCCATGTCTGGCTGTGTAGCTGGGTGGCTGAGTTACTGGCCCCTGAAGTCCTCCCTCCTTTCTAGTTCCTAGATCTCCCAGAGTTCTCCTATTTATACTATCTGTCTACCAGCTCTGCCTATCCTTTCTCCTGCCTTGCCATTGGCCATTCAGTTCTTTATTAGACCACCAGGTGTTTTAGACAGGCACAGTGACACAGCTTCACAGAGTTAAACAAATGTGACATAAACAAAAGTAACATGCCTTAAAATAGTATTCCCCAACATATGGCTTTTAGAGACAGGCTCTTGCTATGTAGCCTGGGTTGGCCTTGAACTCACAACACGCCCCCTAGTCTTCCAAGTGCTGCAATTTATATCATGCAACACTGTACACAGAGAAAGCTGGAAAGTTTGAGGGGAGAGAAATAGTGTGTCTGCTTAGTTCTAATTAGCACTTAGAAGTGTGATTAAGTACTTTTTCATAAGTTTAAGATTCCCATCCAAAATTGAGTTTGGTTGGATAAAGAGTTTCTCATACCTTATGAATGCAGTGTACATTGAACATTAATGGAGTACTAAAAGTTACTAAGAGTGGAAGCAATATGGGAACTCAACATTGAGAAAGATGAGCTTTTCTAACCTTGCTACCTCACGTCACCATTGGGGACTGAGGGATAGTTTCTGACTTCTTTCATAGTAAGAGAAGGGTGTGCGAGCAGAGAAAATAAGTTCTAACACCAGCATAATGACTAGTACCTATTTGCCATTCCTTCCATATTGGTTGAGTGAATGAGTAAATCAATGTGTGAATAAAGTTTTAAGTTACACAGTACAGTGATAAATTACTTATATGCTGCTGTATAACAAGTTTCTCCCCTACTTGGTTTTTTGTTTTGTTTTGTTTGAGATAGGGTCTTATTGTCTAGACTAAAGTGGCCTTGAATTCACAGAGATCTCCCATCTCTGCTTTCTGAGTTCTGTGATTAAAGGTGTGCACCACCATGCCCAGCAACTTTTTTTGTTAATCTTTATTTGTGTGGGTCTGTGTATGCTCTGGTAGGCCTATGGGAACTGGTTCTCTCTTTCCTCCATGGGGTCATCATGCTTGGCAGAAAATGTCTTTACTCACTAAACCATCTTGCCTGGTCCCCAACTGTTATCTTGAAATAACAATTTATTATCTCATTCAGTATCTAAAGGTCAGGAATCCAGAAGTGGCTTATCTGAGTATCCTTGCTCAGGTTACAATTAAGCTGCTGGCTGGGGCAGTCCAGTCAACATTCTGCTAAGGCTGGATGATCCAGTTACACCCCCTCACACACTTGTTGCTGGGCCTCAGTTCCTTGATGTTGCCAGCAATGCGTATCTCAGAGAATGGCTGACACTTACTATATATTTTGTAAATATAAGATGCAATCATTTTACCTACAAATCGAGGCATTATCAAAATGTGTGTATGTGTTGTTGCTGTTGTTAGGGATTAAATATAGAGTGTTGTGCATGTTAGGCAACCTTTGTACTACTGAGCTACATACCAGCCTCATTATCAAAATATTGTAACCAATGAAGTGAGCTCTATTTTTTTCAGAGAGGGAGGAGCCAGGGGTTGAAACAGTCTCATGAGGCTGGTGCCAAACTTGTCATGCATCCCTGATCCTTCTGCCTCTGCCTATCAAACACTGGAATTACAGATATGAGCCACTATGCTCAGCTTAAACTGATTATTTTTGCCTTTGCAGAAAACTCTGGCTTTAGAGTTAAAAAAAGTAGATGGGAGATGATCCATTTAAAAAGCTGTTACAAAAGAGCCAGACATAATATCACACATCTTTATTCCAGCACTTAGGGGGCTAAGGCAAGTAGATTTTGGGTTCAAGGCCAGTTGTGACTGTACAGTGAGATCCCATTTCAAAGACCGACACACACACACACACACACACACACACACACACACACACACATTTACAAGTGAGAGATGACAGTGGTTTATATAGTGGTGATGATTGTAGAAACAGCTTATATTCTAGAAGTAGAACTACCTACATATCATTGACTTGGATGTGGAGTGGGAGAAGCAGATAGTGACTACAGGCAAAGGAATAAGGGATTTTCTTTGCACAGGTGGAGTAGGGTGAGTATGCTGAATTGGAACTCTGTAGAGTTTGAGATGCTTATAAAACATCTATGTGAGCCGGGCAGTGGTGGTGCACATCTTTAATCCCAGCACTTGGGAGGCAGAGGCAGGTGGATCTCTGTGAGTTTGAGGCCAGCCTGGTCTACAAAGTGAGTTCCAGGACAGGCTCCAAAGCTACACAGAGAAAACCTGTATCGAAAAACCAAAAACCAACCAACCAAATAAATAAATAAATAAATAAATAAATAAATAAATAAATAAGACATCTATGTAGAAATGTCTGGTTGCTACCCAGTTCTATGGGCATTGCAGCTCAGAAGAGAGATCTGGGCTAGAGATTTTGTAGTCATTGGCATGTGGTTCAATGAGACTAAGGGTGTAAAAAAGATTGCCCAGAGGAGAGTGTTGTTGGGAGTTTTTGCTCTTTTGGAGGGTCCACCACCCAGACCCCAAATAAATTACACAGAGGCTTATTCTTATTTATAAATGCCTGGCCTTAGCTTGCCTTGTTTCTAGCCAGCTTTTCTTAACTTTAAATTAGCCCATCTGTCTTTTGCCTCTGGGTTTTTACCTTTCTCTATTTCTGTATACCTTTTCTGTCCTTCTTACTCTGTGTCTGGCTATATAGTTGAGTGGCTGGGGGGCTGTGGGACTGGCCCCTGAAGTCATCCTCTCCTTGTTCTCTCACTCCTTCTTCCCTTTCTCCCAGATTTCCCCTTCTATTTATTCTCTCTGCCTGCCAGCCCCGCCTATCCTTTTTCCTGCCTTGCTATTGGCAGTTCAGCTGTGTTGTAGACAGGCACAGTAACACAATTTGACAGAGTTAAACAAATGCAACATAAACAAAAGTAACACACCTTAAAATAATATTCCCAACAGGAGAGTGTGTTGTAAGAGAATGGAAGTCTTCCTAGGACAAAATCCCAAAGATCAGCCTCACGTAATAGAGAGGTGGAGGATAAAGCACTTACCAAGGAGTGGCCAGAGGGAAGAGGAAAGATGCCAAGTGTGTAAGCCAATCTGTCTCAAAGGAGAGAAAAGAAGGCTCAACAATACCAATGATAACTGATAAGAAGGTCAGAGAAGATACGGGCTTGTAAGAAACCCATTGAGTTTACCAACAAGGAGCTCACTGGTGACTTTCCTAATGGAATTTACTGGAATCAGAGGGGCGTTCGTGGCTCAGCCTCCTTCTCTTTCCTAGGGTAGCTTTAGGAGATCTACAGACCTCTGTGTGGACTGTCTTCCCAAACAAAAGCTTAGCTGTAGACTTCCTTCAAACTGCAGCACTCCTTGGCCAGGAGATAATCATAAATTACAGCTGCCAACACTGAGTGAGTGCCCTTTTGGCTTGAATGTGACCTTTCCTCTCCCGAAGTTAAACTGAAATTTGGCTTCCAGTATAACAGGGTGAAAGGTTGTGGGACCCGTAAGAGATGTTTGAGTCATAGGGCCTCCACCCTCCCGAGGGATTACTGTTTGTTTCCCTGAGCTAGGTTAATTCTCATGGAAGTGAATTCTTAATCCCATGAGACTGGATTAGCTTCCATAAAAGCAATTTGCTGTAAAGCAACACTTGCCCTTCTGGGTTCTCACCACAGGAGGAAGTAGTCCCAGGCTCTCACTAGTTGCTACTGCAGTTTTGAATCTGCAGCCCCCAGAACTAGGAGCTAAAGTAAACTCTTTCCCTTTATAAATTATCCCATTTTTCACCATTCTGCTATGGCAGCATTCTGCTAAGACAAATGCAAAGTACTTTTCATTTAAAAGCTGTTACATTCTGGGGTTGGAGAGATGGCTTAGAAGTTAAGAATAAGTACTGCTCTTAATTGGAGACCCAAGTTGGGTCTCCAATGTCTCTGGATTCACTGGCACCTGGGCTCACAAGTACATACTCACACACAGATAGAGACACAGGCATATACACATGATTAAAAATCGTAACAACAAACCTTTAAAACAGAAAAATCCTGGTACATTCTACTTTACATGAATAACCTCCATCATAGTTCCAGGCCAAGGCTGAGTTAAGGAAGAACTTAACCACGATCCCCCAGTCATTGAGAAACTTCAGCTTGGTTTCAGACAAAGCCCTTCTCTTTGATGAAGGATGCTATTGGGGCAGGACAGTCTGCATTAGGGACTCTTAATAATGTTTTAAAATATCCTGCAGGATATCGCTACTCTTTGCTCCAGAGGGCCATACAAGATGACACTCTCATTAAGCACTGGAAGACACCTAACGTAGCCTTATATTGTTCCCTTTGTGTACAGAGAAAGCTCTCAGTACCTCAGAAAAGTAATTTAAAGAAGCTTTAAGCACCCTAGGCTAGGAATCAGTGGGACCAGCTCGCCACTTTAGATGGCAAAGCAGCGAAGTGACATGCATTGCCCTGGCTCTTCTATTAAGAACTCCATGCCATATTAAGGTAGAGAGAACATCTGCTTAGTGTTCCTGCTGTCTTCAGTGTTTCTCCTGTAGCACATGAACTATTACTTCATCTAAAAGTGTATATGAGCAACTGGTTGTAGTTGAAGTTTTCCTGTGTCCTGCCTGGTCCACAGCTGCTCAGACCAAAATAAATACACTGAGGCTTATATTAAACTGCTAGGCCATTAGCTCAGGCTAACTATTGACTAGCTCTTACACTTAAACTCAGCCCATTTCTATTAATCTATATGTTACCATGTGTTCCGTGGCTTTACCTGTGTGTCATCACATGCTGTTTTCTGAACAGCAGGCTGGCATTTCCTGACTTAGCCTTCCTCTTCCCAGAATTCTCCTTGTCTGCTTATCATGCCTATACTTCCTGCCTGGCTACTGAACAATCAGCATTTTATTAAACCAGTGTACAAAAGCATTAGTCCACAGTAACTGGTCTCTTCCACCAGATTAGGGATTTCTGTGTGTGTGTGTGTGTGTGTGTGTGTGTGTGTGTGTGTGTGTGTATGTGTGTGTGTGTGTTTTGCTGGGAATTGAACTTGGGGCCTCATGCATACTATGTAAGCATCCTACCATTGAGATATATTCTTAACTCAGCCCCAAGCTACAGATGTGTCAATGGCAGGGAGAGAATTTTGTTCCTATGGTGCTTCTCGAAGCTTCTAAGTGCTAGGTACTTCTAAAAATATTTGTTGAATTGATTAATAGAGAAAGGAAGGATTTTTCCCTATGTACAACCACTATTCTAGCCTAACTCTTCTTTATATTCATCACCAGATTAACGTCCCCAGCCAGAAGAGCATCTGTTGCTTTTTTGAAGGCAAGATTAACAAATAATGAGCGTGGGAGGGCTAGATCAAGTTGATTCTGTCCAGCAGGTGTTTGGAACCTTGCCACAGACCCAGTCCTGTGCCATGTGTCCTTTCAGAAAGGACACAGCCCTAAGCAATTCAAATGTTTTTAAAACATATTTCAAACATACACACAAAAATGTATCAACAGTCAAAATCAGACAGCAGGGTCCCATGACTTTATTTCAAAAGCAAGACATAAGCAGTGTGTCCAGGCTCTGGAAGCCAAGAGCTTTGAAAGGAATTGGTATAAAAAAATTGTTTTTGAGACATGGTTGAGACAGCTCTGGCTGGCTTGGAATTTGATATATAGACAGGCTGGCCTCACACTCACAGAGAGCTATTTGCCTCCTGAGTGCTGAGGTTAAAGATATGCACCACCATGTCCAGCTCACATAAAAAATATTTTTGGGACCATGCCAAACTTAAGCAGAATTTCCCTGAGGCTACATATAGTGTTCATATATCCCATAATATAGACCAAATCATTCATTTCACAGGAAAATATTAATGTCTGAGTTTGAAGTATTGCCCCAGATCCAACTCAGTATGTTTGGTATAGGTTTGTACTAGATTTCTGAAATCCAAACAATTCTGAAATTCCAAAGCACATGTAGTCACAAAGGGCATAGGTAAGGCATTGTGAGTCTGTGCTCTATGTATTACAGTTTGGGACTTGGTTATTAAACAATGTTTTTCTTTGAATTACACACATACATGTGTGTATTTATTTGTGGGGTGCACACACATGTGAAGGTCAGAGGACAACTTGTGAAAGTCCATTCTTTCCTTCCTTCATGTGGATCTCAAGGATGGAACTCAGATTACCAGGCTTCACACTGAGCCACTTGTTGTTCACAGGCCTATGTTGGCTTGCTTGCTTGCTTCCTCCCTCCCTCCCTTCCTTTCTTTCTTTCTATGCTCTTAAATGGCAAAAAGAAAGGGAGGAGGATTGAGCCAGGTCAGGTAACCAAGGGCATCTGATAACAAACCTTTACCCACCTCCTTCTCCTCTCAGCTTGCACCTCTAACCCATCTTCCTTGGGCTCTGCCTGTTTTTCAGTCTCTGGTCTGCCTGACTCAGTTGCATCCTCATCTAATAACATCTGTTCTCCATCCCTGAGAGTCCATGTCTTCTGCTCGTGTGTCTGATCCAGCTTCCCCTCTCAGCTTTGGGATCATTTTGCTTTTGCTTGTGCCTTCCATCTTTCTGCTCTGGTCATCAGCTCCAGACCTATCATTTCCCCATTTCTCCTTAGGGAAGTTCTTTCTTTCAGGGCTATTGCTGTGGGATGGTCTGTATGTCAAGTGTGTTGCTGATTGGTCAATAAATAAATCACTGATTGGCCAGTGGCCAGGCAGGAAGTATAGGCAGGACAAGGAGGAGAATAAAGCTGGGAAGTGGAAGGCTGAGAGAGAGACACTGCCAGCCGCCACGATGACAAACAGCATGTGAAGATGCCGGTAAGCCACGAGCCATGTGGCAAGGTATAGATTAATGGAAATGGATTAATTTAAGCTGTAAGAACAGTTAGCAAGAAGCCTGCCACGGCCATACAGTTTGTAAGCAATATAAGTCTCTGTGTTTACTTGGTCGGGTCTGAGCAGCTGTGGGACTGGCAGGTGAGAGAGATTTGCCCTGACTGTGGGCCAGGCAGGAAAACTCTAGCTACAGGCTATTATTATCTTTTTCATTTATGTACATCTCTCTCTTTTCTGCCTTCCCTCTCTTCTAGTTTACTTCTAAAATAAGTATATTTTATAACTATGTAGGTATGTGCATGGTGGCACATACCTATAATCTGTGTACTGTGAATGCTGAGGCAGGAGAATCATGACTTCCAAGCGAGCTAGAGTGATACTATATGAACACATAATAAAAAACAAGAAAAGGGGGGCATATTTAAGTTAAAAAGCAAGCAAAGTTTCTCTCTTAAATAGCAGATTTACTGTAATTATAAATTTAAAATATACAATTTGATAATGCATACATATATAATATAATTGGAATATATGTATATATACAATTTAAACATTAAATGTATTCCTTGTGGGGGGACCTACTCGTTTCTCTGTGAGAGGCCCCCTTTCACTTTTTCCCCAGGGAGTCTTGAGGAGGGAGAAATGAAAAATATTTAGATAGAAAGATAGAGGGGAAAGAAACAGGTAGAAACACAGGATAGCTCAGGAGGGCCTGGATCCTTATCCACAAGCCCTTTCTGTCTCTTCTAAAGGGTCTTTTATAGGAGTGCCAAGGGGTGGAGCAAAAGACCTCCCCCTAGCTCAGCCAAGTGCAGACCCTTTCCAGTCACCTAGAAACCATGCACGTGGTCAAGCCATACTCTAATGCAGCCTTGCTGGGTAAAGCAAGCTCAGATCTCACTAGGGAACCTTTGTGGGCCTCCACATCCCTGAATCCTCTAAAATTTCTATAGGCCCCCGAATAATCTCTCCTTCCCTGATGGTATGGTTTGAATGTGAAGTGCTTCCCACATGCTCATGTGCTAGAATATTCTTACCCCAGCTGGTGGTGCTGCTTTGGAAGATGGTAGAACCTTTAAAGTGGTGCCTAGCTCCCAGAAGTGAGTCACTGAGTGGGGTGAACCTTGAAATTGAGAGTCTGACCCTCTCGTCTTCTCTGCTTCCTGTTCTGATGAGATGCGAACATGTATGTAAGTGTGACATATACCCTCTGCCACAGATCGACTGCTGTCATTCCTTCTGTTCCATGATGGATTGTAGCCTCTCAAACCATGGGTTGAAATAAACTTCTCTTAAGTTACTTCTCATCAGGTATTTGGTCACAGCAATAAGAAAAAGAGCTAATACACCATTCTTTCCCCTTCCTTCATAATCTTAAGAAATCTCTGGTTTTATTTCTGTTGATATATATTGTAAAACATAAGACAATTCAAAGAAAATTATTGCGAGTTTTTAGTGGTATACCTTGATGTGTCTAAAAATGATGGAAATATTTGCATGACCATGGTAACCTTGTTTCCTAAGCCATTTGAGGAACGAAGGAATTCTTTTGGACGATAGGCCCTCTAGTGGTAAATGAAGGACAACAAGACTTCCAGACAGAAAACAGTGGATTGTTAGAAGAAAGATGGGTTAATCAACCTCTGCACCATAATAAATCCAAAGTACTAATTGTTGAAGTGTATGAACAGCAGTCAATCCCCCCTTGGAATACAGCTAGGTTAGGTGGATGAATTAGCCCCGGCATTGCTCTCTATTCAAGCAGACTTAGGGAAATGTACACTTCATACATATATGGCATTTCAGATCACAGATACACGACAAAATTCAGAAATTCTGTAAATCCTTTTTACAGAAACCCCAAGAGACTTTTCACCATGACAGTGTGAATGACTGCCTTGAATCATACCTTTATTCTGGGAAACCACACTAAGAGAACATCAGTGTGGTGTAAGAGAGGAAATTGCTGAACGGATGGATTTCAAATCGTCCCCCCTCAGTTTCCCAAGCCACAGCTTCAAAGCACCCAAGTCAACGCATTTTAATTGACAGTCACTGTAGTAATTTGAGGATGGCCCCCATAGGCTCACATATTTGAATGTTTGCTTCCTAGTTGGTGGGTGCTTAGGAAGGATGAAGAGGTGTCTCCTTCTTGGAAGGGGGTGTGTCACTGGGGGTGGGCTTTGAGGTTTCAAAAGCCCACACTAGGCCCAGTCCCCCTCTTCTCCCCACCCCCCCAGGATCAGGATGTAAACTCTGCTCCAGCTACACGACTGCTCATGCTATTGCTCCAGCACCATGCCTGGCTGCCTGCCTGTCACCGCGCTCCCCACCATGACTGTACTAACCCTCTGAAACTGTACACAAGCTCCTAATTAGACACTTTCATTTATAAGTTGCCTTGGTCATGATGTCCTTTCATAGCAATAGTAACTAAGAAAGTCATTTACTCATTTATCAAGATACCAAATAACATCCAAAGACACTTACAATGTTGCATTTTACAAAATGAAATATATTACCTAATTAAGATGCATATGTTGTAGAAACAAGGTATAGTTGTGCATAACTGTAATACCAACATTCAGTAGAGGGTGGCAAGAACGTCACAAGTCTCTTTTTGCACTTTGTAGATTAGTGGTTTTTTATCTGTTAGAGTGCAGGCCCTGGGGGCTGACCCCGCCTTTCTTTGTGTGTATACTTGTGGGTACATACTTCCTTGCACGCTTATGTGGGCAGAGACCAGAGGTCAACTTTGGGAGCCATCCACCATCTTGGATTTTTTGTTTGTTTCATTAGTTGGTTTGGTTAGTCTGTTTGGCTAGTGAGTCCCAGGAATTCACCTATTTCTGTGTCCTAAGTGCTGGGGTTATGAGTGCATGCCCTCTGCCTGGCATTATTTTTGCATCTATCTATCTATCTATCTCTCTATCTATCTATCTATCTATCCATCCATCTAGCTATTTATTTAGATTCCTTGAGATGGGATCTCTCAACACAGCTCTGGCTGTCCTGGAACTCACTATGTAGACCAGGCAGACCTTGAACGTACAGAGATCCCTCTGCCTCTGCCTCTGCCTCCTGAGTGCTGGGATTAAAGGCGTGTGCCACCATACCTGGCATAAGTCTGCCTGGCTTCTTGTGAGGGTTCTGGGGACCAAACTCCTGTCCTCATGCTGTGTGGCAAGCACTTTTTCAGCTGAGCTTTATCTCTAGATCAGCCTTACCTTTCTTGTAAAGATTTATTCTATTTTCCATTTACTGATTTTAACTTAGGATGTAAATAAGGAGTTCCATCATCTTCATTGATACATGCCACTCTCTCTTGTTCCCATTCATTTCTCGCCCCACACTGTCCTCCTCTCTCCCAGTTAGTTCCTGCTGCTGTTTTTTCATATATGTCCCACTACCCTAGTTCTCCCCTCTTACAGTCACTTCCTACCCTGTCATGACCCCTTCCTTCTCTAGTTTCATGATCTTCACACCCGTGCATATATAAATATAACTGTACTGCTACTTGATTTTAAATTTTCTATGTGTAAGGGAAAACATGCAGTATTGGTCTTTCTGAGTCTGACTTATTTCATCACCTAGTATACTGGTTTCCAGTTTCATCCATTTCCCTGCAAATGCCATGATTTCATTTTTCTTTACAGAAGGATCAGTAAAAACACTCCATAAGATGTCAAACTCCACCCAGGGCTTCAAGGTCTATAATATTTCAACAGAGAGAATTTGAGTTATCAAAGACCTTGATATTTCCTTAAAATAGTTTGGCAACCAACTTCAAGATTTTAGAAAATTAGACGAGTGGTTTTCATTATGCTATCTTTTGTGTGTTTAGATGTGAACTGCACAGGGGACCTATTTAAAAAATATTGCACAAACTTAAGCCCTCACTCAGCCCTCCTAAGTCAGAATGTTTGGAATCCTCATTATTCACAGGTTCCCAAATGGACCCCAAATGATCGGAGAAGTGCTGAGTTGGCAGGTTCTAAAGAGATTGGCTAAGATCCAAAATTTTCACTTCATCTACTTTGGCTGCTTGCAATATCCTTTTCCTTCTCTCATCCCACCACTGTGGACACACTCTAACTTATTGCTCGATCTTCTATAGGGCCAACTTTCTCTTCTTTATTTTTTTTTTCTCAACCTGGTGCCTTAGATCCATCAGCAACTGTTCCTAGTGAGTTATGTGAGGAGCTGGTTGACCCAGGTCCCACTGCCCATTCTACCATTCATTTATTTTGTGATGTTGTTGTGCAGGCTAGTTCTCCTCTTTGAACCTTGGATTTCCCATTTATAAAACGGAATATGGTACCAGATCATCATGTAAAAGCACTTCAAGTTTTAAAATAATTCTTTTATAATTATTCAAATGGTAATGATGAATGGTGGTACACTTCAAGTTTTAAAATAATTATCTTGGTAATTATTCAAATGGTAATTATGAATATTGGTGCACACTTGTAATCCCAATGCTTGGGATGCTCAGGCAAGAAGAGTGCCATGAATGAAAACATGGAGTCCCAGGCCAGCCTGAGGGGTGAGAGCGAGACTGTTTCCCCAAACCAAGAAGAGGAAAGTAAAAAGAAATTTGTTCTTCAACCGTGGCATGAGATCCAGCAGTAGCAAACATCCAGAGTATTTATTGGAAGAGCACATCTGGCCTGGATATATCCCAGTGGTAGAGCACTTGTTTAATGTGTGCAGGGCTGTGAGTTCAGTTCTTGGTACTAGAGAAAAAGAGCAAAACAGAGATAGGCAAAGCACTCCATCATCTACTGATGGGTGAATGAAAAAAATGGAGGAGGCGGAGCGTGATATAGCTCACATAAACAATCCCAACAATCTGGGAGGCTGAGGTAGAAACGGAAGTGGGATATCAGCCTGGGCTACATTGAGGTTTTGTTTTGTTGGTTTGTTTTGGTTTTTGTTTTTGACATAGGGTCTCATGGAGCCCAGGGATGATTTAGAACTTCTGCTCTTCCTGCCTCCACCTCCCAAGTGTTAGGACTACAGCCATGTAATAGTCCATGCACTGCTAGAGATCAGCCAGACATCCATCTTCAGGCATGCTGGACGAGCTCTCTACCAGGTAAGCTACATCTACATTATCAGCCCCGATTTTATTTCTACAGAATTAATTAGGGTTTTTTTTGTTGTTGTTGTTGTTGTTGTTGTTTTTTTTTTTGTTGTTGTTGTTGTTTCTTTTTTGGTTTTTCGAGACAGAGTTTCTCTGTGTAGTTTTGGTGCCTGTCCTGGCACTTGCTCTGTAGACCAGGCTGGCCTCGAACTCACAGAGATCCCCTTGGCTCTGCCTCCTGAGTGCTAGGATTAAAGGCATGCGCTACAGACGCCGGGCTTCATTTGTCTTCTTAGTGGCACTGGAAGCTGAAGTGTGTCATGCAGCATAGTTGGCTGACCAGACCCTGGGTATCCACATGGTTCTTGGTGTCAGTCCGGATTTTTTAAGACAGCATCTTATGCAGCTCAATCTGGTTTGAACTTTCACAATTGCTGCCTTAGCCTCCCAGAAAACTGGGATTACCAGTGAGCACCACCATGCCACCTCCCGCTGCTTCCATTTAAAAAGAAAGGAAACCTGTCTCAGGCTAGGAGAGGGATAGAACTCCAAGGGTATTGTTTAGTGGAATTAACCAATCAAAACGGGACCCCTCATGTGAACTATCTGGTCGAAACCAATCAAGTAGAAAGGCTGTTGTGAAGGACTGAAGAAAGGAGAGGAGAAATGAGCATCCAGTTTCCCTTGTGCAAGATGAAACCGTCAAGAGAGCTGTTGCCAACAGTATGACTACAGGATTACATTTAACACCAGTGACTTGTGCTCATAAAAACAGCTAAGATGGACGACTTAAGGCTATGGTGCTATTTTTAAGTGCCCAGGTTCAAACTCAGAGCTTTACACATGCTAAGCATATACTCTCCCCCTGACTGTATCTCCAGCCCCTAGTGTTAAATGCGCTCTCTCTCTCTCTCTCTCTCTCTCTCTCTCTCTCTCTCTCTCTCTCTCTCTCTCTCTCTCTCTCTCTCTGTGTGTGTGTGTGTGTGCTGTCTGCTAATACAGGCATGTGTGTGCTACAGCGTGCATGTGTAGGTCAGAGGACAACTTTCAGGAGTCAATGTTTTCCTTCCGCTGTGTTTTTCTTGGGCTCACACTAACGCGGTTTTATCCTCTCAGCCATCTTGCCTGCCTTGTGCTTCGTTTTTTAAAACTACAGCGGAAAAGTGTTCTGAAGCCCATGCCAGAGTCATTCAACCAGAATTTTAAGGGAAGGGTTTGTGAAAGAGCATTTTAACAAGTTCCCCACCTGATTTTTTAAAATCTGTTTTCAATTTTGAGAGTTGCCAGCAAAAAATGTATCCTAAATTCTGTCTACATCTGCAATGAAGGTGGTGTCATGATCTTTGATTCCCCTTTCCTCCAGACTATTTTTGTCCGTTTTTCCTTCCTATGTTTAGAGAATGGAAACTGAATTCATGATTAGCTGAAGCAGGAAGGGACCTAAAAGGTAAATGTGCTACAAAAGAAGGCTGTTCAGATCATTTCTAAGCCGAACAGATGACTGTGGGTCCTGAACAGTTTGGGATTACCCCCGGACTCTGATATTCTCCATTAGAGTGAGTAATTGGACGCTGGCTATGTGTATGCTTACAGAAATTACATTAAATTGTTCACATTAGATAAATCTCAGTCACTGATGCTGTCGGCAAGAAGCAGCGGTAAGAATATTAATGAGCACTTTCTCTGGAATGAGAATTTGTACCTTATAAACAACCACAAAGGCTGCTGTTTTCCTTGTCACAAATTAGGGAGCTACTGAGAAGGAGCTTGTGTTATTTAAATTCAGTGTCAGACAAGGCAACAGAATACCATCTCACATTTACCGAGCACTTACCGTGCGCCAGGCACAGGGCCCAATATTTTCCACAGAGGATCCCATCCATTTCTGAACCTAGGCCTGTAGGCAGGTGTGACTGTTACCCTAACTTTGCCCATGGTAAATGAGGCTCAAATGGCCTATGGAACTTGCCTGAGAAAGCAGTGCTGGTTCTGAAAACCCAGTCTTTGACTTTTTAAAAATACAATTGACAAGTTCTATTTTTTTTTGACAAATACAGTTGCATATATTTATGGTATACAAAATGGCATTGTCATTTTTTAAGACAATTTGGGAAGACGAAATCAAGCAAATTAATATGTTTGTTATCTCAACTATTTTACATTTTCTGGTGAAAATAGTTGAAATTTCCTCTCATTGGTGTTGAAATCTAGAGTACTAATTTATGAGCGATGTACATTGCTGTGACGTCATTCGTTTCTAGTATCTGTATCCTGTTTCAGTGAATAATTCATCTTGAGGTGTCAACTCTGTCTCTCCCTGTCCTATTGCTACCTTTCTGACCTTACAGCCTAACCTCTGCCGCAGGTCCTAAGGCTAGCAGCCTGCCTGCCCCTTTCCTGCCCCACCCCCAACTCTCCACTCTCCTTCCTCTCTTGGATGCTCCTGCTTCCATGCTTAATGGAAGGGAGGCCTTGCCACTTCTGTGACTCTTCTCATAGGGACGAACTGCCAGGACCATGGCTGATGTCCCCCTCTCCTCTTTACACACCATGTTTTTTTCTTTGGCCCAGGCTTCTTACTGATTTTACCTCTGTAGTAAAAACGTTCTTACATTTTTACATGTGGTTGAAGTTAATCCCCTTTTGTTTAAATGTGGGCTAAGACTCAGTCATTACATATGAAGTTTTTTTGTTTTGTTTTTTGTTTTTTGAGACAAAGTCTCACTATGCAGCCCTGGCTGGCCTGAAATTTGCTCAAGCTGGCCTCAAACTCACAGAGATCTGCCTGTCTCTACTTCTCAAGTGCTGGGATTAAAGGTGTGAGTCACTATGACAAGCATGCTTAATGACAGCAGAAAATCTTCCTTAATAGAATCTCCTGGCCTGAAAGCTGCTTGCTACACATAGATGTATAATGTTAATATTAGAAGAGACCTTTAGGATCGTTTAGTCTGAGCTCTTTGTTTTATGTATGGGAAAACTAAGGTACAGAACAGACAAGAAGGATGCCCAAGGTCAAGAGAAGATCAGTAGAGAACATAGGCAAGAATCTGTGGTTTCTAGCTTCCAATCTGATCATAGATATAGCGGATCCTGGCAATCACAGCTCTTGGAACTGGAGTGCAAATATGAAGATGATTCATCTTTTCGAAAGAAAGTGTTGTGGTCTGTGATGAGGCCTTTAGAATGGGATGTCAACATCGAAGAGCCCAGAAGACAATATCATGCGCCATAAAACCCAAAAAGGGCTTTGCGATACGTTGTTTTGGTTTCTTTGGGAAACAGATGCCAAGCAAGTTAGAAATGAAAGAGATTGCAATGAGACATAAAACCAATGAAAGATAAAAGAGGAGGAGAAGGAGAATTAGGCATAGGAAGACTTCATTCCACCTGCAGATATGCCTGTAAGAGGAGGGAAAAGGCAGAAAGATTAGGCAGGAAACACCTCAAACTGTCATGCAGCCATGAGAAGCCTTCACTACAAAGACAGCTCACAATGATCTCCTGTGCTGGTCAAAAATAATGATGTCCTTTCATTTTTAATGGATCCAGCTCTCATCTTGAGATTGAGAAAGATACCGGGTGGTGGTAGCACACGCCTTTAATCCCAGCACTCGGGAAGCAGAGCCAGGTGGATCTCTATGAGTTCAAGGCCAGCCTGGTCTGCAGAGTGAGATCCAGGAAAGGCACAAAGCTAAACAGAAAAACTCTGTCTTAAAAAAAAAAAGAGAGAGAGAGAGAGAGATTGAAAAACATGTAAATAGTCTCAGTTGTAAGGATAAGGGAGACATAAATGTGTTATAGTTGAAGGCTGACACCTAATTGAAGTCCTTGTGACAAGTATTCTTTTAAAGGGACTGAGTAGCCTCCTGCTGGTGCTGCCACCATAAATCCCTAAAATGTTTTTGAAATGATTCTAATCCTTCAATGGTCTGTAATGAAACAGAGAGAGATTACTGTAGGTTTTTTTTCTCTTTGGGGGTCCTACCACCAAAGCTCCCAAATAAACACACACAGACTTATTCTTACTTATAAATGCCTGTCCTTAGCTTGGCTTGTTTCTGGTCAGATTCTCTAACTTAAATTATCCTGTTTCTCTTTAACTACATTTTGCCTCTGGGCTTTTTACCTTTCTTGATTCTATATAACTTTTCTTCTTACTTTGTGGCTGGCTGTGAGGCTGAGTGGCTGGCCTCTAGTGTTCTCCCCTCCTCATCCTTTTCTTGATCCTTTAGATTCTCCTCGAGCTTAGATGTCTCCTCCTACTTATTCTCTCTGTCTGCCAGCCCTGCCTATCATTTCTCCTCCTTTCTTGGCCATTCAGCTCTTTATTGGTCCAATCAGATGTTTTAGACAGGCACAGTAACACAGCTTCATGGAGTTAAACAAATGCAACTTAAAAGAATGCAGCACATCTTTGCTTCATCAAACAAATATTTCACAGCGTAAATGAATGTAACTGTGGTGATATTTTATTTGTGCTCTAACAAATAAAGCTTGCCTGGGGATCTGAGTGAAAAGCCAGCCACTATATTAAATATAGAGGTCAGGCAGTGGTAGCACATGCCTTTAATCATAGTATCCAGGAGGCAGAGATTCTTCTGGATCTCTGTGAGTTCAAGGCCACACTGGGAACAGAACTAGATGTGGTGGCACATGCCTTTAATCCCAGCACTAGTTAACCATAGAGGTCTGTACAGACAGACAGGAAGTGATAGAGCTGGGTGGAAAGAGGAAGTGATATAGCTGGGCAGAGAGAGGAAGTAAGATGGCAGGGCACAGAAAAGTATATAGGGGTGAGTATATAGGAAGTAGCTCTCTCTTGGGCTGAGGATTTCCTAGCAGTAAGAACTTGTGGCTGGCTTGTTTTATCCCTCTGATCTTTCAGCTTTCATCTCAATATCTGGCCGGGTTTTTTATTAATAAGACTGTTTAGCAATTCATGTTACATGTAACACATCGTAAACTAATTTTCTACAACAAGAGTCCTCCAAGTCATCCCTTTCAAGGGAGCTGAAGTTTGAGTTGTAGGCTGGAAGAGAAAGATGGGTATGAATAAAAGGGGCAACAGAATGAAATGGACCATTTTTCTCCTTGTCTGTTTTCACCAGGATGATGTGGCTGACAGAGTGGAAAAGGTATTCTGGGCATTCATTAAAGGTCTACTATGTGTTGAGACACATACTAAATCCTGATGCTATGCCCAAATACCCACTGCATTCTCTAGAGGCACTGGCTGATACTCACCTCATAGATGCAAAAGTTAGGACCGTGGAGCATTTGTTCCTAGCTGTAACCAGGGCACAAGTGTTTCAGAGACATGCAGTTGTGAGCTAATGTGAACCTGCCAGATATTCCTACAGACTGTGTTTGCAGCCAATTGTGTCTTATGGTAGAGCAGGTCTCCTCTGTATTTATTCTTGGTGTGGAGTTACAGGCCGTGAAAGAGCTAAAACAAACTTGACAAAGGCAGAGTGGGAGGATATGAGCTACTTGATGTTTGACTATATAATTTCTTTATATTTACATATAATTTCTTTAGTATATAATTATAGTAATTAAGAGAATGTATTGGTGGAAGGGAACATGGATCACTGGATCAGAATTAAGCCAAAAGAACAAAAGAGAAAACCCAGAAATAGACTCAAACAAATACCCCCAACTGATTTTCATGAAGATGCAAAGGCAAAATGAGCAATCTCACACCATACATCCTAACAACCTCAGGCTGGATCACAGACTTCACTGGAAATTATCAAACTATAAAGAACTTAGGGAAAAAAGAAAGTCTCTTGAATCTCAGTCTCAGTAAAACTTTTTAGATTTAGCCCCCAAAGTATGGGCCATAAAAGGAAAAATGGACAACTTGGGTCTCATCAAACATTGAAAAACTTTTGTTCCATGAAAGCTCAAATGAATAGAATGAAAATATATGCTCTGGATGTAAAACAGTATGTACAAAGCACATGGCCAACAAACATGTCTCAAAATGGAACATTAAATAGTCCAACTGGGGGGCCAATGAGGTGGCTCAGTGGATCCTTGTCACCAAGACTGACAATGTGAGTTCAGTCTCAGGGATCCACATGATTGAAGGAGAGAACCAACTCCCACAAGTTCATCTCTGACCTCCTCATGCATACCACAGCATTTGAACACCCAAATGCACACACAAGAGAGTGCTTGTGTACACATGTGCATGCACACACACACATGCACAGACACATTTGACAAATAAATAATAAATTAATATTTTTAAAATTAAAAATCCAGCTAGGAAGTGGGTATCTTTTTGTGTGCTTATTCCATGGCATTTTCTTTGGCAAAATTTCTGCAGTCCCAGAACTCAGGAGGTAGGAGGAGCATGAGATCAAGGTTATCCTCAGCTACATAATGAGTTTATGCCCATACTGGGATACATGAGACTCTGTATTTGTGATACTTATTAGATGTTCAAGAGTGAAGAGAGGCATGTAGATGTGGTAAAAAGAAGCCAGATTATCCAGGGCCTAGTAATACATATAAGAGGTTTAAGATTCATTCTAAACCCATTGCAAAGTCATTGGAGAAGAGTCCCATGTACTGGCTTATATTTTAGTAAATCATTGCAGTTGATGTCTGGGATGCCAAGAGTAAGAACAGGGAGAACAGTGAAGAGGTGACTAAAGTTTCTGTCACTGCTGCTATCACTATAGTAAGAAGTTCTGGAGCTTAGAGAGGAAGTGAATGAAGATAGAAAGACATGAGTGGATACAGAACATATTTTACAGGTAGAACTAACAAACTCATAAGTGGACATATGACTATGGAATTCTTAGTCCAGAGAATTTTCTAAAATGGACCCAATTCTACACACACACACACACACACACACACACACACACACACACACACACACACACACACAGAGAGAGAGACAGAGACAGAGACAGAGACAGAGACAGAGACAGAGAGACAGAAACAGACACACACACATACACCACATGGAGCTATTCTTATAGACTCATGAGAGTGCATATCAGAAGTAGAGATGAGCTGGGTGTATAACTTGATGGTAGAACACTTCCCTAGCACCTGTGAGATCCTGGGTTCAGTCTTTAGCACCAACAAAACAAAACAAAAACCAAAAAACCCACAAAACCCCCAACGAACAGAAAACACAAAACAAATCACAGAAGTAGAGATGGTATCCTTATAGGTTGGTTACTTATCCACTGTGTGGCCTATTATACAGGTCTGGTAGTAATGTGTTATCCCGCGTTTAGAAAACAGAAATTTCTTGTTGAGGAAGAGGAGAGGGCAATAGAACATAGGTATTATCCTAACAGAAAGGAGGCTCTTAGGGGTGAAAGGGTACAAGAGAGTGGAGGATGCGAAAGTGGAGGTGGGGAGGAGTATCAACAAAAACAAATTCTATTTGAAAACACTATAATGAAGCCTAATGTTTTGCATGCTAATTTAAAAAATTAACAATAAAAATCAAGAAAGAAATCTCAAGCTATGTAAAAATCTCTAAAATCAAATTAGAAAATTTTCGCAGATAAATTAGAAAAAAAGTCAACTTCCAGGTGGTGGGATTCTGGTGAGCTAAATGTCATGGACCAAATGTCCAGGCCAGCCAAGCATCTTTGGGTGGCATAAATCCTTGGGTGCTGCTGCCTTGATTACAGGGAGCCACGGCCCCGCCTGTCGTTCTGCGCTGCGGACACCAGGGGGCAGCCGACTACATAAATTCTGCCTTCCCCTGGATTTTTTGGGAGTGGTTGATGTTGCAGCCAGGAGATAAGAGCTAGCTTTCCGTTTCAGGTGAAATCTGTTAGTTTCTAGGAGACTCCTGGCCTTGGGGGACCTGGGAATCGCTGCTAGTGGATCCCACTGAGACTTTGAAGCACTCGGTTGCCAGGCTATTGTACTGGCAAAAATAACCCAGTTTTTTCTGGCTCTGACTATTCTGTATCTCATTTCTTTCCTTTTTTGAAAAAAAATTATAATTATTTTAAAAAGTGTGTATGTGTGTGTGTGTGTGTGTGTGCGCGCGCGCGCGCGTGAGTGCAGGAGCCAATGGAAACCAAAAAAAGGCTGTAATGCATGTGAACACAGGTGAGTTCAGAAGTCCCTGCAGGCCAGAAGAGGTATCAGATCCCCTGGAGCCATAGTTAGAGGTGGTCATGAGCTGCCTGACATGGGTGCTTGGAACTGAATTCAGTTCCTTTGCAAAAGCAATAAGCAATATTAGCTGCTGAGCCAGCTCCCCAGCCCCAGTGGAATATTTCTCAAAGCATTTTAGGAGAAAACAAAACAAAACAAAACAACTCCTGCACAGTCCACATCACTCTAGGATAACTGCATCATGGTCTTGATTGCAAAAGGGGGTCCTGTATTGCTGTTGTGCTAGCAAGAGGACAGAGTGTAATTTATATAGTGTTCCTTTACAGCCCCTGGAACTCAGTGTCTCCAGTTTCAATTCTATCTGAGCAATTTAAATTTAACGAGTACTCTTATTAATCTCATAGGAGGCAGCACGGAGGGAGGTGAGGATACAGGTGGAGTTGATGTTGTGAGAATACGTCTGCAGCCTGCATGCTTGGCTTCAATGCACCGGGCATTGCTTCATGATGGATAACAGGTGATAACAGGCAGTCTCTGGGATTCCCAGCCCTACAGAGCAGATCAGCCCAAACCCAGGAGAAGGGCAGAAGGTGAGCGTGTTAGACTACCTGGAATGAACAAGGTGGCATTTGGGTTTGCTAATTTCCCGATGGAGGGATGGGGCTGCAATAGCTTATGGCAGTAGAAGGAGACGGAGGACAGCATCCGGAGCCTGTGAGTGGAGACAGCTAGGAATCCAAGAAAATAGGGGAATGGTAATAAGATCCTTAAGCAAAGCGGAGGGAGGCAAATCAGGGACATGGGCACCCAGGCCCCCCAGCTGGGTTCTTTTGTGCTTGAGTATCTCTGCAGAGTGAGCTCAATTTATAGAGCCATGATGGGGGCAAGACCAGCAAGGTACTCTGTGTTCCTCTGGGCTGAAAGGCGGTCTCAGTTCTGAGCTACGGTGCTGGATTGTCTCTCCAAGATGCTCTGCAAACATTTTAAGAATACATGTGCTGGGGAGGGCAGCCTGGCACCCTGAACCTTTTTATTAGAAGTGTGAGTTACACACCTCCACCATTGGCTTTATAAAGTACTAAGGTCGAATGGAAATCCAAGTATGGCTGTACACCTCACATGAGGCCTGACTTTCCAACAGAGGGCAGCATTTGCTGCTCATACTTCTCTGTTCTGGAACAAGGCTACTGACAATTGGAGGGAACTTAACAGGAGAGGACTGTGGGCTGGAAATGGGTGTATTCCTGTCTGGAAGGATTGGAGGCATATGATGATATTTATTCACGTTAATTACTAATTGATTAATATGTTAGTTTCGTATTGCTCCTATTTCATCTTTTCTCATAGTGTCACGGAGTATCTTGGGACTTGGCTCTTACTAAATACTCCTCCCCATCATGAGAAGGCATAGCGGGATTAAAGTAGCCGGTGGCAACTTCCTGCTTCCCACCCCCATCCCTGCCCCCAGCAAAGAACCTTGGGTAAAGAGTGAATGTTTTTTGCAAAGAAGCTCATTTTGGTGGGCTTTTCTGTCATGTTGAAAACACTGGCTAATCTCAACATGGTTTATCTCAACATGATTTCATCTTCCTTCCCCTTTCCACTGGGGTCTCCTCAAGTTCCTCTAAGGGTAGCTGTCCTGCTTCCTCTTAGAAGTCCTCACCCCTCCCAGCAGCCATATTTATTTCAATGATCAGCTAGGAATAAGGAAACTACCCAGTACTCACTGGCCCTCCTCATCAGAGAGAGACTCAAAGCAACCTATGCTCCCCCCTCCCCCCCCCCACCAAAGTCAGATATCAATGTCTGTAACTGATGTGATCCCTTGGGCAGAGCTTGTCTGAGACTAGGTTCCCCTTTTAGCCCCCCAACACCCAGACAAGTCCTAGATACTCAACCCATAACACAATTAGTAAGACAGAGATGTGGTATCTGAACAGTCTTTTGACTCCAACCCTGGTCCCTGTAGGATGGGCTTATGAGCAAAGGGGCAGCAGACATCTGGTTCTCGGTCATTGATGTCGCAAAGGTGGAAATTCCAGATTCTGATAATTCAGGCTGTATGTGTTGAGGAGGTGCGGCATAAGGTGGTAGAGTATACATAATATAAAACTGATCATCTGAGCCATCTGAGATGTAGATCCAGTGTAATTAAGTGTATCCACAATGTCACTTAACTGCCACTACTTTTTGTCCTTAAGATTTTGTTATCTTCCCAAACAGACACTTGGCACAGCCAATTGGTTTTGAATTTAGGTGCTGAGTCTTAGACACTCTGTCAATCTGTATACATCCCTTAGTCTTTTGGGGCCTCAATTCTCTTTATTTATACAATAAAGATAATAATATGACATGTCTGGTAGGATTGTATGGATATAATGATGTTTATTAATGTTAATTACTAATGCCAATCAAGTGGCCACTCGATTATTGTGTTAGTTTCTGTGTTGCTGTGACTGAAATACCTGGCAGAAACTATTTAAGAGAGGAATCGTTTATTTTAGCTCCTGGTTTTGAGGATTTCTGTGCCTAGACCTTGACTCCTTTGATTCCAGGCCCCTGGAGAGACAGAGCAAGTGGTGGTAGAACACAGAGGAAGCACAGTGGATAAGGAAGGGACTGGGTATCAAGTTTAATCCTTAAAATGATGTCCCCAGTGGCCTCTATCCTCTAGCTAGGCCTTATTTCCTAAAGTTTCCACATAAAACCTCCTAAAATAGCACCGGCTACGATCAAATACTCAGCACACAAGCCTGGGGGAGGCATTCAACCCGTAACACATGATGTTACTGTGAGTGTTGTGCCAGGACTCAAGGGACAGTAGGCTTGACCTCAGAGCGTGCATCTGGGATGCTACGGAAAGTCAGTAGGATGAGAAGGTCCAGTGCCTGCCCTATAACGTTCCCTCAGCAAACACTGGTTATCTCACCCTTAACAATGCTACTGTCAAACTGAGTTAGAAATCCACGCCTCCTGGGCATCTCTGGTAACACTGGGTTGTTCTCTCTCCATTGATCTAGAGAATATTACAAATACTGATACATGTTTTCTCCCCTCCAAGTAGAAGAAAGAGGCAGAGAAACTCATTGATGTACACATCAATAAGCACACCAGCCCACCACCTAGAACCTAGAAGCCATCACTGTATTTGCATGTCTGCAGGATGTCCACTTTCTAGCATTCTGTCATTTGTTTCTCATGGTAGGCCCAGGGCTGAACAGTGCCCGGAATGACAAAGCCAACTCTGCCAGGTCTGAGAAAGTGGCAGGGAAATCTCTCTCAGCCACTGCTTTCCAAGGCTACTCACCATCACTACCAGCATCCTTCCTGGTGTAGGTGGTCATGCCAAGAGGGAGGAGGAGGAAGCAGGATGCTATCCTACTTCGCCTGTCCTGCTACTTCTGGACTGCCCCCAATTCACTCCCTCCTTCTTCCAATGCTAGCTTTTTGCTTCAGCTGGCCAGGGGTAGAAAAGAGGAGGGTGGGGTACAGTGGGAGAGACTGGGAGATGGCTATGGTCCCAATTTCCTGCTTATTTGCCAGTCCCCATCACGGCTGCTCCTACAAATCCACAGACAATTCTAGATACGATCAACCATCAACCTCTCCCCAGTAACTCATACCCATAATTCACTGGGCTCGCTATCTATACCCGTCACCCTGCCCCGTTTGAATTAGAAGAGTTGTGGTCCCGTTCCAAGCACTCTCTAACAAGTTACTTCTGTTTCTGACGTTAAGGGAGGCCAGGATATTTCATGCTTTTAACACTCTGGTCCAGCAGGAAGGAGAGATGCCATTGCTAGATGACAACACGCACATGTTCTGACATCTTTGCTATCTTCAGTTGTTCCCGGTCCCATTTCCCGCCACTGCCCATCTCACATGCCATGGCAAGGCTAGCTTCCTTGTGGTGGGAGTCAGTCTTCCCAGTGTGGCCCTCTGCAGATGGCTTTTCAAACAGCCGTTCATAGTCATTCACAATAATATCTCAACTCCTCACCCAAGTGACTTTCTGAAAGGAAAAGTCACATTCTGACTGATATTGCTAGTCCTTGCTGTGCCTTCATATAGTCGACACTTCTTACGCGCTCGATCCAAATTGATAGCATTTTCTATAAAAACATGGGCAGGTTTTGTGAGTGTTGATGCATGGAACCCAAACACCACGAAAAACAGTGATTATGTTTATGGGAAAAGGCAGACAAGCTTGAACAATGGATTTCCACAGGCACACCTTATTTATAAATGGGCATGACCTAGATTGACAGAGGAACCAAATGCAGCAGCAGACCACTTGCAAATTGAGATGTCCACCAGTAGAGGGCAGCATGCATAACAGTGGAACAACCTAATCTGGACGTCCTCTCCTTCAGAAGGAGACGTGATTCTGTGGTAACAGATACGAGACTCCATACCAATTCTGTGGAAATTCAAGGATGGAATAGGAGGTGACTGAGGAATAAAAAGCACAGGATTTCCTGTACACACCACATTCCGTTTTATTGGATCCAAGCAACATAATTCTTTATGTACTGGTGATACACATGTTAAAATGACACGAGGGTCGGCAAAATGGCTGAGCAGGCCAAGGCACCTGTTTCCACACCTAACCACCTGAGTTCCATCCCCAGAATCGACATGGTGGAAGGAGAGAACAGATCCCACATGCTGTCATCTGACTTCCATGTGGCACATGTACACACACACACACACACACACACACACACACACACAGACTCACTCACACTCATTCACACACACACACACACACAGACTCACTCACACTCATTCACACACACACACACACAGACTCACACACACACACACACACACAGACTCACTCACACTCATTCACACACACACACACACAGACTCACTCACACTCATTCACACACACTCACACACACAGACTCATACTCGTTCACACACACTCACACTAAACAACAATGTAATAATTTTTTAAATGACACGAAATGCCAAATAGCACATTGTAACTTATTTTGTGTAAGGATCCTAGTTTGATAAGATTTTCAGAGGCCTTTACAATGAGAAGAGAATTGAAAAGATTGGCAATTTACCATTTTAAATTAAATATAATAGGCATCTAAAAAGTAGAGATGATATAACAAACACACCCTGTTATATTTTAAAAACGGCAGGAAGGAGTCACACCATGAAACAGAGCCCATGTAGAAGGTTTATTGCGGGGAGGGGAGAGAGAAGGGGCAGAGAAGGGGCCAGGGACCGGTCCCTGGGGACAAGGAAGAGAAGGAGAAAGGAGACAGGAGGTGGGCAAGGTCCGCCTTTTATAAGGAAACATAGCGAATGTGCACAGGAGATGCTTTTAGTGGCTGCAGCTGAGGTCTATCCTGTCAGGACCCTAAGGGCAGGCCAGTACAGATGCCTAAATGCTAACACACCCAACTTTTTAAAAAAATCCAAATTCTCCAGCTCCTGTGCTGGCCACATGCATGCGCTTTTACTTGTTCCTTTGCTGCACGTACTATGTGTCAGCAGCCTTTTTCCAAACACTCACAGATGGAAGTCAAACTTCTCTACGTTCTCCAATTCTCATCCTCCTGGGCTCTTCTGAGATCCCATGCACATTTTTGTGCTTTCATTTCATTTCATCCATAAACAACACATACTGCTCTTCTATGTCTGATAAATGGTGATCTGTTTCACTCCATGAGCTTTTGTGTATTATTCTAGAAGCAGGGCATACACCAGAACATAAAGGACTGTGAGCACTCTATCTACTCTTATACCTGAAATTAATTTTCCTTTTGAGTTTTGAAAGTATTTCCTTGAGGTCATTAGATTAGGGAGAGTCACCAAGCTGAGGTACTCTCAAATCCTCACTAATCCCATCCCCCCAACCCCCCTCTATCCCCTCCCCTCAAGCTTCTACTCTGCACCCAAGGCTGTACCAAGAAAGCGTTTGTTTAGTCTTGAGATGGTCAACCAGCAATTCCAAATAACAGTTTTTGAAAGGCATCCGTGAAAGGCAATTATGAGGAAGGCTATTATGATGCATATGAAAATATTTTATAGGCAACTCGGATTTCTGCTGAAATGTGAATAAGCTATTATCAGACCCAGGTTTCTTCCCCCCTTTGTTTATTTGTTTGTTTGTTTGTTCTTGTTGTTGTTGTTCTTTTGTTTTAAGCCTCTCCTCTCAAAGAGGGACACATGAAGACAAATTGTTGCCAGGAGTTAAGACAACATTGTGCACACAAACTTCAATCACATTCTTCTGTTACTAAACAGACAAAACCTCTCACATACACACATGCCCCCTCTCCTTTATCTCAGCAAGGGACCATTCATTTTACTCAAATGACTATTTTTTTTATCAGAGTCAAAGCCAAGTTATCATGCATTTGTGTATCATTTTCTGAAAGAGGTATAATGACCCAGAAAGAGGTCCATGTTAGAAATATGTGAGTACCTAATCTAAATATTGAAAATCTATAGCTAGGCAGTGGCACACACCTTTAATCTCAGCACTTGGGAGGCAAAGGCAAGTGGATCTCTGTGAGCTCGAGGCCAGCCTGGTCTACAGAATGAGTTCCAGGACAGCCAGGACTATTACACAAAGAAACCCTGCCTTAAAACAAAACAAAACAAAATCCAGTCATTGTGAAGAGTGCTTTAAAGAAGAAAGCCTCGATTTACACTTCTGCAAAGTGGAGCATCTCATATCTCATTTTCCTCAATGAATTTTTATTTATTTTATTTATTTTTTATTTTTTATGAACCCAGGGCCTTGCGCTTGTTAGGCAAGCGCTCTATCACTGAGCTAAATCCCCGACCCCTCCTCAGTGAATTTTTATTTCCTTTGCCAACCTCATCCACTGTAGTTGCGGGGAGTTATGACCAGATTCACATGGGACCGGCTGCATGTTGCAACTGCTATGGTGAAAATGGGGATATTGGGAGGGAAGTGAAAAGTGAAAGTCAACCCACACAATCCTTGCTACAGCCTCTTTCCCCGAGATTGTAGTTGGGCTACTGTTTGCTTAGTCCTAAGAATAAGTAGAGGAACCGAAAAACACCAGAATAGTCATTAGCACACTTCAGGATAAACTTTGAGGTTGGGAAAATAAAGAACCTTTTTTTCTTGTTTTTGTTTTTGTTTTGTTTTTTTCCGAGGCACGGTTTCTCTGTGTAGTTTTGGTGCCTGTCCTGGATCTCACGCTGTAGCCCAGGCTGCCCTCGAACTCACAAAGATCCGCCTGGCTCTGCCTCCCGAGTGCTGGGATTAAAGGTGTGTGCCGCCACCGCCCAGCAAAAGAACTTTTTTTTTTTTTTTTTTTTTTTTTTTTTTTTTTTTTTTTTGGCCAGAGATTCATTCACATCACCTGTAAAGACTTACTGAATTTTCACTATCTGGCGATCAGTGTCCTAGGGGTTAAGAGTGTAGCAGTAACCAAGACTGGTAAGGTCCTTGTCCCTGTGGAATTGATGTTCTAGTAGAGAGAAACAGGTATGCAAACTAATGAAATAGACAAGATTATTTTGGACAGTGGTTAGTGGCATGCAGAAAACAAAATGGAAGAAATCAATAGAGGTTGATGGTGGATGTAGGTGTTTATCTTAGGAGTAATTAGGGAAGGGATCTCAGATACCTTTGACCCAAGTCCAAAGTAAAAATGAGTCAATATGACTTGGCTGAATGTAAACCCTGAATATATTCCCAAGGAAAATGAAAAAAAAAAGTCTATGTTCACATAAAAACTTGTTTGAGTACAGAGCAGCATTATTCACAATAGCCCAAAAAAACCAAACCAAAACAACACAAAACAAAAAACAAAAAAGAAAGTGGAAGTAACCTGGCTATCTACCAACTGAATGAATAGCTGAACAAAATATGGTATATACACACATGGAGCATTGTTCAACCACAAAGAAGGAATGAAGCACCAATAGAGCATACGTGAATTTCAAAACTGTAATGGTAATGAAATAAGCCAGTCACAAAAGCCACATTTGATAGAATTCAAAATTTTAAGATGTATTTATTTTACTTTATGTGTAAAAGCGTTTTTGCCTGCGTGTGTGTACGAGCACCACATGTGTGCCTGATGCCATGGTGATCAGGAGAGAGGATCCGATCCTGTGAAACTGGAGTTCTCGTGGTTGTGAGCTGCCACAGAGGTGCTGGAAACTAAACCTGGGTCCTTTTCAAGCGCACCAGGCTCTAAGACTTTGGAAGGAAAAGGTTTTATAATGCAGAGCAACAAGGCAGCCAAATCATTCCAGGCAACCAAGCCTAAAAGCTCTATATTGCTAACTTAATAAGGTCCCAATAATGTATTTTTCTCCTATATGCGTTCCAGTTTTATAAAGGCTTTGGTTTCTAAAATTGCTTTTAAAATTAATGACGATTTCTAAGTGCAATAGACTTCTGGCTAAGAATTGATGTAATTAGTAAGAACTTAATCTAGCCTTTTATTAGTCGTGCCAGATTCTGTGGTTTCTCATTACGCTCCTTGGAAGGTGTTCACGTTTCGTTCAGGTGCTGTTTACGTAAGAGAACATGAAGGAGGCCCTTGTGCACTCAGTATGTTTACAATGTGTCCCAGAACTTTTCCTGCAAGACTGATTTCTCTAGTGTTCCTGCCCTAATAAACAGCTCTCCCACCCATCGACACAGTTACAACCTTCTCCCACAGCCCCTCACTATCAGTTACTAAATCTCGTCACCTGCCTTCTAAATACCTTTCCTATGTGCCCAGTTGTCTATTCACGTTCAGCCCCATTGCTGCCTCTTAAAACCCAGGCCTCTCTTTCGTATGGAATATTGCAGCAGTAACCTGGGAAGTCACTGTCCTCTCCTAAGTTATTCTTCTTGCTACTAATCTGATTACATTTTCATATTTATTTATGTGAGTCCAAGTGAATGTCTGTGTATGCACACATACACACATACAAAGAACATGTGTGGAGGTCAGAGGACAACGTGCAGGAGATGGTTCTCTCTTTCAAGCATGTGTGGTGGGATTTCTTTTACTGCATATTATATTATAAAACCCGGGGACAAATAAAAGAACCTGAGACAGTCACCACGGCTGCAATCCACACACCACTGTTCACCTCCCGGTTCCATAAGGGCCTCACAAACTTCTGGCCCCACCTCTTCTCCCCAGGGCTACTCTTTCTCTCCTCCAGAGCTGGCCAAGAACTCTCTGATCCATTCTAGCCAGCTGAATGTGGACTCCACCCCTCAAACCAAACATTCTATTTAACTGGACAACAGACCATGACATAAACAAAATTCCAATAACTCATATGGATCCCAGAGATCCACCTCAGGTAATAAGACTTGGCAGCAAGTGTTTTTCCCCACTGAGCCATCTTGATGACCCTACAGGATATTTTTAATACAAATATCTGAATTTTAGTCTTCTGCAAGCTTTCAATGGCTTCTTGTCACCTGATGTATAAAATCCAAGACCTTAGTACTGCAAATACAGGCTTCTGTTTCGTTTGGTTTTTCAAGACAGCAATTCTCTATGTAACTCTGGCCGTCTCGGAACTCACTCTGTAGACCAGGCTGGCCTTGAACTCAGAGATTCCCCTTGCCTCTGCCTCTCAAGTACTGTGATTAAAGGCATGCATCACCACTCCTGGCCAAGCTTCTGGTTTTGTGCGTATGTGTTCAGCTCACTTTTCCAACATGACTTCCAACTATTTCCTTATGGTAGTGTTACTTCCAGAAAACCATTTGTGGTACTTTGAATCAGATATTCCCCCCAGAGGCTCAGGTCTGTGAACACTTGGTTCCTAATCAGTGGTGCTGCTTGGGGAGGTTATGGATCCCTTAGGAGGTAGTGTAGACCGTGGGTGGGTAATGATAATTTCAGGACTGTGGAGGATGTAAGAATTTGAATCAATAAGTTTAGATTAGGGATGGAAGAGACAGGAAGTTACAAAGCAAAAAGGCCTGAGCTAAAGCAGTTTTGTGGTTTCCCTAACTTTTTTTGTTATTATTACTTGTTTCTTGTGCAGTGGTGGGGATGAAATCCAAGTCATTACATGGGTAAGGTTAACGTTTTACCACTGGATAATATTCCCATCCAAGATGTCTATGCTTTTTAAATTTAAATTTAATGTAATTTTCAATTATGCATAGGTGTTTGCCTCCGTGCATATATGTGCACAATTTGTGTGCCTAATACCCAAAGAATCCAGAAGAGGGCATCAGATCCCCTGGAACCAGAGTTATAGACAGCTGTTGTGGGAACTGATTCGAGGTCCTCCGGTAGAACGCCAATGTGTTTAACTTCCGAGCTATCTCTCTAGCGCCTAGGATGTCTATTTTTTTTTTTTTTTGAAAAAAAAAAAGTGTCAGTAGCATATATTCATTGTACAAAGTGATGGGTTTCATACTGACATTTTTTTAAATTTGTCTCATATTTTGGCTACATTTACCCTCCATTACTCCTCCCTCCTCTCCCCACCCTGTTAGTCTAGCCTCCTCTTCCTAAAGTCTTCATTTGATTTGTTTTTTTTTTCTTTTTATTATTCACATGTATCCAGGACCCATAAATGTGTTGGTTTGAATGAGAAATGTCCCCACAGGCTCACATGTATGGGGATGTTCGAGGGGGGTGGGGTGGGGAAGTTTAGCAGGTGGAAGCTTGCTGGAGGAAGCACAAGCCTGAGGATGGGCTTTGAGAATTCGTAGCCTCACTCCAACTCCACTTCCAGAGAAGTACTCTCTGTTCGTGTTTGTGGTTAAAGATGTAGTGTCAGCTCCCTGCGCTGGCCACTGGTTTCCATGCCTCCTCCAGTTGTTATGAACTCTTTCTCTGAAACCATAACCTCAGAGAAACTCAGCCTTCTGTAAGTTGCTTCTTGTTATTGTATTTTATAATAATAATAATATAAAATATTAAATATATTTTATAATATTGAATTTATAATATTATAATATAATGTATTAAGCAAATAATATAATATACGAAAACATATGTATTCTTCTTTTGTAGTCTGGGTTATTTTGTTGAAGATCATGATCTCCAGTTCTGCCCATATTCTTGTAGCTTTTATTATACTTTTATACGTATGCTTAGTTAATTTCTTCACAAAAAGGGACACATGGTAAGGACTGAATTGAAGTCCTGGTTGAGGAAAGATTCTTAGAAAGAGGAAGGAAGACAAGCTTGCATGGAGACATTAATGGGTTGTGCATGTGTAGAAGAAGGAAACCAGTCCTTATCTCACCCCATGTACAGAAGTCAACTCCAAACGGATCAAAGACCTCAATTCACACCTGAGACTGAAACTGCTGGGATTTGTTGTCAGTTGGTTTCCTGATGATAACCATTCTGACCAGGATATGCTGGCAAGGGTGCAGGGGAAGAAGGGTACTTGTTCCCAAATAGTGGGAGTGCAGACTGGTGCAGCCCCTATGGAAATCGGTGTGGAGATTCCTCAGAAAGCTAAAGATAGAGCTACCATATGACTCACATATTCAATGTCTGGGCACAGACCCAAAAGACTCAATATCGTTCTACAGAGATATTTGTACATCCATGTTCATTGCTGTGCTATTCATCGTAGCTAAGAAACAGCATCAGCCTTGGTGTCCATCAACTAATGAATGGAGAGTAAAAATGTGGTACATATACACAATGAGTTTTATTTATTTGTGAGGAAAAATGAAAGTGTGAAATATGCAGGTAAATGGGTCTGTCAAAATTATGTTGAATGAGGTTACCCAGGCACAGGAAAACATATGCCACATATTTGTCTTCATATGTCGATCTCAGTTTTGCATCTCTAATTTTGTATGTTCAACTTGGGGTACCTGCAGAAGCCAGGACTCTATAAAGAAACTACTGAGAGACTGTCCTTTAAGAGTGTGAGAGGTTAGTAAAAGGTAGAGATTGGGAATATAGGGGAGGTAGTGAGGTGTGGTTTGAATGAGAATGGCCACCATAGGCTCATATATTTTAATACATTGTCTCCAGTTGGTGGAATGGTTTGGGAAGGATTAGCAGATGTGGGTTTTCTATAGGAGTGTTGTCACTGCGGGTAGCCTTTGAGGTTTCAAAAGCCCACTTCAGGCCCAATCTTGCTGTCTCTCTCTGCCTGCAGATCAGGATGTAAGCTCTCAGCTACTGCTCAAGCACCATGCCTGTCTCCCGGCCACCATGCTTCCTGCCACGATAGTCATAGACTCTAAGTGTCTGAAATTATAAGCTCCCAATAAACTTTTTTTCTATAAGTTGACTTGGTCATGTTGTCTCTTTATAGCAATTGAAAAGTAACTAGACAGGACAGGAAGCAGGGAGATGTTGGAAATAGGAAAGTAAAGATGGGGAGGGAGAGTTAGTCAAAATAAAGGAAATATAAAGACAGAATAGGAAACATACTATCTTGTAACCAATTTAAAAATAGAAAATTTATAATGGTTAAAATGCATTTTAGGATTAGAGAAATGGTTCAGTGGTTAAGATTGCATACTGCTCTTGCAGAGGACCAAATTTGGTTCCAAGCACCCACAATAGGTGGTTCACAACCACCTGTAACTTCAGCTCCCTGGAGATCAAATGCCTTTGGCTTCTATGGGCATCTGGTCTCTCCCTCTCTCTCTCTCTCTCTCTCTCGTGTGTGTGTGTGTGTGTGTGTGTGTGTGTGTGTGTGTGTGTGTGTGTGTAAAATAGGTCTGCACAAGAACTATCAATAGTGAACATATGGGTGGAAGAGGAGCTCTTTCCTATTTCTCAATGATGGACTATTTGCTACCGAGAGATGAAGAATTGTAACTTTAGTTATGTACCCACTAATGACCCAACTAGACTCCAATGAATAGTGCCAATCCAGTGGTCATACAGATGGCCCTGGTTAAACTAAATGGGTCACAAAACCAAACCAAATGTCATAATTCTGGAAAAGGAACTGTCAGTGATGAAGAGGGCTGACAGGGATAGGAGGGAGGTAAAAAAAAAATAAGAGTGCAGAGGAGAGAATAATCAGCATATATTGCATATATGTTTGAAATTGTCAAATACAAAATTAATGAATAAAAATTAGACCCAACAAAACCCAGGTAGGGACTGGGATATAGCACAGTTGGGTAGAGTGCTTGCCTACCATGCACAAAGCCCCATTCCATCCCCAGCATTGCCTAAATACCAGATATGGTGTCACAAGACTGTAATCTCCGTACTTCGGTAGAAACAGAAGGATCAGAAGTTCAAGGTCATGCTCAGCTACATAACGAGTCAGAAGCTAGCACGGGATATATAAAACTGTCTCAAACAACAATGACGAATACAAAAACTAAGGCCTTGGGACATAGCTCAAGGCCCTGGGTTTGATGGCCAGCACTGGGAAAAAAAATAACAACAAAAAAAGCCCAAACCAACCGAACAGAAAAACCACGAAAAGCTTAGAGAAAGCTTTCCTTCCCTGACTTTAAATCCTGTGTTGTTCATTTTATTTGTTTGATGCAGATTTTGTCACAGATTGGAGAAATAGATCTTTGCTTCTCCATATTTTTTTTGTCTTATTCTGTTGTATTGCCATGTGGTGCCTAAGTCCTTCCTGTGTTCATACATGGGAGATAGTAAACAAATACTCATTAGTGAATGGATAAATGAATGAGTGCTTATATAGTTAAAGGCACTGAAATCTAATATAAATTCTATTTCATTTAACCGCCGAGGGAACTAAGGTAAAGAAAGATTACTTACTATGTATGTGGAAAGAGAATGGAATTTGGGTTCTGAATCCTAAAGAGACTTGTGGTGGTATTGTGTTCCCCAAAATATTATACACTCTAATAAACTTATCTGGGGTCAGAGACAGAACAGCCACTAGATACAAAGGCTAGAAAATGGTGGCACTCACACCTTTAATCCTAGCACTCCAGAGGGAGAAATCCCTCTGGATCTCTGTGAGTTCAAGGCCACATTGGAAACAGCCAGGCATGGTGACACACGCCTTTAATCTCAGGGAGTGATGGTAGAAAGCAGAAAGATATATAAGGCGTGAAGACCAGAAACTAGAAGCATTTGGCTGGTTAAGCTTTCAGGCTTCTAGCAGCACAGTTCAGCTGAGAGCCATTCGGATATGAGGACACAGAGGCTTCCAGTCTGAGGAAACAAGACCAGCTGAGAAGTTGGCCAGGTGAGGTTAGCTGTGGCTTGTTCTGGGTCTCTGATCTTCCAGCATTCACCCCAATAACTGGCCTCAGGTTTGATTTTATTAATAAGAACTCTTTAAGATTCCTGCTACAGAGACTAGAATAGCAAGCATTGGGGGTAAATAGCTTAAGAGGTTTGGGCTTTTATTTATCCCTGATTTTGTATTATATAGACTGAACAAAGTCAAATAGAGCTGCATTGACAATCATAAATAGAAGCAACCTTGGCTTTGGAAATCTAGAGTAGCAAAGTTATTCGAACGGAACTCCGGGATTCTGCTGTCTACTTTGCACAGATCACCAGTTGGGAGTTATAAGGCCTTCTAATTCAGCTGCAGTTCATCACTTTCAGCTGCTATTAAAAACCAGAGCCCCAAGCTGGCCACGGCGGCACAGGACTGTAGTCCCTGCACGTCAGAGACAGAGGAAGGCCGACTGTTGAAAGAAGTTCCAAGTGAGAACCTGTCACAGAACAGCAGCAAAGAAATCCAAGGACCAGAGCTGTGGCTGTACCTTGATGGGGGGGGGGGGTTGATTAGCACATACAAGGCCCTGGGTTTGACTTCCAGCACCCCAGAGAAAAAGTTCTAAAAACCTAAGCATTTCCCACATCTTGCCTAGCCTTGCCCTAGGCTGTCTGGAGCCTAGCCCACAGCTTGCCTCAAAGGTTGTCCTTATGGGTCGGTGAGTTTTCTTAAGTTCTTGACTCAGTTTGGTTTCAGGCCAATATAGCAGCTACATTTCTTTTAAGTTACGTGTGTTTCATGACAATTAGGCCAAAAGCTGAAATCTTGCTATTGTCTCATAGAAATGTTCAGCTGAAGAAAAGGTCCAGAGACCTGAAACTTGATAGGACTTTTGTTGACATGCCTGGCTGGTCATGGGTTGGCTGGGTGACTTGTTGATTTGCTTGCCTATTGGTTCTGAGTCAGTATACACATCCAGCTTCCTCTGCTGCATACACCTGGCATGCCACAATCTGCCCATTCATAATCTCACAGATTTCCTAGTGGAAAACCCGGTCTTTAGCTAGGCTGATCTTTACACAAAACTCCTCCATAGTACATGCGAGCACTGATTCTCCTTGACCATTTATCCCCTAACCCTTTCGTCCACCTGCCCACTGTCCAGCAGTCCCTGAAAGGCAGCTGTTGTTAAGAGCTTGAGCTGCTAATCCTTGCTGCACTGCTGTGGTGCATTTGGCCTGCTCCCGACAATGCTCTTCTTGTTGGAGCTAGGGTGTGCCACTGATTCCAGAAGTACTAAAGTCCTGGGCATGTATTTGCAAAGTCCCCAAATATCCAAATGATGAAGCAGGGCACCCAGAAGAGCAAAACCTGTACAGACAGATATCTGGGATGCCACTGGCTTTACTATCCAAACAAGAGCTTGCCACGAGTCATTTGAGCCAGTTAGCAAGCAGGCCTGGCACTGAGAACACCTAGGGCACCTTTAACTCTTAACAGTCACCCCATTTCTCATGATCTGTTCACCCAGAAACGGGACTTTGTGACTATTTTGACAGAGAAAAGAAAAAGCTAGGAAAGACTCTTTGAAGCTACAAGAGGAGGATGTGAACCAAAACAGAACATGGAAGAGGTTAAAAAGAACAAGGTCGAGAGACGGCAGGTCTCCTCACAGCTCTTTCGTGACTCAGTATTGTGACTCTGAGCAAGCCCTACTCCTTCTCAGACCCGCACGCCCCCTTTCTCATTCAAATGTCTCTTCAGGAACAGAACTCATCAATCAGGGGGAATGAAAACTGAACTAATGTTAACGACCTTAGAAAGCTATTGGTAATTTTATTAGCAGTAATATCATGACTGTGTTTTAAAAGCAATATGAGAAAGATACATTCTGATTTATTTTATAAGTGAAATGACATAGTGTCTGAGAATTTGTCCTAAAATATCCCTCTTTTTTTTTTTTTAAATTAGGGAGAGGATAGGAATGGTAAAATAGTGATTTGTTAAAACTAAGCAATGAGTACTTGAGGAATCATTACACTAGCCCCTCAAACTTCTGAATGTGCTTGAAATAATTGACAATGCTAAAATGGTAACTTTTAAAAAGCAGACATGCTTGGTGGCATACATCCATAAATCCCAGCTGCTCAGGAGACAGAAGCAAAAGGATTGCGTGCTTGAGTCCTTCTGGGCTACCTATGAGTTCAAAGCCAGCCCAGGCAACTTATAGAGACCTTGTGTCAAAAGTAATAACAAAAATGGTCTGGGGATACAGCTCAAAGGTAAAGAACAGGCCCCATATATGTAAAACCCTAAGAATACACACACACACACACACACACACACACACACACACACACACACACATAGAGGGAGGGAGAGAGAATAAGATAATGCTTGCCAAGCCTGGTGGGTCATTGCTGTCCTGGAGAGGCAGAGGCAAGCAGATCTCTGTGAATTTATGACCATCCTCGTCTTCATAGTGAGTTCCAGGACAGCCTGGACTATGTAGAGAGGCCCTGTCTTAAAAAACAAAACAACAAAAAAGACAATTGCTTATTTTCAATCAAGAAGAGACAGAACACAGTAAATACATAAAGGACCAGGGGAATAAAGTTAATGAGAGTATGATATATAGTCCACCTGTGTACATTTTTCAATCGTTAAGTTAGCATCATGGGGCTGGAGAGATGTCTCAGCAGTTAAGAGCACTGTCTGGTCTTCCAGAGGACCTGGGTTCTAGTCTCAGCACTCACACGACATCTAACAATTTTCTGTAACTTCAGTGTCGAGGGATCCAATGCCCTCTCACCTCTGCGGGCACCAGGCATACCACATGGCACATAGTCATATACGCAGGCAGAGCAGCTGTAGGCATCAGTTTTTAAAACTTCTCTCATGAACAATAAAGTAAGACAATTCCTGCATGAGGAAAATCTGTTTTATGGAACCTTAAGATTTTGATGATAAATGTCCTCCACAAATGCATGTGTTTGATCACTTGGTCCCTGGTTGGTGTATTTGGAGAGAATGTGGAAATTTGGAAGAGAGGAATATCTGGAGGGGGTAAGTCATTGGAGCAGATGGGACTTACTTCCTGTCCTGTCTCTATTTCCTGGTCCAAGGAAATGTAACGAATTGTGCGGGGATCAACCCCCCCCCCAACCCATACACACCATGCCTCCTTCACCATGAAACTGTGAGCTAAGAGAAATCCTTTTTCCTGCAAGCTCCATGACAAGAAAAGCAACAAATCCAAAATTACATATACATCATGTCATCTAGGCATAACCTTTTGCTAGATATCAGCCCTACTTAATATCCTGATCAGGCCGGAGCATGGTAACAGCTATTTTCCACTGCCTGGATGACAGCATCCACTTTAGCAGTGTGATCCTGTTTGAACAAAAATGATCAAATCCCAACGTTGACTGAAAGTCACCACAGAAAGCAAAATGCAAGACTCTTACTGACTCAGGGAGTGGAAAGCGAACAATCAAAAAATAAAATCTACCTGTGAGATCAGTGTCTACAAAATCAACTCGTCGTTCAGTCTCCTACTGGGGTTTACTTGAAATGCTGCACATTTGAAAGAAGAACCTTTTCAAGGTAAGAGCACAGACTTAACTGTGGGCAAATGCTTCATCGTGCCCAGGCCCATCTGGGAACTGATTTGGGCAGAAAGAGTTGTGTTGACTTCTTCGTCCAGAACTCACTGTGACTAAAGGTAGCTCTTACCACCTGCTTCCCTGAGGCCAGAATGTCTTAAGACGTGTCCACACCAAAGTCAGGGTTTGGGGGCCTCGGGGAAGAGGAAGCTGGGGAGGCCAGGCCAGCATACTGGCTCAGTCTTATTTTCTCTTCACATCCTGCAGCTGTTCTTCTAGAAGACCACTCAATGAACGTGTCTATCCCTTAAGCTTTATCTGGCATCCCCTTCCCTTGGGTTCCTATTGCTTGTCTTGGCTTATACCGCATTGGTGTCGAAAGTTTTATTTGGTGAGCTCCCAGCAGCCCCCGTGGAATTTTCTGTGACTTAGCACAATAATGGAGAGATAGGGATCTTCTACTCGAGGGGGAATGAGGAGGAAAATAACAGTTCATGACATTGAAACTACATGCCAGAAATTGACTCATGTATTCCTCACAACAACCCACAAGGTTGGAACCATTATTCTCCCCACTCTACAGATTAGCAGACCAAGGTCAAGGTTATGAAACCTGTAAACTGTAGAGCCAGAATTTGGCACCAATTGCGTGTGCTGTGTGTTGCCTGATTTCACGATTTTTAACTAAGCTGCTGTGTACTGGCTGCTGAAACGGTGCCCACTGAAGGCCCGTTTATGGGTCTATATGTAGTCATTCAAGATGAATTCTGACTGGATTCAATGTGTAGATAAAAACCTGTACTTTTTGTTCTTGGTGCTCTGCAATACATATGTAAGTTCATCATAAAGAGAAAAAAAAAATTCCCTTAAATGCCCAGTCGGGTAATACTGCTTTGCTCGAGGTGAGACTAAGCATTCCATGCAGTGGAGAAGCTTAAGGTTTACACTGTGGTGTGGGATATCAAGCCACGAGTATGAGTTTCAGGCTATTTTTTTTTAAAGTTTATTCATTTATTATGTATAGAGCATGTATGATTGCTGGCCAGAAGAGGGCACCAGATCTCATTACAGATGGTTGTGAGCCACCATGTGGTTGCTGGGAATCTAACTCAGGACCTCTGGAAGAATAGTCAGTGCTCTTACCCTCTGAGCCATCTCTCCAGCCCAAGGCTACTCTTAATTAGGGAGAAATGTTTACAAACTGGAAAGGTCTATGCTGGCAACAGATAGAACAGTAAACACGGAATTCCCCTCTCGAAGAGTCTGCGTACGTGTGGGGGAGGGATTGTGAGAGGAAACATTACCCCAAGCCCATGGGAGACAGTCATAGGAGCTACAGCTTCAATATTACTGAGGGGAGATTAAGCAGCAGAAGAGGGAGTGACGTTCATTAGGAAAGTCTTCCCTGCTTAGGATGTAGCTCAATGGTAGATCACCTGCCTGCATGTGCCAGGTCCTGGGTTCCAATTCTAGGGGTGCAAAATAAAAGTTAAAAGAAAAAAAAAAGGAAAAGGATGAATAGGAAAGTCTTCCTAGGCCCCATGACTTGACTTGAATATTGAGAAACAATAAATAAAAAAGTGAAGCAACAGTGTTGTTTTACCTTTGTTACACTGTCTGTACTTCAAACTACTAGTCCCAGTTGCTAAGGCTGTAGCCTGGGGGGAATTCCGTTCCCCCAGACAATGGCTCTGTTGCTGCTGCTTAAGGTAGTTCTAACTAAATCTCTATCATTCTAATAAAGCTCGAGATTCAAAGGCTAGGGAGAAAGCCTGTGAGGTAGAGCAGCAACTGGCTAACTTTCTCCTGAAGCCACTGCCTCCCACACACCCCAACTAAGAAAACCTATGCTAAGCTCCTCCCTGCTACTTCCTGTCAACCAGTTGCTAGTCCCGCCTCTCTGAGCCCAGTTTAATTTTATGTAATTAACACAAAGGCAACACATCTTTATATAGTTAACAAATGCAGTATAAACAAATGTAACACATCTTTGCCTAGTTAAACTAATATTTCACAACAAAGCGGGACTGAAGATGAGGGAAACAGTATGTGCAAAGTCTCTGAGCTCCTTATATTTGACTGGATTGTGTGGATTGTAGTATTTAGCACAGGTCAGCTACTGTCTAAGTTCTGAAAATACAAAGGGGAACTCAGTCGTGTTCTGGACAATCTTTGGGGTCTAGTAGAGGAATTGAGACACACATAAACTCTCATGGACCCATAGGTATTATGGAGCGGATGGATCTGGATTAGTTAGACTCCCACCAAGGCAACTAAATACCCCAGAGAAACAACTGGAAAGAGGGATTTGTTCCAGCCCGAAGTTTCAGAAGGTTCCTTCCATGGTCACTTGGCCTCATGCACTTGGGCAGAGTATCATGGACAAGGTAGTAGAAGTATGATGTTCACTTCATGGCAAATAGGGAGCAGAAAAAAACAGAATGGGTTCCAAGGATAACCTTCAAAGGCATGCTCCCAAGAGACCTAGGCCACACTTTATAAAGGCATGTCCCCAGATAGGCATCACCTTATAAAGTTTCCAAAACTCCTGAGATAGTGTTAGTTAGGAACGAAGAGTTCAAAACACATGACCAGGAGGAGCACTGCATACTCAAACTGTAACATTCTGCCCTTGGCATAAAAAGACTCAAGGCCAGCTCATGATACAAAATGCATTTAGTTTATCTCCAAGAGCCTCCAAAGTCTTAACTGCTCCAAATTGTTAAAAAAAAAAAAAAAATCTAAATTCAGAGTCCCTGCATAGACTCAAGACAGTCTCTTGGCTGAGATCCCCTCCAAATTGAAATAAGTCACAGACTTCTAACATACAATAACACACAGTAGTTATTCCCGTTCTAAAGGGGATCCACATATGAATGCCAAGGAAGTACTGTACCAGAGCAAGACTAAAGTCCAGTAAAGCAAACATTAAATCTTGTAGCCTCACATCTGGCTACATAGTGGTGGCATATTGTGAATGTCGGTGGGTTTAGGTATTCCTTTCTTGTAAGCTAACTCCATTCTTTGCCTGAGGCTTCCTTTAGCAGATGTTCCTCATTCCCAGACTATAAAGCGTTGTGGGAATTCTCATCGTATCTCTGACTTCACCTGTAGCTTGTTCATTGCTTCGTCAGGGGCTCTCTGCTGGGAAACTGACCCTACTAAACATTGCATGATCTCCCAGATTTTCTTCTGAAATCAGATGGCAGCCTCCAGGATTTCTGGATTAGTTTGCTGTTGTTTTTGCTGTGATCTGAATACCTAAGAGAATAACTTAAAAGAAGAAGTCCATTTATTTTAGCACACAGCTTTGAGATTTCACTTCACAATCCTTGGCTCCATGGATTCTGGGCTAGTGCCATGATCTTGAGACCAAGCAGTCAACACCCAAGTCTATGGAGAACATTGCATATTTAAACCATAATGATGCTTGATTCCGGGGGCAGTGATGCTTACAAATCTCACGTCTGGTAAACTGGAGATAGATTCACACATATAGAGAGGTCAGGTGAATCTTCAGGACAGACGGAGGGGGGGTATTGTCAGGGGAAAAGGTGGAGGGTGGTAAGGATGGTCCAGGTATTTGAGCATTTGGGCTGCTATCTGAGTGAGAGAGTTTTCTGCATGTTCTTAGGGTGGATTTGGTAGAGTAGAACTGGCAGCAGCAACATGCAATTGGCGGTCTCTGGTGGACCCCTGATCGTGGTGGCTGGAGCCAGCTAGTTAAAGCTTCTTTGGGCAAACCGAGGGGTTTGTTGGGTGATAATGAGGAACCACGGACGGTTTCTGTCAAGGAGGAAGAGAAACAGATGAGGAAGTAAATTTTTATATCCCCGGAGCAGGGGAAAGAAAGCCTGAGAGGAGAGAGCCTAAAGGCAGGTTGGCCATCTGATGGGTCCAGGCAAGAGAGGAAATTTCTTGGGACCAGGCACTGAGGCAGTGGGCTCTGGGAGAAGGGAATGGCTTCAAACACATGTCAATATGTAGAAACCACAGGGCTAGGTGTCATGGGGTCCAGTTTGGGTCTGTGGTGATACTGTCAGTGGAGGCAAGGAAAAAATGTAGGTAGGAGGGACAGTGACGGGCAACAGTTGATACTGTCAGCTGGAAATGGCTGAGTTTATGGGTGCCAGTGAGGTTTTTATGTGGCTGTGTACAGCAGGAAGCTGAGAATCTTGGCTCCGAGCCCAGGCAAGGCTTGAAGGCTGGAAAGCTGCAATGGTCCACGTACTACTGGCTGACCTCATGACTTGATTTTCTCTCCTCCCATTTTATAACTCTGGGGCCCGGAGCTGGGAACACAGCCAGGTTAGCCCCCTGCTCTAAGGGGTAGGGTGGTGGGGAAACTGGCCTTGAGCTAGAGGACATGTCTTTGGCCTTCCCAGAAAACTTATCTGATCTCCCTCCAGGTCAGAATCTTTCTTTCAGGGCTATGGCTTTGGCCAGCGTTGGGAGGGAAGATGGCAATCAGGCACTCACTCACAAGCTCAAGCACAGAGTTCAAGTGCACAAGTGACCATGAGGTAAGGCTAGCACGGTCCCCAGATCTTAAGCCATATGTCCTAAAAACAGAAACAAAAACCAGGGACTGTGTTGTGGTAAATTTTACCAAATCAATGAGTAGGGACAGAAGGAGAAAAGGCCAAAACTCCGTAATAGTAGCTGGAGCCTTTCATGCTAGGAAGCTGGAGCTGGGAGCACATCCATAGAGGACACTTTAATCTATTTATCTATTTATTTATTTTTTGAGATTCATTCTTTGAATCTTTGAATTCTTTGAAAAGGGCAGCTAGTCTCCTTGGAGTCCTAAAACTTTAATTAGACCCAGCAGGTCCTAGAACCAAATCCCATAATCCCATAAATCTAATGCAACAAGTTAGGCATGACAGTCAGAGTCATGCTATGAATACAGATAGCCTTTATCCAGCAAAGTAGAAAACAAGCCTTACCAACAACCAAAGGGTCTGCTTTAACTAAGATTTGTTAGCATCCTCCTCACCTGAGTTGTAGACATGGGAAGCACACATGCATTTATATATATCCTGAGTCGCTTTAATATCTCGTTATTTTGCTTCCAAACAAGTCCTGGACTGAGGACTCACGCAGGCCAGAAACTCTGTAGCGTTTAGCAAAGGATCCATCTGTGTCTTTTCTCCTCTTTAAAAGCTGTACTTGCTTGGAGCCCCATAGTAGTTGTTTTCTCAGTGCCGTGAGAAAATATCTGAGAAAAGCACTGAAAGGAAGGAAGTGAGGCTTTACTTTGGCTCACAGTTTGAGGGGACACAGTCCATCATGGCGGGGAAATCAGAGTCGCAGAATCAGGAGGTGGCTGGTCACATTGGTTTAGTCAGGAACAGAAAGAGATGAAGGGCAGTGCTCAGTTCAGTGTCCTTTTGTTCCTTTTTCTTTTCTTTTTGCTTTTTTCTTCAGTCCAAGACCCCATGGTGCCACTTACATTCAGGGTGCATCTTCCTATCTTAGTTAAACTTCGCTGGAAAGCTTTCACAGATAAGCTCAGAGCTGTGTCTCCTAATTAACTACAAAGCAAATCGAGTTGACAGTAGAAACTGGGTATCACATGTCCTCACTCCAGAAGCCGTCTGAGAACAATCTCGAAATTCTAGAAATACTTCTGGTGACATCAGCAGGTCTTCTCTTAGAACTCAAATAGCCCCGTAAGTTCTTAAAGCTTCTTCTTCCATAAATCTAGGCTGTCTCCTGGGGATTTCTGCTTCACGTTAGGCTATGAGCATCAAGTGTGAGGAATGTGAAGAAACCCAGGATCAGCTATTAAGGTACTAGAAGCAAGCCTTCCCATCCTCCTGAGCATAACCACCATCTAAGGCACTGTGTTCTCCAGGGGGCTCTTAAATGTTTGCACAGGCCCCTTGAGAAACTCCAATGTAGCCTTAGCCCCCATTGCTTGACATGGGCTCATGACCCTTAGGCTAACCCCATTTTGGTTTTGCCTCCAGAACACTATTGGGGTTGTTTTGGTCTTCTAATTTTTTTAAGCCCCCACAGTCCCCAAACTAATTGTGTACAACTTCCTTGGAGTGGTAATATAGTAAACTCCGGGTATGTGAAAGTCCTTGTCTGGCATGGGTGTGCACGATGTATTCAGCCAGTCCTTCTCGCCCATGGGAACCTAACTATTTCTCCTCTGAATCCAGGAATACAGTAGTTATGAGTAGGTGAAGTCTCAGATAAGCACCATGTCTGAGGGGGATCTCAATAGCTGTCCCTATTGAAATCATCTTCAGTGCCTCCTGCCTTCCAGAGGAGAGGACACAAACTATTGTGGATGCCATTCCTCTTAAATGCTAAGAGTTAAGGAGTTCCTAAACCTTCTCTCCTAAGCTCTTGGTTGCTTGTTCAGACAAACCACATTCAGGGAGTTCTGGCCCCGTGGGGAAAGGCTATCAGGTAAGTGGCTCAGCATCAGTTTTGTGGTCCTGATTAGCAGAGAAGTCGTATGCAGTAGGGAAAAGCAGGGTGGCATCTCCAAGTCCAGTGGAACAGTTCTTACCTCAGTACACAGAAGCACACCCTGGGATGGGCTCCCAGGGTCAGGTTACTGTCCCTGAGAGGGATGGGCTGCTTGCCCCCCGACACTGTTGAGTGAACTTACTCTCCGTGTGATACAAAGCCCAGCCGAAACTTAATCCCCAAACTGATCATAGTTTCAAGGTTTTTTTTCCTAGAAAAAAATGTTAGGAGACATGGAGAAGATAACACAATTACCTCTTCCTGAATACGCTGGAGTCCAGTGGCACTGTGTCTAAAAGGGCTAGGGCCTCAAGGCTGAGGATATCTGGCAGGCATGGTGGTGCACACCTTTAATCCCAGCACTGGGGAAGCAGACAGACAGGTGGATCTCCATGAGTGAGTTCAGGGCAGGCCTGGTCTACATAATGAGTTCCAGGCTAGACACCTAACACCAGCTGCTCAATCTCATTGAGCCAGTTTCCTCATGTCTAAAATGGAGCTAAGCGTTGTACTTAGAGTAATAATAGAAGGATTGCATCCACGTGTGTTGCTGGTCGTGCTGATGCTCACCAGTAGAGCATGCTGGAGCTGGAGGCCAAACGATTGTTAAGTCCATGCACGTTAAAGCTTCAGTTGGCTTAGGACCGGGCTGTAGCAAGACTCCAGAAATGGTACTTCTCCTTGTTGCTCTCACACATACATTATCAGCCTAGTCACTTGAATACAGTAGAAAAATAGAAGGTCAGGTTTAAATCATATACAGCCCCAAATTCTTGGCACACATACCCCATCAGGACACCCTTGAGAACACTGATTTCCAGATACCGTGTATCACTCCGTCCTTGTTTTCTCCCAGGCTCCATGTGGCCTGCGTGGTGGGAATCTCCTGTACCATGAGCTGGGTACAATGTTTATTTCCATGCTTTACTCCTACCCTGCTATCACTGAAGTCCGTCACTTATGGCCCGAAGGCCTCCCCACCCCTGCTGTCTCTTGTTCTCTTATCCAGTGCATGTGACCAGAGCTGTGGGTGGCTGCCTGTCCATCGATACTATCTGGGATACTCAGTACACGCACTGCTTTCCAAGTGACTGCTTTAGGACAGAATGAGTGGGTGGCACAGACCAAAAATGATTCAGTGATATTTACTGACAAAGCCTGGCTTGTTCCCCGAGAATTTCTTCAGAACTAACTGAGCAGCTTTAAAAATACAGATTGGCTGCCTTGTCCTCTGGGACTCTGATTCAATGAAGTTGGAATTAACTCCCAAGAGAAAACTGCTGCACAGCCAGACTTTACAGGAGCCGAATCTGTAAATATCTCCCTGACAAACCCAAACTCCCAAACTTTGATGAACACTGGATTAGCTTGGAAGAGTGGGACCTGTGTGAGACCATGGCTCTCTAGGCCATCCCACTATTTCTTCTGATATGGTAGCTCTGGAATAGGTCAGAGAAACCTGAACTTTCCACCAGAATTTAACCCAGGTAACTCGGGCCTAGCAGAAAGGATCACTCACTTTGTAATCATTCCTGGCTATACAATTCAAAGTTCTCTTGAGGAAAGGCGTGCCTAGCCTATTATGAATTTATGTATCTCTTTCACATTAACATCTAATCAGCATCCAGTTTAGAAATTGCTGAAATATTTTCTCACTCCATAGCTGCTCCACAATTAAAAACTCTTGCTAAGTGAAAGGCACTTCAGCTCACTATTTTACTGAAGCTAGCTATTGCAACTTAAGACAACATTTACTATTATATAGTGTCTATGGGTCAGGAATTTGAGCATGGTTTAGTTGATTGGCTTTAGCTCAGGGTCTTATGCCAGACACAGGCCATGGCATAGGGTCTCATCTGATACCTCCACTTAGGGAGTGTGCTGGCTAGTTTTATGTCAACTTATTACCAGCTGGAGTTATCTGAAAGGAAGGATCCTCAATTGAGAAAATGCCTCCAAAAGATCCATCTGTAGGGCATTTTCTTGATTAGTTGTCCGTGGTGCCTTCCCTGGGGTCTATAAGAAAGCTGTTTGAGCAAACCATGAAGAGTCAGCCAGTAAGCAGCTCTCCTCCGTGGCCTCTGCTTCAGCTTCTGCCTCCTGGTTTCTGCCCTGTTAGAGTTCTTGCTCTGACTTCCGTCAGTGATGGACTCTGATGTGGAAGTGTAAGCCAAATAAACCCTTTCCTCACCAACTTGCTTTTGGTCATGGTGTTTCACCATAGCAATACAAACCCTAACTAAGACAGGAAGAATCTACTTCCAAATTCACTTAACATGGTTGCTAGAAGGATTTAGCTTTTTGTTGTTGTTGTTGTTGCTGTTGTTGTTCATTTGTTTGTTGTTTTGTTTTTATTTTTATGGCTGTCGACAAGAACCATCTATTCCTTACCATGTGGAACTCTCTATGAAGCGACTCCAGCTCACAACATGGCAGTTGACTTCCTTCAGTGTGAGTAATGGAAAGAGCAAGCCAGGGAGAGATGGGGAAAGAGAAAGGGAGGACAGAGCCAGTCTAGGGTTATAGTTCAGTGTGGAGGACTTGCTATGCTATTATGCTTGTCACCTGATAGAAATCAGGGTACTTTTGGACATGAACTCCCCCCTACACTTCCTCTTTGTCCTACTCTGTTCATTAGAAGCAGGTTGCTAAGTCCAACTCACAATCAAGAGGAAGAGATTAAGACCTGAATACCAAAAGATATAGAACACTGAGAGCAGTCTCAGTGGGTTCCACTGCAGGTCTCATATTTTAAAGTAAAATTTATGCAGTAGCTAATATTATTTAAAATGGAGGAAATTGCTGTTAACCTATTGAATAATGTGTGCTGTTAAGAGTATGTAAAACAAACAGAATTTTTGTCACATTCCAGTGTGTTTTGTTTGAAGGATAAATGTATATTAAAATGTCAAAAGCAATTTACATGTGTTATGGTATAGAAATTGACAAAAACTTTTCTATTGTGATGTTTGAGAGTCTTGTGTTTTGCTGTATAAAAGTAAACTTGCTTATATTCATGTTAGTACTTTGTTTCTACATAATGGCATTAGGAGAAAATTTTGTCATTCCTCTATACTTGTTTCACAAATAACATAGCAAAAGTGTTTATTCCATTTCCCAATAGACATAAATATAAATTGGATATAGCTGTCACTATGTTTTCAGTTTTACCACTGATTAATAAACTCTATGAGACAGCTTAATGTACAGCATAGATTTTTTTTTTAATCAGATTGTTGTTATGTAAGAATCTTATAAGGCCAGGCATGGTGGTGCACACCTTGAATCCCAACACCGGGAAGGCAGGGGCAGGACAATCTCTGAGTTCAAGGTCAACCTGGTCTACATAGTGAGTTCCAAGATAGCCAGGGTTACATAGTGAGAACTTTCTCAAAAGAAATAAATAATCTTGTGAAGGATAGATGGTGGTACACACCTGTAATCCCAGGATGGGAGGCCAATTTAGTTTTCACAGTGAGACCCTATCTAAGAAACCAACAAACCGTGGTTAAGAAGAATCTTGTAAAAAGTAACTTCAGACAATTTATTAATGGGCTAGTGCCACCCTAATGAAACACCGAACATTGGGTGTCTTTAAGCAAGAGAAATAATTTCTCTCTTACAATTCTGGAAAATAGATACCCAAAATCAAGATGTTGATAGAGGTGATTTCTTTAGAGGTGTCTCTCCTCAGCCTAAAGATAGTCATTTTCTTCCTGTGTTTCCTTACAGTATTTTCTTTGCTCATTCAGATCTGTGTTCAAATTTCTTCCTTTTATTAAGGATATCACTCATGGTGTGTAAGATCCCACTCAAGTGATCTCATTACAACTTAATTACCACATCCATCTCTCCAAACACAGACCTTCTCTGGCATAATGGGGCTTAAGGCTTCACCATAAGACTTTGAGGGCAGGTCCTAAGAATAAGCCTAGAAAACACTACCTTTTAGAACTGCTATCGTTTTGACCATCTTTTTCATTTCAGCAGAAGTCTTCCTCATGTTTCTTATCTTTAGCCAACAGCCCACCATAGGCACAAATGGAACAATATTTCACTAAATAAAAACAAGTTAAACCTATGTAATGATTGAAACACTAGGCTACGGAGAGCTGTGTATTAGCTCAGTGTCTATTTGGCATGTATGAGGCCCTGGCTGCAATCTCTAGCATCCAAACTTCCAAAACCAAACACACACACACACACACACACACACACACACACACACACACACACACACGGCTAGGCATGTGCATGGATATGGAAGTGATAAGAGTTTGAACATCATGATCCAAGATTCATTGCTGTGTGGGGTTACTAGAGGTTATCAAATGTCCTCTTTTCAAAACCAATACTTTTAAGAAGCTTTCAGTATTGACTTTGTAAATGGAAACTGAGAAGGAGTCGTTGCTGACTTTACAGTACAAACAGAGTTCACGAGCTACCTCTTTAGAAATGCTGTTTAATCTAGATTTCTACTTCTCCTGTAGATAGGAGTCAGAGCTCATTCAATGGTTTCCACGTGTCTAATAATGGATGTAGCACTGGGCAAGACACAAGAGGTGCTCACCTATGTCATCTCCTTTAGCTTCTCTAATGAGGAATGCAGCTGATCATTGAGGTCTGTGAAGCTAACACTGAAATACTAGCGGAAGGTTAACAATAAATTCTAATTAAGGCAACAGGAGCAGAAAGTTCTATAGTACATCAAGAAGCCCAGGAGCTTTCACCCCCCCCCACTCTTGAAGTGATCATAGACTCCACCCAGCCTCATCATCCCCAATTAAAACGCGTGTGGCTTCAAGCATTTACACTGGATGAAAAATTTTAAACAATTATTTAGGTTTTTTTTTTTTACTTTAGTTATTGATTTTTCAACTATATTCTGACACTTTCTTCTGCAAAGATTTAGCATTTCCTCAACACTTAAGTCTAAATAAGTTCTTGTGGGTTGAACTTGGAACCAAGTCAGCATTTATATCATTGATGCTTGGGAAAGTGAGGTTTGAATTGAAGAAAAAAAAATTATAAACATATTTTATTTTAGAACCAGATCTATCTGTAAACTTGAAATGGCTTGCATCTTATTTTCCTCCTATTGGGTGGCCTCATCCAGCCTTGATATGAGGGTTTGTGCCTGGTCTTATTGTAACTTTTTATGCCACATTCAGTTGATATCCCTGGGAGGCCTGCTCTTTTCTGAAGGGAAACAGGAGCAGCAGATCTGGAGGAGAGGGGAGTGGGGGACTGGAAGGAGTGGAGGGGGGGGAACTGTGGTCTGGATGTAATATAGGAGAGAATAATAATAATAATAATAATAATAATAATAATAATAATAATAAATTAAGACGAAGAAAAGGAAGAATATACCAGCACAAATAGAAGAGAGAAGCAATAAGATCTGTTTGAAACTACAATTCCACTAAGCATGGCTGACATTCTTTCAGTGTTAGGGATGGAGTCCAGTGCCTTTCTTATGCTAGGCAACAGCTGAACCACTGAGCTGCAGCCATAGTTCCGAGTCTTCTCTTTGAGGGTTCTTCAATCCTTCCAGGATGTAGCTCTTGTGATAAACAGCAATTAGCATGGTGCTTAAGTCACAGGCAGCTGAGCTACCCTCAGCACTTTCCTTGAAATGGGTGACCACTCTGTCTGAAATGGGTTGAACTTGGTTCTACAATTCAACCACGGTGATAACTGCACTTGTCCCCAAATCAGTAGGAACATATTCATATGTCAATGCTCACTTGAGTTCATGGAGAGCACTTTTCTGGCTTTGGTAGAAGATACTTGTCTTAGTTACTTTTCTATTGTTATGCTAAAACACCATGATCAAGAAAACTTAGAGAAAAAAGGTTTCTTTGGGATTGGGATCCCCAAGAGTTAGAGTCCATGATGGTGGAGTGAGGCCTGGTGGCAGGATCAGCAGCTGAGAGCTCACACCTTGAACCACAAGTGTGAAGCAGAGAGAACAGACTAGAAATGACAGGAGTCTTTGAAACCTCAAAGCCTTCCCCCAGGGACACACTTAATCCCCCAGCAAGGCCACACATCCCAAACCTTCCGAAACACTACCATCAACCCGGACCAAGTATTCAAATGCTTGAGACTATGGTGAACATCTCATTCTAACCGTCACAATGTCATAGCTTTCTAAGGAAGGCAGTTTCTGGTCAATACACCTTTTAAAATTAAGACCAGATTTCCCAAAAAATAAGTTTTTTTGTTTGTTTGTTTGTCCTTTTGCCTGTAGCCCCTTAACTTTTCCCAGTTGAATATTGGGAGACTTACAGTTTGTTCCTCTGTTATCTTTCTTTTTTAAAGTTATGATTCATGGTAGGCAGAGTGAAGTCACATTTCAGAAGGAGGAAATTTTAAGTGGCAAAACCAATCCCCCAAATTATCATAACAGAGTTACTAAGCTCACAAGCTGAAGGTTTTCTCAGATGGCCCCCATAGCTAAAACATTTTTTTTTGCTGTGCCCCAATAAAACTGTCCATCTTGTTCTATGCTCAGCACTTGATGGTTACAGGGCATTATTTATTGGGTACAATATGTTATTGTGTTCACTTGCCAGATATGTAGAAGATCATGTTATTTGAGGTCTTGGGCAATGTGGCAGGTGTAGAGGAGATGGCGTGGGCAGTATTGTCCAACAAAGAGAAAGCAAAACCAGGCATGCTTGGGAGCATATTGCAGAGTCAAGCCAAGAAAGGCAACTCCCCTCCTAGAAGCTCTAAAACCATGGCAACTTTGGTTATTTTCTGGAATACACGACTTAGTGATGATGTTAATTAAAAGGTCGTGGGGAGGCAGACTCTCAGGAAACCCAAGATCTGACTTCCAACCCTATGAGATAAGGCTGAATTGGTTTGAAAGATTGGAGAAATGGAGTGGCAATCAATACAGTCACAGTCACAAAGAAGGAAAACAGAAAAAAAGAAGTACAGAGATAGATGAAGCAATATAAACACAAAGCAACACAGAGTTTAATTATTCTTTCTGATTAAATATTTAATAGAAGTTTTCTACCAGAAATTACTTAAGCCATCATGATCAGAAATGTCCTTTCCATTTTTTCCAGACCAGATGTTACACAGTGATACAAATGAGATTTGTGATTATCTTTTAATTAAAAGGTATTTGTCTTGATCTTTATAAAATCTTGCTTGAGCAGGCATTTAGAGTCATTTGAAATGACTTAGCTTTAAAAGAAAACATGAACAGAGTTGGCTGGCTAATTAATACAGCTTTGAATGACTTTTTCCAGAAATTCACACTAGAAACTGTTTTCTGGATCCAAGTCACTGCTGAAGCACCAGTGCCAGCCCGCAGCTCAAATGCTTTCAGCTTGGCATGGCTCACACTTGACCTAGCTTTGTGTTCGCTGGTGCTTTGTCTGGTTCGAAAGTTAGAGAATCCTGTGCATTTATCTAGACGGAATCTAATACAGCCACTATTTTCTCTCAGGGCTTACAACTCCCCCAATTGTGTGTGTGGTGTGTGTGCGTGTGCGTATGCGTGTGTGGTGTGTGTGTGTGTGTGTGTGTGTGTGTGTGTGTGCGCGCGCGCGCGGACATGCGTGCACGTGCTTTCTGGCCAGAGTTTTAAAAACAAGTGAAGCTAAAAGAAACACCCAACTGCAGTTTAATGAATTTCTCTCGCTTCAGATTTAGAGCTTGCATACTTGGTTATAATTTTCAGAACCAAAAAAAAGAAATGGGAGCAAAGTTAATATGTTTGACACCAGCAGGCGCCAGACATACAGGGAAAAACTATGCAGGCATATCCAGTCTGTCCAAGGATAGCAGTGAATACTGTCCACGAAGTTAGAGATGACATCATGCTGCAATCTTAATACATGTATATGTATATATTAACACATGTATATATTATATGTGCATATATGTGTAATACATACACATTAACATGTATACCTACACAATTACCATTAGTACACACATACATAAATATACACATATATTATTAATGTATGCATATATGTACAGATATAAATTATATACATATGTGTATATACATATATACATACACAGATAAGAAATTTAAGAAAGCAGCTTTCCCTTTGCAAGTGTGATAAAAATTAAAAATACTAATTTTTAATAATTTTGGGCTTCTTTTTGTATTTTGTATTTTCTGGTTTGGATTATAACAAAGGGACTTTAAATTTGATTGGGTGTATTTTGATTCCAGTATCTCAATTGAGAAGGAGTTGCTTTACTTCATAGAGAAATAAGAAGAATAAGGATAATTGCTTATCACTTTCCTATGTTTGCTATGCACCAGACACTGTGCTATGTGACTGAAATTCCATGTCTCATTTAGCCCTTGGATGAGATTTTTAGAAGGTACCCACTATTTTTATTACCATTTAACAAATAAAAATTCTGTAACAAAGGTTAAGTAATGTGCCAAAGAGATTGTAAGTGAGAGAAGAGAGACCCCAAATGAGCATTATTTGAACAGAGTCTGAACTTTAATGGGATACCACATCACGCTACACATTTTCCTCATTCTACAAACTTTCTACTAGGCTCAGGAATCAGAAAAATGGTCTGGACTGTGTGTCACTAGGCTTTTGATTAAAATCAGACTGTTCCTGTGCATAATTCTTGTTTGTAATTACAGTTTGCAATTAAGTGGGACAAAGAAAAGTTCCAAAGAAATCAAATAAAACAGGGCTTAAAACTCTGGGTGGGTGGTGATAGTGTGTCTCTTTCTAGATGTGTAAAAGAATATGGGGAGACTGTATTAGGGTTCTCTAGAGGAGAACTGAGAGAATGAATGTGTGTGTGTGTGTGTGTGTGTGTGTGTGTGTGTGTGTGTAACAAACTATGGTTTAGCTAGTCTAACATGCTCTGTCTCCTGACAGATGTTCCAAGAATCAAATAGTTCAGTCCATGAGACGGGATGTCTCAGCTGGTCTTTAGTATACATCGACATACCTAGGAAGTAGACTCTAATATCAGTGAAGGAAAGCCTCAGTTGCAGGCTAGATAAACTTGCTAATGAGAGTGAGTGCCAGCAAGCAATGTGCAAAAGCTTCTTTCCTCCATGTCCTTTCTGTAGGCAACCACCACATGGTGTGGCCCAGATTTCGAGTGGGTCTTCCTACCTCAAATGATCTGGAGTTAGAAAACCCCCTTACAGGTGTGTCTAGCTGCTCATTCCAGCTATAATCAAGTTGACAACCAAGAATAGCCATCACACTGTCATTTAGATTCTGATCAAGAGTCTACAGTGGTTCAGTTGTCAGGGAGATCCAGTTTTTACCCCTGGAGACAAAAGTATTGACAACTCAGCAAAGCAGGAGAAGATTCCATCCAGTATGAGACACCAAGAGATTATGTACAGTAAATCAAACCTATTTTTCTACTGGAATTAAATGTCAGAGGGACAAAGGCACTGACAGATGTCTTTCTTGACTACTAATGAGAAAGGAAATTGGCTTACAAGAATAATGGAAGTGATAATAAAATTCTCAATTGTGTTTCTGACTAGAAGGTTGAAAGTGACTTTAGTAACCCAAAATAGCCTAAAGTCTAAGGCATATGTGATTGTGAATGCAATATATAACCATTTAAGCTTTCCATTTATAGCCTTCTATAACTAATACTCTAACACTTGGCACCTAACTTTTTAAAATATTACTACATTATAGGAATTTTAGTGACATGTTTATTGTCAATATATAAAAACATCAACTCTGTTTTAAGGAAATAATAAAAAAAAAGTTTTTTCTAAGCCAAATGCGAAAGAACATGGCCTAGGAATTTAAATTCAAGTTAGCCTGAAAGACAACTCTACCATGGAAAAAGTTACATGAACTCTTATAGTCATAGAAAATAAAGTTATGAATCAACGTATTTATAGACTGCATAAGTAGGACCACCAGATAGGTAGGCTATGGAAAAAGCAAGGATCCAGAAGTTGCTTTTATCACATTATTAGCTTTAGGGTTGATGGAAGTATCTTTAACCTAGGAGATGCATGTTGTTATGTCAGATATGAAGAATAATAGCAAATGGTTATCAGAAAAGACTAAAGATAGCCCAAAATGATGATGGCTCTTGGCCTACGATATCCCATCTCATAATCATGATATTGTGTTTTAGATTTGTTATATTTAGTTATTTGTATGTGTCTGTGTGTGTGTATTTGAGCACAGGCATTAGATCCTCCTGAGCTGGAGTTAGAGGCAGCTGTGAGTCACCTGACATGGAAACCAAACTTGGGTCCTCTACAAGAACAGTGCATGCTCTTAACCACTGAGCTATCTATCTCTCCAGCCCCCAACCACAGTGTTTTAGTCAGCCAAGGTTAAACAGCTCGCAGGATCTCCAACACAGATACCAGTTTCTTCAGAGAACTGCAGTTCACAATATTCCAAATATCAGGTTTGATCTGTGTTATATTATTTAATACCCACTCAAACTCTTATCAGTAGTTACTGATATTATCAAAATAATAAATGCACATGATTGAACACATAGTACCCAGGAGTTCTATATTGAAAAAAAGCAGCTATCATTGACCCCCTTCCCTCAATTTCTGTGTCATCTAAGACACAAACAATCATACATACAATCATACATATTTTTGATTGGTTTTGATTTGCTTTTGCATTTAACTCTAAACTCTCAAAGTACAGCTTATCTTGCTATTTGTTGGTAATTTATTTATTTATTTATTTTTGTTTTTTCAAGACAGAGTTTCTTTGTGTAGCTCTGGCCTTCCTGGAACTAACTCTGTAGGTAGGTTGGCCTCAAACTCACATAGATTTCCCTGCCTCTGCCTGGCTACTTTATTTTTAATATTTTTTAATGCTTATTAATTTTTAAAATTTTTATTATTTTTAATTATATGTATATATGTGTATGCTATGGGATGGTCTTTCTGTATGCTGTGAATATGTGTGTCTCCCATTGGATAATAAATAAAACTGTTTTGGCTTATGGCAGAAAGTTTATAGCCAGGCAGGAAATCCAAGCAGAGATAACAGAGAGAAGAACGGCAGAGTCAGGAGAGACGCCTGCTGCCACCCAAGGAGCAACAAGATGCCAGCAGACTGGTAATGCCACAGCCATGTAGCAACATATAGATGAATATAAATGAGTTAATTTAAAATGAAAGAGCTAGCTAGCAAGAAGCTTGAGCCATAGGCCATACAGTTTGTATTTAATATAAGCCTCTGTGTGTTCACTTGGGACTGAGGTGCTGCAGGACACAGGAAAATTTCTGGCTGCATTTGGTGCCCAACGTGGGGCACATACACCCATATAAAGCCTTAAAAAGCTTTAAAAAAAAGAGGAATTCTAGACTTACAAAAAGAGAGTCAAGCACAGCTTCTTGGTAACTGCATTTTTTCAGATAAGCTCTGTTTGCTGGTAGTGAAAAAAGTGCATGGCTCCTTCAAGAGATGCCTTCCTGGTTTGTGCTGGCTGCATAGAGGGCTCTCTTGAGAGGTTCTGCTACTGAGCACTTAAATGGGGTTAGAGGGCAATGTGCTGCATGCTGCTTGGTGGTGGCATGAATTTGCTGCTTCCCAGAGTTGGGGCAGTGAGCAGAGCTCCCACAGCTGGCGGTGAACATATATTTGCCTTGTTGAAAAGCCAAATAGGGAAGAGCCAGCAGCCAAAGCTGTGCAGCTTAATAATGTAAAAACTCTCCTGGTCAGAAAAGGATTACAGATACACAATAGAACAGATTCAGATGAAAAAAAAAAACCTCTGAAAAGTTTACAATGTGTGTAAAATTGTACGGAGGCTTGGAAGAGAGAGGAAAAGGAGTATAGGCAGGTATAAAAAATGAAGTCTTTAAAGAGACAGTAAAAGTAATATAAAATAAATAAGCCATGTAAAGATGAAAAAATACAAGAGAGTCTGGATTATGTATATTATTATGTTTTCTTTGAATTTTTGATTGTTAATGAGCTAACTGCAGAAAAACGTTTGATTGTAAAGGCCACTAAGATAAACCAACCTATGTATTTTAAAGGTATCTTGACTTCAAAATTGGGTCTAAGGATATGTTGCTTTGGAAAAGAGGTACTGCTTTTGTTTCCACAGAAGATGAGAAGCTGTGGATTTCTTCCAGGTTAATATGGTTCCATCAGGGAAGACACCCTGAGAGGTCTCCAATGGGATCTATGGTCCATATGATTCAACATCTAGAACAGCTTCAAGGCAACTGGCTGAGATGATGCAGTCTCACAGACTACTACAGTCAAGACTTGCCATAATTCTACATTTTCTCAGGATCCCCATAAGATTGCCAGTATTCCCATTTAGCAGAAAGTAGTATGAAAAGCTACACTCAAATTCCCAAAATATTGTTTATAAATGTTTGTTTTTTATTTAAAGGGGGTTGATTATAAATGCAATCTCTTTCTAAAGACAAAAGGGGGATATGATATAGAAATGATAAAAAATATAGACTATTGAATCTACTTTGATCAAAAAACAACTGTTAATCTCAAAATATGTTATATTTGATATAGATTTTGGTTTATTAATGCAAATTTAAGGTCAACTTTTTATAGTATATGTATATTTCTACTCTTGTTTAAGGTATTATATTTATGCAGCTCATTTAAAAATGTAATATATAGTTTAAAAATGCAAATTAATAGTCATCTGTAATAGTCAAACTTATAGTCATGTTAATTTAGGTTTTCTAGATAAGCAGAAATATATTTCAGATATATAGATTATCTTCAAACACTTCAAAGACCTACAGAATATGGCATTTAAAATGTTTTAAGAGTCAGGCAGTGATGGTGCACACCTTTAATACCAGCACTCGGGAGGCAGAGCCAGGTGGATCTCTATGAGTTCAAGGTCAGCCTGGTCTATAGAGCAAGATCCAGGACAGGCACCAAAACTACACAGAGAAACCTTGTCTCAAAAAAAACAAAAAAATATGTTTTAAGAATTTAGACTTTTCTGGACAGTGAGACATGTCTGCTTCTGGAAGCACCAATCACTTCAACGAGGATGATGGGCATTGAAGAAACTTGGTATGGAGTTTGTTTACAATGTGGAAAAGGCTAGCCATTTGGGCAAGAAACTGCTCTTGCCTGGACTGCTTGATAAACTGGACATGCAGGACCCATAGAAAGGTGACTACTGAACTTTGCCAAAACAAGATGAGATGGACCTTCAGGTTCCTGCTTCACAGAAGAAACTGCCAGACATTCTTTAGGACCCAGAGAAAAGTTACTGATGATGAACTTTGCCAAAATAGGCGAACAGTTCTTCAAATTTCCTGCTTCACTGAAAAAAAAATCTGTCATATTTTTCTAGATTTTTTTTCAGATTTTTCTAGACCTGTACACTGAAGATGGATGCCCCAACTTTACAAAAAAACTTTGGGTGACTGTCCAGGCGGTGCCAGCTGTCTCTGTCATTTCTAGAATTATGGAAGTTGCTTGCAATGCACTTCCTGTTTACTAAGGTAATATATCCTTCTGGGGCTTTGATGGAGTTGAAGACTAGATAGTTATAATTATAGTTTTCCTTAGTCATGATAAAAGATAAATTAGGTGTAAAACTTTAGACTCACAAAAATAAAATCGATGATAGTGTATTTTCTTTAATTTTGTCAAATACAAATAGGCGAGATATTGTAACTAATTCTTTCTTGATAACTGTTTTGTTACATGTAATTTTACTATGTTAAAATGAAAACCTTCCTTTTTGATTAGACAGAAAGGGTGAAGTGCTGTGGGATGTCTTTCTGTATGCTATGAATATGTGTTGCTCTCATTGGTTGATAAATAAAGCTGTTTAGCCAATGTCAAGGCAGAAAGTTAGGTGGTACATTCAAACTGAAGACGGAGATGAAGAAGGGTAGAGTCAGGGCAGACGCTATCTAGCTGCTCAAGGAGCAACATACTAGCAGACCAGTGATACCATGGCCATGTGGCAACTTGTAGATTAATAGAAATGGGTTAATTTAAGATGAAAGAGCTAGCAAGCAAGAAACATGAGCCATAGACCAAACAGTGTGTAATTAATATAAGCCTTGGTGTGTTTACTTGGGACTGAGTGACAGCGGGACACAGAAAAACTTCCAGCTACATGTGAGTCTGTTGGGGGAGTGGATATATGTACATGATTGCAGATGCACATGGGGCCAGAAGAGGGTGCCATATTCCCTGGAGTTGGATTTACAGACAGTTTTGAGCCACCTAACATGAGTGCTCAGAATCAAACTCTGGCCCAAAGCTAGAAGCATGTGTTCTTTATGACTAAGCAATCTCTCTAGCCCCTATTTATTGTTATTTTAATTTGAAGTATTTCTTATTTGTTTATTGTAGGAAACATGATGATTCTTTCCCTTTCCCATATTGTATATATCTTTTTTAGAATTAATGATTACTTCCTTTTTCACTAGTTTAGTGCTGTGTGTGTGTGTGTGTGTGTGTGTGTGTGTGTGTATGTGTGTGTGTGTATGCCTATCATTAGTATTCTGACCTGAATGACCCTCTGCTGGCTAGTTTTATGGCAACTTGATACAAGCTAGAGTCATCTGAGAGGAGGGACCCTCAATTGAAAAAATTCCTCCATAAGATCAGGCTGGAAGCAAGCCTGCAGGGCATTTTCTTAGTTAGTGAATGATGGGGGAGGGCCCAGCCCATTGTGGGTGGTACCACCCCTGGGCAAGTGGTCCTGGGTTCTGTAAGAAAACAGGCTGAGCAAGCCAGTAAGTACCACTCCTCTATGGCTTCTGCTTCAGTTCCTGACCTGCTTGAGTTCTTGTCTTTCTGCTCTTGATGATGAACTATGAAATGGAAATGTAAGTGAAATAAACCCTTTCTTCCTCAAATTGCTTTTTGTCACGGTGTTTCATCAAAGCAATAGTAACCTTAACTAAAACAGGCCCTAAAGCTCTTCCCAGTGTGGACTACATCCCAGGTAACCTGAGGGTTCCGTCTTTTTCCTGGACTCACCATCCCAGAACCCTATAGTCACGTGTCTCTAACCCATTACACAGTTGTTTTCCTGGCCTTTCCTTTCACCTAAATCCTGGGAGTTTTCTTTTGTCCAGCTGTGGTGATACAGTACTCTGAAAACACCTCTTACATTCTAAGAGAGTGGAACATTTGCTGGACCCCATCGCTAGAGTTAATAATACACCTTGAGGTCACTGAAGACATAAGACTGGTAGTCTACTGTGTACTCAGACTGTTTGCTTAACCTGCCTTTAAGAGAACGATGTTGCAACCAACCCTACTTGCCTTGGATTTCCTGTGTAATCAGCTTTTACAAGCAGAGCAAATGCATAGTTGTAGTCTTAAACTATGTACTTTTCCATGCCCCTGACCCAAAACAATGCATGTATAAAGCATTTGCTGAAAGCAGCAAATACAGAGGTTGACAACAACCTCCTAAAAAATCTATCATAAAAATTAGAAACATACATTTAAGGATATTGGCTGATAAATATTGATGTTTGTAGTACTGTTTGTCGAGTGCATCAGTTGGAATCAGTTGGAGCCAGTGTTTAATCCATTGTTAAAAATCAAAACAACAGACAAACAAAAACTCTGTTAAAGATTTCTGTGAAGTGTCCCATTCTTTCCCTATGTGATATTCTTTGTGCTGTTCAGTAAATACAGAGGAGAGCCCTCTATGAGGTACAGAAGATACAGTCACACACAAACACAAGGACAAATGGATTGACAAGTCAGCCTTCGTAAGGCAAGTACAGATTTATACTCATGGAGCAGATAGACAGAAGACACAGGCAGTGTGGAATAAATCTGAAAGAACAGAGGAAAGAAGACACAGGAAGTACAGAGTTCAAATCTGAGAGAATAGAGGACAGAAGAAAGAGGAAGTACAGAATTCAAATCTGAATGGAAGGAGGACAGAAGACACAGAAACTGGGGAATAAATCTGAATGGACAGAGGACAGAAGACACAGAAAGTATGGAATGCAAAACTGAATGGAGAGAGGACATAAGACACAGGAAGTACGGAGTTCAAATCTGAATGGACAGAGGACAGAAGACACAGGAAGTACAGAGTTCAAATCTGAATGGACAGAGGACAGAAGACACAGGAAGTACAGAGTTCAAATCTGAATGAACATAGGACATAACAGAGGAAGAATGGACTTCTAATTTGAAAGGACAGACGACAGAAGACAGAGGAAGTGGAGAATAAATCTGAATGGACAGAGGACAGAAGACACAGGAAGTGGGGAATAAACCTGATAAGAAAGAGGACAGAAGACACAGGAAATACAGAGTACAAATCAGATTGGACAGAAGACAGAAGACACAGGAGTTGGGCACTATATCTGAATGGACAGAGGACAGAAGAAACAGAAAGTGGGGAGTAAATCAGAATGGACAGAGCACAGAAGACCCAGGCAGTACTGAATTCAGATCTGGTTGGACAGAGGACAGAAGACACACAAAGTACTGAATTCAAATCTGAATGTACAAGGGAGGAAGACCCAGGAAGTGGGGAATAAATATGGAAGGAAAGAGGACCAAAGACACAGGAAGTACTGAATTCAAATCAGAATGGACAGAAGACTGAGGAAACAGGAAGTACGGATTTCAAATCTGAATGTACAGAGGACACAAGACACAGGAAGTAAGGAGTTCAAATATGAATGAACAGAAGAAAGAAGACAAAGGAAGTGGAGAATAAGTCTGAATAGACAGATGACAGAACCAAAAGGAAGTTGGGAATAAATCTGAATGGACAGAGGACAGAAGACACAGGAAGTACTGAATTCATATCTAAATGGACAGAGGACAGAAGACACAGGAAGTGTGGGAATAAAACTGAATGGAAAGAGAACAGAAGCCACAGGAAGTATTGAATTCAAATCAGAATGGACAGAGGACAAAAGATAAAGGAAGTGCTGAATTGAAATCTGAATGGACAGAAGACAGAAGACACAAGAAGTGGGGAAAAAATCTGAAATACAGAGGCCATCAGAAACAGAAGTACTAAATTCAAATCTGAATGGACAGAGGACAGAAGACACAGGAAGTGGGGAATAAAACTGAATGAAAAGAGGATAGAAGACAAAGGAAATACAGAGTTCAAATCAGATTAGACAGAGGACAGAAGACACAAGTATTGGGGAATATATCTGAATGGACAGAGGAAAGAAGAAACAGGAAGTACTGAATTCAAATGTAGTTGGAGAGAAGCTGGAAGACACAAGAAGTACTGAATTCAAATATGAATGGACAGAAGACAGAAGACACAGGAAGTACGGAGTTCGTATCTGAATGGAAGAAAGACAGAAGACACAGGAAGTACGGAGTTCAAATCTGAAAGGACAGAGGACAGAAGAGACAGGAAGTATGGTGTTGAAATCTGAATGGACAGAGGACAAAAGATACAGGCAGTAGGGAATAAATCTGAATGGACAGAGTACACAAGACACAGGAAGTGGGAAATAAATCTGAATGGACAGAGGAGAAAAGGCACAGTAAGTGGGTAATAAATCTGAATGGACAGAGGACAGAAGACACAGGAAGTGCGGAAATATTCTGAATGGACAGAAGACAAAAGACACAGGAAGTAGGGATTTCAAATCTGAACAAACAAGGAAAAAAGACACAGGAAGTAGTGAATTCAAATCTGAATGGACAGAACAGAAGACAAAGGAAGAACAGAGTTCAAATCTGAATGGACAGAGGACAGAAGACACAGGAAGTTTGGTATAAATCTGAACAAAAAGAAGACAGAAGAAACAGAAAGTGGGGAATAAATCTGAATGGACAGAGCACAGAAGACACAGAAAGTGGGGAATAAATCTGAATGGACAGAGCACAGAAGACACAGGAAGTACTGAATTCGTATCTGAATGGACAGAGGACAGAAGACACAGGAAGTAAGGAGTTCGTATCTGAATGGAAGGAAGACAGAAGACACAGGAAGTTGGGTATAAATCTACAATAAAAGAGGACAGAAAACACAGGAAGTGGGAAATAAATCTGAAAGAACAGAGGACAGAAAACAAAAAAGTAATGAATTCAATCAGAATGTACAGAAGACAGAAAAAAAAGGAAGTAATGAATACAAATCAGAACGGACAGAGGATAGAAGACACAGGAAGTACAAGGTTCATATTTAAATAGACAGAGGACACAAGACACAGGAAGTAAGGAGTTCATATCTGAATGAACAGAGAACAGAAGACACAGGAAGAGGGAAATAAATCTGAATAGAGAGAGGACAGAACCAAAAGGAAGTTGGGAATAAAAATGAATGGACGGAGGAGAGAAGACACAGGAAGTACTGAATTCAAATCTGAATGGAGGGAGGATGGAAGACACAGGAAGTATTGAGTACAAATCTGAATGGAGAGAAGACAGTAGACACAGGAAGTGGGGAATAAATCTGAATGGACAGAGTACAGAAGACACAAAAAGTGTGGAATAAATCTGAATGGACAGAGGACAGAAGACATAGGAAGTGGGGAATAAATACGAATGGACAGAGGACAGAAGACACAGGAAGTGGGGAATAAATCTGATTGGAAAGAGGACAGAAGACATAAGAAGTACAGAGTTCAAATCTGTGTAGACAGAGGACAGAAGATATAGGAAGTACAGAGTACAAATCTGAAAGGACACAGAAGAGAAGAGACAGGAAGTACGGTATTGAAATCTAAATGGACAGAGGACAGAAGATACAGGAAGTGCGGAATAAATCTGAATGGACAGAGGACAAGATCCAGGAAGTACAGAGTTCAAATCTGAATGGACTGAGGACAGAAGAAACAGAAAGTTGAATATAAATCTGAACAAAAAGAGGAGAGAAAACACAGGAAGTGGAGAATAAATCTGAATGGACAGAGGACAGAAGACACAGAAAGTGGGGAATTATTACAAATGGACAGAGGACCGAAGACACAGGAAGTGGGAAAGAAATCTGATTGGAAAGAGGAGAGAAGACATAAGAAGTACAGAGTTCAAATCTGTATAGACAGAGGACAGAAGATACAGGAAGTATGGAGTTCAAAACTGAAAGGACAGAGGACAAAAGAAAAAGGAAATACAGTGTTGAAATTTGAATGGACAGAGGACAGAAGATACAGGCAGTGGGGAATAAATCTGAATGGACAGAGTACACAAGACAAAGGAAGAGGGGAATAAATCTAAATGGACAGAAGACAGAAGACACAGGAAGTGGGGAATAAATCTGAATGGACAGAGGACACAAGACAAAGGAAGAGGGGAATAAATCTAAATGGACAGAAGACAGAAGACACAGGAAGTGGGGAATAAATCTGAACAGACAGAGGACAGAAGACACAGGAAGCATGGAATAAATCTGAATGGAAAGAGGACAGAAGACACAGGAAATATACAGTTCAAATCAGATTGGACAGAGGACAGAAGACACAGTAAGTGGGGAATAAATCTGAATAGACAGAGGACAGAACCAAAAGGATGTTGGGAATAAATCCGAATGAACAGAGGACAGAAGAAGACACAGGAAGTACTGAATTCATATCTGAATGGACAGAGGACAGAAGAAGACACAGGAAGTACTGAATTCATATCTGAATAGACAGAGGACAGAAGACACAGGAAGTGGGGGAATAAAACTGAATGGAAAGAGAACAGAAGACACAGGAAGTGGGGGAATATAATTGAATGGAAAGAGAACAGAAGACACAGGAAGTGGGGAATAAATCTGATTGGAAAGAGGACAGAAGACAGAAGAAGTATGTAGTTCAAATCTGTATAGACAGAAGACAGAAGATGTAGGAAGTACATAGTTCAAATCTGAAAGGACAGAGAACAGAAGAGACAGGAAATATGGTGTTTAAATCTGAATGGACAGAGGACAGAAGACACAGAAAGTGGGGAATAAATCTGAATGGACAGAGGACAGAAGACACAGGAAGTACAGAGTTCAATTTTGAATGGATAGAGGACAGAAGATACAGGAAATGGGGAAATAATCTGAATGGACAGAGGACAGAAGACACATGAAGTATGAAGTTCAAATCTGAACAAACAGAGGAAAGAAGACACAGGAAGTACTCAATACAAATCCAAATGGACAGAGGACAGAAGACACAGAAAGTATGGAGTTCATATCTGAATGGACTGAGGATAGAATACATAGGAAATTGTGTATAAATATGAACAAAAATACAGAAAACCCAGGAAGAGGGGGAATCAATCTGAATGGACAGAGGACAGAAGACACAGGAAGTAAGGAGTTCATATCTAAATGGAAGGAAGAGAGAAGATACAAGATGTTGGGTGTAAATATGAACTAAAAGAGGACAAAAACCACAGGAAGTGGGGAATAAATCTGAATAAACAGAGGACAGAAAACTAAAAAGTAATGAATTTAATTGGAATGTACTGAAGACCGATTAAACAGGAAGTACTGAATTCCAAACAGAATGTACAGAGGATAGAAGACACAGGAAGTACAAGGTTCATATTTGAATGGACAGAGGAATATGACACAGGAAGTATGGAGTTGAAATCTAAATGTAGAGAAGACAAAAGACACAGGAAGTAAGGAGTTCAAATTTGAATGAACAGAGGACGGAAGACACAGGAAGTATGGAATAAATCTGAATGGAGAGAGGACGGAAGACATAGGAAATAGGGAATAAATCTGAATAGACAGAGGATAGAACCAAAAGGAAGTTGGGAATAAATCTGAATGGACAGATGAGAGAAGACACAGGAACAACTGAATTCAAATCTGAAGGGAGAGAGTACAGAAGACACAGGAAGTATTGAAATCAAATCTGAATGGAGGGAGGACAGAAGACACAGGAAGTACTGAATTTAAATCTGAATGGACAGAAGAGAGTAGAAATAGGAAGTACGGAGTTCAAATCTGAATGGACAGAGGACAGAAGACACAGGAAGTTGGGTATAAATCTGAACAAAAAGAGGACAGAAAACACAGGAAGTGGGGAATAAATCTGAATGGACAGAGTACAGAAAACAGGGGAAGTGTGGAATGAATCTGAAAGGACAGAGGACAGAAGACACGGGAAGTGGGGAATAAATCTGAATGGACAGAGGAGAGACAACATAGGAAATAACAGAGTTCAAATCTGAATGGATAGAGGACAGAAGACACAGGAAGTGGGGAATAAATTTGAATTGTCAGAAATCAGAAGACACAGGAAGTGTGGTGTTCAAATCTGAATGAACAGAGGACAGAAGACATAGGAAGTGCAGAATAAATCTCAGTGGATTGAGGACAGAAGACACAGTAAGTACAAGGTTCAAAACTGAATGGACCGAACAACAGAAGACATAGGAAGTATGTAGTTCATATCTGAATGAGCAGAGGATAGAAGTCACAGGAAGTACGGAGTCCAAATATGAATGGACAGAGGACAGAAGATACAGGAATTACAAGGTTCAAATCTGAATGGACAGAAAAAAAAGACCTATGAAGTATGGAGTTCAAATCTGAATGGACAGACGACAGACGACAGAAGACACAGGAAGTAAGAAATTCAAATCTGAATGGATAGAGAAGAGAAGACACAGGAAGTACGGAGTTCAAATCTGAATGGACAGAACAAAGAAGACCCAGGAAGTATGGAGTTCTAATCTGAATGTACAGAGGACAGAAAACACAGGAAGTGCGGAATAAATCTGAATGGAGAGATGTCAGATAACTCAGGAAGTGGGAAATAAATCTGAATGTAGAAAAGACGGAAAACACAGGAAGTACTGAATTCAAATCTGAATAGACAGAGGACAGAAGACCCAGGAAGTGGGGAATAAATCTGAATGGACAGAGGACAGAAGACACAGGAAGTACTGATTTCAAATCTAAATGGACAGAGAACAGAAGACACAAGAGGTTCGGAGTTCAAATCTGAACGCACAGAGGACAGAAGACACAGGAAGTATAGATTTCAAATCTGAGTGGACAGAGGAGAGGAGACACAGGAAGTATGGTGTTCAACCTGAATGGACAGAGCACAGAAGACACAGGAAGTATGGAATTCAAATCTGAATGGACAGAGGACAGAAGACACAGGAGGCACAGAGTTCAAATATGAATGTACAGAGGACAGAAAACACAGGAAGTGGGGAATAAATCTGAAGAGACAGAGGACAGAGAACACAGGAAGTGGGGAATAAATCTGAATGGACAGAGGACAGAATACACAGGAAGTGGGGAAAAAATCTGAATAGACAAAGGACAAAAGACACAGGAATTGGGGAATAAATCTGAAAGTAAAGAGGACAGAAGTCACAGGAAGTACTGAGTTCAAATATGAATGGACAGAGGACAGAAGACACAGGAAGTGGGGAATAAATCTGAATGGACATACCATAGAAGACACAGGAAAGTGGGGAATAAATCTAAATGGACCGATAATAGAAGACACAGGAAGTACTGAATTCAAATCTGAAAGTGCAGAGGACAGAAGACACACGAAGTACTGAGTTCAAATCTGAATGGACAGAGGACAGAAGACACAGGAATTACTGACTTCACATCTGAATAGACAGAGGACAGAAGACACAGAAAATACGGAGTTCAAATCTGAATGTACAGAGGACAGAAGACACATGAAGCATAGAGTTCAAATCTGAATTTGCTCTTCGCTAAATGAGCACAAGCGGAAGAGCTATTATTTCTTTTCTTATTGTGACACAGTTTCATCATGGTAACTAGGAGGTAATCACTTATGTGCATATCCTCGAATCCAGCCTCTTACGTTGCAACCTCTGTTTCCTAGGTCCTCTGACCACTGTGTTGTCTAATGAAGCAATGACTCCAATGGCTTCCTTGGTATTCTGAAGTTTCATGTTGGTGTATGACAGTAGTTAGACATACACTCAGCCATCCTGGCTAAGTACTACAGTGATTAGACATGTACCCAGCCACTAGTTCTGTGCTGCAGAGTGGCCATTTTACCACTTGGAGGGATGGAGAACTCTAGAAAGGAGGGGATGATGAGACTGTCAGCTAAAGAAGAAGCAAATGCTTCTTGAGTTTCTTATCTTCAGAAGATACGGAAACCAGAGCCTTGGTGGAGATAGGAAGCTGTAGGTTTTCCATTCCTACCCTACCTAGCATATAGAAAACACATATAGTCTAGCACAAGGATTCACACCCCTCAAAGGAATGCACAGCAGGGAACCACAAGGGACAGGCCACATCTAAGAGGTATTGTTCTCCACTGAATCCTCTGTAGCTGGCCCCATTGCAAATTTGATAAGAAGTAGAAAGCAATCAACTGGTTTTGCTGTTTTGTCTTTTGATTTCAAGGCCAGAAAGATAAAGGCCACCAAGTGTATGATAAGAGGAGCACAGAGAGAGTGAGGAGGAGGACAGTTATGAACCAAACAGGAAATTAAAGGTGGAAAACTATCAGAGTCAAGCCTTATGAACCAGAACAGGGAGTTGAATGTAATGGCCCACGTCTGTAATTTCAGCATATCAGAGATTGAGCCAGGAGGATTGCTGCAAATTTGAGGCCAGCTTTTGGTTCAACATTTGAGTCTGTTAACCAAAATACATAATAACAACCACAACCAACATGGGCTTGTTTTAACAACTTGAGTTTACTACAATATTATGGATTGGAGACAGCGTCAGGGAGCTTGCAGTCCTGTAGGGGAAGGAAGCATATCAGGGCATACTCAGCAATTTTGGACAGATTAAAACGAAAGTCATAGTATACAGTTGTCTTGGAGTGGCCCGTGCAAAGCTGTGTAGAATGTTTATCATCTAGTCTATGGCCATATCACTCTGAACATGCCTGATTCCCAGAAAGCAAGTAAGGTCCGGCCTGATTAGTACTTAGATGGGAGACTTCTCTTCATTCTGTTTTTTGGAGGTATGGATGTTGGAGTAAACAATTAGTATATAAATGTCCACGTTACTGATGCGGACAAAGGTGATATAAGGAACAGACAGGAAGACAAAGTTCGAAGAAATGAATTTTCTGGTGCATGCGTAGTTCCTGGTAGAGCAAGGTGCTGAAGAAAAGCTGGCTTCACGAATCCTCCGGGGAACATTCATGAGGACGTCTTCCTGGAAAGAGAAAGTGTCGGGGTCAGAAGGAGGCAGCTGCTGTCAAAATGGCTTTAACCCAGGAATGCTCATTCTCTCAGCCTAGTCGTTCCTTCAGATTTTCAGAGAGGGCATTTAGAGAAATACAGTACAAAGTCTTAAAATGGAAAATGGAGAAAGCATGGAACTAAAACATCAAAGGTCTTACATAACTAGAAAGTTTGGCCTGAAAAGAGGGAAAATGTTTTTCCATGATGTATATACATCAGCTCGAAACCACTTGGCTTCCTGGAATTTCTAATATAAGTTCTGTTTTTCTTAACAATGATATACAGGCATTGCTGCACTCAGCTCATTATAGCTTTGGTTACTGAAATGAAGTGGTTTTGCCTCCAGAAAATGATATTACCTTTGACAATGAATCTAAGTATCAAAGTAAATTTCCTTAAAATCCACCCCAAACTATCGATCTGTATTTACTGTATTTAGGGTCCCCTTTCTTGGCTACTTGACAAGGCAAAAAAAAATTCCTACTGAGAAAACAGATGACTCAGTCAAAGGGCACCAGGTGGCCCTGGTGAAGAGAGACTGGTAGTCCTGCTCGTAGGACAAACCCACAGTTCTTGCAAGGCTAGGATCAAGTTGGATAACTGAGTGAGATTATGACTAGTTCATGATAGGTTGGCATCAGACAGGTGTCATGGTGTCATTCCCCGTGACTGTGGTTAGGTGCCGTCTTGCGAAGAAATCAAGTGTTAGAACTTAACTACTCTGGTGTCATGAAAACAAGGATTAAGTTAAGGAGCCGAAGATACACTGCTCTAGCCCCTGAGTGGGAGACAGCTGTTGGGACAATTACAGAGAGTGAGAAGGCAGATATAGACAAGCTGATCCATTCAGGTGGGCATCTGATTTGGGTAGGGAGGGGAATGGTGGTTTGTAGCCCAGCCCTCTGTGTAAGGGACAGTTACTGTCACCTGAGAATTACTGCAGAGATGGGTAGCCCCAAACATGAGGTCTGCCGGAAGCTTGACTTGTAGGGCCAGCTGTCTGCCACGCACCCCACTCCCAGCAGGATGGAAAACACTGAAACTTGGCTCCAGTGGAGCACTTGATTTCCACAGCCTCCTTCCTCCCACAGAGCGTTCACTGAGGGATGAGTTATGAAAACACAGATGCTGAGCCTCCAGGTCAGATCCCAGTCCTCTCTTTGCTTCCCCCACTCTTCCAAGTGTTCAGGGGCTTCCCCACAGCTTGGGAACTAGCCAGAGCAGGGTATTTAAACTGTGGAGAAGCTGGAACATGGCAGAACCTGCTTGGCCATAAGGCTTGGAAAGCTAAGTGTGTAGCAGAAGCTGCTGCTATACAAAGCTCCCAAAGAAGATGGACAGGTTGTATGTCTGACCCTTGACTAGTCCAGGATCAGCACCAACATAAATAGTAGACAAGGCAAGAAAACTCTATTTCAACTTACCACTCTTTCCACCTAGCTCCAGAGTTTGGAAGACTCCAATATTGGAAGACCCAGAAAGAACTCACACGTAAATGTGATTTCAAGTTTTTTTAATCAGAGAAATTGGTATGATACGTTGAGTTTTCCTATGCTAAACTTAGTCTGTTACTTCTGATTTCAGGCCCACGCAATTAACTACCCAGGATATAGACAGAATGCAGCCATATTCTCTGACAGAATATAACACAAATGGCCTCTAGCCTAGTTCCTAGTAGAGTCCTTGTTCCACTTTGAAACCTCAGGAGCACAGACTTTTACAGTCTACGTTTCTATAAGCATTTTTGTCTTCCGATGTCCCACCCATTAAGCTTTACCTACAGTGTTCTAGGACTTCTCTAGCCTGCAGCTGTAAACTTTTCCACATTCCTCTTATGACCTGATTCCAAAGGCCTATGGACTACAAGGTCAAGTTTATAATATTAGTGATTCCCATCCCGGTACCAATGCTCTGTATTGATTTCTTTTCTCAGTGCTGTGACAAAATACCTTAAGAGAGAAGGGCATATTTTGATTCAGGCCTTGGAGGGACTACAGCCCATCATGTTGGGCAAGGCATGGCAGTGACAGTGGCTATAGCTCTTGTGGCAAGCTCTTGAGACAACTCTTTACGCTGTCCCCATGGTGAGGAGGCAGGGGATGTGGAGTGCTGTGTTCAGTTTGCTTTTTCCTTTTATCCTTTCTGTTCAGTCTGGGAGCCCAGCCCATTGGACGGTGCTACCCACATTCCCCGTGTGTATTCCCTGAGAGTTAAGTCTTTCTAGAAATGTCCTAATAGTCATGCCCAAATCTAGTTAGTTTGACAGTAAAGACCAACCATGAAAACATAATGAAGACCATATATGACAATCTTATCACCAACATTATACTAAATGGGATAAAACTGGAAGCATTTCATTTAAAATAAGTAAGGTGAAAAGTGTCCACTTTCTCCACTCTTATTCAATGCAGTGCTTGGCATCTTAGTCAAAACAAAAAAGACAAAAGACAGAAGCCAAAAGAAAACAAATAGGAAAGGAAGAAGTCAAACCTCTCAAATGATCCTGTCCTTAAAAGACCCAAAGGAGTCTTAGATCTCATAAACGCTTTCAACAAAGTAGCAGAATACCAAATAAGCATACAAAATTAATCAGATTTCTCTCTGTGTGAATAATGAACATATTGGGAGAGAAAGAAAACAATCCCTTTAGCAATAGCAAAAGTAAAAACACCTAGGGGACTAGAGCAATGTCCCACTGGTAAGAGCCCACACTACTCTTCCAGAGAACTGGAATTTGGGCAGCTCCCAATCACATGTAACTCTAGCTCCCTGAGATCCAATGCTGTCTTCTGGCCATTGAGAGCTTGTGCACTCACATACAAACATCTATACACAAACACACATAATTAGACAAACAAAATAAATCAAAAAAACTAACTGCCTAGGAGTAAACCTAACTTTTAACCTAAAAGTTTGTTAAAGACCCATGTAATTAAAACTTTATTATATTTTTCACTTATTTCTTTATTTGCGTGTGTGGACACATTCATGTGCCACTGTGGGTGTGTGGAGGTCAGGGGACAACTTGCAGGAGTTGGCTCTTTCTTCCCACCAAGTAGCTCCCAGGAATTGAAGTGAGCTTTTCAGGCTTAGTGGCCGATGCCTTTACCTGCTGAGCCATCTCTCTAGCCCTACAATTAAAAATTTAAAACATCAAAGAAAGAATTTGAAGAATGACTTTCTGATACGAATTAGAAGAATTAATATTGTGAAAATGGTGATATTACCAAAAGCAGTCGACAAATCTGGTGCAGTCTCTATCAAAATTAAAATGTGTTTTTTTCGAGACAAGGTTTCTCTGTGTAGTTTTGGTGCCTGTTCTGGATTCGCTTTGTAGACCAGGCTGGCCTCGAACTCACAGAGATCTGCCTGCCTCTGCCTCCGAGTGCTGGGATCAAAGGCGTGCGCCACCAACACCTGGCCAAAATTAAAACGGTATCTTTCACAGAATTGCTAAATTCACACGGAAACACAAAAGACCACAGGTAACCAAGCAATCCTAAGTAGAAAGAAGACTGCTAGAGGCATGACAGTACCTGATTTTGTTATACTGCAGAACCATAGTGACAAAGACAGTGTGCTACCACCATGACAAAGGAATAGAAAAGAGACTCAGAGACTCTCGGGCAGAGGTTTGTGTGGCGTTTGTTTGTTTGTTTGTTCGTTCTTGTTGTTGAGACAGGATTGCTTGCAGCTCAGGATGGTCTTGCCTTGAACTCCTGATCCTGCTGCTACCATCTTACAAGTCCTGGGATTGCAGGTGCGCACCTCCAGTGACCTAATTTTTTGACAAAGATGTCAAAAGTTCACACCACAGAAAACACCACCATGTCAACAAATGGTGCTGAGAAAACTGTATGTTCTCATGAAGAAGAATGAATCTAAGTCACTATCTCCCGTCTAGTACAAAAATCAATTCAATCTGCCTCAGCGACCTTAATGTAAGGCTTTAAATTTTGAAACTGCTGGAATAAAATGGGGAGAGCACTTCAAGACAGAGGTGAAGCATGGAAAGGACTTTCTGACAAGAACGTCAAGGGCTCAGGAAGTAATAGCAAGAACTGACAAATTGTGTTTTATAAAATTGTAAAGCGGCACGTCAGAAGAAATAGGCAGCAGAACAGAGAGATGGCATACAGAAGGAAGGCAGTTTCTGCCAGCTGTATACTTAACATTGAATTAATATATATAATATAGGAAAAACTCAAATTAAATATCAATATCTGGGGTTGGGGATTTAGCTCAGTGGTAGAGCGCTTGCCTAGCAAGTGTAAGGCCCTGGGTTTGGTCCTCAGCTCCGGGGAAAAAAAATATCAATATACAAATCACCAATCAATACAGTGACAAATGAACAAACGAACAATTCTTAGAAGAAGAAGAAAAAGAAGAAATGCAAATGGGTGATAAAGATAGGGAAAGTGTTCAACATCCTTAGACAGCAGGGATGCAAGTTAAAACGACCTTCAGATCCCATCTCACCCCGGTCAAAACGGCCACCGAAAACCAAGCAACAACATCACATGCTGGCAAGAAGGTGAGAAAACGGAACCTTTATAGACTGCTGGTGGAGATGTAAATTTATCCAGCCACTATGGAAATCACTGTGGCAGTTCCTCAAAACCCTAACAATAGAATTGCCCCATGATGTAGCTGCAGAAGTGGTGTGAATATATGCAAAGGAATCTGAGTCAGCCTATCACAGAAAGACAAGGGAGCCCCTGTTTCTTTTGTGGCACTATTCACAATAGCTGAGTTATAGAATCGTCCTAGGTGTTCATCAACAGATGAATGGATAAAGGAGATTCGATCTCTCTCTCTCTCTCTCTCTCTCTCTCTCTCTCTCTCTCTCTCTCTCTCTCTCTTCCTCTCTCTCTCTCTCTCTCTCTCTCTCTCTCTCTCTCTCTCTCTCTCTCTCTCTCACACACACACACACACACACACACACACACACACACACACACACACGGGACATGAAAGAGGGAGAATGATTATTTGGGGGAGGAGAAGGGGACTAGCAGGAAAGGGAAGGGGGACAAAGTACAATGATATCCATGTGTGTAAATGTCATAACGAAACTCATTATTTTCTATACGAACCTAATGAAAAATTGTTAATTAGAAGATGTTCTATCTATAGTAAAAACAATCACCAGGACAACAAAGTATTTTATTACCTCTAGCAGTTGTTTGTAGTATAGTCATCCTTACAAGGACGTGGTAAAAATCCTGCAACTGTGTAGGACTATTCTGAACTTTGTACATCTTCTAGTGATGTTTGACTGGCTGATATGTTTCTGAGCCTGTGACAAAGTAGCATTCCATTGCTTAAATGTAACAGTCCCCAGGGCTGGAGAGATGACTCAGAGGTTAGGAGCACTGGCCGCTCTTCCAGAGGACCTGGGTTCAATTCCCAGCATCCACATGGCAGCTCACAACTGTCTATAACTCCAGCTCCAGGGGATCTGGCACCCTCACACAGACATACATGCAGGCAAAACACCAATGCACGTAAAATTAAAATAAATAAATTTTAAAAAGTAACAGTCCTTAAATGGATCTCTATTTTGATTGCTTCCACAGACTAAATCACTGTCCCTGTGTGTCTCTGTCTCTGTCTGTCCTCTGTGTGTGTGTTATAAGGTGAAGAAAAAGCCCCTTCTGTCTTATTTGACCCTTAGACTGCAGAAGTGACCCTGACTAGAACCTTGCTCACATTTGCCAAGAGTGTTTTCTGACAAGTCAGATAACTACCCCAAATATTCCCTTAATTTTAACAAAAATAAAGTGTGTGGTAGTTTCATATTTTTATCTAGGTTCTTAGTCCTTTGAGCCTGATTTGGTTTTAGCCTAGCCTGATTACATTTTCAACCTGGCCTAGAATGTTTGTCCAAAATATTTTTATATTTCAATGTTATTTATAACATGAAAGACTGTAGAAATATGATTTGCACAATATTTGGAGGATGCCTAACAAGTATAACTTTCCATAAGAGAATTCTTCTCTGGGTGTAACATCCAGAGATAAAAGTTGTAGAAATTCAAACACTGTCTTCACTACATAAGGACTTAAGAATGGCCAAGTATGGTGGCACATGCCTGTAACACCAGTCCTAGGGAAACAGTGTCAGGAGGATAGAAAGTTCCAGGCCAGCTTGAGCGAGATAGTGAACCCTGTGTCAAAACAGACAAGCAGAAAGGAACTAAAGATGGCAAAGGCTGAGTGCGGCATCACACTTCTGTGACACTGGCACTTGATGAGCAGAGGTAGGAGAACCAAGAGTTCAAGGTCATTCTTGGCTACTTAAGTTTGAGGCCAGCCTGGGATGTTACAAAAAGAAAAAAAAAAACAACAAACCATGGAACTGAATATGCCTCCAAGGCAAGCGGGAGGCATTGGCAGAAACTTGAGACTGTCTTTCGCTTACACTATCCAGGCTGGCTTCAAACTCGTGACCTCCTGCTTATCCTTCCCCGAATGCTAGGCTTACAGGCTAGCAGTAACGATTCTTTCTGGTCCTTTGCAGATGTGACATATATTGCCTACTTGTGCTACTTCACAGGGTAGTAAATTCTCTAGTTTTCCTTCTATGTAAAATCAGGCTTCCTTTGGTTTAATCTAAACTCACATTATAAACCTAGAAGCAATTCTTCTTTTCTTTCTTTTGTCATTCATTGTTCACTGGACTAAAGAGGCTCTTCATGGTTGTAAAGGTCTCTAAGGCTCCCTGGCCCTGCCTTTCTGACTGAAGAGCAGCTAATCACTTTAATCACACTTCCTTTATGCCACAGGACAGCCCGCCCCCTCTAGGGCCCCAAATCTCTTTCTACAACCTTTTCTAGTTTTTTCCAAGCCCTCCCCCACCTCTGTTAGGCAAATCTTCTGAAAGGGCAGTGACCCAAGCCTTCCTCAATCTATAGCTAACAGGGTGATTGCCTGACCTTGTGCTCTGGGAGTTCCCACTCAGCAGCAGAGATCTGAGACCAGGTGGTTGGTGGGCTGGATGAATGGAGAAAGGCAGTGAAGGACAAAGAATAGAGAGGCTATGGCTGTCTAAGTTAAAAAGAGAGCATTGTGCATTTAAATTAAGGCTGGCTGCTTGGATACCGCAGCTTCCTCTCCCTTCCTCTTTGCTATTCCGATTCACGGTACTCTATCATGAGACCCCCTCACCTTTAGCTTATAAGATTCCTCTCTGGGTTTAGTTGCCTCATTCGACTTGAATCAACATTTAGTGTGGGGGTGATGAGGGGAGAAGAATGTAAGGCCCATGGTTTCATGGGAGCAGTATGCTGATGAAGAGATGTCCTGACATAGATGCTTGGATAAAGAGAGGAGACAGGTTCCTGGCATCTGTTTGGGTAGGGAAGATAAAGCTCCCTTAGCTACCTTTCGTGTCAAATAGCTGCCTGCGTAGGGCACTGCTCATGTGCCTTTTGGGATGAGTGACATTGTTTGCTCAAGACCTATTCAGAAAAAAATGCAAATAAGCAGAGCTGGCAAAGTCTCCTAATTCCACCATGCTTCTGGGGATAATTTACTAAGTGGTTCAAGCCACAGACTGTGTTAAGGGTAGCCTAAAGGGTGACTTGGTTAAGTGACTCAAGGTTGGATTCGCTAAAGCTTGTCTGGATTAGGTTTAGAGGTGAGGGAGGGTGGAGCTGAGAGTGGAGAAAGTGAGGGAGAACTGGAGCTGTTTCACACGTGCACATGAAGCACAACTTTCCAGGACATGTCTGATTCCCTCACACTTACAACAAGCACATGTGTGCACATGCACGCGCGCGCGCGCACACACACACACACACACACACACACAGAGGGAGAGAGAGAGAGAGAGAGAGAGAACAAAGGTGGTATGGTGTGCAGGATGCCCAGCAGCAGCAGCTCGTCAACAGGTTTTATGACTCACGTTTTCCCCTGAACCGGAAGTCTGAGTTTACATTTAAGTGGATTTCTCAGGAGTGAAGGCATCTTCCCTTCCTGGAACTTAAGCTGTGTAAAGCAAATAGAACTCCTCCGCATTGCACACGAAGGGAAGCCCGCCCCCATGACATTTATCCAACAGTCACCTCTCTTGAGTTGTGGAATTGCACAATAAGCTTATGAAAGCAAAGAGCATGTCCCGAGAATGAACTCCTGAAAGAAAGTTATGCAGATGTCATTTGAACTTTCCCCTACTTTCCCAAAGTGGTCCTTGTCCTGACAAAAATAGTACCATACAGTAAAGTGGGTACCTTCTGATCCTATGAGGTGTCACTTATGACACTGATTCATGTTTTACCCAGAATTCCTTGTTTTTAATAAGTTCTGTCTGCCAACTGAGTAAATGTGAATTCAAACATTAAGGTTCATACAGCCTAATGAAATGTTCCCAGGACCTTTGGTAAGTACACATGAATGTTGGATTCATATTTTAAAATGATTGCAGGTACTTAGTATTCAAAAATGCAATTATCTGAGGAAAAATTCACTGTTCTTGCATTTGTTAAGTAAAAGACACAGAGTTATTAAAGCCATAGATTAAAACACTTTCCTATGTCTGAAGTTGTAAAACCTGAGATTTTTCTATCTAAAAATAGTTCTTTTACTTACTGTGCAACTCAGCCAGAAAGAATTTTGTGAACCAGACTTGGTATCATCTATTTTACCAGGCCAGGGTAAGCTAAATTGAATGTTCTCTGAGTCACATGCTAAGGAGAAAGTTCAGATGGATTTTTCATGTAGACACTAGAAACTGTCCTATTTATCTGTTCTGACCCATTCATGAGAAAACATTAACAACAACAACAGAAATAAAAACAAGTAAAGAAACAGAGACCAGGAAAATATGTGAGAGTAAAGGCTTGTAGTAAAGCCTAGCATGCTGTGAATAGGGTCCAGGGTTTCATCTCCAGCACTGCAGAGAAAAGAAAATAGGAAAAAATAAAGGATATAAAGAGCGACTGAGAACAAATACCCTTGCAGACCTCTATTCAGCAATCAATGAGTCTTGTGACGAGTAAGTGTTGACTTGAAGAATGAGTCCAGACAATGGATTTTAAATGTATTTACCAGTCATGAGAATTTCATTGTGGCTCCCTGAATGAAGTGCCGCACTTCAGTTACCACTAAGTCCAGTGTCCCAACGATGCTGCAGAAATTTTCAGAATGCTGAAGGTATCATATCCAAATTCCATGCTCCAGGTTTATCTGCAGAAAACATAACTCTAAGGCAATAGATCCTGAAAGACTGATTAGCTTTCCTCTGTCAAAATCGAGAGCGTTGGATTCCAGTTTTCTATGCAGTTACATAAACACCTGATTGGAATGCCAGAGCCTGGGCAAATGATGAGCCTATAGGTCTGTCGGCCTCCGCTGGACAATTATGGTAATAACCATGAGAGCTGGGGTAGAGGAGACTGAAGTTGTTGCCGTCAGGAAAACAGAAGTGTTCACCGTATCTAGAGTGCAAACCTCTGCAATGATAGGTATCTGGAAATAAATGTCTCTGGCTTTTCCAACATTGCCAAGGATGAATGTAGTAGACATTCTAAGAAACCTTAAGCCAAAAACGTATGGTATAGTAAGCAGGGCCTTCTCATCAGTATAGGAACAGAACTGTATCTAGAAAACATTCCTAAGTTATGAGTGATCTGTTAAACTCGGAGGATGCATTTTGTATTTAGATAGGCTCCTGCTAGGCAGGCCAGGATGGTCTGGAATTCACTATGGAGTCCAAGCTGTTCTTGAACCCTGTTATTCTGCCTCAGCCTCATGACTGTTGTGATTACACATTTTGTCTACCACACAGGACTAAAAATGCCTTACTTGTGACTTCTTGTTTATTTGCCATGGGATTTAGTCTGCCCTAAGTCGACTATATAGAGGTGTTGCTTAACAACCCCCACCATGAGCATGCTAAAACCAGGGAGCAGAAAAGCGCTCTTTTCTACATTCTCCTGAGCTTGTATTTAGAAAACGGAAGTGGGAGATGCCAGGGAACTGTAGAGACAGAGAACCAACACTGGGCAAATGGGGACTGCTATTGTATACAAGGGACACAAGAATGTCACTTTTTCCGAGGCTGCTGTGGGTATGGTAGAAGTGTGGTGCAAGTGTGGGCATGGAACTGTGTACCTAAGAGCATGTGATGGATTCCATGGCAACATGGCATCTTTTATTGTTACTCTACAGGGAGTGGAGGCTCAAGGCCCCGCAGGATCTGCAGCACGGTAAAGCTCCTTGAATCTGAGGAAGAACCTGAGGCAGATGCCCCCATTTCCTCACTGCAGTAATCCCGGGTCACCCTGATACTCATTCGTTCTTTGATCTGAAGGGCCCTTTGAAGATCTCATGTGAGGAGGAATAACTTGGCCTGAAAGCAGTCCTAATTTAAGAAAGTAGAATCCAAAGCTGAGTGTGGTGGCTCACATCTTTAATCCCAGCACTTGAGAGACAGAGGCAGGGCAAATCTCTGTGAGCTGAAGGCCAGTCTGGTCCACATAGTGAGCTGCAGACAAGCCAGAACAGTGAGAACCTGTCTCAAAAGCCAAACCAAACCAAAACCACAGTAGAAAAACCCCATTGAAACAATGGCAAAAATAGACAAACCACCATCGAATGTTCTCGAAGGTTTCCACAGGATGGCTAAAGGGGAGAAAGACTAATTCCAAACCAGGAATGGCCAGCTAAAAGCCAGAGTTCTCAATCGCAGCCTGGCGGTGGGCCAAAATGGGAAGGCAAACAATCATGGCACAAGGAGCTGACCTTTTTCTTTGTGTGCTCTGCTAGGAAATTCTGTCTTGGAGGACTCGGTAAAGTGGCGGGCATGTTGGCAGGGCCTTTTGTTCCTTCACCCAGGAATCCTGTAATCTAATAGTCTCCATGGTGCTGGAAACAAGATCATAGGGGCATGGCTTGTCTGGAGAAGGAAATTGAGCCGGGCCAGGGTGCTTGGAAGAGCTCCAGATGCAAGCTGTGGGGCTGGCTCCCCAGATAGTCTTCCCCAGACAACAGAGGCCTGAGCAAGCCCTGGGTACTTCACAGCACCTTGTTTCTTGTGACATTAAGTCAATCATTGTGCATCCCTAGGCTTTTCAATTGTAAATTTGAGTTAGATATGGTCAGGATTCAAAACCCTAACATAGCATTCTCTTTCGACTTTGGTCAATGAAAAGTTTTTGCACCCCAATAAGCCTCTCTGCTGATGCAGCTATCACACCAAATCAGACCAAATTAGAAAAAGCCCCTGGTTTAATGGGTAAAGCACTCCTGGGTGATTTTCCAGCCCCAGAGAGGAGTCGAGGAAGAGAGACCAAAAAAAAAAAAAACACATATCTGTTTTCTGGGGTGCAATTTGAATACCCTGTGGAAGTGGTCTTGCGAATCGCTGGCAGAACTTTCTGAGGGGCAGGGTCCACCAGAACAGTCAACTGGCCACTCTAAATATCTTTGACTGTTATTACTTCCTCATGCACAAAATGGAGGAAATAATGCTATGTGGATCTTATGGAACAATGTAATACATACACAGATGATGTATACACCTACTTGATAATAAGTACTTGTCAAATCAATTAATAAATAATATGACCTGTCACTAGGGGGTGATTTTGAGGTATATGTTAAATTTCTTCCCCAATCACACATTATATGAAGCCACTTCACAAGACAAATTAGTCTATCTAAGATAGGCCAGCAACAAGGCTCAGCAAATAAAGAGGCTCTTGCCAACCGGTATGGTGGATGGAGAGACCTGACTCCCATAAGTTGTCTTCTGACCTCTACTCACCGTGGCATGAGTGTGCACACACGTTTACACACTAAATGAATAAGTGTAATAGAAATGATTCTTTCTGGGCTGCAAAATCCAAACATCAGTGGACTATACTATCTAGCATTAACTCTGCAACTTCTGTGTTTTACCCCATGAAGACTATTCTGACCAGAAATAGGTATCTTGACATACTGGTGGGAAACATGTCATGGATAAAGGAAAAAAATCTCGGGACTGGAGAGATGGCTCATTGTCTGCTCTTCCAGAGGATCCAGATACAATTCCCAGCACCCACATGGCAGCTCACAAACGTCTGTAACTCCAGCTCCAGGAGATTTGACACCCTCACACAGACATACATACAGGCAAAACACCAATGAATATGAAGTAAAAACAAATAAATCATTTTTTAAAAAGGTAAAAATACCAACTAATGTTATGATTACCTAAATCATATAAAAAGAGGAACAGGCCAGGCAGTGATGGTGCATGTCTTTAATCCCAGCACTCAGGAGGCAGAGGTAGGCCGATCTCTGTGAGTTCGAGGCCAGCCTGGGCTACAGAGTGAGTTCCAGGAAAGGTGAAAAGCTACACAGAGAAACCCTGTCTCGAAAAAAACCAAAAAAAAAAAATCATTTTTTATAGGGGAAAGAAACCATGTACATATCCATAAACACATGGAGAATGCTGCATATAATCAATCTCTCTCCAAAACCCCAGACTTCTAACCTCTAGCACACAAGACAGAAGACATAGACCAATGGGACAGGCAGTTAGTTTAATAACTCTGTAAAAATGTTTTTGTCAAAAACTTTAGGTCAGGATCAAGGCAGAGTAAATAATAGCATCAACTTTCTCTATCTTCATTTTAAAAATCACTTTTCTTCCCACATTCTTAGTTCCCATTTTAGCTGGTGGCAGTGGTGCATACCTTTGATCTCAGCACTTGGGAGGCACAGCCAGGTAGATCTCTGTGAGTTCGAGGCCAGCCTCGTCTACAGAGTAAGATCCAGGACAGGCACCAAAACTACACAGAGAAACCCATCTCAAAAAAACAAAACAAAACAAAAAAACTTGGTTTTCATCTTTTAAAATCTCTTGTCTTTGAAGGTGGTACGATAGTCATAAGTCTTTTTTTTTTTTAAATAAACATCAAAGCTAGACTAATATAGCTCTGTGCAATTAGAAGTGCTGTGGGATAGTGCTCTTGTACACTGTAAAAATTCGTCACTCGAATTGGTTTAATAAAACACTGATTAGCCAGTAGCCAGGCAGGAAGTATAGGCCGGGTAAGCAGACTAGGAGAATGCTGGGAAGAGGAAGGGCGAAGGAGTTACAAGCCAGACACAAAGGAAGCAAGATGGCAAGGCAGAACTGAGAAAAGGTAAGAATTATGGGTTAATTTAAGTGTAAGAGCTAGTCAGTAATAAGCCTGAGACAATGGCCAAGCAGTTATAATTAATATAAGCTTCTGTGTGGTAACTTGGAAAGCAGCTGCTGGGCATTTGGGAGTTGTTGGTGGAACAGAAACTTCTGCCTAAATGAAGGGCCTACAGTGAGTGGTCAGTAAGCATTTTGAATTTTCTTCTTCCACATACCTGTTGGTAGCATTTCTGTGTCTCAACAGTCAGCTCTGTCCTGCCAGCCAGCTCTCAAATAACCACAAAGACTTAATATTAATTATAAATGCTTGGCTGAAAGCTTAGGCTTGTTACTAACTAGCTCTTACAACTTGAACTAACCAATATTTATTAATCTATATGCTGCTACATGGTTCATAGTTTGTTACCTCATTTTCTACATGCCCTGCTTCCTCTGCATCTGGCTGGCAACTATCCTTCTTCATCCCAGTGTTCTTTCAGTCTGGCTCTCCCACCTAACCTCTTTCTGCCTAGCTACTGGACAGTTAGCCCTTTATTGAACCAATGAGAGTAACACATATTCACAGTTTACAAAAAGATTATTCCACAGCAATGCTAACCGTTAATATTCCTTTTTTGTTTGTTTGTTTTTGTTTTTTGAGACAGGGTTTCTCTGTGTAGCTGTGCACCTTTCCTGGGTCTCACTCTGTAGCCCAGGCTGGCCTTGAACTCACAGAGATCCACCTGGCTCTGCCTCCCGAGTGCTGGGATTAAAGGCATGCGCCACCACCACCCGGCTTGTTTTTTATTTTGTTTTATTTTCAAGACAAGATTTCTCTGTGTAGCCCTAGCTGTACTGGAACTTCCTCTGTAGACCAAGCTGGCCTCAAACTCACAGAGATCCACTTGCTTCTGCCTCCCTAGTGCTGGAATTAAAGGCATGTGCTACCACACCTGGCAACTGTTAATATTCTTTATGGTGACATAAGTGGTCTCAAGTTGGTAACATGGATTGGTCTCAAGTTGCTATGTCTATCTGTACACAATTATACATGCAGAGCTGTGCCTATTATGATTAGAATCATTTACCATACATAGATTGCCCTTTGATGTAGTTTCAGCTTGGCACTCTGTGTACGTTGGTCCTCCCAAGACTCTTTTGTAGAGTGAATGACCATAGTGCTAACTGTGGCACACCTCATGTTTTATCTGTTGCAGTTTCCTCAAGAAATTGTAATCTACATCTTAAAGTTATGATGCATTGATAGTACCTTTTTCTGTTCAGCCAGCTTGTGTAAGTACCAATTTTCATTACCACATCGCAGTGTGTGAGTATTGGGCAGTTATCTATTTTCCATTCTAGCGAGCCTTTGTTTCAATGAGTATTATTTCTTTGCAAGTAAAGTAGCTGTGTTCTGGGAACAGATCTGTCATTGAAATTTTTATAATACAGTTCCTGGACTCTGCTAGCAAAGCAGATGTACTTCATTATACCTTGCATCTACACCGTGATTCTGAATACACATGTCATTTTATCCAAGAATCAATTCCAGAGGATTTCTGATGGTAAGTCTCATTTCAGAGGAGGGCATAATAGCTACCTTCGACAGCTTTTGTCCATAAAGATGAACATGGCAACAGACTCCCTGCTTACTTACTCTCTCAGGGGTCAAATGCACCAGGCAGAGTGCTCTGACCAGCTACAATTTTCATTTGTGAGTCACTTCCGCCTTTGCTGTCTCTTCCCAAAAGTGCCACCTCATTCCTAAGCTCAAATTTTGTATACTTTCTTACAGGAGCATAAATGGTTCCATAAATCTTGTTATGTGAGAGAGAATGGTGGGTGACCAGGAAACCGGAAGTGAGACATCCAAGCCACAGACAGAAAGAAACACACAGGCAGCTTGAAGGTTTCACTCAAAGAGCTTTCTGGATACCAGCTGGTAAGACTTCTGGAGTCCAGGTTATGCCAATTCTAGCTGAGGCTTGGCATATGCCTACATTTAAACTTAAGAGGTAAGGACAACGTGTGAACTCTCATACTTTCCTTCTTCCCATTTCTTTCCTCGTCTTCGAATGTTTGCTATGGAAGGACACAGCTCATCAGAGGACTTTCTCCAATCTAATGCCAAAACGGCCACACATTTTTAAACATCAATACATTTTCTGAGGGGGCGTGATATAGTGTGTAAGAGCATGGACCCCAGTGCCAAACTCTAGGCTCGAATTCCGGTCTGTATCCTTTGGGGCAATTACTTTACCTGAAACCCTTGGTTTTCTCTTCTATGATGTGACATTAAAAACACAACATACCTCATTGTGTTCTGATGAGGAGTTTACTAAACACATTATACATGTGTGTGTATGTGTACATGTGTCTTAAAAGAGCGTTTTTTTTTTTTTTGTTTTGTTTTCTTGTTTGGTTGGTTTTGAGACAGGGTTTCTTTGTGTAGTTCTGGCTGTCCTGGAACTCACTCTGTAGACCAGACTGGTTTTGGATTCACAGAGATCCACCTGCCTCTGCTACCAGAGTGCCAGGATTAAAGGCGTGTGCCACCACTGCCCAGCTAAAACAGTGTGTGAATGATTTGGGGGCTGGACAGTTAGGAAGAGCCTGCACCATTCTTCCAGAGGATCTGAGTTCAAGTCCCAGGACCCATATCAGGTGGCTCACGGCCGCCCGTAATTTCAGCTCCAGCGGGATCCAGCAACTCAGGCCTCTGCGGGCCCCTTCACTGACGTGCTCACACACACAAATACACACACTAAAAAGGAAAATACATTTTAAATAAGTTAATAAATCTTTAACAAATCATAATGGCTTCATTATTATTATTTCAAAGACTTTTATTATGCCTGTGAGTATTTGCCTGCACATATGTTAGTACACTGTGTCCATTCCTGGAATCTGAAGAGGCCAGAAGAGAGGTCCACATTCCCTGGAACTGGAGTTACAGCTGGTTGTGAGCTGGGTTGGAAGAGGCGGGGATCTGTGGTTGGTATGTAAAGTGAATAGAAAATTTCTTTTTTTTAAGATAACTTTTTTATTATTATTAAGAGATTTTCTATTCATTTTACATACCAACCACAGATTCCCATCCTCCCTCCTCCAGCCCCCCAGCCTTCCCCTCAACCCACCCCCCATTCCCTCCTCCAAGGCAAGGTCTCCCATAGGGAGTCAGCAGAGCCTGGTACATTCAGTTGAGGCAGGTCCAAGCCCCTCCTCCCTGCACCAAGGCCATGCAAGATGTCCCACCATAGGCACTAGGCTCCAATAAGCCGGTTCATGCACTAGGGACGGGTCCCAATCCCACCGCGTGGGGCCCCCTGTACAGTTCGAGCTAAACTACTGTCTCACCTATCCAGAGGGCCTAGTCTAGTACCATGGGGGCTCCTCAGCTATTGATCCACAGTTCATGCATTTCCACTAGTTTGGCTGGCTGTCTCTGTGCTTTTTCCCATCACGGTCTTAATATCCCTCGCTCATAGAATCCCTCTTCTCTCTCATCGATTGGACTCCTGGAGCTCAGCCTGGCACCCAGCCATGGATCTCTGCATCTGCTTCCATCAGTCACTGGATGAGGGCTCTATGATGACAGTTAGAGCATTCAGCCATCTGATCACCAGAGTAGCTCAGTTCAGGCACCCTCTCGACTATTGTCAGTAGTCTACGGTGGATTCCTGGGAACTTCCCTAGCACCCTGTTTCTCCCTATTCCCATGATGTCTTCATTTATCATGGTATCTCTTTTCTTGCTCTCCCACTCTGTTCCTGTTCCAGCTCGAACCTCCCGTTCCCCTATGTTCTCATCCCCCATCCCTTGCCCTCCATTATTATTTCTTAATAATAAAAAATGACAATAAAAAAAAAACATTGTAAGAGCAACAAATGGCCTTAACTGCTGGGCCATCTTGCCACCTTATCATCATCTTCCTCCTCCTCCTCATCATCATCGTCATCATGACCCAGGTTTACCAATGCTCTGTCTCATAACTGTCATGGATTTTATACATTGCCTTTGGACTTCGATGACCGGTGTATTGTTCCGACAGTATCTTTAACATCCTAGCTTTAGACCATACTTAGGTCTGTGAGCACACTCACAAGGCTGTCTTAGATCTCTCTTTTGGTGGCTCTGGGAATCCCTGTGGGACTGAACCATCAGAGCAAATGCTAAACTCCTGAATCTGCAAGGGATTAAGTAGAATTCAAAGAGCAAGGGAAATGAAACCAAGCAGCCAATGGCAGGCTGCCTAACACATCACAGACCCCTGCAGGCCAACCAGAAGTAGAAGACCAGAGCTACCCTTTTGGCTTGTGGTGTGCTCGCTTTGTTCCATTCACCACTATGCCTGTCTCTCTCCCGTCGCCTCACCCTTAAAAAACTGTTAGGACTGCTGACACAGAAAGGCTCCTGGTGTTTCTTAGTGGCTGGTGACTCACTGCGGAGCAGGAATCCTTTGCCATAGGGGGAGGAAAAGAGGGCCGGCTGTGTGCAGGGGCATGCTGAAGATTGCCTTCCAGATAACCAAAAGAAGCAAAAGTAGGCCATGAGAACGTGGGGCAGCTCTCCCAAGATCCTCACCTCAGGCCCTTGGCTATGGCATTGCCTGCATGTGAGAGAGGAGCAGGAAGGGCCCAAATCCCATCCATTGAGGGTTGAGTATAAGCGACTCAGAGAGGGCATTAAAACCAAAGGCCTTCTTGAAGACTTAAGCCTGAATCTGTAAGATTTATAAGAAAGAACAGGAAATGAGAGGCATTAGAGCTCAGTGCATTCCCTGCCCGCAGACTCCAGGAACTTTGGGCTTTCGGGATGCTCTTGAACAGCTCTCAACTATGCCTCAGTGTTCGCATGCGCCCCCACAGTTAATCAGCATGGAGTCACAGTGGGAAGTTTGACATCCTCCACAGCATGGCTTAGGCTCTCTCTGCCAGACTACTTCCTGTGGACTCCATGCATTTTCAGTGTCCAGGCACAAGGAGCAAATGTATGTAGGAGGCTACACTTTCCCTTCTTTCTCACTGGAGTATGGGCAGTTCCCATCCTCCCTCCTCCCTTTGTTCCTAAAATTCCTTCCCAGGGAGAGATATAAGCAACAAAGTCTACCCCCTCTCCTAAGGTCCCATTGACAAATGGAGGTACCTTTCCACCAAAGTTCATTCTGGGGGAACCAATGAGTTTATTGGGCTCCCTCACAGAGTGTACGTGAGGGTTTACTTACAGAGGTGGGAGTGCCCCCCACCACAGACTGCACCTGGAAAACCTTCCCACAGCAGATGAGGACTTTCCCATAGCCTCATAAATGGAGCCTCCCCCTCCTCCTGCCCCCCCCTCCCATATACTCTAACCCCTCCTTGAGGTCACGTCCAATTACCGCAAAGTTGCATACAACAGGTGATAAGGAGTTGGATATTCAGGTGTGGCTCTTGCGATCCTCCGTGAGGGGGTGTAAGGAGTCAACAAGCCCAGCTCAGATAACCCTTTTGACAGATGGGCACAGCTGAACTACCCAAGAGAGCAGTCGCTTGACTCACAGGACACTCACTCACAACGCCACTCCCCCACATTCATCATTTGCTAGGTTCTTCCTAAACACCACTGTCCTCTTTCCCTGCCTCCCACTCAGGACTTCACAGTTGGGCCATAAATGTCAGTGATATTTGCCTTGGACCCTGCCTTCTGTCAGGTCCAAAAGGAACTCAGGACAAATGTGATGCCTATTAGTATATTAAAGGCCATGCTGACCCCCAGGCTTTCTCAGCAAGTACCTGTTCCAGAGGTCCAGCATGGCATCCTGGCTCTTCTCAGTTCTTCTCACCCTGTCTCTACCCCAAATCGCCCCAGCCCATGGATTGCCCTTCCCCTAGCTTCTCATTCCTATACAACCCTGCCATTTTGGCCATGCACTCTCTTGGCTCTTGATTCTCTCTCTTGGTATGCTTGCCCCTCTCTCTCTTGCCCCTCTCTCTTGTCCCTCTCCCTTGCCCCTCTCTCTCTTGCCCCCTTCTCTCTCGCCCCTCTCTCTTGGTCCTCCTCTCTTGCTATCCCAGTCTCTCTCTTTCTCTCTCCTCTCATGGCCTGATTCATTCTGCTGGCCATGTTTATTCTACTGCTTTCTCTCCCTGCTCTGGACCCTTCCAGATGCCTCTGACTCTAGTCTCCCTCATATCTACAATAAAAACCTCCTCAACTGTACCTAGGAGTGGTCATGTGCTCATTTCATTCACCTTCCTTTCTTTTCCTTCTACAATTTGTCATGATTTATATTTTTTTTATACAGATCAAAGAATAAAACCTGAGTTTGAGTATTGATGGCAGATCCGACCTCATTCTGAGACTGCCTATGAAACTTGCACGTTGCAATGGGGACCTAGTCCAAGGATTGGCATAGTTTTCTTTAAAAGGCTAAATGGCAAATATTTTAAGCTTTTCAAGCCATACACTCTTTGTTACTGTTATTTAACTCAGCCGTCAGAGCATGACGTCAGCAAAAGACCAATTATAGCTAAATTAGAGTGACCGCACCAATAAAGAAGGAAGCTATGTATCATGTAATGTCCATGCATAACAAAAATAAAAAATCATTCCTTTTGTTTTTCAGTGATGTAAAACCATGGAAACATTCCTGGCTGGGCTGTATAAAAAGAAGCAGCCGGCTACATTTGGCTTTGGGGCAGCAGTTTGTTAATGCATGCCTTAATGATTCCAATGGGAGCTTTACATGATATTAAAAGTTGAATGGGGTAGACTATTAGAGTTCTTTTTCTTTTTTCTTTTGCTTACATGTCTTCTTGTTGTTTTGTTTTTAAGACAAGTTCTTACTGTGTAGCCCGGCATAATTTTTTTTTGTTATTGTTTGGTTGTTTTTCGTTGTTATTGAGACAAGGTCTATCTACTTAGGAGCATAGAATTGTTGATCCTCCTGTCTCAGATTCCTAAGGGTTGAAATTACATGGATCTGTCATCTTGCAGAACTGAGAGAGCTTTTCATAATGAGTTTGTAGGCAATAACACCATCACAAGCTAGGTGGACTGTGTTCCATGTGTGAAATCTCTCTCTCTGTCTGTCTCTGTCTGTCTGTCTCTGTCTGTCTGTCTCTGTCTGTCTCTCTGTCTCTGTCTCTCTGTCTCTCTCTGTCTCTGTCTCTGTCTCTCTGTCTCTCTCTCTCTCTCTCTCTCTCTCTCTCTCTCTCTCTCTCTCTCATTATACAGCCCTGGCTAGCCTGGAATTCACTATGTGAACCAGGTTGGCCTCGAACTCAGAGATTTTAAAAGGTATTAAAAGCATACACTTCCACAATCAGCTAATAATATAAAACATGTATTTTTAAGATTTATTTATTTTTATTTTATGACTATTTGCCTGCACATCTGTATGGTGCCCACAAAAAACAGTAGGCAATCAGATCTTCTGGAACTAGAGTTACAGATGGTTGTGAGTCACCATGTGGGTACTGAAAACCAAACCTGGATCCTCTACAAGAGCAACAAACACTGATACATCTCTCCAGCCACCTGTGCTTGCTATCTGTGCTAAGTGTTCCATAATATACTGCATGAGTAAAACAAGTGCCGTCTATACTCTTAGAGTTGAAAGCACATTGAGGGAGATAGACAATGGAAAGGTAAACACCCAGTAGATATGGAATTTCAAATCATGACAGGGGCATACGCTGGCTAGTTTTCTGTCAACTTGACATAAGCAAAATGGTCATTTCTGAAATCATGTACATATGCATGTAACATGATACAAACTGAGCAGGTTGTACACACACACACACACACACACACACACACACACACACACACACACGAAACAATAATTAAAGAAAAAGAGGCCATGAGTTTGAGAGAGAGCAAGGAGTTGGGGGGAGGAAAAGGAAGGGGGTGGAAATGAGGTAATTCTAGTTTAATTTCAAAATGAAGATTAAAAGAATAATCTGCAAAAAATATATCTCAGCTCAGAAAATGCCTCCACCAGACTGGCCTGTGAGCAAGTCTGTGGGCATTTTCTTAATTGATTGATGTGATAGGACCAGTCTACTCTGTGTAGTGCCACCCGTGGCCAGGTGGTCCTGTGTGCTAGAAAAAAGCAAGCTGAGGCCGGGCGGTGGTGGCGCACACCTTTAATCCCAGCACTCGGGAGGCAGAAGCAGGCGGATCTCTGTGAGTTTGAGGTCACCCTGGTCTACAGAGTGAGTTCCAGGAAAGGCGCAAAGCTACACAGAGAAACCCTGTCTCCAAAAACCAAAAGAGAGAGAGAGAGAGAGAGAGAGAGAGAAAAGAAAGAAAGAAAGAAAAAAAAAAAAAGCAAGCTGAGAAAGCCATGGAGAGTAAGCCATCATTCCACCATAGCCTCTTCTTTAGTTTCTGTCTCCAGGTTCCTGTCTTGAGTTCCTGCCCTTGACTTTCCCCCAGTGATGGACACTTGACATGGAAGTATAAACCAAATAAACCCTTTCCTCCCCAAGATACTCTTGAGTACGGTCTTTATCAGAGAAATAGAAAGCTAACTAGGACAGTACATGAATAAAACACAAATGAGTTATTACAGAGAATGACCAAGGAGTGATTCATTGGGGCCAGGCTCCATCTCAAGCAGACAGTTGAACCTAGTGTCATTCATGTGGTTCTGGCTTTAGAGTCATGAAAGACATAATAATAAAAGGATAATGGAATCTTCTTCTATGGTTAAGGGGAGCTACAAGGCTCGGCATGTGGCAGAAAAATCCCTGCAAGGAGGCCTTGACAGGCTATTGTATGAAGGTGTGAAAATGAAGCCCAGAGTTCATTGGTGATCCCAAGATACTGGGGTGCCAGAGCCCTGGGATATCTACCAAGATGGGCTGCATGCAGGGAGTGAAACCAGCTTTATGCTGGTTAGTTCTATGTCAACTTGACACAAGCTAGAGTCATCATAGAGGAGGGGACCTTAATTGAGAAAATGTATCCCTAAGATCAGGCTGCAAGTCAAGCCTGTAGAGCATTTTACTAATTAGTGATTGATGGGGAGAGGACCCAGCCCATCGTGGATATTGCCACCCCTGGGTTGGTGGTCACAGATTCTGTAATAGGCTAAGCAAGCCATAGGGAGTAAGCCAGTGTGAAGCACTCCTCCATGACCTCTGCATCAGTTCTTGCCTCCAGGTTCCTGCCCTGTTTGAGTTTCTGTCTTGACTGCCTTTGATGATGAACAGTTCTGTGGAAGCATAAGCCAAATATAACCTTCCCTCCCCAACTTGCTTTTGGTCATGGTGTTTTATCACAGCCATGGTAACCCCATCTAGGACACAGCCCAAGAGAGAGAAGTATGCTGTAGGCAGCAAAACTGGAAGGGCAGAGCCATCTAAGCCCTTTAGCATCAGATACAGAGCTACAGAATTTTGCTCTGCTGGGTATTGGTCTTGCTTTGGTCCAGTATTTCTCCATTGTGTTCTGATTCCTCCCTGTTGATTAGAAATGAATGTTCTGTGTCATTGTATGTTGGAAGGATAATTTCTGTTTTGATTTTACAAGTGATTACACATAAGGGGATGTCTTAAGTCTCAGAAGACTTTGGACTTTAAAACTGTCTTGAGTCTGAAAGTCTATGGAGACTTTTGAGGTGAGACTAAATGTATTTTGGTGTTATGATATGCCATGAGCCTGTGGCAGCCAGGGAGTGGAATGTGGTAGTTTGAATGAGATATCCCCCAAAACTCTCAGACATTTGAATACTTGGTCCCCAGTTGGTGGAACTATTTGAGAAGGATTTGGAAGAGCAGCCTTTTTGAAAGAGGCGAGTACCTGAGGTTTTAGAAGACTAATGCCATTCTCAGTGTTCTCTCTCTCTCTGCCTCCTATTTTTGGATCAAGATGTGAATTCTCAGCTGTTCTGCCATCATACCTTTGCTCTGCTATCATGGACTCTAACTCTCTGAACCCAGAAGCCCAATTAAATTCTTTCTTTTATAGGTTGCCTTGGTCATGGCGTTTTATCACAGTAATAGAAAAGTAATACAATGTTGAAAATATAGGAGAGAATAATCCTGGCAAAATCCCCAACTCTAATGGAGCTTTCATTCTAATGGTGAGTAAAGCCAAGCAAATTGGCAATTTTAATCAGTATTATTAACTGCTATGACATACAGGAGATACTGTTACTCAAGGTAATTAATTCTAGCATTAGTAATGAAACCACCCTTGCATATCAGTGGCTCACCACATACAAAAAAGTGTGTTTGTTAATTATGTCACAGGTCAATGGATGCCAAGGAGCTCCTCTGAGTAAATATCCAAGCAATGACTCAGCATACAAGCTTTTCTTTCATATGGATTCACCATTCCACGACCCCTTTAGAGTCCTGAATTGGACCCACTCTACTTGGGGGACTAGCAAGCAAAACCAAGTCATGCAGAACTATGTAGGAAGATTTATAGCAAGACTTGAAAGTGACCAGAAGCTAATCCAATGGTGGGAGCACCTGAGAAATGTGATCTTCCTCCTTGCTCAATAAGGAAATGAAGGAAGCTAGTTAGTTTCTCCCACTCATGTAGTGTACGGTCATGTAATTGTTCAAATAAAGAGTTATATTTACTTTAGAGGCATCAGAAGAAAGTTCCTGGATGAAGTAAGATTTAAAGTAATATCTGGAGGGTAAGGAATAACCAACCTGCTAAAGTGGAGTTAAACATATTCAAACAGCATATCTGCCTATAATCCCAACAAGGCAATCAAATAAGAAATTTGAGACTAACCTGGGCTACCAACAAAACAAAATGAAAAGATCCCAAGAAGAGAGAGTGACAGGTGCTAATGACAAATGACAGACTGCATGGGTTATTGCAGGAGGAGAATGGAAGTCAGCATGCCCAAGAGTAGATCACGAAGTCAAGAGCTGTAAGTGGTGGTGATGAGAAAGGAAGGCCAGTGTTCAAAGTGAGCAGCCCTCATTGGCATGTTCACAAATAGAGGCGGCTAAGATCCTTCAGGGCAGCTGGGCCCTGATGAAGGTGCTGGATGGAGGCACTAAGGTAGACACCTCCAACTTCCTGAACTTTGTAGGGCTAAGCAGAGCCAAGGAGTTGGAGAGAGGAGAGCAGTCTTGTCTCTAGAGAGGTGGAGTATACGCACCGTGCCTTAATACAATCAAATCTAAGCATAATCCAGAACAAACATCTCCAGTGGATCTCAGCGATGGTCTTAACTTCGTGTCCCCTGTTGAGAGTCTTCAAGAGAAGTTCCCCAGTCATCAAGTTCAGGTCAAAAACAGGGACAGGAAGACTTCAGAAACCGGATTTGCATCGAATTCTATTGTTGGCAAGATGCTAGTTCACAGAGTTTCCCACTTTCTCTTTTCTGTTTCCATCTAACTAGATGACATGATATATCCCATGAAGACAGTAACGGAGCTGACTTATTTATCTTGAAATTAATAAACAACAATTAAAGTGCCATGCTCTCTTCTAAGTTTTTCTGAACCCATCAAGTCTTACTTTTTCGTGAGAAAACTGAAAAGGTAACTGCTAAGTCCCAAACCTGAGACAAAGGGCTAACTTAGGTGTTCATTAACATATCAAAGTAGACACTGGCTGGCAGCTTCTCCCAGCATCCCCCTCAGTTCTTATCTGTTACAGGGCCCTCCTGCTGGCATACCACACCCCCTACTCCGAACTGTCCAGCCCAGGGGCTGGGCTGCCCTATCCCCCAGCTCTTCTAGCCTCCTTATAACTCAGCCATTTTGGCTACACCAGTCTCTTGGCCCAGGCCACTCCTCTTGGTCGGAGGCTCCTCTTTTGCTCCCCCTCCTCCACATGGCCCAACTCAGTCTGACCATGTTTACTCAGGACCTTTGCAGATACCTCTGGCTGTTTTTTCTCTCATATCTACAATAAACCTTCTCCTCAATCATACCTAGGAGCATCATGTCTTTCCTTTTTATTTCTTTTTTTTATTCAATAACTTTATAGTGACTTGCTAATTGTCATAGAGCTGATATTTGAACCAAGGTAACTATCACTAGAGTCCATGTCCTCTATATTACCTCTAAGCATACCCCTAGACCCCCACCCATTGCAGCCCCAGTTGCAGGCAAGCAGGTAAGACTCCTGCAGGCAGGCCTGACCAGCAAGCCCCCCATCAGGCCCCATAATTACCAGCCCCACTTCATCCCCCAAACTTACCTATCCCTCGAGATCACACCTGCTCCCTGAGACAGAGACTCTGTCAGCTCTGATTGGACCAAGAATTCTGATTGGCCCAAGAGTGCTGATTAGACCGAGAGTGGTTCCCTGAAACAGAGACATCATTTGCACCAATTGGAGGAAGAGATGGGTAGACGTCAGTGCAAGAATACAGTCAACAAAGTAAGAGCAATATGACACCACCAGAAGCTAGTATTTCTACTACAGCAAGACCTAAACATCCCAATGTAGAAGAAGCAGAAGAAAATGACCTTAAAAATGATTTTATGAAGATGATAGAGGTCTTTAAAGAGAAAGTAAAAAAATTCCCTTAAAGAAATTGAGGAAAAGACAAACAAAAAAATTGGAAGAAACCAATAAATCCCCTAAAGAAAGTAAAAAAAAAAAAAAAAAAAACAAGAAAAAGAAATAATCAGGTGAAGGAAACAGTTCAAGACTTGAAAATTGAAATAGAGGCAATAAACAAGATACAAACTGTGGGAATGCAGGAAATGGAAAATCTGAGTAAACAAACAAGAACTACAGATGCAAGCATAACACCAACAGAATGCAAAAGATGGAAGAGATCATTTCTGGCATTGAAGATATGATAGAGGAAATAGATTCATTGATCAAAGAAAAAAATTAAAGCCGACAAAGTCATAACACAAAAACATCCAAGAAATCTGGGACACCATGGAAAGATCAAACCTAAGAATAATAGGGATAGAAGAAGGAGAAGAATATCAGCTCAAATGCACAGAAAATGTATTCAACAAAATCACAGAAGAAAACTTTCTCAACCTAAAGAAGGAAATGCCTATGAAGATACAAGAAGCTAACAGAACATCAAACAGACTGGACCCCTCCCAAAAAAGTCCCCTTGCCATGTAATAATCAAACCATAAAACATACACAATAAAGAAAGAATATTAAGAACTGCAAAGGAAAAAGACTAAGTAACATATAAAGGCAGACCCATCAGAATAACACCCTACTTCTCAATGGAGACTTTGAAAGCCAGAAGGTCCTGGACAGATGTTATGCAGACACTAAGAGACCATGGATGCCAGCCCAGACAATTATACCCAGCAAAACTCTCAATCACCATAGATGGAGTAAACAAGATATTCCATGACAAAACCAGATTTAAACAATACCTATCCACAAATCCAGCTCTACAGAAAGCACTAGAAGGAAAAAATCCAACCAAAGAAAGTTAGATGCACCCACAAAAACACAGGCAATAGTTAATCCCACACCAACAAATCCCAAAGAAGGGAAACTCATACATACACTACCACCAAAAAATATGCTTTTTGTATGCTTTTCCTTGGTTATGGTAAGAGATAAGATAGATATAAAACCTTAGACTCACAAATATAGATAAATAGAATATTTTCTTTAATTTTGCCAAATACAAATAGACTAGATATTATAGGTATAATTCTTGCTTGATAACCGTTTTGTTGTATGTAATTTTACTATGTTGAAGTTAAAACCTTCCTTTTGAATACAAAGAAAAGGGGAAATGATGGGTGATGTTTTTCTGTATGTTGTGAATGTGTTGCTCTGATTGGTTGATAAATAAAGCTATTTGGCCAATGGTGAGGCAGATTAAGGTTAGGTGGGACATTCTAACTCGGGAGATAGGAGAGAAGAAAGGGAGGAGAGGAGACACTGCTAGCCGCTGCCAGAAGAAGAAAGATGTAAAGATACCAAGATACGAGCCATGTGGCAAAGTATAGATTTATAGAAATGGGTTAATTTAAGATGTAAGAGCTAGCTAGAGAGAAGCCTGAGGCAGTAGGCCATAAAGTTTGTAATTTATATAAGCCTCTGTGTGTTCATTTGGGTCTGAGTGGCTGCGGGACCACAGGGAACCAGGTGGGACCAGAAAAACTTTAGCTACACAACATTTATTTCCAACATTCAGCAAATGTTGTTGAATGACCAAATAGTGGGTTCAAAGGATTCCTGTAAAGTAGTTGAAAGAAGGAAATACACCAACTTCAGCATTGACATTATAAAGGACACATGAAACAATCTCTAACTAAAATGTAACTTATACACTAAAGCCTGCTCAGGATTTCCTGTCATTTCATAACTGCTAGCCCTAGAACAAATATGTAAATAAGACAAGTGTGTGTGTGTGTAGAAAAGTTACTAATCAATATGGAGAAATGGTGTTCCTTGTTATTTTTCCATCAATAAATAATCCATGTTTTGATAAAGCAACAAGCTCAGTTTCCTCAAAAAAAAAAAAAAACCAGAAAAGATGTTACCCAGAGTTTTAAAAATTCCCATTTAAACCTAAGCCTTTGCTAAGTATATATTTAGATAATGATAAACCAAGACCTTAAGCCAGATTTGCAGATTCCTTCTCTTCCGAGGCTGTAGTGATGCAAGAGTATGGGGGAAATGTTCAAAGAGCCCAGGTGCCCTAGTCCAACATTTGGACTAATTGGATTTCCTAACTCCACTTCCTTCCGTGGCTTTTCCCAGCCAGGCTAAAGTCCTGTATACAAGACTGACCTTCAGAAAAAATTGTACAACATGCTAACTTTGCTCCTTCAAGCCTTTCTGTTCCTCTATGCATTTGGTTCCTTTTGCATCCTTTTCTCCAATTCACCCAGTCCCTCATTGCAATGTCCTTTGTGAAATAGTTTCCCAGGGCATAAATAGCATGCCCTCCCTGCTATCAAAGCTAACTTATTGCATAGTTCTCTCTACACATAGGAAAATGATCTTAGTTTTTCAGCAGGATTCTGTTTCTTGCTTCCTGGGGAGATGATGTAAAATTATAACAGTATTTCCCAATGTCCCAACTCTTGAAGATTAACACACTCAGTTCATTGTCCTGTGATTTGGAACCTTCATAGTACTCTGCTTCTGAGTTGATTTTCTTAGAATTTGAGTGGGGTTGCTGCATGAACTCCATAGTAAGTAATTACTGGGCGTTCTTCCCATGTCAGTGAGTTGTCTTTAGGGTGTGTTATCCAGATACAGCAAAGCTCCACTCCATAAAGTCAACTCGGGCAAGCCTGGGATACTGGTGACCTGAAGATGGGAATAACCATACCAATCTCCCAAAGATATTGTGATGATTGAATGAAACAGCACAGTCAGGTATATGTAGCCATAGGTATTACATCAACAGATTCAAGTAACTATGGGTTGAAAATGTAATCAGGCATCTCTGGTGGCCTTATCTGTAGTAAGCACATACAGATTGTTTTCCTTGTCATTATCCTATAAGCAGTAGTCTAACAAGTATTTACATTGTATTAAGTACTATAAGTAATCTAGAAATAACTTAAAGTTTATGGAATTGTGCTGGAGATATAGCTCAGTGGTAGAACACCTGCCATGGGGTATATGCAGGCCCTGGGTTCTATCCCAAACCCCATGAAAACAGTATATGACAAGATGTACATAGGTTACATGTTTTTTAAAACGGACATGAGAATCTACAAATTTCAGTATCTGTAGGGAGTCTAGGACCCAGTCCTCCACAGAGATTCAGGGATAATTGTATATACATAAATTTCAAAACAACCCCTGGGACTATGAAATTGTCCAATAAATGTTAGTTATTTTCACCCAATGACTCAGAGTCAGCAAGGATTCTGATATATCACTCTCTCTGGGTCAAAAATGCTCAGCATATGTTCCTTTTTATTCACTTTTATTTACTTGCTTACATTTATTTTCATGTGCATTGGTATTTTTGCCTGCGTGTATGTCTGTATGAGGGTGGCAGATCCCCTGGAACTAGAGTTACAGTCAGTTGTGAGCTGCCATGTGGGCGCTGAGAATTGAACCCAGGTCCTCTGGAAGAGCAGCCATTGTTCTTAACCATTGAGCCCCTCTTGATCAGTACCCAACATCACTCAGGGACTTACTTGTAGCATCTGTTCCTCCCACCTCTCAGTCTCCTACACTCTTGCTGATAACCTTCTCTACCATCTACACTAAAAACCCAAAGGCCTTCTTTTCCCTCCTAAGAGCCCAGAGGTCACACACTGGCAGCAAATACTTGCTGTAAAAATATATGCGTTGGCTCATGGTATATTTTTTTAATCTCTTGATTGGCAACATTTAAGAGTTGGAAAATTTATATGGGCGTGGTGGTTTAGGTCTTTAGTACCAGCATTTGGGAGGCAGAAGCAGGTGTAACTCTGAGTTCGAGGCCAGCCTGGTCTACATAGTGAGCTCTAGGCCAACCAAGATTGCATACTGAAACCATGTCTCTAAAAGGAATTGGGAAATTTACTGAAAAACATGGCAATTTAAATTCTTTCTTCTTTTTTCATTTTTTTTTATAATCTTAAGATCCAGCAACACAGGCCAAAATTCATTGTTCCCTGAGTGTTGTCTCTGAACCCTTTAAATTCTTTGTCTTGCCACTGTCTCGATCAGCCCACTTTCAGGTTTTCTTAGCACTAACAACAGCCCTTGTGAGGCCTCCAGGAAGAGCCAAATTGGTTTATTAAAATAGGACCCCAGTTCAGAAGCAACAGGAAACAAGTTTCTCTTCCCCAGAGGTCAGGGAAGAGGTTCAGCTCATTCACCTCCCACTGTGTCTCAGAGTAAAGAGAATTTCACTTTACTTTGGGGAAGGTTGCCCTTCAGTGGAGATGAGTCTTATGACTCTTTCCTAAAAGGAAAAAAAATACAAAAACATCTGAGTATGTGTGAATTCGTGTGCTTGTACATGTATCTCTGTGTGCATCCTATTACACACTCCTCTTCCTTCAGACAAAGAAGTCCACATGCCTCGATTTCAACTAAGCTGTTGTTTTCTGAAACCACTAAGGCTTTGTCTATGGAGTTTGCAGGGCATATATATTATTTTGGACTGCTTTGAGGATACATTGACATGCTTTCTTCTGAGAAGCATTCTAGAATGATGATAACATTATCTATTTAATGATAACATAGCTTAGTAGGTGCTATGTGCTGTTCAATTACCCACTCGGTTCCAAGGAGAGAGGTTCTGCTACTATGGTAAAGGTCAAATCTCCATCATAAATCTATGAAGCCAGTTAGTAGCAGAGTGGAGATTCTAACCCGAGTGGTCTAGCCTGTACACCTGAACATTATATAATGGGCCTCAGTTGTAGACTCGACTAGCAACATCAGCATTAACTTAAAACTCACTAGAAATCTGAATTATTGGGTTCCAGGCCAGGCGACCTGAATTAGTCTCTAGAGTTGGTGTATAGCAATTTGTGTTTCCAGTGAGCCTTCTAGGTGGTTCTGATGTAAAGTTCTAGAACTGATGTTTTAGGAAAGCAGGACACCCAATATTGTAGTGGAACACTGCAGATTGTTAAAAAGAGTTGGCTTGTCATAGTATACTCTCGTTTGAATGACAGTGGAGAGACATGAGGGGGCAGTGGACCACTTATTTACAAACGGCTTTCTTGCCACCTTGACCCATGTCTGGCAATTCCATTATTGGACATTTCTTCTTTTGGATTATGAAGACGTCATGGTTTAGAGAATTTCTTTATTGCAATTCGAATGGCCTGGTGACAGAAATGCCATAAGCCAAATTGCATCATATAGAGAGCTGCCACCATTTTGGTTTATCTCATCTCTCCCGTCGGAAGGGGTACACACACCCTTGGTTCATCACAAGGCTGGCACAGGAAAACACCTATCTTCCTGACCCTTTTGTTCCACTCATGGCCCCAGCATACAGTTTAAAAGTGAATATTGAGTTTATACTTCGCCTCTGACATATCCAGACACTATAGTCAATGTTTTGTTCTGTAGAAGCACAGCTACCATTCAAGGCTACAGACTCTCATCAGCCACTGGCTAGCTGAGGCTTATGTTCTGAAGGAAGACATTCAGGTTTTTTGTGCCCTTGACAAACTCACTGTCCTCTCATTGGAAGCACACAGCAGTGGGAAAGCCGGGAATCCTACCACCTGCCTGGGTTAATGCAATTACTAAAAGGAAACTACGCAAATTCCTTCAGGATGAACTTGGAAAGGCCTAGTCTGAATTGATACGTAAAAAGCAAAAGTATTCTGCTTGCTCTCAGTGCAGTCCAAACCAGTTTCCTCTGCTTTCTCTTCACCCTGCAATGCCCTTTACCTCTGCCCAAACTGGGGTTCCTGACCCCAAAAGTCAGGAAGGCAAAACAGAAGGCCTCCATCCTTTAACAGCGAGGAGTGCCTTAAGGACGACAACAGGAAGCAAAGGGTCAAAATCTTGGTACACTTTCCGCTGGAGTGACAATCACTTGGCTGTTCCTCTCCCACCCCCTAATGGCCCGAACAGTTCAGCTATTAAGTGATAAATCCTCTGAGCATTCGTGACTGACTGCTCTAATTCTGTAGTCTAAACTGTAACAATCAAGATAATTGAGCGAAGTCAGAAGCCTTGGGGAAGCCAGCTGTTGTACAAGGCAGACCATAAACTCTAACTGGCAGAAATCCTTTCCTCCGGAAATAAAGGCTGAAGCAAGAAACCAAACGGGATGAAAGCTAGAAACTTTAAACTTTCAGAAGGGCCAGTGGAAAAAAGATACTAGGCGAGAAAGAGCTTCTGTTCCCCTCCTCACCCCCTCCCCCTTTTCGCCCATATCCTGGCACCAACCGAACTAATTGGTTAAGATTCATGTTAAAGAGAAGGTTGTTCCGGGCTCAGTCTGTGTGGCTAGAGACCTCTAAGGATGTTTCTGCTGTGTTTTCTAGGACAAGTTCTGGTTTACTTGTCCAACAGCTGAGCAGATGAAATTGCTCAGGACGTCTTTAGAAACCAATCAGGGGCTGACTCACCTCCGGATAGCTCAACTCAAAGTTCCACAAACCAAATGCCTTATCCAGCACCACAGTATGCGGCTCATAAGTTGCATAAATGAAAAAATCTGCTGAGCTGAGAAGTTTAAAAGTTTTGTTTACCCAGGGCCAGTCTCTGTTCTGCATGAGTCAAGTTTAAGGATTTAAATAAGGAAATATTTGGTTGGAATGACTTTTCCTCATCCTGCCATGATTTCTTCTCCTCTCAAACTATCATGCACACAGATGGCAGGCTAATCTCTCAACAATCACTTTTCTTCCTCTTAAATGTTTAAATAATTATAGAGCCTCAAGAAGCTGCAAAGAGAATTCAGAAAATTCCTTTTCTTCACCATTCACCTACCTCCAATAGTAACTAATCGTAGTATATGAGCAAAATCAGACTCATTGGCTCATTATAATGAACTAGACTATAGATGCTCTCAAAGTTCTTCGGCAAAAGGTGAGAATTTTAAGGGTTGGGAATGTAGCTCAATGGCAGAGTATCTGCCTAGCATGCTTAAAGCTCCGAGTTTACATCCCCAACACTGCAAAGAAAACCATGTAGTGAAATGTCAATATTAATACAATGAATCCCTACTGATCAACATTTTCATTTCAAATGTCTGCTTCATGTTTGAGGTCTTCTGAGGTCAGGCTCCCCACGACCCAATTAGCCATAGTTCCCATTTGTTTCTGAAGGACACACAGACTTTCAATGAGATTACACTGTTCATTGTTGGGCCATGCTCGTTCCAAATTGTAAGCCTTTGTTCTGACTATTTGTTCTGACTATTTTCTCCTCCCCCCCACTTTGACAAACTGTACTTTCTCAAGGTTCATGCTGCCTTTTTTTTTTTTTTTTTTTTTTTTTGGTTTTTCGAGACAGGGTTTCTCTGTGTAGTTTTAGTGCCTGTCCTGGATGTCGTTCTGTAGACCAGGCTGGCCTCGAACTCACAGAGATCCGCCTGCCTCTGCCTCCTGTGTGCTGGGATTAAAGACGTGCGCCACTACTGCCCGGCTCTCATGCTGCTTTTTTAATAGACTTTTCTTAAGGGCTAATCCTGTGTGCATTGGGAATATAGTTGACTATTATGCACATGGTTCTGGGTTCAATCTTCAGCACAGTAAAGAAAGAAAGAAAACTCCAAATACCCTAAATGTTTCTCAGTTAGTCTTACTGAATTTCTGACAGAATTTTCTACAGGAAATTATTATTAATTTCATTATTCTGAGTTCATTATGAATGGATTTACCTTAGGCCAGGCTGAATAACTGACTACATGGGGACTTTTAAAAAGATCCTTATATTTGTAAAATTGTGGTAAAATAACAAAATTTAGGGCTGGAGAGATGGCTCAGAGGTTAAGAGCACTGAGTACTCTTCCAGAGGTCCTGAGTTCAATTCCCAGCACCCACATGGTGGCTCACAACCATCTGTAATGAGATCTGGCACCCTCTCCTGTATACATAATAAATAAATAAATTAAAAAAAAACAAAATTTACTGCTACTCTAAATCCTGTATCTATGGATTTAGCTTTTGTAATTTAATACTAGATATATCATGTAAGTGGAATCATATGTTTGTTCCTTTATTGCATTATTTTAAAATTGTTTCAAAGCTTGTGCTACCTTAAAAACTGTTCAAAGTCTCTGTGGGTTTCCCCATCATGACCTTGACCCCCCTGGCTCACATAATCCTTCCTCCCTTTCTTCAACTGGACTCCCAGTGCTTGGCTGTGGGTCTCTGCATCTGCTTCCATCAGTCACTGGATGAAGGTTCTATGATGACAATTAGGGTACTCACCATTCTGATTACAGGAGAAGGCCAGTTCAGGCACCCTCTCCACTATTGCCAGTAGTCTTAGCTGGGGGCATCCTTGGTGGGGGGGAGTGGGAGGAAGGGAAGGAGGGAAACTGTGGTTGGTATGTAAAATGAAAAAATAAAACAAAAACAAAAGCAATAAGCATTAAAGCTCTTTTTTTCTTTTCTTTTTTTTTTGAGACAGGGTTTTTCTGGCTGTCATGAAACTCACTCTGTAGATCAGGCTGGCCTGGAACTCACAGAGATCCTCCTGCCTCTGCCTCCCGAGTGCTGGGATCAAAGGTGTGTGCCACCACCGCCCGGCTAGAATTAAAGCTTTTATAAAAAAAAAAAATCTATTCAAAGCCTATTGCTTTGCTTAAATAAGATACACACACACACACACACACACACACACACACACACACACAGACGTATAGATATCTTCTTTTCCCTTCACACCACACAACAGTATTCTAGGTAATTGGTAGATAATGATTGTTATGACCTTGTTAGGAGATCAACGTCCCTCATTTTTTTTTTTTTTTTACCAACAACAAATGCCACAAGATTGTCTTACAGCTATCTCCCAGATCTTGTGTTGTTGCTTTCTCAGATGTGGGCTAAAAGCACATTCTAGGGGCTGGAGCTGCGCCTGCTCAGGCCTAGTAGGTTTGGGCTACACGGTAATAATTTCTGTCTGTTGCTAAAGTTATTTCCCTTTTGCTGCATCTTGCCAGGTGGACAACTGGCGTCTCTCAGTTTCCGTTTCTCCCCTCTCCCCCTGTGCTAGCCTGCACACATGTGTGTTCCTTCACAGCACCCATGGCCACACGTATGTATGTATGTACGTACTCCTTGAAACACTTGAGCAATACAGTCAAGATGCTCTGAGTTTGGGTGTTAAATAGTTAGAAGAAATCTAGGTTGACAAACAGATGAAGATGAGGAAGACCTTGGTGGATGCTTAGAGGTCAAGTCAGAGCATACAGGGCAAGATGCCTCAGTTCTTGGTGTCCTCAATGGGAAGAAGGAACGAGAGTAAGAGCCAGTGTTCATTACATTCTTAAGTAAAGCCAGGTATTGCTCTAGGAACTTGACAAACTACCGTCTTAAACCCTCACAACAGTATTAACAGACACACACTCTTCTTCTTCTTGGACTCCCCTTCCTTCACCACCCCCCAGCTTCACACACACTCAGGAGCCCTCTAACACTGATTCCCATCTCTAGCCCTGAATTGCTACCATTAACAGCATTCTGATTTTACAGATGAAGGAACTGAGGCATAGAAGGGTTAAGCAGTTAACAAAGCAGAGTTCAGATATTTGAATTCAGACTCCAGAGTACATAGTCCTGGAGGTAAGTGACGCATTGACATTAAAACTTGTAGACGTAAATACCTTTAAGGCGGTTTAGTTGTGTTTAAAGCACAGGGCCAGGAAGTGGACATTGTGTATCATTTAGCTCTACTCCCTTTCAAAGAGGGCCCAATCTTGGCTGGAAAATAGCTACTGTTGGTCACAAGATGCCTGAGGGAGAGATTGAAGCTTGAATACAGTCCTATCCCTGCTTCTGGCAAAACAATTCCAAGTCTACTGCACCCCACATCTCCTGCTGCACCGCACATCTCTTGCTGCATCCCACATCTCCTCCTGCATCCCACATCTCCTCCTCCTCCTCCTCCTGTGTGATTGATGTCATATTCATATACTAAATGTATTTTGATATTCAGCATGCTGAGGGCCAAAGACATGGCTTACCAGGCCGAGTCACTTGCTGCCAAGCCTGACAACCTGAATTTGAGCCAGGGGACCTACAAGATGGTAGAAGAGAACCGATTTCCACAAGGTGCCCTTTGACCTCCACAAGTTGCTGTGGCACATATGCCCCTTTACACACACACACACACACACACACACACACACACACACACACACACACAAAGTAAATAAATATAATTTTTTTAAAAGCATAATGAACTCATTAAAAGATAATAACTATATAAACTCTGAGTTCTCCAATTGTTATAGGTGGGTCTTACGAAAAGGCCATTGTTTTTACAGGCTCCCCGCTACCACCCTCAAGGGCTTATTTATTTTGCTGTAGGAAATGAATAATGTTCAGTGATTTCTTAACTCAGCTGTGAGGTTCCAGTGCAGTGCCTTGGGCACCCAGCCCATTATATGTATACAGGAAGGGGCTCCCGAGTGGCTGGCTCAGTTTAGAACAATATATATCCTGCTGGAATACTTCCTGTCACAGAGCTTCACTGGGCTCCTGAAGTAATTGAGTAAACAGCTTTGGTTTAGGTGAGAAGAAACAATCCAGATGAAGCAATAAAGGTGAGTATTTGGGCTGACAGGAAGGCCTTCTGGAGGTTTCCATTAGGACTGGGGTATCAGAACAAGAGAGAAAAGCTGGCGTTGGAGAGAGTCTGAGAAAAAGGAACCCGGGTAGGGATGCTGTGGATATATTTGAGGACACGGGGGTGAGTAGGCTTCTTGAAATAGATGATGCCTTTTGGAGAAGCACTGTTGGTATACAGTGCCAGAAGTTCGGAGTATTCTTAAGTACAAAAGGCAGGCAGGAAGATTTAGACTTTTAAATGGGAGAAATAGTATGTTGGGACTAGAAAGCTCGGCTCAAAGGGTGGCTGGCTCTGTGGCCCCTGATTCCACCCTGTTGCCTTTGTAAGTGGAGGGAAGTTTACTGCTCCAGGGAGCTTCTTGGGACTGCCTTCTCCTTTGTAGTCCCTACATTTTTTAAGTGTAAGCAATGGCAGTAGTAGGAAAAAAAAAACCACGACCAACTTCACTTCTTTGAAGTGAGTTCAAGGCTACAGTGAGCTACATAGTGAGCTCCAGGCAGGCCTTCCTGGACTACAGAATAAGACCCTACCTCAACTGAAAGAAAAGCTTATGTTCCCTCCACACCATCGTTCCCAGATTCCTATCAGTTGTCTGCTACTGCGCTTGAAGGTCCTAAGACTACTATGACACAAAATATGTCAGAGACAATCAGTCCTTAGTCACAGGCACAAGCTTTTCCCTTAAGTCCGTTTTGACTTGCTTCAGCAAGCTGAGCTGGACAGTGAGGCTATCTGACACTGTCGTTCGCCTTCTTTTCAGCCTCAAACTTGGAAAGGACGGAGAACTGGGCAAGAACCTCTCTCTGCCTCCTTTCCCCTCAGCTTGCCATCGTTCTGTTTCACCCCCTTCCGTGGACTTTGCCACTGACATAGGAGACGTGGTAGAGAGCTGAGTAGGGAAAGGAAAACATGCGCTCTCTTGGTGGTTCTTGTCTCAGAAAGCTCCACCTAATTAGAGGTCTTTTGTTCCCCATATCCTAACCTTGATTTTTTTTTTTTTTTCGAGACAGGGTTTCTTTGTCTAACCTTGATTTTTATCAGCAAGCCCTTGTGAACTTTAGAATGAGAGGGTCGCGTGAAGCGTTGCAGCCACCCTCCAACCTGCTCTTCCTTCCCGTTAAAACCCTACCTTTAAGAGCAAGGCCTCTAAGCTAGATGGTGGTAGTGCACGCCTTTAACCCCAGCACTCGGGGGTCAGAAGCAGGCGGATCTCTGTGAGTTCGAGGCCAGCCTGGTCTACAGAGTGAGATCCAGGACAGCCAGAACTGTTACACAGAGAAACCCTGTCTCGAAACCCCCCTCCCCCACCACCACCACCAAAAAAAAAAAAAAAAAAAAGAAAGAAAAAAAAAAGAAAGAAAGAAAAGAAAAAAGAGCAAGGCTTCTGGCTAATTTCAAGTACTGCTATTCCGATTGAAGTAGATGAGCTTGCAGCTGGATCCCCCAGGCCAGGAGATGAATGCACATTAGGAAAGTCCTGCCTGAACTTTGGTGTAAGTGATTCTCCAGATTTCCCCAGACCTCTAGCTAGAGCATCTAGGGTACATATAAGGGACACTTTAGCACTCTCCAAGACTCTCGTGATTATTGAAACCTTTGATGTAACCAGGGGAGATATCAGGACAACTTCCAAACTAAATTGACCCCAAACCCAGGTTACTCAAAAAGTCAAAAACAAAACATTCCCCAAAACTTCTTAACCTCAAGCTCTGCCCAGCTCCATTGCCTATTCATGCTTTCTGAATAAACTTCCAATAAACTGATCTCATGGAAGCAGCAACAAAGGGCCCCATAAGCTCTGCCAAAGCAGCCCCAGGGCTTGTTCCGTTCCAGCAAAAGCACAGTTCTCTCTCCTCTTGTTCCCATAGGTCATTTGAGCAAACTGAAGTCCCTCCCTTCCTTCCCAGCATGGCTGGCCGTGTTCAGTCCATACCACAGGTACCTGAAGTCTAGCAGCTGCCAGCAGGACATATTCATGGAGCCCTGCAACTGGGCTGCTGTGAACCCTTGTTTCCCTTGTCAGTACGTCTGGAGTTTTAGGCTTATGGCTACTACAGGAAAGGGTTGAGATGCTTAACTGTTACCCATACCTGATTCTCTAGCTAGCAATGATCAGTAGATTCAAGAGCTTATCTCTTGGCCAGCCTTTACTAAGCGTTTTCTTGACTTCACTGAGATTTACTAGCTTGAAATGGTAGCTACCGTTTGGTTGATTGCTCTTTGCATTTAAGTAATGTTTCCCGAACTCTTAAGACTCTGTCGGTTTTCTTTATTTCTTCGATTGATGTGAGTGTGTGTGTGTGTGTGTGTGTGTGTGTGTGTGTGTACATGGGGATGGAACAACGGGTAAGTTCAAGTGTGTGCCTGCATGAGGAGGCCAGGAGCCAATAATGGTGTCTTCCTTTATTGCTTGATAATTTGTGTTTTGAGACAGGGTCTTTCAATGAACCTGCAGCTCACCAAATTGGCTAGAATGGCTGGTGAGCAAGTCCTAGAGAGCGTCCTGTCTCCACCATCCCAGCTCTGGTATTACAGGCATATAGCATTGTGGCCATCTTTTTATGTGAGTGCTGGGGATCTGAACTCAGGTCCTCAAGCTTGTTTCTCAAGCAGGTTACTGGTTGAGCCACCTCCCTCGTCCCTACCCCTAAGACTCTTGTTAGCATAATCCAAATAGAGGTATCCCATCCCTTTTTACGTGTGCACTTCTTTGTATGTCTTCTACAACACATAATACATAGTGCCAGCTCTTCCCCAAAATCTAGAGCTTCGTGCAAAAGTAGTAATATACGATTTTGTTTGTAGGCTTCTTGTGTGCTAAAAGTACTGTTCTGCTTCTTATTAACTCACTCGTTCACTCATCCACAAATCTATAGACACGGAAGCCTAGAACTGATAGGCGCCTTGCTCAGAGGAATGCAGGTAGTAAGTGGCGAAGTTGAGTTTTGGACCTAGGCATGGTGCTGTGGAGTCTGCACACCGAACAACTGACGTGGCAGGTGCCAGAACAAGCTGCAGTCATTAAAGCAACATGCACTCTAACCATTTTCTAGTCAAGAAATGTCCTTAGGATGAAATACACATTCTACTACTATGGTATCTAAATTTGTAATACCATTTACCAACCATAAACTACACATATGTTAGAGAAAGTGGGTGGACAGAAGAAAAGCTTTGTTTGTTTGTTTCCTTGTATTTTCTAGTAAACTTCAAATTTGATTAGGAGAGAAACCGACCATCAAGAGTATAATTGTGATTACTATAAAACATGGAGAAATTTGCCGCTTGTATTGTATGAGCCTTTCTCTGAATAGCATTCAAAGCACTTCCTTCTTCCATCCACATGGAGACCACTGTACAACTAAAGGCAAGGGCTTTCCAGTTCCACGTCCCTTCTCTCCCGTATCCTAAAAGCCTCCCCACTTTCCCATGCAGAGCGTCTGAAATGTGCCTTTATCCTCCTCCGCTTCCTGCCTGTCTGTCTCTGCCTCGGAAATACTGGTGTAGGCATCACTTCCAGTGACGGGGGGAGCCTTGTCCCCCTCTTCTGAGAAGGGATCCCCACAATAACATTCAGCTTGAGTAAGCATATCCAAAATACTATAATCCCAGTCATCTTTATCCTGATGCCCCTGATATTGC